>NC_133408.1:81955000-82580000 GCF_049350105.2 Macaca mulatta
CCCAGAATTATTTTTAAGGTTGGATCACCACAGGGAATGTCTGAAATAGTTTCTAGCACATAGTTGTAACCCAACAACCAACCATCTTAATTCTTACAACTGCCCAAGGATGCCCAGCTTGATAGGAGAAAGTCAGGATTTGAATTAACATTTTTGTTTGCTTTGTGAAATTTACTGCTTTTTCATTGTTTAAAATGAACAGCGTTGAAGGTTGGTGAGAACCTTCAGTGTGGAGTTTGGATCAGAAGAGACTTAACACAGGAGGCTGCCTTTCTAGGCCTTTCCATCATCTCGGCCTTCCTGAGTTGTTGAAAAAGTCAAAGAAATGATTTAAACAGCAGCGCAAACCTCATGGTTTGTGATGCTGCCTTTTGAAGGTATGCAGGAATGCATGCTGCTACAGGTAGCACCTTCATCAGATCTTTGAGGCCCACAAAATGGGGATGGGAGGGAGTGGGGAAGAGGGAGGAGGATGTTTCCTCCTCTGAAAAAGGAAAAAAAAGTCCATTACCCATCCCTACTGGAGCAAGTGCATTCTGCACAACATCCTGAGCTGCTCTCCTCCAAGGAGCATGAGCTGGGACATGTGGTTGACACAGCCTAGAGCACCACGGGTAGCTGTGTGAAGGGGCATATGTCATACAGTACGGGGCTGCTCCACCTGGAAGAAGGAGGGTCTCGATTTCCCTTTCTTTTCCAAGGGGAGGGGAAAGGATGGAGAGAGTAGATGCTGCAACCCAGGTCCAGCTCTTCTAGAGCAGAACTTCACTGTGGAAGGGCTCCCTTTTCCCCACCACTTATCCCTCAAGAGGGATCGTACAGAAGTGAATTCATGACCTTTCTGTGCTACTTGACTATTGCCATGCCTGACTCTCTGCTTGGCCTGTTTGGGAAAGCAGACCTGCCCCACTCAGGGTTCCTCCTCTTCCTCTCTGGAGTGGGTTTCCTGCTGTGGGCACAGGGGAGACGTCGTCAGCCAGACATGAGGGACTGGGAAGAGGCCTGCTGGAGCCCAAGTGCTAAGTGAGCAAGAGTTGGCTTGGCTAAGAGATGCAAAGTGGCACTGCCCAGCCTATCCAGTGTGGATGTCCTAAAAGTGACATGGTGACCGAGGGGTTCAATCTTGAGAAGGGCAGATGCTATGGAAAACACAGGGCCTTCTCACATCCCACACCATAGTCATCGGTTCTGGTGCTGTTGGTCGCTGAGATTCATTCAGTGCTAAGTATGAGTCAGGAGCTGGGGATAGAGGTGAGCAAAATGGATAGCTCTCACACACTGACCTGCCAGTCAGACCAGAGCATGCAGAGGAACCCCTGGGTGAATTCACCTTCCCATAAATTCTATGAAACAGAGCTGTGTTGGAGAGTAACCAGGCAAGAGCCGGACATTCATCTCTTGCTGTGACATTTGAGTTGGGACCTTGCTGCGTTCTGGGGACGCAGGTTCCCAGAGGAAGTGGCAGAACCCCCAGTGTCAGAGAAAGGAGAATCTGTAGGGTGTTGTGGCCCTGGGGAGGGGCTGTGAGGATGGATGCCGGGGGGGGAGGAGGACCACAATGGGATGGGCTAGAGAGGCAATCGGAGACTGAATCAAGGTCCTGCTGTGTCCCGTGTCCAGGTGCTGCCAAGTTTCCTGGATGTGTGATGAGTTCTCCACTGGCCTTCCCAGTTTTGCCAGGGCTCCTAGGAGAGGGTCCCCTCCCCTGACCTTGTGCTTCCGAGCTGCGGCCTTGCAGACACTGGGTCCCCTGAAGCCCTGGCCCTGCAGGCTTGCTCACCCTGAAGTCAGTGTGCATTTCAGACTGGCTGTGCCCTGCATTATTGCTTTTTTCAAGGGGCTTGACACCAGCACTTCGTTATCCATGCTCAGGGCCCTCTGATGATGCTTCTGCAAGCCTTGGATAGGATGTGTATAGGCTGAACAGGGATTCTCGCCTTCCTTGTATTTGAAATACAAGGTTTGCCAATTTTACCATTTGTTTTATGGACAGTTCTCAGCTATTTTTGGTATTTCATTTGTTTGTCTGTTATTTTCTTTTATTTTGTTTTGCTTTTTACTATTTTGACAAAATTCTGGGGACTCTGCAGAGATTCCTCAGGGACACCACTCCTGGGAGAAAATATTAGTCTTGGTAATTAAATTTATCTACATTGTACTAGTTTGCTAGGACTGCGGTAACAAATGCTCAGAAACTTCGTGGCTTAAACAACAGAAATGTATTCTCTCAAAGTCCTGGAGGCTGGAAGTATGAGATCAGGATGTCGGCAGGGCTGGTTCCTTCTGAGGCCGTGAGGGGTCTGTCCCAGCCCTCTCTCCAGCACCTGGTGGCTGCCGGCCATCCTTGGAGCTCTTCGGCTCATGGCTACACCACTCCAGTCTCTGCCTCCAATTTCACATGACTCCTACTCTGTAGCTCTGTGTCTCTAACCTCCTTCTCCTTTCTTTTATGAGGACAACATTTACTGATTTCAGGATGATTTCATCCCAAGGTCCTTAATTGAATCTGCAAAGGCTCTATTTCTAAATAAAGTCACATTCATAGGTACTGGGGTTTAGGACTTGGACATATCTTTTGGGAGACACTCCTCAATCACTCCACACGTTCTTGGTATGCTTGCATTAATAATAATAGGGATACTACATCAGCACTCATATTGCCTGGGAGCTGAACTTGCACTACTTTTCACTCAAGACTCAGAACAAATCAACCCAGTAGGGCTCAGTCAAGTGGATGGAGACAGAGAGGTCAGGGAAGGACAGGAGGGCCCTTTGGCTCAGTTCTTTCCTTCACAAAGGTCCTCCCATTTAAGCCTTTGAGGACATCTTCAAATTTGCCTGCACACAAAAAGTCACAGTGACATAAAATAAAAGACAAGCTGATCAATTGTTATTATAGCCGTTTTCAGATCACATGACCTGCAGGGCTCTGTGAGTTAATATTTGATAAATCCTATAATTTAATTATATTGTGATAAGAACCAGAAATTTTCTTTTTATAGAAAAAAATAAAAGAAATTAGCATTCTAACATTATTTCTGAATATTCTATTTCTGTTTTAGCTCCTTATGCTTTCTTCTTTTGTTTCTCCTTGTTCTGTTTAAGATAGGCATGGTTCAGGGCTCACTGGGTCTTTGCAACGCTCTGGGTATGACTTTATTCTCTATTTTATAGCTACAGAAGCAGAGGCTTGGAGGGTTCAATAGTTGAGCAGGACTGCAGGGCTTGAATTCAGTTCTTGCTCACTCCAAAGTAGACAATATGCCACATAGTCCTGTGTCTTGTGTACTCGGGAAGTACTAGAGTATTAGAGAAGGTTTGTCACTGGTCTTTCCGATTAAGGAAGTTTGCACCTAATGCAGACTTGTACAGAGATTTGAGGAAGCAGACGGGAGGGGGTGAAGTGGAGACGGTGGTTTCAGGGCATGTGGGGCAGGGTCAAAGCCACCGTCCTTCCAGTCCTGGCCAGGTCAGCGTCTGCGCACACTGGCCCCAGCGGTGGGCTATGGGCTGCTTGTAAATCTGTGGATTGAGGGATGGAAGGTGAAGGGGGCTGTCAATAGGAGGAATGTTTAGTCCAAGCCAAAGAGAACATTAGGCCCCGGGGATACCTTCCCTTCTGGGGGAAGCAGAGTCTCACATTTAAATGCTCAAACATTCTGCATCTGGAGACTGTCACAGTTAAAAGTTCTGGGCTGGGAGATGGCTGGACGAAGGTTGGCCAGGCCTTGGGATGGGAAATCTGGTGTTTAAATGGTCTCACTGGGAAGCCCTCGATTCTGGAAGCCAGGTCAGGAGGACACAGGCTCTCACAGGGCCAGCTCCCTGTCTCACACCCACTCCAATTGGGATCATTTTGTTTTAGACCAGTTCCAGTGAATACCAAGTTCTTGATTATTTTCTTTAATTCTACTGTATTATTTCCTAACTTGATCTTTTAAGAAATTTCAAATGTTCAGAAAAATTAAATGTATTTTTTCGTAATTGAGACTTTATTTGTTGTGTTGAGGATCAGTATACAGATATTTTAATTTGTACACAATTCTTAACACACACACTGAAAATCTAAAAAGCCATGTATTGTAATTTTTTTAAACATATTCCAGTGACTTTCCAGCTTAAAATTTGGAGGCAAATTTTCCTTAAGAGGCTATCACGTACCAGTATCTACACATGTCAATAGACTGTGTCACATGTCCACCCGTTCACAGTTGAATAGCATATACATTGTCTATTCCAATTTTCAACTTTTACAGCATATTCACAAAGTTATTAGGAAAGCAGGACTACCATGACTGAAGATGTCACAGACTGCACACAATTCTGATAGGGATGACCATGATCGGGGAATGGTTTTCTTAAACAATTCTACCAAAAAACAACATGGGATTAGAAGTAATTTTAAATGTTCAAGACATTAAATGCAGGACTGTGACTCCGTATTGCCAGTTAGTATGCTTTGTATTATAGTACAAAAACTAACCCCCCATCTATGGAATGTTAAGCTGAAACCTGAGACAGCCAAAGTCTCCCACAATTCCTTATGTCACAATATTTTTCAATTGTACCAAGAAACAAACAACCAGTGGATGATTTAACCTGTTTTAAAAAAGCATTTACACTTAAAAAGTGGGATGAGGTGGAATTCTTTCCTTTTAAAAAAATGTTTCTAGAGCTACTAAAAAACTTGCATTTATAAAACAGTTGATAAAAATATTCCTCTGGATTGCACAAAAAGGGAGAGAGGGACCTCTGATAAGACATGGTACATGATATTAATCAGACTTGGCTTCTTTCTCTCTGGATTTATCGAAGGCTAGACTCTTCTCTGTTTTAGTTTCTTCATCTTCTGAAGGTGAATCTTTAATTTCTTGGTCAACCCCTTCTACCTGTTTTCCTGTTGCTCCCCGTTTCCCTTTTGTTTGCACTTTTTTGTCTGAAGATTTATCCTTTCCTGCTATTCCCCCCACACTGCCCCCCTGCCTTGGCTTTGTTTCCACTTTTTCAGGAGCAGGTTTAGCTGACAACCACACTGATCACCCCTTGGGCTCTTCCTTTACTGTCCCTTTGACTGAACTGACTTTCCTCTTGGGTGTCTTGATGGCAGGGAGGACGCATGCCTGCCTGTTGCCTGTGGACCAAGGTGTGCTGAGAGCCTTCTTTATGCTGGGCTGCTCAGCTGTTGCCCTAATTATTTAATTAAAGCTCCCCTACCCCAACAGAAGGCCAGTAAACTCTGTGTACATTGAAGGTATGCTGAATCAATCCATCCATTTGGTTGGACTCAGAAGGCTTGCTGAGTTCCTTGCTGAGTTCCTTGCTGCTTCCTCATTTCACGTAAATGAGTGGTAAGTCTACTAGATGGCAAATATCTAATCAATTAAAAAAAAAAAAGAAACAAAATAAAACAAAAAAAGACCCAGTGTTTGGTAAGAAATAGAAGCTTCCCAGCTTCTCTCTTTCAGCCCCTTGGCTCTTGCATTAATTATTTCTGTGAGGATTATTCCTGTTTCGGAAAGTCTCTCTTTGGTCTTGCTTTCTGATGCTTTGAGAGGCTGATAAAATATTTCATCACAAACTGCCCGGGAGGAGCTGATGCATCTGTGATTTTTCTTAGGTCAGTGAGTTATACAGCCTGTTTGACCATGTTTAATACCTAATGCTTGCATAGTTTACTCCTGAGCTCAGTGCCTGGAGAGGCAATGAGCTGTGGAGGAAGGTTATCTTCAAAGGTGCTATCTGGGTTTTAGAAAGCACAAAACAATAGACACGTCAAGTAAAGTGATGATGTGAAAATTACTGCAATTATCAAAGATAAATACATTTGAATTGAAACACCCTCAAGGACAGCTCATTCTTGGCTCAGTCTTCCCTCCTGTTTTGAATCTCCATTTGCAACTTTGGTAGCTGTCCATGAAGACCAGTGGGCATGAGTGGAGGCCGGGATTTTTCTTATTTTTGTTTTTGTGGAGAATGAAGGCATCACATTATTAATTCATAACTCTGAATCAATTAAGGGAGGGGACTTTTAAAAATCACAACTGAGTGAGGTTGTGCATGACTTTTGTAGGTGCTTATGACAAAGAATAGACACTTGAGCTTTGTATGTGTTTCCAACCAACCCTCTGCTCATTTTGTTCCCTCAAAAGTATCGCTTTTCCCAATCCTGCCTATGATCCTAGAACCTCCACTACAATTCCTTCTTGATTCTGATCCAAATCAGAGAATTAGTCCCCCTCTGAACATAGGAGCACTTGGTTTTTGGTGCACATCACTTTTTATGTTGTCAAACTTCTGCTTTGCTGATTCATTCTTCTTCCCCCTCTCTCCCCCTCAGCAGCACACACTGTGATTGGGAGTTTCAACTCATTTTATGTGAGTGGTTTACAGAGATTTCCATTAAGGAAGTGAAAGGAAGAGTCCAAGAGGAAGAAAGCACAGAAAGGGAAGGATGGAAAGTGCTAAAAAGGGGAAGAGATTCTAGGTGATGTTTGTAGGCTGCAGAAGGACAAGGGAGAAAGAATCATCCCCTTAGGATCATATTACAGGATGTCTGCAAAGTGCCTACTGTGTAGATCCAGGTCTCAACAAATGGTAGCCATTATTAATTCTATTCTATTGAATGTAGCAAGGTCAAAGATGTGGTTTTGGTCACAGGCAATCCAGAAATCTTGAAAACTGAGTCACCTTGACCAATGTCAGGTAAAATAATATGTAAATGAATCAGTTTGTTACTTTTCAAAACAAGGCTTATGTCCTCCTCCTCCCCAGAATTGTAATATCTATTGTTGGATCTAGGAAATTTAAAATGTTTAATTATTAAAATAATTACTTGATATATTCATCTATGCTTGCAAAGATTTCCTATGTAATTAGGTGAGATACCTAGAAGCAGACACACAGATTCTAAAGAACGTAACTTTTAAGAAGCTTGACGCATGCTGCCAGTCTGTTCCTCAGAGATGATAACACCCAGTTCATGACTGGCATGAGATTAACTAATCTTTCCTAGTGTGCTCAGAAAACAATTGCATTCTTACTTTATATTTTTAATTTCTACTTAATTCAATTTTTAATGTGTAACTTCCAGCAAAATTAGTTTTTAATTTCTGGTGAACTTCATTTTTAAGTTCTAGTGAGTTTCAGTTTATTTATATGTCAAGTATTTATTTATTTATTTGTATTTATTCTTTTGTGACTTTATTTTGAGGGGGCATATTAGTCTGTTTTCATGCTGCTGATAAAGACATACTCAAGAGGGGGGTAATTTATAAAGAAAAAGAGGCTTAGTGGACTCACAGTTTCATGTGGCTGGGGAGGCCTCACAATCATGGTGGAAGGGGAAAGGCACGTGTTACATGGCAGCAGGAAAAGAAAGAATGAATGCCAAGTGAAAGAGGTTTCCCCTTATAAAACCATCAGATCTCATGTGATTTATTCACTACCATGAGAACAGTATGGGGGAAACCGCCCCCATGATTCAATTATTTCCCACCAGGTCCCTCCCACAACATGTGGGAATTATAGAAGGTACAATTCAAGATGAGATTTGGGTGGAGACACAGCCAAACCATATCGGGGGGCAGAATTTGTGATCTTATCTATTTTGATCTCTTCATGTATTAAGAATATTAATGTGCTTAATCTATAATATTTGTTGGACATTTTATCACAGTATGCCATACACATAGAGTTTTGAGTATTTTGATATTTCTCCACTATTTTTTTTCTTTTTGAGACAAAGTTTTGCTCTTGTTGCCCAGGCTGGAGCGCAATAGTGTGATCTTGGCTCACTGCAACCTCCACCTCCTGGGTTCAAGTGATTCTCTGGCCTCAGCCTCCTGAGTAGCTGGGATTATAGGTGCCTACCACCACATCCAACTAATTTTTGTATTTTTAGTAGAGATGGGGTTTCCTCATGTTGACCAGGCTGGTCTTGAACGTCTGACCTCAGGTGATCCACCAGCCTTGCCCTCCCAGAGTGCTGGGAATACAGGTGTGAGCCACCACGTGGTTTTCACTATTTTTAAATTTGAAATTTTTTCTCTAATCAAACAGTAGATCTATATGCATCCCTATTTTCTTCTAGAACTTCAATTTTATTTATTACTTTCACCTTTTTTGTTAGCTTATTGTTAGAAATTTTAAATTTATTTACTATTAATTAACCAAGTCTCCCCAAACCTTTACTAAATACTTTCCTTTCTCACCAACTGGTGATATTTTTCTCATCCTGCGTGAAGTTCATTTGTATCAGTACCTATTGCTTGACCTCTATAGTATAAATATCTCTGTCTATTCTTACCCAGAATTGTCATATATTAAAAGAGTGATTTAATATCTGGTAGAGTGCTATTATAATATATTTTTAATTGTATACTAATTTATTCTCACCATAAATACTTAAATGATCTAAGCGATTTTTCGATAACCCATGTCCCAAACAATCCCACTGAGCCAGTATTGTGTCCTTATTAGGAATGCTGTTTATTTTCATTTAATGTCTTCATAATTATTGCTGGTATACACTCAAGCTTTTGTTTTCTGCTCTTTTTTCCTAAAGTCTGATCACTATATTTTACTCTTCTAAAACAAATTTAGTAGTATTATTTGATTGTTTTAGGTATCCAATCATGTAATCTTATAATCTGCAAATAATGACAGTATTATCCATCCTTTTTAAAAAATCTCTTTTGATAGATTTACTTTGATGCCTTGTCAAATTCAATTGTTAGGTTAAACAATATTGATAAAAGCCTTTACCTTTATGGTGACCTACCTAGTGTTCTTTAATTTGTATTTTACTCTGTTTTGTTTTAAAATGTTTCCAAATTTTTTAAATTTAAAAGTGTGTTAGCTTACTGCTTGCATGTGATGTGTGAGAATTTATGTTTATAATTTTCAGGACATTAGAGACTTCCAGCATTTCCATGGCCATACTTTTTTTTTTTTTTTAAGACTTGACTTAAAGGAAATCATGCATTTTTAATGTGAGAGTGAAGGAGATGTAAGAGGTCAGAGGTTTGTCTCCACTCATAGTGATTAGATCTTGTCCTCTAGCCTAAGTAGTATTTTTTACATTTAATTTAATTAATTTATTTCTGTCAGCACTTGGGGCAGCAGATGGTGCTTTTGATTGCAGCAAAGCGAAGGTAGGAAGCAGGACTGCAAAGCGGAAGTCTCACAGACACTCAGGAACTCCGGGAGGGGGACTAGGCAAGTGGTGCTGAAGTGCCAGGGCTGGCAGGTCTCTGAGGACCCGTTGAAGGCAGGTATGTTCCCTCCCAGGAGGCTCACAGGGGCTCAGCGTGTCTCTGTTTTCACTGTTCCCAGGGTAGAGGGAAAGGACTGGGGTCCACCCTCATACACCTGGATGGCCAAATGCCAGAGTCTCTGCTTTTAACCTCAGAGCTGCAGATGGATCTCCACTATGCACTTGTGGCTGGATTCCAGCCTCCAGGCACATCTGAGTAACATGAGCCACACACCGAGGCCCTGGCTGGGAAGATGAACAGGAGGCCACGCAGGCCTCCAGGGTCAACCATTTCTACTCAGGGCTGGGAGGATGCACAATTCTCCACATCAACAGAGTGTGAACAGTGACCCAAGCTCAAATCCAGATCATCAGTTTCCAAAGTGACTGGCTGTTCTGTGCTGTGCAGAATGGAAATTATATAGTAATATGCACTCTCTGGAAAATATCAGGAAACGAAGACCACCTGTGTTGTCATGCAAGCCTAAGAGACAGAACCCAAATACAGGCTGGAGAAATGGAAAAAGGCTGCCTGAAGGGGAACAAGAGGCTCCGGAGGCCATACTGGGTCAGATGAGCAGCTTTCAGTCATGTCCTCTACCACAGCCCCCAAAGCCTGCCACAGACCTGCTCCCTGAGGGCACAACACCAGAGCTGGGGGCAACAGGACATGGCCACCACGTGGTGTGTTGTCATCAACACCACCTTCTTTGCTGCTGCTGGTCATGGCACAGGCTGCCCTTTCTGCCATCCAGCCCTAGAATCCCTTCAGAGCCTGAGGTTGATTTTTCTAACGCCAGCCTTTCAGTGGGAACTGAGCTCTGCTCCCTAAGGAGAGGATTCTCAAACAAGCAAGTGGTTAAGATACTGGCATCTGAAAAAGAATGGCAAATGTGCATTGCATCATTATAATCTGAAGTTCAGCTTGCGTATCTAACACTTACTTACTGAGGATCTATTCTGTGCCCAGTATGGTGCAGAGGAATATGATCCATGGGGGAGTGTTAATATCGTGTCAACTTGGCCGCACTGTGGTGCCCACTTGTTTGCTAAAACACTAGTCTAGATGTTGCTCTGACGACGTTTTGTAGATGTGATTAACATTTACACTCAGCGGACTTTAAGTGAAGGACATTATCCCCAATTCTGGGGGTGGGTCATATGTAATCAGTTAAAGGCCTTAAAAGCAAAAACTGAAGCCCCCTACCCAAAAAAGTCTCTGTCAAGACTATAACATAGAAACCCTCCTTGGGTCTGGGTCTCCAGCTTCCTGGCCTGCCCTGGAGATTTCAGATTTGTCAGCCCCCACAATCATATGACCCAGTTCCACGAATTAAATCTCTCTCCCTCTCTCTCTCTCTCTCTTTTTTTTTTTTCTTGAGACGGAGTCTTGCTCTGTTGCCAGGCTGGAGTGCAGTGGTGCGATCTCAGCTCACTGCAACCTCCACCTCCCAGGTTCAAGCGATTCTCCTACCTCAGCCTCCTGAGTAGCTGGAACTACAGATGTGCACCACCATGCCCGGCTAATTTTTTTTAGTTTTAGTAGAGATGAGGTTTCACCATGTTAGCCAGGATGGTCTTGATCTCTTGACCTCATGATCTACCTGCCTCGGCCTCCCAAAGTCCTGGGATTACAGGCGAGAGCCACCGCACCCAGCTCTCCTTTCTCTTTTGTCATATATATGTATGCATATGTGTGTGTATATACATGTATGTGTCTCCTATTGGTTTTGCTTCTCTGGGGAAACCATAATGACCACTGTCTTCCTGGTAGATGCACACAACTGAGAAATGAAACAGATCACTGTAAAAGCATGCATTATCATAAGTGTTATCAAGGGAAGAAAACAGGGTGCTGCCATGTAGAACAACAGGAGAATACCCCAAGTTAGATAGCATAGTCTGGGCTGACTTCTCGGAAGAGATGAGTTAGGATGCAGACTTGGAGATGCAGAGATGGCTCTTGAATTAAGAGGGCTAGTAGGAACACAACCAAGGGAATGTACAGAGACACTGAGAGCATCTCAGCTCCCCGCAGTCTGGAGGGCATTGAAGAGTGGAAGGGGAAGGACACACATGTTTATGGGAGCCTGCTAAGTACCTCGCTCTGGGGTAAGCCCTGTACATAGAATATGGTTTTTCAAATTTCATCCTTGCCACTTCAGATGGGGATGGTCCTATAATCTCATCTTACGCATAGAGAAACTTGCCCAAAATGTTATAGCCAGTAACTGTCTCAGTTTTGTTTCATTCCAAGACTCTTTTCCCATTGCGTTGTCCAAAGGATGGAGACAATTTAAGATGTTTCTCACGTTTGAAACAGCTGCATGCTTTGCTTACAGTTGAATTGCAACCCATAGATCAGTGATGCTGTAAAAGCATATTTTCTCTGCTGCTTCAAAGTTCTTGGATATCTGAATACGGAATCATTTTCTGCACAAACCAAGCTAATGTTCATTTTTACATTAGGATGAGTCTGCTGCTGAGAGAGGGGAGAGAAGCAAACACAGAGGCTTGAGGCAGCTCCATGCCAGTGAACATGGGCTGCGTATACCAGCCCTGAGGTCACACACTCTCTGCACCTATCTCTATTGTGTGCAGTCTCTGCAGCAACCTCCTAATCTGCCTCTGCACCTCAACCCTTTCCGGCTCCCTTCTCTGCTGTTGTCGGAGAGGGGTGTTTCTAAGAATGCATGCTCTTGCTTAAAACACTGCCACAAATTCCTGTCATCAATATGAGCAAGTTTAAGCTCCTTTCCTTTCTACTTAAGGCTGTTCATAACTTAATCTCAGATGGTTTTGCAAACTGATCCATTATGTTGTACACAGTCTACTTTTCAATCTCACTAAACAACCAGCTCTTTCATAAACACACGCTTTCTTGCATGAGTCGGTGAGTCTGCAGTTTCCCATTCACTGGGAATAGATCTCCTCTCTTTTCTTATTACTTCTTTTCTCTACTTTCTGCTCATCTCTTCTTTTTTCTTCTCTGCCTAGTAAATCACTTCACTGACTACCATGGACAAAACAAAACCACCACTTTGTACTTTCTACTCTTTTGGCACAGTACTTTCCATAACGTATTGAAAGTATTACTTTTGTCTGGGGGGCCTCCAGTTCAGTCCATGGAGCAATGCAGTTCCGTGAACTGAGGAAAGAACATTGTCTTATATTTTTGAGTTTCTGTTTTGTGTTCTACTTTGTGTACCATGAAAGACTCTGGGTTCATCACTTCTCTGGACATTTCATTTTCTTAAGCACAAAGAAATGCCTCCAAAGAAAGATTCCCACGGTCTGTAGTGGTTCTGACATTCTGTGACCAGACTGAGTCACCATTTCCCTCATCACTCTCTCCCTTTTTCATCCACATTTGGGGAATGTATTGTATATTAAAAACACCTTTAGAATCCCTGAGAAAGATGGTGGTTGTAAACCAGATCTCCCAGAAACAGCAAAACATTGGAGCCATCAACACGTCATTAACATTTGTTGCTCATGAAAGAGAAAATGCCAAGTCCAGTGCTGGCTGGCTGATGGCAAAGCGCTGGGAGCTATCACTCAGCATTAAAAAAAACCCTGTTTGGATTATGTTGACCCAGCTGCCGAAATATTTCTCATCATGCACCTGTTGGGTATTATGAGTAAATGGTCTTTGGCCAGTATGGGAGGAAATTGTTTTGATTGTCTTGTTCCGTGATGCAGTTTGGAGTCCCCTCTGATTTGGGTCTAGGTGTTGCTCTCATGTTCCTCCAAATACATGAAAGAAGAGAAGGCTCCATCTCTTGTACCCATGTCCATGGGCTATACATGAATGTTTTTAGTTTGGTTTTGTTTTGTTTTTTAATCTGTTCAGTTTTGCATCATAAGATGATAAAGCCAGAAGGTTCCACATTAGTAACATAGTTTAAACCTTTTATTTTACAGAGGAAGAAAACAAACCCCAAGAGAAAATGTGAAACTCTCTGAATCATACGGTTGCCTGATGTGATAGCTGCTCTCATTACAAACCCAATCATCTCTTCCCAGGGCCAACGCTTTTTCTAATACCCCATCCTCTCTCTCCTTGGGTTGAAATTCAAGAGTTTTCCATACTATAGTTTCAGGATTATGAACAACTATTATGACTAGAGTGAATGTGGTTACCTGAATCAGTGGGTTGCTGGGTGAGATGATTTTCTGCTCCCTTGGGGTGGGCCTAGGCCTGAGTGGAAAGGGGCTGTCTGCTTGCAGAGCAGATGTTTCAGCTGTGGTGACTTACAGACAGTTTGATCAACGGGTAGAAGAGTGGTTCTGGCCATCACATTTTAAAGACATTTTTTCTAAGTCTCGTTAATAAGTATGCTACATTTGTAATTCCAAGAAGGTTGGAATTACATTACATTCCAATACAATACATTTATGATTTCAAGAAGGTTGAAAACATAGACTCTCTCAGTTTGAGTGCTTCTATTTTCTGTATCTAGCATATGAGCAAACAATGACTAGGAAAAGTATGATTGCATTTTATTTCTCCCCTGATTTGGCTCGGAGTTGGAACATGTGTGTGCGTGTGTGTGTATGTGTGTGTGTTTTGGGGGGTTCTGTCTCAATTCAAATATCCTAACTGATTTAGTGACTTTCACTGCATTAAAATGGTAATAATAATATAAAATATATCTAGAATTGAAAACTACCTTTCAACATGAGCAGTTTTATGTTTTATGACTTTATCCACTCTAAAATACAATCTTTGCAGTCAACTTTTGCAGACTTAGAGAAAACACAATGACATTACAGGATCTCAGGCAACAGCATAAATTATTTAAATACATATCAACAATCAAGCAAAATAGCTAGAACAATAGGAAGCACTTCACTAATGTCAACAATTCTTTTGGTTTGTTTTGAGAAGGGTTTCTCTTCTTGTCTATTTTCCTATGGAAGTTTCAAAGAAAATATAATGGAACTTTTAAAAAAAATTTGTAAGATTTAAGAGATGTGGGATAATTTAAAATTCATATTTAAATTAAATGTAATTAAAAATTATGCTCTGAAAATCTTAGCAATTACAACTGAGAGTTTATGTGTTTGAGACAAAAAAGGTACGTATTACACATGAGCTTGAGAAAAGGCTTTCTAGAGCCACCTTGTGATGTGAGTACTAAGTACGAAGAGAGTCCATTGTGAATTTTCTCTAGTAGTCAAGCAGGGCTTCCCAAACTTTGGTTGTGCCTGCATTGTTCTCAGGGTGTGAGAAAGCACAGACCTGGGCTTTACCCCTGGATCTCTGACTCAACAGAACTTGCGTTTCTAGCAAACTCCCCTGTGGTGTCCATTCTATTCGTCTGTGGGCCTGTGGGGGGTGTGTGTGTGTGTGTGTATGTGTTTAATTTCAGGTTGAAAATGGACTGAAAAGAACGACTATTATAATGTAATTTTAAAATGCTTTAAATCTCAATAGATGTGATGATTGTTATGTTGGATATCAGAAGAGGGAATTAAAATTTCTCTCTTTGACAATGTTGCAAACTCCATATTGTCCCTAAAACTTTACAGAATGAAAAATCTAAAATCAAAAGGTAAAAATGCAAAAACAAATGCACAGGTGAGCCTTCAGGGCAAGGGAAATTCTCAGATACCCAAAATGACGAGAAAATCGAATGCAACAGAGAATCAAGTGCATGGATGCTGACTGTTGCCACAGAAGTGTTTTTGATCGCTGGTGACCCTGAGTTTTGGTCCTGGTGATCCCTGGCAATAGACAGTAGTGACTGAACCCTGTGCAGGGAGGGAAGTGAAGGCAGACACTCCAGCATGAAACCAGTACCATGTGCCCAGTGGACCAGTGAGACAAAAGGACACTCTTGAGGGAAGGGAAAAAATAAGCAAGTGTTCACTGAGCATTTGTATGGTGAACCCTACCCTACCCTCACATGTTTGGGGCATGACGTCACACTATCTGTTATCCTCAAAGAAACATACAAACAAGCCAACTTGATAATTTATTCGAATACTTTCCAGGCTGGGCGCGGTGGCTCATGCCTGTAATTCCAGCACTTTGGGAGGCCGAGGCAGGTGGATCACCTAAGGTCAGGAGTTTGAGACCAGCCTGACCAACACAGGGAAACCCCGTCTCTATAAAAATACGAAAAAATAAAAAATTAGCCGGGCATGGTGATGCACTCCTGTAATACTAGCTACTTGGGAGACTGAGGCAGGAGAATTACTTGAACCCCAGAGGCGGAGGTTGCAGTGGCGCCACTGCACTCCAGCCTGGGCAAAAGAGCAAAAACTCCGCCTCAAAAAAAAAAAAAAAAAAAAAGGAAAAAATGAATACTTTCTAGAGAAATTCAAGTAAGAGTACCCTGAAGCAACTATAATCAATAAAGTTTCAATGAAAATGAGTTCACAAATTTAGAACAGTGTTTTGAAGCCGATGAGGTAACAAATAACCATGAATTAGATTGAGCAAGAAGAAAAAAATAGAATCAGATGTTAAAAAACTTCAGCTATTGGAATATCACATGGAGAAGTTTTTAAAAAGTGCATTTAATAATTTAAAAGAAATAACAGTGAATTTCAAAGACCTAAATTACTAGAATAAATAACATGCAAAATTAATCAGAATGCAGCAAGAAAGACAGAAATAAACTTTGAAGAGACATGGAAAGACCACTAGACTATATTGGTGTGTGTGTGACAGAGAGAGAACAGAGTTTAGGAAGGAAATAATAGAATACTTGGAAGAAGTAATATTTGAAGAGACAGGATAAAACTTTATTTTCTCAAAATTGATGGAGGATATTAATTCTTATATTAGAAAAACTTGAGACACTAGACACATTTAAGTAGGAAAACCAAAACCAAAAACAAAGACAAAGATGAACTTCCAGAAAAGAGAAAAGATAGGTTATATATAAATGAAATATAGGCCAACAGCTGACTTTTCCTCAACCACAATAGAAACTAGAAGACTGGGAAATTATCTTCAAAGTGCTGAGAATAAATAATTAACAAACTAAAAGTTTAGAGTGAATGGAACTGTTTTTAAAATATTAGAAAAAAGAAATATATTTTTAGACAAATAGCCCTAAGAAATTTATTACTAAGTCACCTCAGAGAGAACTTTTAAAGAATATACTTTTCAGAAGAAAATAATCTCCAAAGAAATGTCTGAGATAAAAGAAGGGATGGGTAAAGAAAATTGGAAACTTACAGGTAAGCCTAAGTAAGTATTGACAACATAAAATAGTAATTATCATAATATCTAATTTGCAGAATTATAAAGTGACATGAAACTAAAATAATAAGCAAGTATAAGCTATAAATCCAGAAAGGAATAGTTGCATTAAATGTCTAGACCCTTGTGTTGTTTTGGAAAGACAATAAAATTTCTCTAATCAGACTTTGTTAGGTTAAATATGCTTGTTAAAATTTCTAGTATATGCAAACAGAAAAAAAAGTAGATAGCTTTCAAAGTTATTATATAGAAATAGAAGAAAGTAGAAAAATTCTAAATAATGTATAAAAGGAATAAAACCAAAAGAATTGTTGACAATCACAGGCCAGAAAATTATAACCTAGCAAGGTAAACATAAATTTAAATTTAAATATAACTATATTCTCAATAAATGTAAATGACTCAGACTTTCTAGTTGCAGACAAAGATTGTCAGACTGGATTTTCAAAGATGGGGGAGGAGGGAAAGTTCATTCAAAAGAGACAATTAGCATAAGAACCAAATTTGAAAGCAAAATAATGAAGATAGTATCATGAATAAGCACTTAGTAGTCCATAGAAACAGAGCTATCCTGAAACAAATAAAGCCCTAAAATGGTTTGGAGTTTTGTTTACATTATTGAGAAAGGACTGTTGTGTTTACTGTCAAATCCATACATTTCAACTTCAAATAAAATCAAGCTATCAGGCAGGGAAATCTATCTCATTTGAAACTGTGGAAGCAAAACATATTATCTAGAAGTCTGGTAATCTTTTTACTTATGTCACAAGCCTCATTGTTACAGAACCATTGGTGTAAGTTTTGAAATTTTAAAGATTAATAATGTACAATAATAGTTTAGAGAGATATAAAACATATGCAAAAACTCTAAGAAGATATTAATGCACCCAACTTAGCAGTGTATAAAAAGACATTCTGTCTTGACCAAGTTGTTGTTATTCTGGAGTTGCAAAGTTGTTTATCTTAGAAAATTCCTTTAGTAGAATTTCTTTTTTGAAAAGAATAAAGAAGAAAATCTATGGGCTTATCTCAAAAGATTAAACGAAAATACTGAAAAATATAATTTTAAGAATTTTTACAAGTCTTATTAATAACAACAAAACTATAAAATAGTTAAGAGGGTAGTTTATAAATATTAGCAAGCCCTGTAGGTATAAAATTATAATTGTATTGAAAGGAAGAAAGGAGACCTAATAACTGGAGGGACATGCTTTCTTATGAAGACTCAGTGTTGGAAGGGGGTCAAGTTTTCACAAGTGATTCGTGTGGATGCAATAAAATTTCTAAGACATTTTATAAAACTAGATAAAGTGATACTGATTTTTAAATGGATTCCTAAATAGTAATAAGAGGTAAGAAGTTGTTTTCTCTAATATAAAGCCTTATATTAAAAAAATAAGGCTAGAAAAAGTGACCCATAGAGCAGAATAAAGTCTGGAAAGAGAGCCCTGGGTATTTTGAAAATAAAGAGATGATAAAAGTGACGTTCAGACTGGGGAAAAATTAGTGTTAGAGATTGGAACAAGGAACAACATGATACAAAATTTTTTTTCTACTGCTTCAGAAAAAGTATTTCTTCAGGGGTTAAATTTTTAAATGTGGAAGGTAAAGTTTTAAAACCTTTAGAGGAAACATAGGGAAATTTCTTTCTGACCTCAAGGTAAGGAAAGATTTCTAACCTAAGATACAAAAAATAAAGAATAAGACTGATCGGCTTAATTATATTGAATTTAAGAACATAAATGCATTAAAATAAACTATAAAAAATTAAATAAGCTACACACTGGGAGGATATTTTTTACAAATAAGGATAAGCATGCTGAATATATAAATAGCTATGTAAAAATCAATATTAAAGTGATAAACCCTCAATAGAATAGTCAGAAGCAAAATCTCACTAGGAAGGAGGGGACTACAATACAATCCCACTTAAGATCTTAAAGTCTGATATTATCATACATTTGTGAAGATGTGAAGCAATCCTCAAGCCCCATTGGAGGGGATATAAGTTGTTCTAATCACGTTGGGCCAGCATATTATAGTACCTGGTCAAGTACCATATCACCTAAACTCCAGCAATGGCAGTCATGAGAGTATCCCATAAAGAGTGTCTCTTGCACGTTTTTCCCAGGAGATGGGTTCAAAACTGTTCATAGCAGTGAAATACTGGCAACAACTGAAATGTCCATGATTTGCCCACTGAATACATTAATTATAGTATTCTCACATTATAGAACACTCTACAGCAATGAAAATTACTGAAATACAGCTCAAACATAAAATTAAAAGCAAAATGTTGTGTGAAAAAGTACATCACAAAAAATTATAATCACAGAAGAATGATGAAATTTATGAAGAGGCCAAAATAAGGCCAAACTAAAAACTAATTATTTGGAAATGCATTTTTATGTAGAGGAGAGGCAGTAGATTGATAGAGGCTATTTCTTAGGAGGGACAAGGAAAGAAGGTATAGGATTGTGACGGGCACGCAGGAGCATAAGCAATGATGAAGACACTGGTTTTATTGTTCAGCTCAGCAGAGGGAGGTACATTGATGACTGTTTTATTGGAATTTAAACTGTGACATGCAGTTATACATTATATATACTTATATATTTTTATATAAATAATATATATTCTGATATATAATATACCAATATATTATTGTATATGTATATATTAATATATCTAATGTATTATATTCTAACTATATATTATATATCCTTTTGTAGGTGTATTTTATAATATGATAGAATAAAATAAAATTTTAGGAAATAAATTTGAAGTTAATTGCAGAATGAATAAATAGGAGAAAGGAAGCTAACCCCCTAGTTATGCCCCAGTCCAATCGGCACATTCATTCGAGGGCAAACTTCTAGTCCAACAAAATTGGATTTATTTGTTGCCCCATACATGGTATATATGGTATTATTATTATCACACAGCAAGGAAGGCTGCATATCTGATGAAACATGGGGTTTCTTACCAAGCCAAGAAAAGAAAAAATAAAGATTGAGTTGTTCTAGGATTTGTGGGCAGGATGGGATTTAGGTGGAATTTGAAAGATGCAGTGTTTTTCAAGACGCAAAGCAAATTAGGGCTGCGTGCAAAGTGGTAAACATCAGGTCCAACTGCAGCTTGGACCTAGGACTCTGTTTCTTTGAAAATTGCAAAGTAGAGATATATGTGGAATGTTATGTTCAAAACCCTTATCTGAAGCTCTGGGTCTGAGCTGGAGGTTGAGGCTGCTTCTCTGTGTCAACGTGACTTAGATCATTCAAGCTGGAGGCAAATGTTTCATTCTTACTGATAAGGTTTCAAACAGACAGACTTCCATGATTTAATGAAAGCTCACTAAGAAAGCAGCAGTCACTTGAAAAATGTGGCTGCTGCTTAGACACTACAGCAGCAATGTGTGCTTGGGAGAAATGTTGCTTCCTGTTAACTTGGAAGCTGAGACTTTCCGTGTGTTTTATTCCAGCCTGATGAATGGGTGGACAAATTCTTACAAATATATAGTGAATGCTTACTTTCACAGTAGAAGAATGAGAAAATGGATTAAGAGAAGATGCAGATGGAGAACCTGAAGAGAACCAGAGATGCACATAGTCAGTGAAGATTTTCTGTAAGTAAAGGCAAGATTCCCCAAATCCCACACTGAATCCTAGATTAAACAAAGTTATAGCTACATCTAGACACACTGGAGTGGAACTTTGCACCTCAAAAAAAAAAAAAAAAAAAAGAGAAAAACTCCAAAATTCTCTAGAAGAAAAGATGGGTTGCTGACAATAATAATGGCATTTAGAATGGCATCAGATTTCTCATCAGCAGAAGCAAATGCCACATAGTAGCCAGTAATATCCACGGGCTTTTCTGCAGAAGTTCCATGAACCCTCAACAGTGCCAGTGACCTAAGAAGAGAATTCTAGAAAGGCAAAAACAAAAAATAATAATTTTATATTTATGATGACAGAAAACCTTACTTAATAACCTGTTTCATTTTGAGCCATTTGGATGTCACGTGAGGTATGCATTAATGAAAGCAGGTTATTGTATAAATTTAAAGTAAAACAGCCCAAACAACAACTTAACCAGAAATAAAAACTTCTTCCTTTCTTCTGATTTCTGATTTCTATTGAGAACGATTCCATGATGATGCTTACCATCTAAATCTTCTATATCATGTTTGCCTGTCCTGTAGCTTTGTGTTTCTTCATTTTTAGACCAGAGATGAGGAAAATCCATCTAGACTTTGCGCTTTCCATGAGCTCTACCTTATGCTTATCCAAACAAATAACATTTCTGTGTGAATTTTAAAGAAGCAATTAACCTCACGTTTAAAAATCCCAAAGGCCAAATTTTTATAATGGGATATATCATAGGCCTAGATAGATGATATTTACAGAACAATTGTGTGTACTCAGTATTGGGATTAACATTTAATGTACACTATTTCATTTAATCTCTACGACGATGATGTGTGAACTATTTTGTTTCTCATTTTAAAAATGAGAAAAAAGATTTCAATAGTTATTTTTCAAATGATTGTAGAACCAGGGGCAGGGTTTGGAATTTTAACCCAGGGCCATGTCACTTGAGAGCTTATGCCTATCACCATTGTGTTATATTAAGACCTGGATTTTCCATGCAATTTCCTAGCAAGTTCTCAGAGGGAAAGTGCAATTACAAGACAAATAGGTTGAAAAAGAGACAAATAGGTTGAAAAAGAGACAAATAGGTTGCTATCCAGGCTGCCTGGATAGCACAGCGCTGCCCCAAATCCTCTGTGTCACACGTTTCTCTATCTCCCAATGACCTCCCTCTCCAGTTTGCATCTGTAAAATCTGCCTCCACTATTTCTGCTCCCTCTTAGCTTTTGAGAATAGATTCCTCACCAATGGAAAGAAGGGTAGAATGAGATCTCAGGATATCAAATAAACTAAAGATAGTTAGAGAACACCTCAGTGTGTCTAAAAAAGTCAATGAAAACCATCATTCCCATGTGAACTCTGACTGATAATCACCACAAATAGACACTGACATCTGAGATCACTTTGAGAAATGCCAGCAGGCAACAGAGAATGCTGCTTAGATTTTTAGCATTGTATTGCCCTGAGAATATCCACAGAAGTGATATATAAAACTACAGATCCAGATTATAGCAAATCCACGTAATGCAGAAGCTATAGTCAAACAGTAAAAAAGAGAAAATTGAATCTTTTATAAGTTGTAGTTAACATGTATACATAGTCCATTCGTTTTTTATTTTTTAAATTTCTTTTTATTATCTTTTTTGTTTGTTCTAACCCACTGGACAAAACATGGATTATTCTAAGCAGTGTTTAATAGTGATAAAAATAATAAATAGTGTTTAATCTCATTCTCATCAGTGTTTTCTATTTTATAAAGCATGAATCATCAGTGGCATGCGCGTTGCTCTCCATTGATCCTTATAGGTGCATGACCAGAGCTCAGTGCATTAGCACCAGCAGCCTTTTTGAGCTGTCTTTGTAGAATCAAACATGAAAGGTGCATGGAAATGCCACTGTAGGTAGGCTGGAAGCTCTATACAGAGCCATGGGTTGGAAGACATGTGCTAGACTTGAAGGGCTCCAGAACATCTGAGAGATAAAGTATCACAGTCTTGCTTTTTGTTTTGTTCTTAACAGGTGAAAAAGTTGAAGCTTTGTGTTATTCAGAGATTTGCTGAAGCCACCTGCCTGACATAGCCCCAATGTATATGGAGCACGGCGCCCTCCAGGGCCCATTGCAGTCACCCAGCTCTGGCTCCAGCCAAGCCTCAGCCTTCTCTCTGATGGAGATTTGAAGATAATGTGAGTTGCTTGTGATGTTAAAATGAACTATGTAGAAAAAAAATTATTGACCTGTATATCAATAATTAGATGACAAGTTATAGCATCCTCCAAATGTTATAATGCCATGAATTTTTCTCATTACATTTAAAAGTGCTTATACATTTAAAAAAGATGAATGATGTTGACATCATGGTGTTCCTTTTACTTCTGTTGCGCTAGGAATAGTTTGGTGGTTCTTTAGATTGGGGAGTGGAGTAGGGAAATACCTTCTAGATGTCCTTAAAAATAAAGTGAAAAGATCTTTATGCTAGATGGATCTTGGTTGTAGAATCATAGCACAAAAAGTGCCTCAAATATAAATCATCTTGTGATTAGATCTTTAACAAGCCTTCCAGGTAAACCAAATGACAGCACTCAGCGTCTTAGTAAATGGTTTCAAAGGATTAGTTTCCCTATTAGTTTGCTTCCTCTGAACTGGCACCGAGTTCTCTTTGTGCCCTAGAGATGATGTACATTTTCTCATGCTCACAGAGAACAGGATGAGTCAACAAACTTTAGCTAGAAACTCAGCCAGTGAGGTTTCTGCCCTCTCGAGTAAGACCTTCACTGGATGTGACCTGGAACTTCTAATTGAAGCCCGTCTCTGACTCTGAACAATGTCTCCAGTGGTCCATGATTCAGAAAAATTGCCCTATGTGTGATGTGTGCAAAAATGAGGCTTGGAAATTGTTCCTAAAGTTTACTATTATCAACAATGGAATTTTTAAAATTTCAAAGATTCTTTCTTTTTTTTTTTTTTTTGAAGTATGTGCTTATATTGAAAGTGATTAAACATGAGTATAAACACAGATAAATTAATATTAATTTTTGTTTTAAAGAAAATCATCTTTTTCTCATTATCGTAGGGCTAGTTAGGTATCCCTAATCCCATGACAGCCACAAAGACGAAACCATCTTCAGAAAAAAATATTTACTATTTCAAGTATAACTACCCAGAGTGTAGCATTGCTTTAAAAAAAATTAGCACTTCAAGAGAAAGCAACATTTTTTACTAAGTCAGGAAATTTACTATAATATATAATTTATTTTCAATTAATTTTTTACTAAATAAAGCATTAATTGATTTTTCTGTTTTATTAAAGTAATTAAACTTTTAGCTTTAAATAAAATTACACCATTATTTTAACATAAAAATATTACTTGCTTGTTACTTTGTCACAAATGTGTATCTATTTATAATTATATATATATAATGTAATATATTTCTATTTTATTTTAGGTCTTAAAATATTTGTATAATTTCACATTTTCAACTACATATAGATGTGTGTGTTCAGTTTATGGCTATGCATATCATACATCTCTCATTATACTTCTTATTTTATGATGTTGAGAAGTTGAAAGCCTGAACACTTGGTGGGAATACAAATTGGTACAGCCATTATGGAAAAAAGTATGGAGGTCCCTAAAGAATGAAAAATAGAACTACCATATGAGCTGGCAATCATGCTTCTGGGTATACATCCAAAAGAATTGAAATCTGGATCAGAAAGAAATACCTGCACTCCTATGTCCACTGCAGCATTAGTCACAATAGCCAAGACACAGAAATAAACCAAATGTTCATCGATGGATGAATGAATAAAGAATATGTGGTATATATACATAATACGATATTATTCAGCCATAAAAAGAAGAAAATCCTGTCATTTGTAACAACAGAGATGAATCTGGAGGACATTTTGCTAGTGAAATAGGCCAAACAAAGAACAACAAACACTACATGAGTCCACTTTCACCAGGAATCTAAAATAGTCAGACTCATAGAAACAGAAAGTTGAATAGGGGTTGTCAAGAGCTGGGCGGAGTGGGAAATGAAGAGTTGTTCTATAGGTATGAGGTTTCAGTTACACAGATGAATAAGTCCTAGAGTTCTGCACTGTGTCTACAGCTAACAATACTGTATTGTGCACTTATAAATGTGATAAGTGGCTAAGTCTTATGTTAACTGTTCTTACCACAATTTTTAAAAAGAAACATTAAAAAATAATAAATCAGTAATTTTGCAATAAAAATTATCATAATGTGTACCTTCCAGCTTCTACTGAATTATTTCTCTTGCTAGCTTCCCAGGACATACCTACCAGGTGACATGATTTAAATATTTCAGTGGCTGTTACCCTGTATTTCTATTCTCTGATCCAGAAAGATGAGTCACTTAAAATGTCATCAGAAAATTATATGCACTTCTGTTTTCACCACCCCATCCTCTCTTTCCATTACAAGAAGCTAAAGGCTGAGCTTTGATTAGAGCTGATCCATGGAGTCATGGTGGGTGAAGGCTGGAGGATGGAGCCCAGAGTGACTGAGAGTCAAAAAGGGAGTTCCTCATGGCCCTCAGGAGGCAAGGGGGTTCCCAGAAGACAGCTTCAAAAAGGGAACCCATGTTTTGGGATGTCAGTCTTTTTTGAAAAGTAACTGACAGTGCTTCACTCACACCCATTTCCATAGCTACTCAATTACCTTGAGCCACATATTTCAATGGAAATTACATGGGGCCCAAGCCGTGTGCATGAGACTTCACATCTCAGTCCTTCCTTGGCCACATGGCTCTGAGCAAACCACCTGTCCAAGTCTCAGCTCCTCCCTCAATTTGTTCCTGTGCAGGTCTGTGATAGTCTGCAGATACACCTAACATGATGCCTAGAGTATGGCAGAACCACCAGAGTGGTCATAGCAATGAAATAAAACCATGTTTCATACACTATCCCAAACCATGACCCCAACTCCCAGACCCATATCCCGTGTTCCGTAAATAAACCTATTATTTCGCTTTTATAATCTAACCCTGCCTTTGGCAACTTTAGTGTTCTCCTTTCCCTTAAGGCCCAAGTTTTTCATAATTCTTGTCTGCAATATATGCTCAATTGGTTTGCAAACCCGTATGCTTTTCCGGGCTGGTCATCCTCAAGTCCCCCTGTCAAAGACTCTCATCTCAGGTACAATGCTCTGATAAGGAAGCCATTATTCTCAGTCCTGGTTAGGTCAGAGCTCAGAGGGGCTGGCATTCAGGGGATAAAAGTTAGAGTTTAGTGGCTCTGGACTCAGGACTTGGTCAGAGAAAGGAAAGATGGGCAGTGAGGATAGGTGTTGATAACGGTCAGCAGGTTCCATGCACTCAATTCACGCAATGGCTCTGTGAGGTGGAGTACTATTTATTTTCTGTTTTATAGATAAGGACTTTGAGGTTCAGAAAGTTTAGGTAGTACTGCAAGTCACATAGTAGCCAATTGTGAAGCCATCACAATTGGCCAAGCATTAGTTCCATTTCACTGTATTTCATTTATTCTTGTTTCCAATTAATCAGGCTTCACTGGTTCAGGTGAGTACCTACCTACTAATGGCCAGGCACATCTGCAAACCCGTGATCCCACCCCAAATCACTATGATTGTCTCCAGCATGAAAGGTAAGCAGGATCAAAAGGCCCCAGTACCCTTGGCTCAAGGGAGATCTTTAATGTGCTGCAGTAACTCTTTTATTGACTACATGGGTTTTGGAGCTGAGAGCTCAAATTTATGACATTCTAAATCCCAAGCAATCTCTTCCTGCTCTGAAATCTCATGGAATTTGCAATAGTGAGATAACACAGAGTGAATTGTGTCATCATAAAGATCTGGGTTTTATTTCCAGCTTTTCTTAGAAATATCTCTATGATTTGGGGAAAGTTATTTAATCTGGCTGAACCTCAGGTTCCAGCCTTGCTTCAAAGGGTCGTTATCAAAACAAAACAAGATAACAAGCCTGAAATCACCCAGCACTTTCTGCATTGATAGATATGACAATTTCCTGTTCAGAAAAGTACCTGTTATATACATAAACACCTCTTTAACAACAGAAAACAAATGAGGTCATTTTCTTTTTATATATATAGCTACCTGGTTAACTAACTAGACTCTAGATGAATGTTTATTGAATTAATAAAAGAAGAAAATAAATGCGTAAAAGCAAGAGCATGTACTGCATGTAAGCCCCACTTGGCAGATGCCCCAGGACCTTCCGGATCATCTCATGTTGTGCTTAGAGAAATTCCCAATGGAGCTTTATATGGTGCCTTTGAAAAATGTCTCTTCTCTAAAACACAGGCAGTGCAATACAACAAACACTTTATCTCAATGGTAATATTTGGAATTGTTACTTCGAGGATTTGTCTAGGGTCGGTCAGAAGATTTCTCCTCCATGGCAGGTTTCCGTGTTCACCAGAAGAAATAAGTCCTGGCCAGGGGAGGCCATGAACCTAAAGGCTTGGAACACAAGGCTTCAGTTAAGCTCCTACTGGAGCTATTGACAAGAGCTTACAAAAACATTGAGTTTGGGGTTTGTTTTCAGGAAATTCCTTCCTGTATCTTATCTAAAGCTAGTATATTATAAAAAATAACACTGCAATGCATACACATGCAGATATTCACACAATATACACAAATGGAGATACACATCACATAGATACACACACGTTCACAGATACAGGCAAAGACACACACACACACACACACACACACACACACACACAGAACAACTTTTCCAGCAATTGGCGATGATGAATTTTGATAATATTGCATGGTGAAAATAAATCAAAGTAATTTTTTGCCTATATTGGATAATGTCTAACACACAGTGTTTTCTTGACATTTTTGAGAGATTGTAGAGTAAAAGCAGAGGGCCTTAACCTTTTTGACCTCCTCCGAAATGCCACTATCCAACTATTAATTATAGATTTGGGAGGACTGAATTGACCCTTGTTTTAGAACTTGTTAAATTCACTAAAGCATTGCTCAAGTCTACCCTTCTGTTAGCCTAATTTGCAGGCCTAGTAACATTTTAGAATATGAGTGGAAGGTCATATTTTTCCAGAAGGTTTTTCTTAGAACCTTGTTTCAAAGAAAAGCAAAGCTTCCTGGTACACAAGATGAAAGACTTAAAAAAAAAACTTGTGACGAAGACTCTTTGGACATTAAATAGCTTATTAAATAGCTCTTTGATGAATTACACTAAGTGTAAATAAACAAAAAACATATGGATTGGATTTCTTTTGAAACATAAATGGATTTGAATTACAAAAAAAAAAACTTTTAAAACAACAAACAAACAAACAAGACTCTAGAAATACAGAATATGGTATCTCGGCTACGAAAATGTCCCATGTTGATTTTCAACTTACATAAAATCTAATTATGAGGACATAGGAAAAAAGTCAGTGATTCTGGATATTTCTTGGTTACGATTCAAAATAGATGTTTATGAATGTAGATTGCACTAAGAACGTTGGTATATTTTTAAGATATCATATGATTGTTGTTCACTGTCCGATTCAAGTATGTTCTCAGGTTGAAAAAAGATACACCATTTTCTTTAGATCAGTAAAACCAGAGAGATTTTTATCATTTCATGCATACAAGTTTCATATAGTAGATACACTTCATTTGCACTGATTTTCTAAAAGATTGTATTAATTTTCTTTTTAGTTGTTTTTTTAGTTTTTTGAATGTTTTTCATTTTCTCACGCACACAAAAAAAGTATTGCAAGTTGTTTAGAATCAAGGTATTTTCCTGTGGAATTAAGAATCCTCCAGCAACTCTGTTTCCAAATGAGAAATCTCTGGAGTTTGTGAGAGAAGGAAGAATGTGGCTTATAAATAACCAGAAAATTGGCATGAGGCCCACTTGCCTGGTTTGTAGGAAATTTTCCTAAAGATTACATTTTGGTTCTATCTAGTTTCCATTTCTATTTTTTTTTTTTCATGCAAAGATCCATTTCACGTATAATGCTTGGTATAGTTGAAACTAGATAAAGGGGAATACCAAAATTTGGGCTTCCCAGAAGATAGTAATTATAATCATGAATGACAATAACACACAACGATCTCTATTACTCACATGGTGCCTACTCTGTGCCAGTCACTGTGCTGATTTCTATATATGCTTTGCCTTACTTAATGTTCACAGAAAACTCATAAAGTAAATAGCATTGTCTTCATTTTGTAGTTGAAGAAGCGGGCTCCTTCAGAGATCCCGGCGGCCTGAAGAAGCCACTTGCTAAGTTCACTCTGACTTGGGACCATCACAATATATCGGCGGCTTAGAAAACTCTCACGCCTGGGTGGCCAACCTTCCATTTTTCTTATTTTCCTCAGCATGAATGATCTGGCAGGCATTGTGACTAACACACATGTGCCAGGGATTACAAAATTAAAAGGGAGCCCAGGGAGACAACATGGGTAGGAGAAGCATTTTCTAAAGGCTTCAAGTTCTAAGCATCCATAGAAGCAGAACACCTAGTTATCATTATGCTTGCCACTTGTGCAAGTGACCCACTGGCTGGGATGCGGTCTAAGAGAAGAAACGTGTGCCTTCTGCTGGATCTTTTGGAACTCCGAGATAAAAGGATTCTGACACCGCATTCAGCAGTATCAACTTAAGGGAGGTACTACAGAAACACTCACGATCTTAAGTGAGTCCTGGTAGGATTCCAGTTAGCTGAGGGCATTTGTTCTTGGAAAGAGCTTTATTGAAAGGACACGGATTCCCAAGGGGACTTTTTGGTGACTTCCTAAGAATTCTCTGAACTTTCAGAAACTTATGTAGGGTGGCCTGGCATGGGTGTGTTAGTTTATCATAAGTCTTCCTCTGGCATCATCAGCTCACAGCATCAGCAGAGAGTGTGACCAAATCTTTCCTGTGCGCAATTTATGATTGTACAACTGAAATGCTTCAGAGTTGTTTTGTAAAGGTCATGGACTTATCCCATGAAAAGAAGAAAATAAAATCTTTTTCATTTGAAAGGAAAGATCATGTTGACAGTGTGAGAATATTAAGTTTCTTCTCAAAGAATATTTCTATCCCTTGTTGGAAACCTGGAATAATCATCCCCTTTATATTTTTATGGCACTTTATAGTTTATAAACATTTATTTCCATTATCTGATCATATTACCACCTAGGTCAGAATTCCCCAGAATGGTTTTGTAATTAACTCCACGTTCCCTGACTTGTGAGTCCATGTAGCCCAAAGAGATACATCTGAGTGGCCAAGCCCAAAGACTCAGGATGGTGAAAGATGCCCTGACCACATGGCAAGTTGTTGCATGAATTAGTCTTGGAGAGGCACAGGCAATGAAGTTTGTACTTAGTTTTAACACGTACTTACTAATGCTGGGTGCGGTGGCTCACACCTGTATTCCCAGCACTTTGGGAAGCTGAAGTGGGTGGATCACTTGAGGTCAGGAGTTTGAAACCTGCCTGGGCAACATGGTGAGACCCTGTCCCTACTAAAAGTACAATATGTATTTACTGATTACATAAAAGTCAGCAACCAAACTTTTGAGGCTTCGTTTTCTCAACTAGAAAGTGTAGATACTACTGCCTACCTCCCAGGACAGCCAAGAGGAAGACATGGGATGAATATTTGTGAATTCACTTTGAAAACTGCCCTGGGCTTTACCCAGCACTGTAATGCTTCCTCTTTGGCCCCAGCAGTAGGCTGAGAGCAGTAAATATTGACTGAACACATGAAAAAAAAAATGTAGTACCAATGATGGACTTCATTACCATGATTAGGAAGATTATGTAAATGATCTATGGCTTTCAAACTATCATCATTTATGTATCTATCTTTGAATTATTAAATGGTCAGTCCAAGTGCCCACAATGAACCTCTTGTTATTATTCCTTCTTAAATAAATTCCTACTTTTTGGAAAATATCACCACTATTCTTCAAGCTGGAAGCAGAAAGACATCTTCGACTATTTTTTCTTTAACTCCTGGATCTAAGCCATCTATAATCCTGTCAAGTCTGCCTTCAAAGTCTAGGCAAGTTAAAATGTAAAATACTTTTATTTCTGGGCTTATTACCTTTTATCTACCACCTTGATCATAGAAGGGCAGAATTCAAGAAGCTCAGGCCTTGGTTGTGTGGTTCATTGCTGTATTCCCAGAAATGAGCAGTACCTTAGAGCAGTACCTGACACTTAAAGACATTCTATTATTATTTGCTTAAAGAAAGAATGAATTAATCATATTCTACCTTTCTATTACTTATCAACAAATACAGGCATATTTATCTAACTTATCAAGCATTTAAACCTCATTAGACTGAGCAACATTGACAAATGAATGTCATATTTTCATTTTCTTGTTGAGTATAAAATTCTAAGTCACTATAGAGAGAGCAAGATTAGTCTTCTCACCTCCAGGAGATTAAGACCTATTTGAAGAGCTGCCAAATTAGAATGTAACTGTTGCATGAAACTTCTGTGTGGTGTGTGTGTGTCTGTGTGTGGGGGGGGTTCTATGCAATTTTAAAACATTGGTAGTTTTGTGTAACTACCACCAAAATCAAGATGCGCACCTGCTACAACACTGCAAGACTTTCTCCGATTACCCTTATGGAGACTCCCAAACCTTAATGTCTGGCAACCGCTAGCCAGGAGTTCCCATTATTTGGAGAGAGTTATGTAAACTGAATGATACAATATGTATTCTTTTGAGAATGCCTTTTTATAAAACTCAAAGTGATATCTAGAGGTCTGTCCAAATTGACGCATATTTCAGTGGCCCATCCTTTGAGTAATATTCCACCTGGAGATAGTTCTGTCCATTTATCTTTTAACAAGGGTGAAACACAGGCTTGCAGAAACCTCACTGAATGATCAAAATATGGTTGGGCTGTGGTTCAGGAATGCCCACTGGAGAGGTTAGGTCAATGTAGATGAAAAGGCAGTTTCAGCAGGGTAGCCAATTTTGTGTGAAGACACCTCTAGTGCTACATAAAATTGAGCAAAACTTAGTGAATAAAAAATTAAAAGGCAAAAGTTAAGAACAAAGAAATAAACATACTATGATTCAATTTATACAAACAACATTTTATTGAAAATAGGTAGACCTAAAAAGAAACAGACATATATACTTTAATTTGAGGACGATGAAAATTGTTCTTAATTTAAAAAATCAATTTTCCAGAAGTAATGTCAATTTTACTGAGTTATTAATATATACATGTCTTCATACAGAGGAGAAAGATGCAAATGGTGCAAATTCAGGAACAGATATATTTTGCTATGAGTTTAATTATCAAATGAAAAATTGCTGAAATGATGTCATTCTATGGTACCTACAAAGATTTTAACCAACTTGAAAACTTTTTGATATACTTTTTCTTCCAATTTTTCAAGATAAACTCTCTTCTTCAGATTTAAAGAACCTGATATATAGTCATTTGTTGCTTAACAACGGAGATGCCTTCTGAGAAATGTGTTGGTGATTTCATCATCATGCCAACATCATAGAGCGTGCTTCCACAGACCCAGATGTATAGCCTACTACACACCTAGGATATTGCTCTTGGGCCACAAACCTGCACAGCATGTTACTCTACTGAATACTGTCAACAACTGTAACAGAATGTTAAGTGTTTGCATATCTAAGCATAGTGCAGGTACAGTAAGAATATGATAGTATAATCCTATGAGACCACCAAAACATGTCAGTGGTGCATGACTGTATATAACATATGTAAATGTCTATGTATTACATATATATTCCTTATTTATTATATATAATATATATGTATATATAAACTATTTGTATGTATAATTATGTACCTCTATAATTCTAGTAGATAAAAGTATATATTCAATGTATTATAAAACATAGACATATATAACTATATATGTTTACATTACAACACGTTTATAAGTAGTTATATACACATTATATTATAAAAATATATACATTATGGAAAATATATATAAATATATATGCCATTTATAATTACTGAAAAATGGATTTTTAAGTATTTACTCGCTGGGCAGTAGAAGGGCAGAACTGAGAGGAGATACAAGTTTTCAAAAATTCCCTAGTGTGATGTAATGAAAAAAGTTGTGTGTTAATTAAACAATGTCCCTAAACATCTCAGCATGGAAATCATGTGGCAGCAGGCCCTGGCCTGCGTAAATCACAGCTGCAAGATTACTGAGTTTCTGGATTTACAACAAAGCAGACCCAGGATGACTACAAAAGCTTGAGAATTCCAAAATTTTTAAAAAGTCATGCTGAGATTTTAGCAAGAGAAGGAAACATAACGAATGTCCAGAAACAATATATGGCCCCACAGAGGACTTCATCAATACCAGCAGATTGCAGAGAGATGGGGAGTGCAAGGGCTCAGAGAAAACACAAATAAGTCTTTCTCAGAACTAACTTATTTTAAACCAATCAATCAATGTTTTGTGAAGCCCAACAAACCACCTATACTACATTCTGTGCATGATATTTTATTGCTAAATTTATGTCAATGGAATGAACACAGGGTCAGACTTAAAGAGTAAGGCCCTGTTGCAAGAAGGAGGATGCTCTTTGATTTCCTCCCAGGGTTTGAGCAGCGTTGCAGCACCCGTGAGATTGATTGGGAGGCAGGAGAGCTCCAAATAGTTTCAGAGCGGCTGTCAGCTTCAGTCTCTCTCTGCGAAGACTCACTCACAGAAAGAGAGAATTAGTATAGATGCTCCATAGCTTTGGTAGTTCATGTTTTCTACTTGAAAAATAATTGATTTTTATTGGAGAGAAAGATGTAAGTAATGATGTGAGAAACTAAGCCATGTGAAAAGTGGTCCCCATTGAAGTATGCTCATGATAGTCAGCTCTATAGCATTTGATGAACCACTCACTCTTATTTTATTGCTCTTCTTTTTCTTCATTCAGTCACTATTCTGAGAATTTGCTAGGTGCCAGGCACTGCTAGAATTATCATACATACAAAAACAATTAAGACATGGACTCTGACTTTAAAAACTCACGGCCTAATGAGTAATGCCAATCAATAAGTAGATAATTACAGTATAGAGTTATCAATGGATGTCATAACAGAGAGGAGTGCAGACCACAGCAAGTGGAGAGGAAAGGCATCCCGTGACTTTGAGGGCACTCTTCCTTAATATTTCTTGGTGTCAGCATCTGGCTCAAAATCTTTCTATCCTTCCTTGCCTATTTTTTCTTCCCTCAAAGATCATCGAATAACTTCATCTTAGAGTTTCAGGAGATATATCACCATTTTCTTTCTGTCTTTTTCAAAATGACCCATTCCATCCTACTCATCTCTCAGGCCATGCTTGTAAGATGAGGCAGTGTCTGGTGGGAACATATCTTAGGAGGTCCGAGAAGCCAAGATGGGCTGGGTTGATTTCTCAGGAAGGCTGAAACCATGGAATGACACTCTAGAAAAAAGCTACAGTTACATTCAGGGAAATTGTACAGAGCCAGGACTAGATAGAAATAAGTTTTCCAGATTAGAAGTCAGGAGAAGTAGGTACAAATTGAAGTATAGGATGAGGTGTAGGTTTCAATAAGTGGTTCAGAACTCAGACCATAATGCTCAGCAGAGGTAAGGGTTATGGGGTTATGTCTTTTTTTTTTTTTTTTTTTTTTTTGGAGACAGAGTCTCACTCTGTTGACCACACTGGAGTGCAGTGGCACGACCTCGGCTCACTGCAACCTCAGCTTCTCAGGCTCAAGCAATTCTCCTGCTTCAACCTCCTGAGTAGCTGGGATTACAGGCACGCACCACCATGCTGGCTAATTTTTGTATTTATAGTAGAGACGGGGTTATACCATGTTGGCCAGGCTGGTCTCAAACTCCTGACCTCAGGTAATCACCGGCCTCAGCCTCCCAAAGTGCTGGGATCACAGGCGTGAGCCACCTCACCCAGCCAAGGGTTATGTCTTTAAATGAAGTTGGCTGTCAGGTTGAGGGGCGATGCTCCAAGACTAGGCAAAGTTTGGAAAAATGATAGAGTTGTGCCACAAAGGACCATGTCCTGGTCGTTAGTCAGTTCTAGGTGTGGTTCCAGAGGCCATCCACAGAAGGGCTTCACTTCTGATTCACCCTCTTGAATCCCATTCTGCTACTGAAACACTTTTAGCTGTAGGGTTGAAAAGGCACCAGCATTCTCACAGGCACCAGGATAGCTGGACTTCGTCATGGTTCCCATGAAGATCCTGCTGATGACAGCTGTAGATAAAACCTGAGAGATGGGGGCCAGCCAGGACTGGTAGACTCTTCCACCCGTACACAGATATATTCCATTCATTCTCTCCATAGCTTGTGGTTACACAGGCATCTACGGAAAGAATTGTGTTGATTAACTGAGACTTACATGCCATTAAAGTGTCCACTAAAATGGGCAAACAACTCACTGAATATATCAGGAAAAAGGACTATGGTCTATACTAGAAGACCCATTCGATAGGATAGTTTGAATTTTATTTATTCATGAAACAAACACTTATTGAGTACTTCTTATGTCTCTAATCATCTAAGGCAATGGAGATACAGGAGTGAAAAAATACGCTTAACAGGGGCTAGGGAAGACAGACAGAAACATGAGAAAATTGTTATTATCTTCTGACAGGTTTGATAGAAAGGGTGTCATTTCGATTTTAGGGGAGCGGCTTTTTGACTTCTGTGACTACCCCACAAATTCCCTCCTATTTCGGAATCACAGACTTGAGTGCCTCTTGAGGCCCCCTTGTTCCCAAGGGCTTTATCTAAATACCCTGGTTGCAGAAGTTGTTTTAAGAGAGTTATACTAGTTTATACCTTCTAGCATATTCTTCTAGAAATAGAAGACAACTGGCTGTTTGCGCTAATTGAGTTAGATTAAAATAAAATCTTGACTTTGGAATTACAGACCTCAGTTGGAAACCACGTTTCTTTTTCTTTTTCTTTTGGCAGCCACTTGACTTAGTTTCAGTTTTCTAATCTGTAAAATAAACATACTGTTAATAGGTATCTGGCTGCACTACTCTCAAGTTAAAATGCAGCAGTTAATATAAATACATTTTGTAAAATATAAATCACTAGTCAAAACAGGGCAACATGAACTGTCATAATTAATAACCACTCGGCTAGTTATGTTATCTTTGAAAGAGGAAAAAAGGAGAGATGCTTCCTTGCAAAGGGAAGGGCCTCTGCACACATTTCAGAAACAGACGTTTCTAAGATCAGACATGGAGTGTGTCTTTCAGCTCCCCGATAAACACAGCACAAATAAGAACAAAGTGCCTTCCATGGTTCCTTATCTGCTGGCAGAACATGTACGCCAATTGGTTAGGAAAGAAGCCTTCAATGTTTAAAGCAGTCACATGTGTGTTATTTTTTAAAAATTAGAAACATGAAAAGCATTAATTCAATGCATGTTTATAGAAAGTCTACTACCATTGTTTTTGTGCTAAAGTTTTAGAGAATATGACCCAGTTACTATTTTCAAGAACACACAGCCCCATGAGGGACAGAGCCATGTAAACAGTAGGAAGCACCGGCGGGCGGTCAGAGCTCTCCTGGGACTCGGTACGCAATGTTCTGAAGCCGCTGGCTGCTGACCAATGGGCTGGAAGGGACGAGGTTCGGGCTGGGAGGAAGGAAGGCATTCCCCAGAGCAAGGGCATGGATCCATGCCTGCTACTAGGCTACTGTGCTGTAGTCAGACCAGGCGATGCCGCAGTGTGGAAAGGGTGAGGGAGGATGGAGGTGAGGTCAAGGTCAGGAGATAGACTTGTGATTTCTATTCATAGGTCAGTGTTTCTCAATTACATTCTCATACTCAGAGGTGGTACAGGCCCATGGGTGATGGGGAGGGGGCCAGCCTGGTGCACAGTGAATCACATAGGATCCCAGTCCTGTTTACCGATACCCAGAGCAAACAAATATTACCCATGACAATGTATCACATGTCTTTCTCACAGTAAGTCTGTTGTCCTCTTGGTGTGCCGGTCCCGTAGAATGAAACATGAATGTTATGCCAAGAGACTGTGAGTACTTGAGATGTGAGGAGGCCATTCTTCCAAGAAGCTGGTTTCACAGTGTCCCTGGACCAGCAGCACAGCATCAACTGGGAACTGTTAGAAATGCACGTTGTCAGCTGGGCCTATACCTACGGAGTTGTCAACCCTGGGTGGACCCTGCTGTGTGAGTCCTAGCAAGCCTATGGGGGACTCCAGTGCTTGCTCAACTTTGGGAACCTCTGCTGGCCTGGTGTCTCCAGCCTCAGACATCATAAGAATCACACAGAGTGCTTGGAAACAAGCCTGCCAAGGAAGAATCACCTTCCTGAGGCTGCAAATGCGACTCCTTGACCTCAGATAATCCGTTCCATCAGGCAAGAGGCCTTGACCAGGGAATATCTGGGAATTGGCCAGTAAGACATTTCATATTACGATATCCACATCCTTCCCTGCAGGTGCCCATTCAGAAGGCAGGCTGGTGTGGACATGTGCAGCACCAAGAAGGACCCCACACAGGCCTTCTCTCCGGTTGGAGGAGGCCATACACTAGCTGTGTAACCTTGGGGCAGGGGCTTAACCTCTGAAAGCTTGCTTTACTCTTCTGTAAAATCGTCACAGTAACAGCAACTCCCTCGAGGGTTTTTATGAGAATGAAATGACTTCATGTAGGACAAATTCCTGGTACTTGTTGAGTATTCATAAATGTGAAACATTATCATCAACATTATAGGAGTACATTACATAGCTCTGATTGGTGATGACATAGGCCACATTTATCGAATCCTTGTTACTCCTACTATGGCTGCTCCTGCTACTGTTACTATAAGCCCTGTTGCTCCTGCTACTACTGTTACTGTTACCTACCAATACTACTGTTGCTGCTAATACCACCACTGCTATTAGTACTGCTAATACTGCCACTATCACTACCGTAATACTATTGCTATTGCTGCTACTAATACTACCACTAATAATGCTACTGCTCCTGTTCCTGCTACCACCAGTATTACTAGAACTGCTGCTTCTGCTATTGCCATTCCTGCCCCTACTATTGCTACTGCTATACTACTGCTACTGCTACTTCTAGTACAGCTAATACTGCCACTGCCACCACAACTACTACTAGTGCTGCTGCTACTAATGCTGCTACTAATGCTACCACTAATACCACTGCTACTACTGCCACTGCTACTACTGCTACGGCTGCTGATGCTACCATTACTACCACTATTACTTCTACTGCTGCTGATGATGCTACCATCACTGCCACTATTACGACTACTGCTGCTGCTAATACTGCCATTGTTCCTACGTTGCTGCTACTGCTACTATTGCTACTCATAGTATTATTCTTTGCCAATAGATGGCATGTGTTTTAGTAGAAAGAGGAAATACAACTGTAGAGAGAGATGGAGAGAGATAGGACTATGGAGTCAATTAGACCAGGAAGAAGTGGGGAAGCCTCCCTGCCAAGGAATGCATTTAACCAGGAAACAAGCAAAGGATTTTTGAGGAAGAAATAATAAACAGAACCAACAGGAGTACAAGAATGTGCTTACAGGGTTCTTTCTCTGGGAAGGTGGCCACCTTTTATTTCCTCTCCGTTCTTCCTCTGGTCCTCGCTGCTGGCTTTAAAGACTCTTGCCAACCCACATGGATGAACTGGGTGAGAGGTTTAGCCTGGCATGTCATTTGCAGGCTAAGCTCTCTGCATGGATTCTATTTGAGAGTTCATTAATTCTGTGACATGATATTAGGGGTTCTTGTCACCCTAGTGCAGTCCATGACCCCACTCAGCTTATGCTCTCTGTCTACCTGTGGCGAGAGTTTACCAAATGCTAGGTGAAGTACAACAAAGGAAAGTAGGCATCCTTTTATCAAATTCACTGGGCACTACCATTTGTATCTTAAATAAATAATCATCTTATATGTATAAGCACTTAATAAACATAGTATTAAGCTGTATTTTGCCAAATTGATTTACTGGGAAAAATTTAGAATCGATCATGGCAATGTTTGAAAATGTCTCTTTAACTACTTGCCCTTTCATTTGGAAATATTTTCACTTTAAAAATCTTTGCTAATTTGGTGTTTAAAAATGAAGAACAATTGTTACTTTTACGGGTTATTTTGCTCACTGGAGAAGTTGGCTAGTTTTTCTTATGTTAATTGTTTCTCTTCTGTGAAATGTTGATTGCTACCCTGTTCAGATGTAGATGCTTTGAAAACGTGAGGAATACAGGCTTGAAGTCAGAATCTTCTGTTTTGTCCCAGTTCCAAGATTTGGGGTCAAAAAAGACAAGATAATGTAATCCTGAATCTATTCCTAGCTCTAAGGATCACCTGAGTGGCATGTGCAAAGATGCTGAATAATTAGAATGTCAAATACTTGGTCCAGAACATGAACTAGCTACAGGCCTGCCTTCCAGAAGCCCTTGGAGAAGATCAGTCAATGAGCAGATGAGCTGATTTCAGTGGGCCTGGGGCAACTGATGATGGAGGTCAGGCAAGGGCAGCTAGGGAAGCTCAGGGAGGGCTCAGAGTGTTCAATCCTGGACCCTGGAAGATATGTTTGACATTTGCTTCTTTGTTCACTCATTGAGCAAGTCATTTACTAAAATAAATATTACAGATTTAGCTTCAGGACAAGATTTCCTTCAAGTTTCATACCGGTCTAGTATAAAATCATTTTTCACAAATGTCACAAATTTATACTCCTGCAGTTAGAGTTCTAAGACAAAAATGCAATGGTTGATGGTGTCTGCTTGATTTTTGATAAAAGTGCTTCAAACATTTTTAAATAAAATCTCTGGGGGGTGGATTAGCAATCTTGGGTTTGTCTGTATAGCAGGAAGATGGGTACATTCCTCTCCAGCTGTTTTCTTAAGCAAGCAGATCCTAAGCGGATTGGATTTCACAATTGGAAGCATTCTGGAAGAGATATGGTGCATGTTTGTAAGAGTCACCAATGTTTTAGGTCACAGGGCTGGCAAAGAAGCAGAGACCACTGTTCTCTGTGAGCACATCTGGGAATGAGTTGCTTCACTCCTGGAGCTTCCTGTGTTTTCTTCTCCTTCCTCATAAGAAGCTTTCAACATAACCTTGAAGAGCCAATAGCTGCTGTGCACTTCTCATGGTCCTTGTACCATCTGATCTTCCTGCACTGGAATCAGGCCCCCCAGCATATTTCTGGGAAGTGCACAGATCTAGATTCCAGGCCACCACCTGCTCCTCAGCAAGGATCACTCGGCTCCTTTCATTGGTTGTGAAGTCCGTTCCCTCCTATTTTCCAGCTGGGATCATGATCCGCTCAGGTCTATAGACTGAGCAGCTCTTTTTAGGACACCTCCTTTAATCTTCAGAGAAACCGTGTGAATGAGACATTGTTGTCCACATTTTACAGATCAGGAGACCCAGTCACTGAGGCTAGATCACCACCCAGGGTCACAGGGTGACCAACAGGGTACATGCCAGAGGTCGGCTGTCAATTATCTTAATCCTGTAACTCCTCACTACTTCCTTCCTGGTTCACAGCTCCCAGGAAAAGAGATGAGAGAAGCTGGGTAATGGGAAACTGAGATTTTCAGGCCCTCTCTCTTGGAGCTGACTCCCTTCCTATCTCCTTTTTCCTCTCTCTCTCTTCCTCCATGCCCAGCTCTTTCTCCTCTTTCTCTCCATCTTTCTCTCTCTGTATCCCTCTCTCTCTATCTCCCTTTCTCTCTTTCTCTTTTTGTCTTTGTTTGTCTCTCTCTCGTTCTCCTTCTTTTTTTCTCCATCTCTCTCTCTGTCCCCCTCTCACTCTCCTCTCTGTCTCTCTTCCTCTCTCTTCTCTTTGTATCCATCTTTACCTCTCGCTCTATGCCTCACTTTCTCTCTCTTCTGCTTCTGTCTCTGTCTCTCTCTCTCCCCACTGACTTTCCACCTTACACTCTCCTCCTGAACCCAAGGAGCATCTCTGACTTTAGCTGCTATTTCATCTGCCATTTTAAAGGTGATCTCTGTAGAATCACAGCTGCAGTGCTGTCTTCCTGCCCCCGCAGGGTGGACAGCAGACTGGGACCCCACAGGAGCACAAGGACTCGGTGAACCCATCTGTCTTTGGGCTTTGGCATTTCTTGGTTCAGAGACTTGTTCTGTTTACTCTTCCCATTGAGATTCTAGCCACAATTTGACGGAGCTGCTGCAGGAAAGGGGGCAGTGGACCATTGGATTTTCTTGTCTAGGATGTCCTATAACAGTAAGCAGCATTGATGAATTGAGTTTCACATGCACTATTTTAGATGCTTTCTATGGGGATACTTAACATTAGATGAATAGGGTTTATTATCTTTGTACTACAGGTGAGGAAAAGGCTTTGCTTAGAAAATGACACAGCCAGACCAAAGGGCCATTTAACGCCTGCCCTTCCTGAGAGAAGGCTAGATTGTATGGGGATTCAGTGTCCCCAAGTCCTCGTGGCCTGGTGCAGAGAATAGAAGGCCCTGCTTAGCTGTGAGGCAAGTGCAGTATTTCCCCATGGCCTGCTTGTTCTTTTTGTACTTTCGCACCAGATTTGCTTGTTTTGATGTGTTCTTTGCAAAATTATGTATAGAGACTCTCCACAGACTGTGCTCTTTTACATGTTTTTGGGAAAAAAGTCTCTATATTTCTTTATTTCTTGAATGAAGGTAGCTTTTTCACAACTGCCTTTTCAACTGCCAATTCAACTTTTATTTGCTGACACTTGCTTTGCATCACGCCTTGTATGTCACTGGACTACTACCAAAAAAGAAGCAGGCCTCTCAGGGGCAGGAGCTTGTGGTCTATTCAGAGAGCTACCAAACTAGAGTGCAGCTGTCACACTGAGGGACAAAGGCTGGAGTATGGAAAATGCATATGCGAAGTGCCGTACCTTGGCCAACCTAACTACAGCAGAGAGACTCGGGAAAATTACAGGAGGTCCTCCCTTATCATTGTTGGTGGGTTCTCGGAAAGTGTGACTTTAAGCAAAATGATGTGTAATGAAACTGATCTTAGCATAGGCTAATTGATATAAACAAAGGCTAAGTTCCTATGATGTATTTCTGCTCACAAAAATCACCAAACTTCTAAATAAAGATTAAAACACTTCTAATATTAAATTGAGCTCTACATACATTTAAGAAAGATCAATAGAAACAAGTCAGGTAATTATTGACTCAATTATTCCGGTTCAGTGTTGCAGGTGACTGAGGCCTCTCCCATCAGCTAAGAAGCCAAGGCAAGAACCAGCCCTGAACAGGACCCCATTCTATCACAAGGCATGCAGACACACACATACACAGACACACACACACACTCATAGTCACTTACTCTGAGATACCTTAAGACATGCCGGTTCACCCAATGTGCATACCTCTGGGATGAGGAAAGAAACTGGATTCCTGAAGGAAGCCCACACAGGTGGGGGGAGAACATGCAAACCCCACACAGAGAGTGACCCAGGACTGGAATCAATTTTTTTTATATCAACGTTATAACAAAATGACATTGAACAAAACAATGTTATTGAGGAAACTACTGTATATGCAAATTAAATCCGAAGAATGGACTGCAATTATCCTGGCAAGAATAGTGTTCCACAGGTAGAAAAAAGCTGGTTTGATGGCTGGAGGTGGAGGTAAAAGGAATCTTGTGATATTTGGGGATGGGAAGAAATGTAATATTGAAGAAGCCCAGAGAGAATTAGGAGCAAGAAGAGCAGAAGGGAAATCAGCACCACAACACCTCCCTTGAAGAGCTGTCCCTTGTCGCACACATAGTACCATGCCTGAGTACCATGGGCAGCACTGAATATGTAATTGCTGGGGACATTCTGTAGGAAACAGACACCAATATCTGTGTCACTCTTGGGTGGACAGGCTTGATGTGGTAGATAAAACCAGAAAGACCAGACTACCTTTTTCCATTTACAGTCGACCTTCATTATTCCTGGATTCAGTATTCGAGATTTACCTACTCGTTAAAATGTATTTGTAACCCTCAGATCAGTATTCTCAGTACTTTTATGGTCATTTGCACACAGGGCAGAGCAGTGAGAAAGTTTGCATCACGGCTGCTTCTGTTTTGAGCTGAGGTGAAGAAGTGGATTGTCTGCCTTCTTTATTAGCTCATAGTGTTAGCACAGGTTCTTTCAAGTCTTGTTAGTTTAATGTCTTTTGCATTTTTGCATTTTTTTTGGTTGGTAATTTTTGCTGTTTGACACGGGCCTGAACACAGTGCTCAAGTGCTGCCTGGAGTCTCATCCCACTAGAAAGCTAAGAAGTGCTGTATGGAGAAAATACTTGTGTTAGATGAGCTTTCAACTATGAATTATCAAGCTATCAGCCCTTAATATCTATTAATGATAATTAATCAATAATAGGTATCAAACAAGGTAACTTTAAGCAGAACACACATAAAACAAGGTCATGTATTAATCAGTTTATTAAAATGTGAGCAGAGCCTTACAGGAACCTAAGCCTTCATTTCCCCAGGAGCAACAGGGCGCTATCATCTAATTCAGTGTTTGCAGCAACTTCACAAAATAAAACTACTGCTAATAATGAAAATCAAGTGTCTCTTACATTTCTATGTTGAAATATTGGTTTCTGCATAGTTTGGGGTTCATTCAAAACCGAAACTTTTAGAACTTTTTAGAATTTTTTTTATTATCATCATACTTTAAGTTCTGGGTTACATGTGCACAAAGTGAGTTTTGTTCCATAGGTATACACTTGCCATGGTCGTTTGCTGCACCCATCAACCCGTCACCTACATTAGGTATTTCTCCTAATGTTATCCCTCCCCTAAGCCCCCACCCCACAACAGGCCCCAGTGTGTGATATTCCCCGCTCTGTGTCCATGTGTTCTCATTGTTCAACTCCCACATGTGAGTGAAAACATGCAGTGTTTGGTTTTCTGATCTTGCGATAGTTTGCTGTGATGGTTTCCAGCTTCATCCATGTCCCCGCAAAGGACATGAACTCATCCTTTTTTATGGCTTCATAGTATTCCATTGTGTATATGTGCCACATTTTCTTTATCCAGTCTATCACTGATGGACATTTGGGTTGGTTCCAAGTCTTTGCTATTGTGAACAGTGCCACAGTAAACATATGTGTGCATGTGTCTTTATTGTAGAATGATTTATAATCCTTTGGCTATATGCCCAGTAATGGGATTGCTGGGTCAAATGGTATTTCGAGTTCTAGATCCTTGAGGAATCGCCACTGTCACCCACAATGTTTGAATTAATTTACACTCCCACCAACAGTATAAAAGCATTCCTACTTTTCCACAACCTTTCCAGCATCTGTTGTTTCCTGACTTTTTAATGATTATCATTCTAACTGGCATGAGATGGTATCTCATTGTGGTTTTGAGTTGCATTTCTCTAATTACCAGTGATGATGACCATTTTTTCATATGTCTGTTGGCTGCATAAATGTCTTCTTTGGAAAAGTGTCTGTTCATATCCTTTGCCCATTTTTTGATGTGGTTGTTTGCTTTTTTCTTGTAAATTTGTTTAGGTTCTTTGCAGATTCTGGATATTACCCCTTGTCAGATGAGTAGATTGCAAAAAATTTCTCCCATGCTCTAGGTTTCCTGTTCACTCTGATGATAGTTTCTTTTGCTGTGCAGAAGCTCTTTAATTAGATCCCATTTGTCAATTTTAGCTTTTGCTGCCATTGCTTTTGGTGTTTTAGATATGATGTCTTTGCCCATGCCTATGTCCTGAATGGTATTGCCCAGGTTTTCTTCGAGGTTTTAAGTGGTCCTAGGTCTTATGTTTAAGTTTTTGATTCATCTTGAGTTGATTTTTGTATAAGATGTAAGGAGGGGGTCCAGTTTTAGTTTTCTGCATATGGTCAGTCAATTTTCCCAACACAATTTATTAAATAGGAAATCTTTTCCCCATTGCTTGTGTATGTCAGGTTTGTCAAAGATCAGATGGTTGCAGATGTGTGGTGTTATTTTTGAGGCCTCCATTCTGTTCCATTGGTCTATATATCTGTTTTGGTACCAGTACCATGCTGTTTTGGTTACTGTAGCCTTATAGTATAGTTTGAAGTCAGGTAGTGTGATGCCTCCAGCTGTGTTCTTCTTGCCCAGGATTGTCTTGGCTATGCTGGCTCTTTTTTGGTTCCATATGAAGTTTAAAGTAGTTTTTTTCCAATTATGTGAAGAAAGTCAGTGGTAGCTTGATGGGGATAGCACTGAATCTATAAATTACTTTGGGCAGTATGACCATTTTTATGATGTTGATGCTTCCTATCCATGAGCATGGAATGTTTTTTCCATTTGTTTGTGTCCTCTCTTATTTCCTTGAGCAGTGGTTTGTAGTTCTTCTTGAAGAGGTCCTTCACATCCCTTGTAAGTTGAATTCCTAGGTATTTTATTCTCTTTGTACCAATTGTGAGTGGGAGTTCACTCATGATTTGGCCTCTGTTTGTCTGTTATTGGTTTATAGGAATGCTTGTGATTTTTGCACATTTATTTTGTATCCTGAGACTTTGCTGAAGTTGCTTATCAGCTTAGGGAGATTTTGGGCTGAGACGATGGGGTTTTCAAAATATATAATCATGTCATCGGAAAACAGAGACAATTTGACTTCCTGTCTTCCTGTTTGAATACCACTTATTGCTTTCTCTGGGCTGATTGCCCTGGCCAGACTTACAGTATTATGTTGAATAGGAGTGATAAGAGAGGGCATCCTTGTCTTCTGACAGTTTTCAAAGGGAATGCTTCCAGTTTTTGCCCATTTAGTATGATATTGGCTATGGGTTTGTCATAAATAGCTGTTATTATTTTGAGATATATTCCATCAATACCTAGTTTATTGAGAGCGTTTAGCATGAAGGGGTGTTGAATTTTATCGAAGGCCTTTTCCGCATCTATTGAGATAATCATGTGGTTTTTCTCATTGGTTCTGTTTATGTGAAGGATTACGTTTATTGATTTGCATATGTTGAACCAGCCGTGTATCCCAGGGATGAAACCAACTTAATCATGGTGGATAAGCTTTTTGATGTGCTGCTGGATTTGATTTGCCAGTATTTTATTGAGGATTTTCACATCGATGTTCATCAGGGGTATCGACCTGAAATTTTCTTTTTTTGTTGTGTCTCTGCTAGGTTTTGGTATCAGGATGATGGTGGCCTCATAAAATGAGTTAAGTAGACGTCCCTCTTTTTCTATTGTTTGGAATAGTGTCAGAAGGAATGGAAACAGCTGCTCTTTGTACCTCTGGTAGAATTCAGCTGTGAATCCGTCTGGTCCTGGACTTTTTTTGGTTGGTAGGCTATTTATTACTGCCTAAATTTCAGAACTTGTTATTTCTTTATTCAGGGTTTTGACATCTTCCTGGTTTAGACTTGGGAGGGTGTATGTGTACAGGAACTTACCTATTTCTTCTAGATTTTCTAGCTATTTATTTATTTATTTGCATAGAAGTGTTTATAGTATTCTTTGATGGTAGTTTGTATTTCTGTGGGATCAGTGGTGATATCCCCTACATGATTTTTTATTGCATCTATTTGATTCTTCTGTCTTTTGTTCTTTATTAGTCTGCTTAGCAGTCTATTTTGTTGATTTTTTTCAAAAAAACCAGCACCCGAATTCATTGATTTTTTTGAAGAGTTTTTGTGTCTCTCTCTCCTTCAGTTCTGCTCAGATGTTAGTTATGAAATTTCATGTCTTCTGCTAGCTTTTGAATTTGTTTGCTGTTGCTTCTCTAGCTCTTTTAATTTTAATGTTAGAGTGTCAATTTTAGGTATTTCCTGCTTTCTCTTGTGGGCATTTAGTGCTATAAATTTCCCTCTAAACACTGTTTTAAATGTGTCCCAGAGATTCTGGTACATTGTGTCTTCATTCTCATTGGTTTCAAAGAACATCTTTATTTCTGCCTTCATTTCGTTATGTACCCAGTAGTCATTCAGGAGCAGGTTGTTCAGTGTCCATGCGGTTGTGTGGTTTTGAGTGAGTTTCTTAATCCTGAGTTCTAATTTGATTGCACTGTGGTCTGAGGGACTGTTTGTCATGATTTCCATTCTTTTGTATTTGCTGAGGAGTGTTTTACTTCCAATTACGTAGTCAATTTTAGAATAAGTGTGAGGAGGTGCTGAGAATAATGTATATTTTGTTGATTTGTGGTTGAGAGTTCTGTAGATGTCTATTAGGTCCAGTTGGTCCAGAGCTGAGTTCAAGTCCTGAATATCCTTGTTAATTTTCTGTATCATTGATCTATCTAATATTGACAGTGGGGTGTTAATGTCTCCCACTATTATTGTTTGGGAGTCTATGTCTCTTTGTAGGTCTCTAAGAACTTGCCTTATGAATCTGTGTCCTCCTGCATTGGGTGCATATGTATTTAGGACAGTTAGCTCTTCTTGTTGCATTGATCCCTTTACAATTGTGTGATGCCCTTCTTTGTCTCTTTTGATCTTTGTTGGTTTAAAGTCTGTTTTATCAGAGATTAGGATTGCAACTCCTGCCTTTTTTTTTTTTTTCTTCCCATTTGCCTGGTAAATATTCCTCCATCCCTTTATTTTAAGCCTATGTGCATCTTTGCACAAGAGATTGGCATACTGAATACAGCACACTGATGGATCTTGACTCTTCATCCAATTTGCCAGTCTGTGTCTTTTAATTGGGGCATTTAGTCTGTTTACATTTAAGGTTAATAGTGTTATGTGTGGATGTGATCCTGTCATTGTGATGCTAGCTGGTTGTTTTGCCCGTTAAGTTAATGCAGTAAATAATATCGATCTTCTTTACAATTTGGTATGTTTTTGCAGTGGCTGGTACCGGTTGTTCCTTTTCATGTTTAGGGCTTCTTGTCTGTAAAGGATTTTATTTCTCATTCACTTATGAAGCTTAGTTTGTCTGGATATGAAATTCCGGGTTGAAAATTATTTTCTTTGAGAATGTTGAATATGGGTTTCCACTCTTTTCTGGCCTGTAGGGTTTCTGCAGAGAGATTCACTGTTAGTCTGATGGGCTTCCCTTTGTGGGTAACTAGACCTTTCTTTCTGGCTGCCCTTAACATTTTTTCCTTCATTTCAACCTTGGTGACTCTGATGATTATGTGTCTTGGGGTTGCTCTTCTCAAGGAGTATCTTTGTGGTGTTCTTTGTATTTCCTGAATTTGAATGTTGGCCTGTCTTGCTAGGTTAGTGAAGTTCTCCTGGATAATATCCTGAAGAGTGTTTTCCAACTTGGTTCCATTCTCCCGTCACTTTCAGGTACACCAATCAAATGTAGATTGGGTCTTTTCACATAGTCGCATATTTCTTAGAGGCTTTGTTTACTTCTTTTTATTCTTTTTTCTCTAATCTTGTTTTCTTATTTCATTAAGTTGATCTTCAATCACTGATATCCTTTCTTTCACTTGATCTATTCGGCTATTGATACTTGTGTATTCTTCACGAAGTTCTCATGCTGTGTTTTTCAGCTCCATCAGGTCATTTATGTTCTTCTTTACCTTGGTTATTCTAGTCACCAATTCAACTGACCTTTTCCCCAAGGTTTTTAGCCTCTTTGCATTAGGTTAGAGTATGCCTCTTTAGCTCAGAGGAGTTCGTTATTTCCCACCTTCTGAAGCCTATTTCTGTCAGTTCGTCAAACTCATTCTCCCTCCAGTTTTGTTCCTTTGTTGGCGAGGAGTTGGAATCCTTTGGAGGAGGACAGGCGTTCTGGTTTTTGGAAATTTCAGCCTTTTTATACTGTTTTTTCACCATCTTTGTGGATTTATCAACCTTTGGTCTTTCATGTTGGTGACCTTTGGATGGAGTCTTTGAGTGGATGTGCTAATGCTTTCTGTTTGTTTCTTTCCCTCCTAACAGGCCAACCTGCTGCCAGTCTGCTGGAGTTTGCTGGAGGTCCACTCCTGATGCTGTGTGCCTGGGTATCTCCAGCGGAGGCTCCAGAGCAGCAAAGATTGCTGCCTGTTCTTTCCTCTGGAAGCTTAGACCCAGAGGAGCACCTGCCAGATGCCAGTCAGAGCTCTCCTGCATGAGATGTCCGTCAACCTCTACTGGGAGGTGTCTCCCCGTCAGTATAAACGGGGTTCAGGGACCCACTTGAGGAGGCAACCTGTCCCTTACCAGAGCTTAAAAGCTGTGCTGGGAGGTCTGCTGCTCTCTTCAGAGCCGTCAGGCAGGGACATTTAAATCTGCTATAAGCCACTGACTGGGGCTGCTGCCTTTTTCACAGAGATGCCCTGTTCAGAGGGGAGAAATCTGGCAGTCTGGCCACAGCAGCCTTGCTGAGCTGCAGTGCACTCCACCCAGTTCAAACTTCCCAGAGGCTTTGTTTACATTGTGACCATAAAATCGCCTACTCAAGCTTCAGCAATGGCGGACGCCCCTGCCTCCACCAAGCTCCAATGTCCCAGGTGGATCTCAGATTGCTGCTGTGCTGGCAGCAAGAATTTCAAGCCAGTGGATCTTAGTTTCCTGGGCTCTGTGGGGGTGGGACCCACCAACCCAGACCACTTGGCTCCCTGGCTTCAGCACCCCTTTCCAGGGAAGTGAACGGTTCTGTCTCACTGGCATTCCAGGTGCCACTGGGGTATGGAAAAAAAAAGAGCTCTGGCAGCTGCTAGTTGGATGTCTGCCCAATTGGCCACCCAGTTTGTGTTTAAAATCCAGGGTCCTGGTGGGGTAGGCACCGGAAAGAATCTCCTGGTTTGTGGGTTGTGAAGACCGTGGGACAAGCACAGTATCTGTGCCAGAGTTCCTCAGGCTCAGACCCTCACAGCTTCCCTTGGGTAGGGGAGAAAATTCTCCGACCCCTTGCACTTCCTGGGCGAGGCAATGCCCTACCCTGCTTGGGCTGGCCCTCCCTGGGCTGCACCCACTATCCAACCAGTCCCAGTGAGATGAACCGGGTACCTCAGTTGGAAATGCAGAAATCACGCGCCTTCTGTGTGGATCTTGCTGGGAGCTGCAGACCGGTGTCTATTCGGCCATCTTGAATCCTTCGAACTTTTTTAATAACTTTTTTCTTTTTAAATTCTTTTGGAACTGTCTATATGTTAATATTTACACTTTTTCATATCAACATTACTTTTTATTTAATATTATATTAGGCAAATTTTTCCTGATAAATTGAACCTATTTATACCCCTCAATATGTTAGAATTTCGTTTTCTTATTTCTTTTCTTTATTCAACTAATTTATTTTATTTTCAGAACTCTAATAACATTTGAGCCAATCTGTTTTCTTTCAAATTTTCAACTACATCTTCCTTATTTTCAGAATACAATAGTGAATCATTGTATTCATCAGAATGTGTGAAATATTGCTGCAAATACATGCAAGCCCCAAATCTCAGTGTATTGGAATAGTTTATAGAGCACCCTAGACAAAAGTAGTTGCATCTTAGAAAAGGACTGCTTTTTATAATCCCAGTTCACTTTACCAACAAGCATAAAATGGTTTGTTTAATAAACAACAAAAAAAATTACTGCCTCCAACCAGGTAAGGACTCAAACAAGCATACTCTTCCATTATCAGTTCTCACTGGAGGACTCTGTGGCTATAAAAGAACAAGCTGTCCACAGTTCTAAACATTCGCCCTGAAAGGTAAGTGTCCCGCTGTCACCTGTGATAAGAAGTTGGCATCTGTCACTGAAGGCTGTGCCACCTCAAAGACTCTTCCTTGCAAAACCCAGGGGCTGGATCATCAGGCCCAGACTAGGACTCCTTTTGTCTTCTTCCCTCCCCCTGGGCTAGTTTGTTAAGGCTCTCTCCAATCTCTTTTTCTCTTGATGCTAAATGTTACCTTGCTTGTTGTGGAATGCTTAATTCCTAACATTTATATATTGATTCAGCATATTATGATTTATATGGATTTGTATGGTTTATAATACTGACTGAGTTGTGGAGCGGCTTGAGCCCGTATCTCTGACTGCTGAGTAAACAAGATGTAACAAGGAGAATTGCCTCCTTGGGAACTCCATGTGGCTTGTGGCTTTTGTGATTGAATCACAATCAATAAAAGCCTGACATTGTGGAAAGACACAAAAATGCATGACCTGGTTATCTCTAACCTTGCACCACTCATGACAAATGGGAAATATTTATTTTTTTCTTATGCTACATGTCTATTTCAGCTTAGCTGGGGCTTTTTCTCCATGTCATATTGACTCAGAGACATGAACAGCAAAGCCCCCAGTATTTGGCATGTTGCCGGTTGCTGTAGCAGAGAAAAGAGAGCATGGCAAATCGCATGGACTAGCTTTGAAATATTTCCACCTAGAGGTGATAAATATCATGGTTTCTCACATTTCCCCCACCAAAGCAAGACACAGGGGCCCCGACTTGCCTAACTTCAAGGAAGCAAGAGACGACGTCTTGACCATGAGTCTGGAAGAGAAATTCCAGCACCAATGATAGCCATAGTCTGTCATTCCAGTTCATTGATTGTACACACAAAACACACCCACCCTTTTCCCAGGAAAAACAACCCCAAGATCCTATCCATAAAGCACAATGCATAAAGCCCAGGATTTCTGGGAGAAAAGAAAGAATGACATAAGAATTAAAAAGGCAAATTCCTTGCTTCCTCACCACATGCTTAATTTATAATGGTGGAACAAGATTGCAGTAACCTCAACACACATGCCCAGTGTACAAAGGGAAGAACGGAAGCCACATAAAGATATCCTGGGATACAGCAATTTCAATTTCCCTTGGACATGTATTTTGAGGGCCTGCTACTTAGGGGGACAGGGAATTTTCCCATCACAGACTCTGATTCTTGTTCCTGTGGATACCTCCTTTGTTTACTTTTCTTCATGGCTGTTTGCTCTGCCATCTGGAAGATTCTCTCTTTTACAGTATCCTCAACCCCACTGAATGTGGCCCTTGGGACACATGCCCTTGCTGAAGGCTGAGAGTTCTCTTCAGTTCACTTTCTGCCCCTAGGTATGTGGGGCACCCTACGGGTCAGTTTAGGTCTCTAATAGCCAATGTTGACAAATTTTGTGATTATTTTGGTGATACATTTATCTCGACTACTTAATAGGCACCTTATCTGCATGATTTCTATGTACCAGTAGCCATATCTACTCCTCTTTTGCTTTATTTTATTTTAATCCTCCCCCCTCCTTTTGTTTTTGAGACAGAGTCCTGCTTTGTCACCCAGGCTGGAGTGCAGTAGCTCAATCACAGTTCAGTTCAGCTTCAATCTCCAGGATTCAAGGGATCCTCCTGCCTCAGCACCCCCATGTAACTGAGACCACGGGTTCTCACCACCATACCTGGCTAATTTTTTGATTTTTTTGTAAAGACAGCCTCTCAATTTGTTGCCTAGACTGATCTCCTGGGTTCAAGTGATTCTCCAGCCCCAGTTTCCTAAAGTACTGAGGTTACAGGTGTTCACAACATTGCCTGGCTCATCCCCCTTTTTCAGACATAGCTCTCAGAGTTACCAAGTGTCTTTGCTGTTTTTCCCACCTCTCTGTCTTTTGATTTAATTACTGTCTCATGTAACTTGAGCTTATTAGGTTTAATGGAAAAGCTATACACTTAGACACTTTTCTCTGAGCTGCTGGATGAAGTTGAAAGAATTTACTGGATGCCACATTTTAATTAATTTTTTTAATTAGATGGAGTCTAGCTCTGTTGCCAGGCTGGAGTGCAGTAGCATGGTCTTGGTTCACTGCAACCTCTGCCTCCCGGATTCTAGCAATTCTCTTGCCTCAGCCTCCTGAGTAGCTGGGATTACAGGTGTCTGCCACCATGCCTGGCTAATTTTTGTGTTTTTGGTAAAGATGGGGTTTCACCATGTTGTCCAGACTAGTCTCGAACTCCTGGCCTCAGGTGATCCACTGGCCTCAGCCTCCCAAAGTGCTGGGATTACAGGTGTGAGCCACCGCACCTGGCCCTTAATTAAATTTTTACTCTGAGACATTTGTTCAGAGGAATTTTTCACTGAGTTTAAAAGATATAGCTTTTATTTAATGCTTGCTACAAAGCTAAGATTTGAATATTATTTTTTATTTGAATATTTTAAAATATCACTGGTAATCTTCAGGGTGAGATGTTATTCTCTTTATAACACTACAGGCCCCTAAATGTGTGGCCTCTTTCTATTTCCTTTCATTCTTGTTTACAAAATAGTCAACTCTTTGCTGAACTCCTTCCTTTCCTTTCACTATGCCTTGCCAAATACAGCAGCAACCCACTAATACTCTGTTTTCCAATATCTTCCACCTCGCAAATTACTAGAGATGGAAAGTTTATGAAATATTACACTACAGTTTAATGGATCACCAAATTCCAGTCTTGGTCAACCATTTAATTTCTACCTACTATGCAACGATGTGTCCATACATTTTGAATTTGCATTATGCCAAATTTTAGGTATAGTTATGATTGAATTATGTCGACCCAAAATACGTATGTTAAAGGCCTAACCCACAGTGCCTTAAAATGCACTCGGAGTTAGATTATATTTAGGAATAGAATCGTTGTGAGTTTAATTAGTGGAATAAAGATGATGCCATACTGATCCCTAATCTGACTGGTGTTCTTATTAAAAGGTGATATTTGGACATAGACAGGCATGCAGGGAAAATTCCATGTGAAGATGAAGGCAGATTGAATCATACAGTAGATATCTAGGAAAGTCAAAGATTTCCAGCAATCCAAAGAACTAAGGGAGGAGTCCTGGAACAGATTCTCTCTCACTACCTTCAGATGGAACCAACCCTGCCAACATCTTATCTTATACTTCTACCCTTCAGAACTGTGACAATAAAATTTCTGCTGTGTAAACTGCCCAGTTTGTGGAACTTTGTTATGATAGTCCTCAAAACTAAAACAGGTACCATTTTCTTTGAGTTAGTGTAGACTAGACTATATTGATGCTGGAGTCATTAACACCTCCAATATCTCTTAGTGGGGCTAAAACAATACAGTGTTTTTCTCACTCTTATTACATGTCAATCACAGGCAGTTGGGTGCTCTGCTCCATGACTTCTTCACTCAGAGACACAGGCAGTCAAGTCCTCACCAGCTGGAGCATTTCTGGTCTCTGGAGCAGGAGAAAGAACACAGCAAATTGTGCACCAGCTCTGAAAGTTTTCTGCCCAGGAGTAGGATGCACATTCCTTCTGCTTACATTTAATTGGCCAGAGCATGTCACATGCTATGTTTGAATGGGTAGGAAGAGAATGAATGTGTTGGTCAATAGCACTGAAGGCTTCTAAAAAAGGCTGTATTTCTGTCCATCCGTCTTCTTGACTACAACTACAGATGCACCAGATGAGTAAGAAGTGCCCTGCAGAATTTTTTTTTTCATTGAAATTATTTTGAAAACTGTGCAAGTCTGATTCTTGGCTAATTGCATTCTAGTACACTTGCCTTTAATTCAATTGGCACACACATCCCACAGTACCATTATGTGTCAAGCACTGAAGTGTGCATTGTCACTTTACAGTCAAACAAGTGCAAATGTCTATCCCAATTTTTGCAGAGGGGAAAAATTTGATTCAGAAAACTTTAATAACTCATCTAAGTTTAGAGTTCTGAATTCAAGTTCAGATAGTCTTTTAATCTCATCCTCTTTAAATTCTTTTTTTTAACTTTTATTTTAAGTTCAGGGGTACAAGTGCAGGTTTGTTACATAGGTAAACTTGTGTAATTGGTATTTGCTGTATAGATTATTTCATCACTCAGCTATTAAGCCTAGTATCCAGTAGTTATTTTTCCTGATCCTCTCCCTCCTCCCACCTTCCACCTTACAAAAGGCTCCGGTGTGTGCTGTTCCCTTTTATATGTCCATGCATTCTCACTATTTAGCTCCCACTTGTAAGTGAAAACATATAGTATTTGGTTTTCTGTTCCTGTGTTAGTTTGCAAAGGATAATGCCCTTCAACTGCATCCATGTCCCTGCAAAGGATGCGATTTCATTCCTTTTTATGGCTGCATTGTATGCACCACATTTTCTTTATCCAGTCTACCATTGATGCCATTTAGGTTGATTCTGTGTCTTTACTAGTGTCAATGGTGCTGCAATGAACATATGTGTGCATTCATGTGTCTTTCTAACAGAATGATTTATATTATTTTGGGTATATACCCAGTAATGGAATTGCTGGGTCGAATGATATGTCTGTATTTAGGTCTTTGAGGAATTGCCACACTGTCTTCCACAATGGATGTACTAATTTACACTCTCACCACCAACAGTGTATAAGCATTCCTTTTTCTTCACAACCTCACCAGCATCTGTTATTTTTTGACTTTTTCATAATAGCCATTCTGACTGGTGTTAGATGGTATCTCATTGTGGTTTTGATTTGCATTTCTCTAATGATTAGTGATGCTGCTGATGCTCTTTAAATTCTACTTATCAATAGTGAAATACCTTCTCACATGGTAGGTGAATTAATCATTTTATCAATTGTTTTATATAAGTGTTGGGGTCTTTCCATAAACCCTTTGCTCTTTCACTTATGTTGACAAAGGCATCTATATGCTTCCATACTGAATTTGCCCTGCTGAAAGAATTACACCAATCATTGAGGAGAAATGAATTTTTCTGATTACTTTATTTTTGAATTATTTTTTACAATCCAGGATTTAAACCATCAAAGCATTTATACCATCAAACACACCAATTTAATGTTCATTTTAGAATGGGCCTGGAAGTTAAATAATTTTAAACCAGGGACTAGGAAAAAAAAAACTCCTTAAATTGAGAGGATTAACTGAGTGTCAGGTTGTTTTCTACTTGGAAATTTAGGAGACCTGGGAAGTTACTTAAGTGCTTACTGATTGTTTCACAATATAATTGAGAAGTTTTTCAACTTTTATCTCTGATCCTAAAATTATGTTCCAATTAGAGGTCCTCAGTCTGGAGATAATGGGCCATTAATTGCCCTGAAATTCATTTTTATAAATATTTACATTATTAAGGTAACTTTGCAATTATGTTCTAATAAATTACATGTTTGATTAGAGTTCAGGCTACGCAGAGCCAACTTTCGCCCTCTTACAAGGTTTTAAAAGGACTTCATTATTTCTTACCACGTGACAGTGGCCACAGTGACTCTCAAGAGTCCTACTGGGTTATGCTGTTGGTGTGCTTGAGTTTTTAGGGATACTTCTGAATCTTAATGTGTACATTGCTTTTGCTATAGTGGAAAAATCCCAACTGTTCTATCAATACCTACAGGACAAAGCAGGCAGATAAGGCAGATACATGGATTGACAGATCAGCAAATGGGCAGAGCTGAGCACCTGCCTTCAGGAGGAGTAAGGTCCACTGACTTCTGTGGTCCCAAAGAAATGGTGTGTTTCCTGGAACATGCAAGAAATTTGCTCACATGTAAATGAGACAGTGAGATCCTGGAGGTGAACATTTTAACTTGAACTACAACATGACATTGAAGGGTTACCAAGGAATGGATCCTGTGACTGAGGATAACTTTGGAGGCCTCCTGGACCAATGTCATTCCACAAGGCCACCTGCATTGACATTGATAATGTCTCATCTGATTTATTTAATCCTTTCCCCTCTGTGGGGGAAAATCCAATAGCTGAAAGTCATATCATAAACACATGTGTTTTGAAACCCTGAGTTACAAAAGTTATGTGTGTTTTACTTGTTTATTTTATGAAGCTCAGCATTAATACTAAGAGACTAGGGGGCTTTGATAAGCCCTCGAGACTCAAACCATACATGATGTCATCTATTGGATGCATTGCGATTGATTTTTCCATTCCAAAATTAGAGCCTATAAATGCAAACCATTTCTTCTAGAGTTTAAATAGCAGAGGATACAGAAGAATCACTCATCTAATGTGGCTTTCAAGATGTGTGAACTTTCCAAACCCTTTTGTCTCAGAGAGTCATCCTGAATCATGAGGATTTTTATAGGGTGTGACCATGCTGATCTTGGAAAGTTGTTCTGCTTTTTTACCATTTTATGTTTCCACACTTCCTGGTGGAGCAATCACAGCACCAGATGTCATGTTGCCTGATTTTTGTCAACTGCAGTGACTGTTGGAATCAGGCTGTTTGGGTCACATAGCCCCAGTTGTATTAGATAATGGATCGCCTCTTACTCTTTAGCTGTGCTGAAGATCACAGAATACCTCACGCCTCAATAAAATGCATGTGCCAGGGATAAATGTTTGCTAGCTTAAAGTTATACCAGATTTTAAATTAGGTCTTAATAATCTAAAATTAGATTTAAAGGCATCTTTCGTCTGGAAATAAGGTTCATGTTCCTTGGGTATATATTCTAATCCCACAATAACCTTGTACCGGCTTACTTCTCTGTTCTTATTTCTACTTGTGACAAATAGGCATCCTGCACTTCAGTCGTAATATACCCTTTACATCTTTCTTACTTGGATTGGACCAGTTTGATTACGTTTGTTACTGTCTACCCTTCTGCCCCGGATCTTTTATTCATTACTTCATTCACTTAAATTTAATACGCTCTACTATTTGACTTAGTAGTGTTTTCAAAACTTACAATACAGATATAAGTGACATATGGTCCATTATGCCTAGAAATCTGCGATACTGTGAAAGAAATTTGAGTTGAACAATGAGAACACACAGACACAGGGAGGGGAACAACACACACTAGGGCCAGCCTAGGGGTAGGGGCAAGGGGAGGGAGAGCATTAGGGCAAATAGTCAATGCATGCAGAGCTTAAAACTTAGGTGATGAGTTGATAGGTGCAACAAACCACATGGCACATGTATACCTATGTAACAAACCTGCACTTTCTGCACTTGTATCATGGAACTTAAAATAAAAAATAATAATAATAATTAAACTAAAGAGCTTCTGCACAGCAAAAGAAACTACCATCAGAGTGAACAAGCAACCTACAGAATGGGAGAAAATTTTTGCAATCTACTCATCTGACAAAGGGCTAATATCCAGAATCTACAAAGAACTCAAACAAATTTACAAGAAAAAAACAACCCCATCAAAAAGTGGGCAAAGGATATGAACAGCAGTTCTCAAAAGAAGACATTCATACAGCCAACAGACACATGAAAAAATGTTCATCATCACTGGCCATCAGAGAAATGCAAATCAAAACCACAATGAGATACCATCTCACACCAGTTAGAATGACGATCATTAAAAAGTCAGGAAACAACAGGTGCTGGAGAGGATGTGGAGAAATAGGAACATTTTTACACTGTTGGTGGGACTGTAAACAAGTTCAACCATTGTGGAAGACAGTGTGGTGATTCCTCAAGGATCTAGAACTAGAAATATCATTTGACCCAGCCATCCCATTACTGGGTATATACCCAAAGGATTATAAATCATGCTGCTATAAAGACACATGCACACGTATGTTCATTGTGGCACTATTCACAATAGCAAATACTTGGAACCAACCCAAATGTCCATCAGTGATAGACTGGATTAAGAAAATGTGGTGAATATACATCATGGAATACTATGCAGCCATAAAAAAGGATGAGTTCGTGTCCTTTGTAGGGACATGGCTGAAGCTGGAAACCATCATTCTCAGCAAACTATTGCAAGAACAAAAAACTAAACACCACATATTCTCACTCATATGTGGGAATTGAACAATGAGAACACTTGGACACAGGAAGGGGAACATCACACACTGGGACCTGTCATGGGGTAGGGGGAGGGAGGAGGGATAGCATTAGGAGATATACCTAATGTAAATGATGAGTTAATGGGTGCAGCACACCAACATGGCACATGTATACATATGTAACAAACCCGCACATTGTACACATGTACCCTAGAACTTAAAGTATAATAAAATAATAATAATAATAGTAGTAAAAGAAAATTCACACCAAGTAAGCAAGAATTCAACCTCAGGAATAATAATGACATATTCTTAAATATCTGACAAGGCCAGCACACATCAATGCTTTTAATTTTATCTTCTCTGATCACCCAAACTGTGTTACCCCTCTCTAATAATGCCTTGTTCTGTTTATGGTTATTTATTTTGACCCATGGCTTTTTTCTCCCTGTGATTTTAGGACCCTTGATGACAAATCTTTCTATGTTACCTGGCATTTAGTGTGTTATAATTAATAAATATCAGTGAAATGAATGAATGAATGCTTGTTGTAGAGTCCCTTAGATTAGTGATTCTCAAACTGGAGTGCCCATGAGAATCACCTGAAAGGCTCGTTAAAATGCAGATGCTGGGCCCCAGCTCCAGGGCTTCTGATTTGGTAGATCTGAGGTGGAGCCTGAGACCTTCTCACAAGTTCTCAGGTGATGCTGGGTCTGGGGACCCCACTTTGAGAACTGTTGCCTTGAGATGTCTTCCCAGGATCTCCAACTGTCAAGTCATACTCCTACTTACTCCAGTCTGTGTGTCTGAGTGGCTTACACTTATGTTTTCACAGCATAACTGAGCCAACACATTTCCTGAACTCTGTTGGTCCATTTGATCTCTGTTTCCTGAGTGCCTGGTTTGTGTACCTCCCTAGGCTGTGTACCAGGAAACAAAGTGAAGGAGAAGCAGCACGAGGCTTGAAGCAGCTCAAGAGTCAGTATGGGAAACAAACATGTCTTCATTAATGTCAATGGGAGGCAACAGAGGAAATGATACTGGGATTCACAGGTGATGAGTGCCAACCTTTCTAAGGCTGAATGGGATGTAGACAGATGAGGATAAGAGGAATGAAGACTTGCATAGAAACAAAGACATATCTACATGTTATTAATTAATTCCACAAACTTATCCCTGCTCTGTACTTACGACTTTGCTAGTCACTGAAATGTTGTTGAAAATATAGGACCAAACTGCTATCCCAAAGGGACACACAAAGCCCAATAAATGATTTCTAGTCCATCTGTGAACGTTGTCATTGACACAGATGCTGAACTCCGCACATGGTGAGGTCCTGGAATAAATGCTATCTATTGTGTTGCTGACCTGCTCTGGTCCCATCCTCTGGGTTGGTTTTGGAGTGATGTGAGTTTGTACATGCCTCTTTTTCTGTCATCTTCACTGTTGTTTCTCCCTGGTGAACTTGCTTGCTTCTCTAGCTGTTAAGGAACACTTTCTGTTCACTAGTAATGCAAACACACAGCTTCTTATGGTACCTTCCTGAGGATTTGGGATAAGCTCCCTCAGGAAAGGGTCAGAAAATGCCCAAATGTATCTAATCAAATAATTTAGGTTAGAGCCTCTTGTTAGAGCTTCCTAGCTGTGCTATTCTGAGAAATTCCTCAAGGGCTTGGAGAATTTCTCCTCACCCTCCCGTACATCTAAGCTGCTCCCCTGGGAATGGGATATGGTGTGTACAGATGAAGCCTGCAATAGAACAGTCCTTCAACATGTTTCTAAGAGTGTATCTAAACTCTCACATAATCTTCCCATTCCTGTACCTCCCCATTCTTTTCCCCTCAACTTAGAGCAAACGTGTTATTCTATCAAGGGAAAAATGAGATGGAATCAGAGATATTTCATATTTGCTGGTAAATATGGTAATCTTTCCTTCCATGTGTGTCAGCAGGTTTTCAGATTCTGAAATTCATCGTGTTACTTGTCAAAACAAAAACTTGTAATCCTCACTACATTCTTAGAACATTTAAAATATTTTCCTGTAGCAGCGTGCCCCTCTATGTAATGATTCCAGATGGGCACTGCTTTTCCTGGGAGGCGTTCTATGTTCCTCTGTTTAGAATCTGCTGCTTGACTTAGTCACATTGGCCTCCTTGTCTGCTTTCATTAACTCTGCTTCCTTCACAGTTACACGCAACATTACACAGACAGTTTACGCTCCATTCATCAACCACTGCCTTCGTTAACTATCTTCATGAACTACCTTGAAGTATTTTGCAATAGAAGTCTGCCAGAAGGTTTGGTTTGCCTTCTGATTTCCTTTCCATTAATGTTCACATATTTTAGAACAATTTCTATCAAGACATTGAGGAATTATACTTCATATGCTTGTGACATTGATTAAATGAGCACATTTATAGTAACTATTTAAATCCATGCAAAATGGAGCTTCAGCCACTCCAAGGTTAACTCAGAATCGCAAAAAAAAAAAAAAAAAAAAAAAGCTTTTAATTTGATTTAATCTTAATCTTCTCAGGAAGAGATCACAGGCATAACAATCACTAAAGAATACGCTTGTGGGGCAGTGGTGGGACTCAAGAGAAGAAAGAGTGCTGAATGAAGAAGGCAGGACGTTGAGTTTTGGTTCTGGCTTTTGATTTTGAGAAAAGTCTTCACCACATCTTTGGGAACTATCAAGTTGAGTACTACCCATTTTGGGCCTTTTTCAGCTCAAAAATTATTTGACTCTGTGTTACAGAATTATTGTTTGAGTTTTAATCAACTGAAAAATAATGCTTTAGGAATACATTTTTTGAGACTTAAAATTCCGTCCATAGCAAAATTATGGGAACCACTGGTGCTTTAGGAAGCAATGGAATCTCCACCTGTCTGCATAAGTAAAAAGACAGTGTGCACTTTCCTGGAAATAACTTGTGGGGGTGTCTCAACAGAGCAGCTAAATTGTCTAGGTCCTTGTAATTTAACTCTAGAACAACTTTGGCTTTGGAGGATTCACGTGGATTTATCTTGCCTTCCATCATTTTAGGAATATATACAAGGAAAATAATGGAGATGAATGAACTCCTATAAAATATTTATACACATGAGTTTCTGATGGGTTATAAAACACCTAGGACCAATTATTGTGGAGGCACAGAGTGGGACAAACTGTGAAAGTCCCAGGTCTCCTAATAAACATGTCCACTGAAAATGCTACCCAACTTCTAGTTGCCAGACCCTGACCATGGTGCTTTGTGAAACCCTGATTTCAGATTTGTCCTAAGACTGTTGGCACTTGGTATGTGTCCAGCTTATTTTATGATTAATTTAGATGTATCCATTGCATAATTTGTATGGTGACAGTAATCTTTGGCATTACACCCTAACAGTCTATGTTTCTTATAGTGAATCTCTGGGAAACAATTGTAAAAATATCTACTATGCATCGATAGAACAGTTTCCTTCACAGAAGCCTCTTTGTTTAAGAACTTTAGAAAGTTTGAATCCTATTATCAACCCTGAAAGACAGACATAGTCTACTCTGTTTGAGAGAGGGATGAAAGTAAGGCTTAGAAAAATGAGGCTACTCTGCCATTAGATCTTAGTTCTTGAAGTCAACCCAAATTTGTGAGCTGGGAATTTACACCATGAACTCATTTTCTACTTTCACTTAGGTTATACTGCCTTGACTCTGACAACTCAGTGTCCTGAGACCATAATTCAACAGGTTCTTTATCTGTGACTGTCATTAAGCTGCAGGTAATGCAGTCCTTACCAAAGAATCAACTGTAAAACCAGAATGTGGTATGGTCACTGCTCACCAGCTAGTTGTATAGACCTCACTTGGCCATGACTCAATGTTCTATACATGGTAGAGATGCTTCTCCATAAATATCCTGAAAGATGAGAATATCCTGAATGGGAGGGGGAGCCACTCTGACTGGAGCATCTCAGGGCATTCTGCACTTTGGATACATCAGAGCTGGGCTTCCAAGAGGATCTCATTTCTTCTTGTTAATTCCATCCATTAGTTCTCCTGCTCCATATGTACTTCCTGAATGTCTCCCATATGGCAAATGCCCTCCATACCCTGAGGGACAGTGCTACCTCGTGGTTAGAAGCACAGACTCAAGGGCTTGGTTGCCTGGGCTTCCATTTCAGCTTTACCTATTCCCAGCTGGTGGATATCAGGCAGGTTACTTCATTTCTATGTGCCAAGATTGCTCTAGTGTTTTTTTAAAAAACTCTCTTTAATGCTATAATGAAAACCAATAGTGTTAACAATATGCATGTACTTTACAGGATAGTGCTTGACACATAGAAAGTAATATATGTGTATTAACTATTACCACCATCTTACTCACTCTCATAATTTCACCATCCAGCTCTATGGTCATGATTATATATAAAATACCTGGGTTATCCTGGGCTAGATGGCTGCCCTTTTATTGGCCTCTGAACTCATACATTCAATTTCTATTTGCCATTTCCATCTGGAGATCATTAGAAACCAACATATATAAAACAAGGCTCACTATTTTCCTCCAAACTGCTTCTCCTGTGTTTCTTACCTCAGTAAAGTAAACCACATTCAATCACATGGAGCAAGCCAGAAACTCAGGAGTCATCCTTGACACTTTCATTTCTATCCCTCTTAACAATTGTTATCACCAGGTTCTGTAGATTTCGTCTCTTGTATTCTCTCAAATGTACATAGTTTTCCATTCCATATACCAGTGCTTTGTTCAAATATTAATTTCTCATTTGGATGATTGCATTAATTCTTGAAAAATTCTTATTGCCCAGTCTGTCCTCAGAGGGATCTTTCCAGAATTCAAATTTGATCATGTCTCCCCACTAATTAAAACTCCACCAGTGTTGGTCAGCATTGAGTCCAGACGCCTGGATGCAACACACAGGCCGTGCATGTAGCCCCCTTGCTCGCTGCTCCAGGTGCAGCTCTTGGGACTCACCCCCATGCGCTCCAGGTGGCGGTGATGCTAAACAACCTGTAGTCCTCTCAATGCCATATGATTCGGCAGGCCTTCAGCAGACGGCCAAGCCTTACTAGTCCTTCAGTTCTCATCTTGGGCACTGGCTTCCTGGGATCCCTTCCTATTATTCCTTATCTGTCTTAGTGAGTTTTCCTCCCACTAGAAGCCTGTGCCCATTCCCGTCCTCACATCTGGCCACTGCCCCAGCTCAGCCACACTTTTTGTGTCTGCCTTTTACCCTGGCCCAGTAGCCCTTGATATTATGTTTTAAAAGACTTCATATTTGTATGCACCTAAAACACTCAATGACATGTAAAAGACATTTGAACATGTTTGATGAATGGCCAGGTGGACGGATAATGAGTACAAAGGAAGCTGGATAAATGGATGTGTATGGACATACATATATGAGTGGATGGATAGAGCTATGGCAGGATTCAAGCTAGTGACATGAAGAGACCATAATTTCAGGCTCAGAAAGAATGTTATTAAAAGTCACCATTCCCAAACCATGAAAAGTATGTCTGGTGGACAATTTATAGCCAGGCTGGAACAAGCTGAGCACGTGTGTAGGGACACTGTGATGCAAACGTTGAGATTAACTCACACGGGACCTACAAGGCCACAGACAAGTTCGTGGAGTTGATTCCATCATTAAAGGAGAGATATCAAATGTCTCTGTTTAAGGTATTATTTGAATTTTGAAAAGAATATGAGTTAAGACAAAGTGAAGCTAGAGCCGACTAAATCAAATCATTAGGCTTCCTTTCAGGGAAGGTTGTGTTTTGAGACCAGGACTAAATAGCACCGTCTGCAAAATGCTCAGCACTGAAAGACCCCCCTACTAAAGCAGAAAAGTCTGTGAGCATGAACTTTTTATTTCCCTATTTTAACTTGAGATAGCTTATTTCCTGAATTCTGGATGGAATGCCAGCCTCATAATCTTAGCTAGTAAGTTACAGGATATTGAGTCAATTCAGTGATCCCTGAAGCATAATTATTTGAAGTGTGATAAGAACCTGCTTGACCTTGAAATCATACTTTGTAATTCCCTAATTTCACAAACATGGTCAGAAGTTGGAGCAGAAGTTATAAGGAAGCAGGAGGGGAAAATGAAAGGCATCTATATTAAAGATGGTTATGCCTTGCTTTAGGAAACAGTAGAGTTTACATAAATAGAGGATATTGTGAATTCATCTCTTGGCATAACCATTAGGCCAAGGCAAATAGCTGTTTTTTTGTTTTGTTTTGTTTTGTTTTTGTTTTGTTTTGTTTTGAGATGGAGTCTCACTGTGTCACCAGGCTGGAGTGCAGTGGTGCAATCTCAGCTCACTACAACTTCTGCCTCCCATGTTTAAGCAATTCTCCTGCCTCAGCCTCTCGAGTAGCTGGGACTACAGGCGCACACCACCACACCCAGCTATTTTTTGTGTTTTTAGTAGAGACAGAGTTTCACCATGTTGGTCAGGATGGTTGATTTCTTGACCTTGTGATCTGCTTTCCTTGGCCTCCCAAAGTGCTGGGATTATAGGCGAGAACCACCATGCCCGGCCTCAAAATGACTTTTATGTGCAAGGGAGGCCTCTGTATTCTCTTGAATGAAAAGTTCAGTTTATGTATCACAGATCACTGGCTTGGTGGGGATACTGCTTAGTTGGTGTCTGGAGGAACCTCTTCTTCAATGGTTTTTTCCTCCCTTTATTTTTCAGCACCTTTAAGCACAAATGTCATAGTCATAGCCTGACTTGACCAGGACTGAGAAGAATCAGAATTTGCTCTCAGTGGTCTGAGGCTGAAGTCTGCGTGTCAGGACCTACATTGCAGGGATGAGGCCTGCAGTCTCCCAGGGCCCCTCTCAGAAAGACCTCACCTTTGGTTCAATGTTTCCACTGTCACCATCTTGCAATTCTTAATAACTTATGACCATGGAGCCCCTAATTTTCATTTTGCACTGGGTCCAACAAATTATGTAGCTGGCCTTACAGCCTATATTAGAGAAAAGTCTTGTGACCTTAGGCTTCATTTCCTCACAGGCAAATGGGAAGAATTGACCCTGGGGAAAGTACTCATTTGGAAATCCAATGGAATCATAGAGTTAGAAGTGCCTTTATGAAAACCTATACAGTTCTATGCAACTATTCATATTACTCAGTTATTCACTTATCACTACTAGTTAGTATTCAATGTCCTGTGGTAGAGAGATGATTTTTCTGTCCTAGATTATTAAAATCTCAGGGAAACCTTGCTCAGTTGTTTCTACCCTAGGCTCTTTAAACACAGCCTATTTTGAAACAAAGAGATCCTCTGAAAGCTGGCCACAGGGACTGTCACCTTCAAGGTATGCTTTCAGATATGTTCTTCCTCTTCTGCACCTTTCATCTGGAATTCTGGCTCACATGAGCCATCACTATGGCAATTCCACTTTTTTTCAACATTTATTTTAGGTTCAGGGGGCACATGTGCAGGTTTGTTACATAGGCAATCATTGGGGCTTGGCGTACAAATGATTTCATCACCCAGGTAATGATCGTAGTACCTGAAAGGTCATTTCTCAACCCTTGCCCTCCTCCCATCCTCCCTCTTTAAGTAAGACCCAGTGTCTGTGGTTCTCGTCTTTACATCTATGTGTGCTCAATGTTTAGCTGCCACTTGTAAGTGAGAATTTGTGCTATTTGGTTTTCTGTTCTTGTGTTAATTTACTTAGGTTAATGGCCTCCAGTTGCATCCATGTTGCTGCAAAGGACATGATTTTGTTCTTTTTTATGGCTGTGTAGTATTCCATGGTATGTATGTACCACGTTCTCTTTAACCAGCCACCACTGATGGGAATCCAGGTTGATTTCACGTCTTTGCTATTGTGAATAGTACTACAATGAACATATGCATGTGTCTTTTTGGTAAAATAATTTATTTTCCTTTGGGTATATACCCAGTAATGTGATTGTTTGGTCAAAGAGTAGTTCTGTTTTAAGTTCTTTGAGAAATCTCCAAACTGCTTTCCACAGAGGTTGAACTAATTTACATTCCCACCAGCAGTGTATAAGTGTTCTCTTTTCTCCACAACCTTGCCAAAATCTGTTGTTTAATGATAGACATTCTGACTGGTATGAGATGGTATTTCATTGTGTCATTGATTTGCTTTTTCTAATGATTAGTGATGTTGAGCATTTTTCATATCTTTATTAGCCATATGTGTGTCTTTTGAGAAATACCTGTTCATACCCTATGCCCATTTTTAATGGGGTTGTTTTTGTACATACATACTCACTGTTTAGCTGGTTGACTTAAGTTCCTTATAAATTCTGGATATTAGACCTTTGTTGAATGCATAGTTTAAAAATATTTTCTCCCATCCTATAGGTTGTCTGTTTACTGTGTTGATAGTTTATTTTGCTGTGTGTAAGCTCTTTAGTTTAATTAGATCCCATTTGTCAGTTTTTGCTTTTGTTGCAATTGCTTTTGGGGTCTTTGTAATGAAATCTTTGCCCATGCCTGTGTGCTGGCTGGTATTGCCTAAGTTGTCTTCTAAAGTTTCTAGAGTTTTGGGTTTTACATTTAAGTCTTCGATCCATCTTGAGTTTATTTTTGTATATGGTGAAAGGAAGAGGACTAGTTTCAATTTTCTGCATTTGGCTAACCAGTTATCCAAGCGCCATTTATTGAATAGGGGGTCCTCTCCCCATTGCTCATTATTATTTTGGCTTTGTCAAAGATCAGATGGTTGTAGGTGTGTAGCTTTATTTCTGGGTTCTCTGTTCTGTTCCATTGGTCTAGTGTCTGTTTTTGTGCAAGTACCATGTTGTTTTAGTTACTGCAGCTTTATAGTATAATTTGATGTTAGGTAGTGTGATGCTTCTGGCTTCGTTCTTTTTGCTTAAGATTTCTTTGGCTATTTGGTCTCTTTTTGAGTTCTATATGAATTTTGAAATAGTCTTTTTCTAGTTCTGTGATAGGGATAACATTAACTCTGTACACTGCTTTGGGCAATATGGCCACTTTAACAATATTGATTCTGCCTACCTATGAGAATGGAATGTTTTTCTATTTGTTTGTATCTTCTCTGATTTCCTTGAGCAGTGCTTTGTAATTCTCAGAGAGATTTTTCACCTCTCTGGTTAGCTGTATCCCCACATACACAGTTTCTCCACCAGGTTCCTTTTCCTCACCTGTGGTGCTGCTGTCTCCCTCTAATCCTTGGGGCTCATCAAGGGCCAGTCTTGAGTGTTCGTCTAATCTCACCCTCCCTCCTGTGTCCTCTCACAATTCTTAGTTATCATCCTGAATGGAGTATGTTACATTTATAAGTGTGCATTCATCTGAACATTGTGTCTGCTTGAAGGTGATCAGCACCACCAGACAGACTATAGATTCCTATTCCCAGGATGACGGGCATGATGGCTCTTTATTTCAATAATTTCTTTCAGACTCTGTCACAGGAGTCATTCAGTAAAAATAAACAAACTTGAATAAATGAATGGATTTACTGAAGTGATTAATTCTGTAATCTGCTCTAATTGAAACTACAGAGCACCAGAAAAATCCAAAAACACACAAATATTCTGATGTTGACACAGAATTTCAGAGTTAGAAGTGAGTGTAGTGAAAGTATTTAATCACCCATTGGGAAAAGGGGCTTAAGACCCTTAAGGTGACCATTGCTGCTCCTGACCAAGATGAAGTAACAAGAAGTATATTTATACTCCCACCTGAAACAACTCTCCCTCTTTCTCACACACACACATGCATACATACACACACACACACACACACAAATGTATGCAACAGTGATATTTAAGACTTTGCACATCAGGCAACACAAGAAATGGACTCCTGGGAGAAGGGAACACAGGAGGCGATGCCTGCACTTGCCCCAGACAATTTCCAGGCCATGGTGTGTAAGGACAAGCCCAGGTAGAACTCAGAGTCTCTCTGAGTGGAAGACAAAACTGGAAGTACAGGGGATCAGAGAGTTAGGGTTTGCAAAGCAGAACACAGAGAAAACAGAGGGGCACTGAGAGAAATAATTCCAAGATCAGCATAGGCTTCTCTGAAGCCTTCAGCTAAGTACAGACCAGCCTATCCATGCACGCGAGAAAACAGCACAAAGTTGGAGAAGGAACTATGTGAAAGCATTAGAGGAAAACATCCTTGGGAACTCACACAGAGAAGGAAATATTCCAATTTCTACCAGCCAATGTGGAAAGCATCATAATTCACAGGGCATCAAGCACAGCACTCAGAAACATTCTGCTTCAGAGCAGGGAAAACATATTTTTGTTGCTAATGCTCTGGTCTTGCCTAACCCAGCAAGACCTGAAGAAAGTCAAACTGTTTCCAAGCAATTTAGCTATGTATCAGAGAGAAATTCAAGAATATTTGTAGAAATACAAAAATATCCAGCACATAACGAGGTAAAATTCTTGTCTAGCATCCAGTCAAAGATGAGAGAAATACGAAAATAGAGGAGAAAAAAAATCATTGAAACTGGCCCAGGTGTGACACAGATGTTAGAATTTTCAGGACAGGAACACAATTACTATGCCTGGGTTCCACATGTTCAAGAAGCAAAAATTGAACATGGTAAGAAGAGACACAACGATATAAAAAGATTCCAATTGAAGTTCTAGAGATAAAAGGAATAATATTCAAGATGAAAGATATACCACACGGACATAAGAGATTAAATACTGCATTGGTTAATATGAAAACATAGCCATAGAAATAATCCAACATAGAGAGAAGGAAGACAGGGAAGAAAAAGAATTGTGGTTAATTGAGCTGTGGGACAACAACAGATGGTTAAATAATAGTATAACTGGAGTCCCCAAAGAAGAGGAGGGAACAAAAAAAATATTTGAAAGAATAATGACTAACATTTTCCAAATTTGATGACATCTGCAAACCACAGAAGTAAGTAGCTCAACAAACTCCATGTACAAAACCCCTGAAGAAACTAACACCAGGACACCTCATAGAGCAATTGCTTAAAACCAGTGATAAACAGAAAATTACAGAATCATCTGGGGCTGGTATGAAGTGAGGATAGAGTGTTAGATACAGAGAAACAAAGATCAGAATGACAGTGGGCTTCTCTCCTCAGAAGTGAACATAGGTCTTCGCTTGTGCGTTTTGAGAAAGGGTCTCACTCTGTCGCACCCATGCTGGAGTGCAGTGGTGCAATCTCAGCTCACTGCAACCTCAGCCTCTCGGGTTCAAGTGATTCTCCTGTTTCAGCCTCCTGAGTAGCTGGGATTACAGGCATGTGCCACCATGCCCAGGTAATTTTTCTATTTTTAGTACAGATGGGGTTTCACCATGTTGGCCAGGCTGACCTCGAACTCCTGACCTCAGGAGATTCACCCACCTGGGCCTCCCAAAGTGCTGGGATTACAGACATGAGCCACCGCCTGGCCTGAAGATAGGTCCTATGCATTCCAGTCCCACATTTTCTTTGCAGGAGGATTGAGGTTGGGGGGATACTTTGGCAGCTGCCTAGATGTCGTTGGCCACAGAACCAGGCCCAACGCCCAGTCCCAAGGGTCCAGGCCATTTTCTTTGTGCTTGATCACAAGAGGTCAGGTGTCCGCTCCACACTGGGTGATATGAGTGGGGATAAGCGTCTCCAGGAAGCCCTGAACAATTGGTAACAGCCGCCAGACCACTGCCTTCTGGTGTCATACTGCCCCTGTTGTAGCTGAAGAGGGGACTGAATAATGGAGGAGTGTGTGCAGCCAGTTAAATGGTACACTGAATGTCACACAGAAAGACATTCTCTACTCTTCTCATCCACACAGGGGCATGCCTCTCGTGCTCTTCTCTGCTCACAGGACCATCTTCCCTGCTGTCCCAGTTGCCAAGGACTTGGGTTGCAGGTGTTTGTATATAGCCCTGCTTTCAGAGTGACATTTGCTCAGAACAAAGGGTGACTGTTTTTTGATTTCTCCCCCTAATCCTGTAACCTGAAGATTCCAGAAGAGTCACAAACATACATCCCAGTTTTAATAACCGTGTTCCAGAATGACTTTAACACACAGTTCTCAAAGCATTGTTTTCCAAATGCACAGTTGCCTTATAAATATATATGTACACATTGCACTAGTTTATTATTTGTGATCTAAATAGGATTCATTTCCTTGGGATACAACAAATGATAATTTAGATTATCCAATATTTTTGTTTCAAACGCTTGTTTTCTTGTAAATGGTTACAAGACCTGAAAATTTTCTAGTAGTTTATCCATTTTGAAAGATGACTAATTAAATAGCTGGATGACTGAGAAACTCAGATGAATGCATTAATTCCTGTAAGATAAATTTTGACTTATTAAGTTAAATCCACATGAACCAGGAAAGAGAGTAAGGGGGAGTTCTTGGCCTTCTAGTATTTTCATTTGCCAGCTATGTTTAGACTTACCTGCACTTTCTGTATTGAGCTGGGTAAGACACCCCCCGATGAAACAGACAGCTTCGAGTCTTTACTCTCTGGGGTCTGACTAGAAGGCGGAGGTGCAGGATCCCACAAGAATGCCTCTTCTCTCAAAATTTCCACTCTCACTTTTCAGATCTCTAAACAAACATTTTTAATTTTGTATCTGATGCCATGCTGGCAGGGTAGCAGGTGGGTGAGGTGTCCTGGTGAGAATGCATGCCACTTGTCACCAGGCTACATGCACGCCCACATCTGTACTTGATGCCAGGGTGAGCCCTGCTGCACCTGCAATGGCTCTCCCAGCAAACCCTTCCTGTGAGCCTTGATCCCATTAGGACTAGGAGATCCACAACAGACTGCTTACTGGGGCCATTTCCCAGCAAAAGTGTAGTGGGACAGGCAGGTAAGAAACAGCCAAAAAAATACGTGACTGCAAAGGCAAGACAGTACGGTGAGTATTACAGTCCTTGGCCCCAGATGCTCTGCAGGGCCCAACTCACTGCTCCTTTCCAGAAAGTTACTTGATCAATCTTCAAGAAGTCTGACCAAGGCAAGTTGACTGGAATTTAAGACGAAAAAGAGGTGAAGCGCACTCCCAATGACTGAGTTTCTATTACAGTCTAAGTCCTTAATACCGGTTATCTCATTCAGACTTACATAGTAAATGAATCAGTTCATAGAATCTTCATCTGTATGAAAATAAATGGGAAAGCAATTAAGCTTGATGACTGCCTAAAGATGGAGGTGGCAAGTGAAAGATTCTGGAGTTCAGCCCCCTCCTTTATCCAGCTTGGAGGCTGGGCTCTCCCCTGTATCGGGGCTACTCCCATGTTTTTAGAGTTTCACAGGTAAATCCTTTGCTTCTAGTAAAAATTCAATAGGTAAAAGAGCCAAAGGTTGAGGCATGGGAAGATGACACATCCATCCCCCAAGATGTCTCTGAAGATCCTTCGGGGCAACTTGGGGTCCCCCAGGTTCACGTCCTCATGATGTCTGCATCAGGTCACCATGGATTAAGCAGGCCCTGGCAGTGAGCACCATACTGGAGGCATGAGCACCCACCGCCATGCTTGGCCGGAGTCTCTGTCCCTGCCACCTGCACTGTCCCTGTGACTCAAACCTGGGTCTACCTTGCACCTCCATTCTGCTTTTCCTCCTCACCTTGACATCACCCCCTTAAAAGACTTTGTCACACTGATAGGGCAGTCAGCAGATGGGCAGCCTGGCTGGTCTCTGAAGAAAGTCTAAACAAGCACTCCCTGCCTTGCCCACTGATTGGATTAATCCCCTCACTTCTCAAGGTCCTACAAACCTCAAGGCTGAAGTCTGAATCCCTGAGCAGCCTCTGCGTTTCTCGTTCAGCCATCCAGAACGTTAGCTTCTTGCCTGCTGCACTGTGCCTGTGGCAGCCCTGGATGGCACTCTGTCCCCCAGCACCACTCCCACAAAATGCTCTGCCTCTGAGTCACAGTCCCCACCTGTCCTCTTCCATGCAGGTAGCTTCAGAGGCTCTACCCCAGGCAGGACGGCCTGAGCACACTGGGGGCCTGCATTGCCTTTCCCTCCCAGGTTCCATCCACAAGAGTGTGATGTGTTCAGTTGCCTTTGTTGGCTCCCTGTGTCCATTGCTGGGGGCAAGGACATGCGGCAGGGACAGAAGATAGAGACGGTCTTGTATGATCATGTTTAGAGTCCTCGTCGCAACTTGCTGCTCAAGGCAAGTGGTGAGGCCAGGACAGCACATGCAATGGCGATGAATAAATCCACATACTCTATAAAATATTGGAAACTCAGGATGACAGCTGAGCTTCCTTGAGCTCAGGGTCAGCCTTTTCTTCAGCTCCTTCACGATATGTCCCTGAGCAGAAACAAACACACGTTGCAGAGTGGCATGTGGGGTGAAGGAGGCCTGCATGTCTGTGGTGACAATCAAAATAACTGATAAACTTGGATGGGGTGTGTCTATTAAAATAGTGGTAGCTGCCACTCAGGACTGCCCACTTGCCTGCTAAGTTAGGAACATGGCCTCACATCCATACACCAACCCTGTGAGGGGAGGGGCCAGATGCCCATTTTATAGAGATATTGTCATGAACTCCCGGAACTAAGGTCAGACTTGGGGTCTTCCCAGTTCTAAGGACTGTGTTTAAGCTCTGCACTCTTGGACTGCCTCGGGACCTGCCTGTAACTCTTGTACCTTCATGCCTGCACCTCACCCTGTAATGTAAGCTCTCCAGGTACATGAGCCTCACCTACTTCCCCATGCAAACACACCCACATACTCCCCCACCCCAGAGGGTGCTGGAAAGCTCTATCTATCCTTCAGAGTCTGGTATAAATGTACTCTTCCTTGTTCTATCCCCAGCACCTTGTTTCTTAAAGTGCAATTCAATGTTTCCCACTTCCAAAAAGCATTTATTTTTATTAGTGAGCTTATATCGTCTGAGAAATAATGACTCAAGACTGTCCCTAGTAAAGGTGACCCTAGTTGGCCGTCATTTGTCGTGGTATGGAGATGAGTGAGGAGAGAAAAGGTTGAACTGGGGAGAATACCCCAGAATGTGTCCCTAGACCTAGCACAGAGTAGGAATGCAATAAACAAAGCTGTTGTTGACTGACTGGCTCAGCCTGTCCTAGGCGAGGCTGTTTCAAGGGAGCTGCTGCACCACAGACTGAAGCCTGACCTTGATCCCTACATACCTTCCCACCTAGACCCAGGGGGGTTATCTCCTAGACTGGAGAAATATGCTTATCCCACCTGAGCTATTTCACACTGCTCACAGCTCCGGGCCAGCAAAGATGAAGAAGCACTACAATCATTGAAACAAGACCAGTAGCTGTCATTGTCCTATAATAACAGAGCAACACAGCTTTCTCAGCTGCATGGAAGACTGCCTATTAGGAGGTCATCTGAGGGAAGCCAGTCATCCATTATGAGCGCCATATCATATTTTCCCCCCATGTTTTGTCTTAATATTCTAAAGTTCCTTAGAGGAAAAGTGGCTTATGCTTGGCTGATGGTTTCTCTTATCCTAAAATAGTATGAGGGATTCTTTTTAAGGAATCTCATTATCCAGTTTACCTCTTTTTCCTACAGTTCCTTTTCATTCATTCAGTCCTTCATTTATTTATTTGCCGCCATAATAGGGCCATCAACAAAGATCTGTGGGGTGACTCTTTCGCACATAATGAACTGGGCTCCCATTTGGAAATTACAGTAATATATTATCCATTAACACCAGAAAGAGGTAGGAGGTAACTAAGAAGTACCCTGCAAGGCTGGACCAAATTATAAGGCAGGGTTGAAGGGAGACTTCTAAACACCTGAACCATCTGTTTCTTAATTTGCAACATGTGGGCAGCTTTTAAAGTCACAAACCCACATTTAAGTAATCTTCATTGTTCATTTGTTCAGCTCTTGTGTTCCAGACATTACATTTTTTATTAAATGGCAGTTTCTTAGGCTCAATTCAGATGGTAATAATTTGGAAGATCACTGACAAAGTGATGACATCCTAAGTGTTCTTAACTTGAAATGCTTGCTCCCCTCCCTAAGAATTATAGGAAAAGTTGAATGTGTGCAATGAAGTTTATTTTTCTAAGGAGAGGATGCCAATGTCTCATGAGATAGAGAATTCTACGATCTCCCCAAAGTCAAGGATTGCTGTCTCTAAACATGTTACAAATGACAAATATGGAGCAGAATGCCTGCTCATATAGGCCATCTTCTTAAGAAAGGAGAGAAGTGCTTTTATAATGTCAGGACTCCTATTCTTTGAAAAACTGCTTTATGGATATAATAAGTAGAGAATTGAGAACCACTGGTACAGTTCACATTGAACAGGACAGGGAGCCTGAACACTCACTCAGGTTTAAGTTCTGAACCTCGTGACTTACACTAACTTCCTGTAGGGTGGTGGGTAATTCACTGATTCTGCTTGTGATTGTTTCCTTCATCTACAAGCCAAATGACTGAAACATCTGGACTGTAAATTATGCCCAGCAATTGAATCTCTAAAATATTCTTAAAAGAGTATGTTTACATATTTGGGCTTTATATATATACTTTAAAACTTTTACATGCTGAGGAATTTGCTTACATATTTACATTTATCTACATATGTTTTATATTACATGTTTACTCTCCTTGATGTCCTCAGGCCTCCTATTCAAACAGGTAACTGAACTTAAGCTCATTACCTGCTAGACTTTACATGCACATTGTGAATAGGGATCTAGCTCAGAATGTACTTAGTTTTTCTCCTGTTGCACAATGCTTAGTCATTTTCAATGGGCTTTATTTAAATTCTATTAATGGACTAGATTAAAATACGTTTCAAGAGGATAAAGAAAATGCATCTACATCTGAAAAAATGAAATATACCCAGTGGTCTCATAATTCATTTGGGGAAAAAACACACAATGAGAAAGGAAATGTGACACTCACATGAAATATACCAGGTTACAGAGGCAGTGACTGCCCTCTCTTTTGTCATTTGCCTAGATGTACGTAAAAAATGTGTTCTGTCTTGATTAGGCCTAGCAGGGTTGAGATAAATCATTAAATACTGATAAGCAGATGCTTTGTAAGTAGAAAGGCGTGTGTAATTGTCCCATGATCACGCTCAACATTCCTGCCTCATTAGATACCTGAGAAATATGGGGCTTGGCTGACAGGTACTTGAGGGAACTGCACCACCTCACTCCACCCAACTAATCACATTCAGATTCGGAAACTTTCATAGCCACACCCTCTGAAAAAGCCACAACAGCTCCTTGCATGATCCTTTCTCTTCCATACCCAAGACATTTTCAAGTTGTCGTATTTGAGCTCTGCTCTGTATAGTTCACTATGGCAAAAGCTATTTGAGGCTAAGAGAAGAAACACATTTATTCCTGCTCTCTTCAAGTTGCTTTCAACAGATACAACTGCTTCTCTCTCTCTTGCACCCCCACACCCCGTCTACCTATTTATTACAGGTCAAAATAATAAACTAGAGAGAAAAGTAAAGGGTAATGGAAGCTCAGAAGATGGAGAATTTGCATGTAGGCAAGGGGCTAATGAAATGCATTTAAAATTTGTTTGCTTTTTAGAAGGGTAAGATTGTATATAGACACTTATAAGAAAAAAGTAAGACACTCTGGGTGAAAGAAGAGATAGGTCAATATGTGGCTTTTTTTAAAGAAAAGGGCAGTTTCTAGGAATCATCCATGGAAATAAAAGTGGTGAAATAGCGTGAGATCTGATCATTGGAGTAATGCAGAAATGTGTACCTCACCTATAGCCAGCAGAAATACATCATTACATATTTGTCATCATCCTTATTTTGCTTTTGTTTCCTCATTTGTTGTTAAAAGACAATAACATTTAGAGAAGATATTTCTGGTAGCAGCATAGTGCTTGATTGTAATGACAAGTACAGTAGACGAAGAGATTTGAGGTCATGGAACTCTATGGAGACCATTAATATCATACAGTGGTTCAAGTGTCAGGAAATGAGTGGGGAAGAAAGATAAAACAATATTCATTTTTAAGTTGTCTAATGTATTCCTCTCACCTGTTTGATTCAATTACTTTTTTTTTTTTTTTATTATGCTTTAAGTTCTGGTATACATGTGCAGAGCATAAAGGTTTTTACATAGGTATACACGTGCCATGGTGGTTTGCTGCAACCATCAACCCGTCATCTACATTAGGTATTTCTTCTAATGCTATCCCTTCCCTTGCCCCCCACCCCCTGACAGGCCCTGGTGTGTGATGTTCCCCTCCCTGCGCCCATATGTTCTCATTGTTCAATTCTCACTTATGAGTGAGATCTTGCAGTGTTTGGTTTTCTGTTCCTGTGTTAGTTTGCTAAGAATGATGGTTTCCAGCTTCATCCATGTCCCTGCAAAGGACGTGAACTCATCCTTTTTCATGGCTACATAGTATTCCATGGTGTATATGTGCCACATTTTCTTTATCCAGTCTATCACTGATGGACATTTGGGTAGGTTCCAAGTCTTTGCTACTGTGAATACATACATGTATGTATAAATATACATGTGCATGTGCCTTACAGTAGAATTACTTATAATCCTTTGGGTCAAATGATATTTCTGGTTCCAGATCCTTCAGGAATCACCACACTGTCTTCCACAATGGTTGAACTAATTTACACTCCCACCAACAGTGTAAAAGTGTTCCTATTTCTCTACATCCTCTCCAATGTCTGTTGTTTCCTGACTTTTTAATGATCGCCAAACTGACGTGAGATGGTATCTCATTGTGGTTTTGATTTGCATTTCTCTAATGACCAGTGATGATGAGCTTTTGTCTTGTTTTGAGAAGTGTCTGTTCATATCCTTTGTCCACTTTTTGATACGTTTGTTTGTTTTTTTTTCTTGTAAATTTGTTTAAGTTCTTTGTAGCTTCTGGATATTAGCTCTTTGTCAGATGAACAGATTGCAAAAATTTTCTCCCATTCTGTAGGTTGCCTGTTCACTCTAATAATAGTTTCTTTTGCTGTGCAGAAGCTCTTCAGTTTAATTAGATCCCATTTGCCAATTTTGGCTTTCGTTGCCATTGCTTTCGGTGTTATAATCGTGAAGTATTTGCCCATGCCTGTGACCTGAATGGTATTGCCTAGGTTTTCTTCTAGGGTTTTTATGGTTTTAGGTCTTACTTTTAAGTCTTTATTTCATCTTGAGTTAATTTCTGTATAAGTTGTAAGGAAAGGGTCCAGTTTCTGTTTTCTGCACACGGGAATCATTTCCCTATTGCTTGTTTTTGTCAGGTTTGTCAAAGATCAGATGGTTGTAGATGTGTGGCATTATTTCTGAGGCCTCTGTTCTGTTCCGTTGGTCTATATGTCTGTTTTGGTACAAGTATCATGCTGTTTTAGTTACTGTAGCCTTGTAGTATAGTTTGAAGTCAGGTAACATGATGCCTCCAGCTTTGTTCTTTTTGCTTAGGATTGTCTTGGCTATACGGGCTTGTTTTTGGTTTCATATGAAATTTAAAGTAGGTTTTTCTAATTCTGTGAAGAAAGTCAATGGTAGCTTGAAGGGGATAACGTTGAATCTATAAATTACTTTGGGCAGTATGGCCACTTCCACTATATTGATTCTTCCTATCCATGAGCATGGAATGTTTGTCCATTTGTTGTGTTTTCTCTTATTTCCTTGAGCAGTGGTTTGTAGTTCTCCTTGAAGAGGTCCTTCACATCCCTTGTAAGTTGTATTCCTAGGTATATTATTCTTTTTGTAGCAATTGTGAATGGGAGTTCACGCATGATTTGTCTCTCTGTCTGTCTATTATAGGTGTATAGGAATGCTTGTGATTTTTGCACATTGATTTTGTATCCTGAGACTTTGCTGAAGTTGCTTATCAGCTTAAGGAGATTTTTGGGCTAAGACAATGGGGTTTTCTAAATATATAATAATGTCATCTGCAAACAGATACAATTTGACTTCCTCTCTTCCTATTTGAATACACTTTATTTCTTTCTCTTGCCTAATTGCCCTGGGCATAACTTCCGTAGTATATTGAATAGAGTGGTGAGAGAGGGCATCCTTGTCTTATGCCAGTTTTCAAAGGGAGCCCATTCAGAATGATATTGGCTGTGGGTCTGTCATAAATGGCTCTTATTCTTTTGAGATATGTTCCACCAATACCTAGTTTATTGAGAGTTTTTAGCATGAAGGGGTGTTGGATTTTACCAAAGACCTTTTCTGCATCTATTAAGATAATCCTATGGTTTTTGTCATTAGTTCTGTTTATATGGTGGATTATGTTTATTGAGGTGCTTATATTGAACCAGCCTTGCATCCCAGGGATGAAGCCGACTTGATTGGGGTAGATAAGCTTTTTGATGTGCTGCTGGATTTGGTTTGCCAGTATTTTATTGAGGATTTTCACATCGAAATTCATCAAGGGTATCGGCATAAAACTTTCTTTTTTTGTTGTGTTTCTGCCAGGTTTTGATATCGGGATGATGCTGGTCTCATAAAATGAGTTAGGGAGGAGTTCCTCTTTTTCTATAGTTTGGAATAGTTTCAGAAGGAATGGTATCAGCTCCTCTTTGTACCTCTAGTAGAATTTGGCTGTGAATCTATCTGTTCCTGGGCTTTTCTTTGGTTACCAGGCTATTAATTACTGCCTCAATTTCAAAAAATATTAAGGGCAGCCAGAGACAGGTCAAGTTACCCACAAAGGGAAGCCCATTAGGCTAACAGCAGATCTCTCTGCAGAAATCATACAAGCCAGAAGACAGTGGGGGCCAATATTCAACATTCTAAAGAAAGAATTTTCAACCCAGAATTTCATATCCAGTCAAACTAAGTTTCATAAGCGAAGGAGAAATAATATCCTTCATAGAGAAGCAAATGCTGAGAGATTTTGTCACCAGCAGGCCGGCCTTACTAGAGCTCCTGAAGGAAGCACTAAATATGGAATGGCAAAACCAGTACCAGTCACTCAAAAACATACCAAATTGTAAAGACCACGGACACTATGAAGAAACTGCATCAGCTAATGGGCAAAAAACCCAGCTAGCATAATAATGACAGGATCAAATTCACACATAACATTGTGACCTGGAATTAATGTAATGGGCTCAATGTAATGCAATGGACTAAAAAATGTAAATGGGCTAAATGCCCCAATTCAAAGACACAGACTGGCAAATTGGATAAAGAGTCAAGATCCACCAATGTGCTGTCTTTAGGAGGCCAATCTCATGTGCAAAGACACACATAGGCTCAAAATAAAGGGATGGAGGAATATTTACCAAGAAAATGGAAAGCAAAAAATTAGCAGGGGTTTCAATCCTAGTCTTTGATAAAACAGACTTTAAACCAACAAAGATCAAAAAACAAAGAAGAGTATTATGTAATGGTAAAGGGGTCAATGCAACAAGAAGAGCCAACTTCCCTAAATATATATGCACCCAATACAGGAGCACACAGATTCATAAAGCAAGTTCTTAGAGACCTACAAAGAAACTTAGACTCCTACACAATAATAGTTGGAGTCTTTAACACCCAACTGTCAATATTAGACAGATCAATGAGACAGAAAAATTAACAAGGATATTCAGGACTTGAACTCAGCTCTGGACCAAGCAGACCTAATAGCCATCTACAGAACTCTCCACCCCAAATCCACAGAATATACATTCTTCTCAGCACCACATCACACTTATTCTAAAATTGACTACATAATTGGAAGTAAAACACTCCTCAGCAACTGCAAAACAATGGAAATCATAACAAACAGTCTTTCAGACCACAGTGCAATCAAATTAGAACTCAGGATTAAGAAATTCACTCAAAACCACACAACTACATGGAAACTGAACAACCTGCTCCTGAATGAATACTGGGTAAATAATGAAATTAAGGGATAAATAAATAAGTTCTTTGAAACCAATGAGAACAAAGATACAGTGTAGCAGAATCTCTGAGACACAGCTAAAGCAGTGTTTAGAGGCAAGTTTATAGCACTAAATGCCCACAGGAGAAAACAGGAAATATCCAAAATCTACACCCTAACCTCACAATTAAAAGAACTAGAGAAGCAAGAGCAAACAAATTCAAAAGCTAGCAGTGGACAAGAAATAACTAAGATCAGAGCAGAACTGAAGGAGATGGTGAAAAACTCTTCAAAAAAATGAATGAATCCAGGAGCTGGTTTTTTGAAAAGATTAACAAAATGGATAGACTGCTAGCCAGACTAATAAAGAAGAAAAGAGAGAAGAATCAAATAGAAAGAATAAAAACTGAAAAAGTGGATATCACCACTGATCCCAAAGAAATACAAACTACCATCGGAGAATGCTATAAACACCTCTATGCAAATAAACTAGAAAATCTACAAGAAATGGATAAATTCCTGGACACATACACCCTCCCAAGACTAAACCAGGAAGAAGAAGAATCCCTCTATTACATTTTTACATTCTTCTTCCTCTAGGAAGTTTTCTTTGAATTCCAGATCTACTTACCATCTTCCCCTATCATCTCTTACAAACCAACTGTATGCTAACACTGATTCCTCATTGCAGAAAAGAACCAATAATACCAGCGGAGTAATACCCAAGAGTGAACACGCTGTTCCATTCTTCCTTTCTCCCCTTTACTTATGGTCTCTTTCTTATACTAGTATGAGGGGTAGCCAAATAGGATTTGTAATCTGGCCTCCTATTTTAGAAAGAGTGGTTCATTGTTTTTTATTTAGGTTCCAGAAATGGATGGAGTTACTCGATACTGCTAGAATTAATTGCAGCTCACAATTCACATTGTGAAAGGAAAGATAAACAGTTGGTTAAAACGTAGCACATGCCATCTGAAAACATAGAGTACGCAGATAAACCTGCATGTAAATCTGAAATTAACTGCCTGTTATTTCCAAATAAAACCTATGAGGCCCTCACTGGCCAGCATGTTAATGAGACCCTCCCTTCCCTCTGTCCACACCAAATGCTCATCTCATTGAAGATGCCTACTATGCTCTAATGATTTCCTGCATTGACCTTTAACCCCATGTGACCCCCAACTCCTCTAGAAATTTTTTAGATTCAGAATTGCAATATTGAAGCCCTTTTAGGAAACCCCACACACTGCACTTTGCTTCCTATGAAAGACTTCCTGTGGATGAGCCGGGGGACTGGCGTGCCCTACAGAGCATCCTCACACAAGGACAAAAACAACTGTGCACAGAAACTTAGAATAACCTTTCCCCATGAGTCAGAAGTGACTTACACAACTTAGACATTCTCCCTGGAGCACAACCAAATGTCATCTTTCTCCTCCCTTTTCTCCTCTAGAGCTGGAAGGGTTAGAGGCCGCCTGTTTCTAAAAAAACACAAACATTTAGGGGTTTGGTGGTTAACATTAAATGCTGCCTTCAAAAGCTTACAGAACTATGGGGAAGTAAACTCAGAAATTTATAATTCAATATGCCATCCGCCATAATATGCATTAAACACAATCAGATTTTCCTTCTTGCAGATTCCTCCAAACATTATGAAGCTGTGTTGACCACTCTTACTTGGCTTTGGAGAGAATAACCAGGAAAAAGTATAGCTTCTCTTTATGAACCCTACAATCCCTCAAAAAGATGACCCCCCCTTCATTAAGTGTCTTGTGACAGGGCAGAGTGACAAATGATGTAATTCTGGAAGAGGCATATTTTTGTGGTGAGACACAGGGATTTCAGGGCAAAAGAGTCTCACGTTGAAGCCCTGGATCTAACACTTACTATAATGTTGGGATTTATCTCTCTGCACCTCACCTTTCTCTGTTGTAAAACAGGCCTCATAAAAAATGCCTACCTCTTAAGGTGTTGTGTACACCAAATGAGTGAAAACACATGAACACATGCTTGGAACTGTGCATAGCCTGTAATGAGTCCTACCTAATTGTCAGTGGGCTAAAGTCCACTAAACATAGTTTAGTCAGTGGACTAAAGATAACAATCAAAGATGCACAGGGCAACATATGGCTTGCACCAGACTCTCTAGGAGCTCAAAGAAAGAGCATGACCCATGGTATTCAGCCTTTGCATTTGTAGTGATACCACCAGAGTGAGCCTCTTCCACACACAGCTTCAACTACTTCCTCTAAATTGACAGCACTATGTCAGGTCCAGATCACTGTCATGGTCTCCTGTCCAAGGCACCCAACTTCTCACTTATCAGTGACCCCTGAACAATGGATAGAAACATCAAAAAGTGAATCTGTCCCGTGGTCCTTTCCTTCTTCTATATTCATAAATACTCCACATTGAGTAAAGGAAGTGTGCTCCCATTTCAGTGAATGGCCTTTCCATCTGCCCCCATCCCACATGCCAGGAATCTGGATGAGGCTGTCAGACACCTCTCCTCACTTTTCACATGCATTAGTCTTTCCAGTTCTGGGCCTAAACTCTCTCATGAATTCACCTCTCTCTAATTCTGCTCTCCCAGCAGAGCCTCAACAGTCCCCTAAAGTTGATCTGCAATATCTGCTGTCAAATTTATCCTGTACAAACCAGCTATATCCTCACTCTCCTGGCCTGCAGAGAGAACAATAAATAACCCAGTTTCAGTCAATTAGACATGCCTGCCTTGGACTTTCCATCGAGAGGGTAATAAAAGGAAGCTGTCCTATGAAGCCCAACTGAGCAGAAACAAAGGGAAGAATATTTTCAGCATGGACAAAGGTAGGTCACTAACTTATATGTGAAGATTATTCAAGCACGTACACAGGGCAGAGTAGTGATCACTGTGTAACTCAGAAATCCTAGGGAGGTGGGAGTACTGCTCAAGATGTATCTGGAAGGACAGGCAGAGGCTTCGTTACTAAAAAGCCTGTGTGCCTGCTTAGGTACACACATCGTCTTCAGGAAATTGTTAAATAACAGTGAGCTGGCATTGCCAAGATTTAGCACTTAATCTATAAACACTAAAAGATTTTCACATGCACAATTTAAAAAACTCATCCAATGGTGTGTCAGGTGAAACCTTATAAAACTGTAATAGAAACCAGCTGTGTGTGCAGACTCCCAGCACGTCCATGTTCATTTCTGGCTCAGCAGAGTGTGAAGGACGTGGTTTGGGGATAGAAAGCTGCTGGCACAAGGACACCTGGGCTCCAACCAGGAAGTAAGAGAACTGAGAAGGGAAAGGCAATCCAGGGTTGGGAATCCAACCTCCCTGGGTTCAGGCACAGTTCAATCGGAGTTTAAAGTGAATACTTGGGACATTTATTATCTTATCTGAGTAAGTTATCTGCTGCTTAAGAGTGATGAGCTCATTTTTATGGTCTTGCTTTTGACTTTCAGGCTTCCCATGGGAACTTCATAAAGAGCCCATAAATACATGTTTATCTGTATCTCTAGCATAATCCAGATTTTTGTTGAGCTGAAAGTTACCTTAAAAATTTTTGTATGTCTGAATAAATAAAAATATACTGCCACTCTTAGAAATAATGTACACATAGAATGGCTATATTCTGCACAAGGAATTTAACTGTTAAGGCTGAGACACACTCATCCATATTCAATAGACGATTGTATTTGCAATTGTGTAAGCAGAGCAGTAGAAAGTACAAATATAAATTATACTCTCTTCCTTTAAAATACAAATCGAAGTATGATGTTATTAATAGCTATAATACACAATGTCTTGTATGATAGTTGCTTTAATTTCTGAGTATGTGACACTTTCCAATCTTCATTTTAACATTTTTATGCATGTTATTGCATAACAGAATTCAGAGAGAGAATAGTTTTTCTTACCCTACTACTGATTTGTAAGTTTCGAGCCAAAACTTTTATTAAATATAATATAATAAGAATTATATGCACACGTTGTACCAAGTGCCACTTTCCTGGTTTTGATGTTGCACTATAGTTAAGTAAAATGTAATCAACAAGAAAACTGGGTGAAGGGGCGTCGGTCCTCCCCACACTATCCTTGCTACTTCCTAAAGGAAAAATTCTGTAATTATTTTGAAATAAAATGTTATTTTAAAAAAACACACTTGCATTGTAGAATTGACCCCATTTAGTCATGGTGTATTACTCCTTGTATGTGTTCCTAATTCTACCGGTTAACTTTTAAAAACTATTTCAGTGTTAAACTATAAGAGAATATAGTTCCATATTTTTTAATTATTGAGTTTTGTATGGTTTTTAATATCAGATTAATAACGGCCTCATAAAATGGGTGGCAAAATTGTCACTCCTCTATTTCATAAAAGAGTTTTGAGTGGCAGTGGTGTCATTTTTTGCTTAAATATTGGATAAAATTTATCAGAGGGGCCATGTGTCCCTGGAATGTTTAATTATTGGTGGAAAAGTGTTTGGCCAGGTACTCAATTTCTTTAATGTATCTAAGCCTATTCAGATTGAACTACTTGAATCAGTTTTTGTAATTTGTGTCTTTCAAATAATTTGTTCATTTCACTTAAGTTATTGAATTTGTTGACATAAAGTTGTATATAATATTACTTTATCATTTTAAGGTCAGTAGAATTTGTAATTATATCTACTTTTCCCATCTTAATAGCATGATTTATGTCTCTTAAGTCTTCATCATTTTATCAGAGTGTAAATTTTATTGTTATTTTCAGTGAAACATCTTTCAATTCTATTTACTTTTCTAATTGTATTATTGTTCCTCTTTTCCTTGATTAAGAGATAAATTGAAAATAGAGACAGATAAGATAGAGAAATAAATAATAGAAAAACATAATTTCTATGAATTGCTTTCTGTTTTTATATTATTTTTTCCTTCTACTTAATTTGGGAGTATTTGTTCTTTGCAATTTTAAGTTAAAAACTTAGACAACTGTAGTGTGCGGTGGCTCACGCCTGTAACCCCAGCACTTTAGGCGGCTGAGGCGGGCAGATCACAAGGTCAGATGTTCAAGACCAGCCTAACCAACATGATGAAACCCCATCTCTACTAAAAAAATACAAAAATTAGCCGGGTGTGGTGGCACACGCCTGTAATTCCAGTCACTCAGGAGGCTGAAGCAGGAGAATTGCTTGAACCCGGGAGGTGGAGGTTGCAGTGAGCTGAGTTCGCGCCACTGCACACCAGCCTGCGTGAGAGTGAGATTCTGTCTCCAAAAAAAAAAAAAAAAAAAAAAAAACCTAGACAACTAATTTTAGATTGTTTTTCTTTTCTGATGTAACTGTTTAAAGCTATACATTTCTTTTGAAAACTGTAAGATGTATACCCTAGTCTTTTTAAAATTATTATTGATTTAAAAATCTATTCTTTTGATAGTGATTTGCCTCTGTGGCCAACATTATTTAATTTCTAATTATTTGAGGATTCTCCAGATATCGTTCTATTAGTTCTTCTTAATTCTGCTGTAATCAGCAAATATCTCCGTATTATTTGAATCTTGTTATATTTATTGTGACTCATCTCAAAGACTAGAATATTGTCTATTTTGGTAAATGTCTGCAAACACTTGAAAAGCATGTATACCCTGCTGTTGCTGAATGCAGTGTTGCTTGAACCTCAGTTAGGTCAAGTTCATTGATAATGTAGTTCAAGGCACCTATATTTTTTCTCATCACCTCCTATTCACCCCATAGGTAAAGAAGAGACACCTCTCTCTAAACAGTATGAGATGGCCAAACACAGCACACTCAGCACCAGACAAGTGAGATGCACAGCTCATGAGTCACATGTGCTGTCTGCATAAGGAAAGAGTATCACACATCACACAGGGCCATGGGGGTTGTGCTCTGTGAGAGAAGGAACAAGCAGGTACCGCAAGAGGCCAGCTTTGTAGTGAGAGGAGAGGGGGTGACACCTCATTTCTATGGGAGAATGTGATCAACTTGTGTGGGCTGGCAGGGAGGTGAAACCCAACAGGCTGAGGACCTGATGCGTTGCAGGTGGTCTAGTTTATAGGAACTGGACAGGTGAGGACCCTTTCCTACTGAGTGGAGGGTGTCTAGTGAGAGCAAGAGAACTCATGGTTAGAATCTGGGGCTTTGTGAGGCTCAAAGATGCTAGGACACCTTTTTGAATTTCTTTGGTCTTTGCTTTTCTTTTTTTCTCAATTAATCTCTCAATTGCTGAGAGAGGGGTTTTGAAATCTCCAATTATAATTTCAGATTTGTTTTTTCCTTTGATCTTCATCAGTTTATATTCCATGTGTTGTAAAGCCTCTTGTTGAGCTTGTACACATTTAGGATTGTTATATCTTCTTCTGTATGCCATTGGCAGAGAGATAGACACATAGACAAGTGGAACAGAATAGAGGATTAAAAAATAGTCCAATACAAATACATCCGGTGGGTTTTCGACATACGTGCAAAAGCGTCTTTTCAGCAGACAGTGATGGGGCAACTGAGCATTCCTAGGCAAAAGGAAAAAAAGAAGTCACAACATTGACTTCATACCTTATGCCAGAATTAATTCAAAATGGATCACAAACTTAAATGTAAAATGTAAAACTACGTATAAATTAATTATTGATATATCTGGGCATAAATCTACTATTGTATTATTTGTTGCCCATTTGTTTTCTCTTTCTCATTCTTCTGTCCCTCTTTTCTCAACTTCCTCTGGGTTATTTGTACATATTTTAGAATTCCAATTTGATTTACTTAGTGTGTTATAAGTATAGTATTTGGAAGAGTTCTCTTAGTGGTTGTTCCAGGCATTACAGTACACATATGTCATGAGTAACACCAGGCCAGACATAACCAGGTTCATGCACATTTGTGTCTTTCCCTAAGGTCAGATTTTTATAGGTATTATTTCAGTCACAAAAGCCACGAGCTAGAAGGAATTCACAAGAAGGCAATTCTCCTTAGTACTACCCATTCAATAGGTAGTTAGAGCTGCAGGCACACAGGCTCATGTGGTCCACAAGTGAGTCAACATTGCAAACCATATGTAATAGTATACTTAATAAATATATAAATGCGACAGATTAAATGTACCACATCAAACAAAATAGCATTTAAAATCAAGAGAAAAGGGGATATAAAAATGGGGTTAATAAACCAGTCTAAGGAGGGTGACACGGACAAGGAGAGTGTCTCAGCTGATCCAATGGATGTTAGCATCTTGCAGGAAGAGCCTTTGGGGAAGCACCTTCAGTGGCAGATGCTAGGTGCTGATCATGAGTGACAGCAGGACAGTGTCTTAACATGGCCGTCTCAAGCTGGTGAACTCTTGCTCTTTTTATGGCCACAGAGTCCTCTGGTGAAGAATGGAAGTCCTCTGGCTATGTCCCCCTCTGGTTGGGTGCAATCTCTATGGATTAGATAAACATCTAGTCCTGTTGGCGTGATGCCTTGTGAAATGTAAGGTGGAGTCTGTTTCTAAGATGGAGTTAAGTTATATCAAGAATTCTCTATGCAACACACATAACTTATCACAGTCTAAAGGTTTCAAATTTGTATGACCTTGAGTGAAGAAATCTTCCTTCCTTTAAGGTCCCTTCATCTCCTTTATAACATAATTGTCTGAAATATTTCCTCTACATACATTGAGCATCACATCAGGTGGTATTATAATTTTTGCTTCAACCATCAAATATGATTTGAGAAACTTATGAGAATTAGGAGAGTCTATTATATTCACCCTGTTTTACACATTCTAACCTACACATGTGTTTTTTCCTCTCTGAAGTTTTCAAGCAATGCATCATTTGTCTATGGACGCTTGCGTGAGTTTTTATTTGTCTTCAGTTTTCAGACATTTAATTATGATGTGTCTTTCTTGCATGTTTTATTTGGGTTTATCTTGATAGAGGTTTTCTCACCCTGAATCTCTCACCAGGTGAGGGAAGTTTTCAGCCATTATTTCTTCGAATGCCTTCTAGTCTCACTCTCTTTTACTATTCTTCTGAAATGCTATCAAATAAACTTTAGCATTTAAAAAAAAAAATGTCCTACAGGTACCGGAAACTTTGTTTTTTTCCCCAGTGTATTTTCTCTTTGTCATTCAGATTAGGTAATTTTAACTATCTGTCCTCAAGTTCACCAACTCTATCCTCTGTCACCTCCAGTCTATTACTGAGGTCATCCTGGGAGTTTGTTTTTTAATTTCTGTGATTTTATTTTTCAGTTCTAAAATGGCACTTGTTTTTTATGACATATTTCTTTGTTGAGATTTTCTATTTTTTTATTTGTTCCACAAGAACTCATAATTGCTTGTTAAAATATTTTTATTTTGGCCACTTTAAGATCCTTCCAGATAATTTTAACATCTGATTCATCTTTATGCTGGTCTCTTTTCTCATTTATATTGTGATGTCCCTGGTTCTTCAAATGACAAATAACTTTTAATTATATCCTAACATTTGGCTGCTTCTTTTTCTTCTAATTTTGAAACAACAGATCCTATTTACTCTTTCTCTTTTATTGGGCAATCTGCCTGATGAGATGTGGCATGAGGGCTGGGTATGTATATGTTCTGTTTCCTTTTGGGCCCTGCCAATGCCAACTCAACACAGTGGGCCCCCCAATGCATGTGTGTGGGGTGAATGCTCAGGTTCACCCTGGCTCTGCTGCTACTTTCCTAGGGGAAGTGTAGGAGTGACCCATACTCTCTCTGTTCTTTTGAGTAGGGGTGTGGATTCACTCTGTCCTGGCCTCTGCTGACACCCAGGGAAAGGAGCTAGAAAACTGGACTGCCAGGTAAGTCTACCTCCCACCATCATGTCCACCTTGTTCAATCTGGTGGGAACTGGGACTCAGCTAGTCATTGGCTCCTGCTCACAGTAAGGGAAGGGGGACTACCTCACTTTACATCACCTCATTCTGACTCACTGATGCCAGGTGAGAGACTCACTGTTGCCAGGCACTTTTCTCTGTACCAAGCTGAACTGAGGTTTATTCTTTCTACACAAATCATAAAGTTGAATATTTTTGAAGCAAATATTTTGGAGAAAACCACTTTGCTGATTTTGTTTCTATAAACATTTTTACTTTCCTATTGATAAGCAGCTAGGAAACACAGCCTCTAACTACAGATAATCTCTCTTTTCTCTATCAAAGATTCTTAAGTGTTTTTCAGGAACTCTATTCCAGTTTAACAAAGCATGTCTAAGAAAGCAGTTACCAGACCAAACCCATGATTTGATCCTCTCTGAAACAATAATTGGTCAGGGCCTTATAAGTAGCCTTGTCAATTTCCACTGAAATTCTTCCTGAGCTATACAAGCTTCTAACACTCTTAAGAAGTGGGATGTATAAATAATGTCCTCATTCCCAGCAATTCACATTTAGTATCCTAAGGTGAAAATATGGTTATTAAACCCAAGTGCTTTGTACCTTGTTTAAGCTTGCAGCAGTTTACTCTGATTATGATGATGAGAAAGTTGAGTCTATGTTAGTATTTTGGATCAGTGTAAAGTTTTTTTTTTTTTTTTTTAATTTCAGGACAAGAAAATATTAACTTAGCTGTTGAGAAATGACATGCTCAAACATTGCCTAACTTGAAGAGTTCAAACTTGTTGAAACTTCTTTTACTGTATGCCTTTTGGAACCAAAAGTGAGCTGAATAACGCTTTTGGCAACAACATGAGCAGTAAGGTGGGTACAGTCCTGACCTCCGCTCACTGGAATCTCATATCAGAAACCTCAGTGTACATCTCGTTTTCTTGAGTCAGCACAATTTGAGGTTTAAGAGAAAATAAAATGTAGCTGCGTCTTTTATTCTTTTTGCAATGTGGGAGATCCTCAGTTTCTATATTCCTGAAGGTTTTGGTGTGACAGAAGGGGACTAAGAAGCGATAAATAAAGATTTGTCCAGAAACTCAGATCAACATATGTCTGCATTAGGAGGTTGTCTTGGGGTGGTTGTCAGTATGACACCAAAGGCAAAGACACTAGAAACTTTTGGAATTAGAAGGAGAACTTCTCATGAGCAATATCCTAATAATATAAAGAAATGGACAGATATGATGAGTAATTTACAATTGATTAAGCTATCCTAGGGAAGAGGTAGAGTGAAATGATTTTTGCTGATTGTAATTTCTCTGCCAAAACCAGTTACAATTTAGCCATGTTATATTACTTAATTTTTGCTAACATCATGTGATATAAGCATGATTATCCCCCTATACAGTTGAAAGAACTAGGTTGGAGGTCTTAAATAACTTTTCCTAGTTTATACAAGGAAAATAATAGATCTGGAATTTGAACATAGGGCTCTCTGACATCAAAGTTTATATTTAAAATATAAACAGATAGAGAGATAGATAGATGATAGATACATACATACATACACACCTACACACATACTTTCCTGATGATATATGGCTCATGGATTATAAAGGAAATGATAAATTAAGAGTGGATCTGACATGTTAGTTTTGTATATGGTGTGAGGTAAGGAGTTTTCTTTCTGATGAATATTCAGCTGAGTCCTGCAATATTTTTCAAGTAAAAATCATGCTTTGTCATATAATGTATTTTCATATATGTTTCATTACTATTTCTAGATATTTATTTCCATTCTACTTCATATGTCTGGAGATATGTCTATACCATACTCTTTGATCACTCTGTATTTATATTTTAGTGACTGTAGGGGGAAGATCATCTATTATTCCTCATATTGTTTCAGTTGTATGTCAGGCTTTTCTTCATAGAGGCTAATATCATTATATTTAATTTTAAAAATAATATTCAAATTAAAATTGTGAACCTATTTCAATTTATATAAAATTTCATTTATGTATTCATTTTGAAATAAAAGCTTCCAAATCTTCTTTTATAAAAGAATATTAGGTCTTTTCATGTATTCCCTTCTCAATTATTTTCATCTAACAAGATCATATAAGTTTATATTTTTATTTTTTAGGTATATCTTTTCTGCTAAAACTATTCCTAAGGATTTTATGGCTTTTGAAAGTTTTGTTGACTATCAAAAGAAATAATTACAATTCCATGTTTATCTCTGGATGTTGAACTAAGTAATTCTAATAAAAATGTTAAATAATTAAAGCCATAGAAGAGTCAGTACTTATAAAATTATATGCTTATCATGTTTAGTTTATTAGGTATCAATTATACATTAATAACTATATAACAAGAAATGTTGTAAGTATTTTTATCCTAAAAGTCTGTGAAAATATTTCAAACCAAGAAAGAAACTTCAAAATTATTATTTAAAAAAATTCACATATTTTACTATATATAATTTAAAATATTATGACAAATTATGTCAGAGAAAATCAATAACAAACGATGGTGTTTAAAAAGACATTTAGACACACAGATACATAGATTGATGAAAGATTATGTAATACAGAGATTGATAAAAGATTAATATGTAAAATATGCAAAGAACATATATGAGTTGATTTCTAAAGCAAACAATGAAATAGTGTTATGGACACAGAATAAAATTAGAAAAATAATAATACAATAACAGATCTTAATGTCCAATGTATATAAAGGTATGTTATTAGTTACTGATTTTTAATTGAATGCAAATTAAAGTTATGATGGAATATTATTTTATATCCTTCTTTTTGGCAAAATATTTTGAAATGGTATCTATTGAGTGTATAAATCAAAAGCATACTCTCTTGTATTAGCAGAGGAGTGATGGATAGTAACAACCTTTTGGAAACATGATGTATCATACCACAGAAATTTTTAAAAAATTAGTTTTGGCAATCTGTTTCCCAGAATTAAAAGTTCTATTGCATAAATAGTGCTAGATATTGTAAATAGATAATTATATAGCTATTATCCATGTGTGCTGGTGGGCATATATATAGTTTTTATATATGTGTGTATATATATGTATATATGTAATCATTAGTGTGGTGGTAAAACTCTGGGAACATATAAATATACATCAGTAGAGAAGTATTTAAATAAATTATGAAACATGTATGCTATTGAGTTTTATATGCCAATTAAAAGAAGTTACATATATATAAACTGACTTTGGTGTATTTAAATAAACCACACATAATAAACTATACAATTTGTTAACTTCTGAGACATATATGTACCCATGAAACCAACAACACATTCTGGATGATGAACATATCTTTTACTCCTGAAACTGTCCTCATGTCCCTTTGAAATTTCTCCATCTTGCTCTTCCACAGCCCCTTCCATCCCCAGGCAACCACTACTTTCTCCTTTTTGCAAATTAATTCCAATTTTTCTGGATTTTTACACAAATAGAATCATAGAGTATTTACTCTTTTTGTGTTGCTTCTTTCATCATATTTTGAGATTTATTCATTTGGCTTGTATCAGAGTTCTTTTTATTGCTGAGTAGTATTCCATGGTGTGGACACAACCCAATTTGTTTATCCATTCACTTGATGAACATTTGGCTGCTTTGACTTTTAAACTATTAAAAAACGAGCTACTTTGAACATTCCTGTACATGTCTTTGCATGAACATATAGTTTCATTTCCTTGGAAAAATACCTACAAATGGGAAGACTATCACATAGTCAGTGAATGTTTCACTTTATAGGAAGCTGTTAAACTGTTTTCCAATGTGATTGTACCAATTTATATTTCCACAGACTGTGGATTAGAGTTTCAGTTCCTCCACATAACGTTAGCAGCCCTTGTAGACATTGTTTCCAATTTTGGCCATTCTGGTAAGTATATAATTGTGATTTTTCTTTATATTTCCATAATGACTAATGATGTTGAGCATCTCTTTCATGTGCTTATTTGTCATCTATTTAGTACCTTCTTTGGTATCTGTTCTAAATTTTTGTCCATTTTTTGATTGGGTTGTTACCTTATTACTGGGTTTTAGAGCTCTGGATATACTCTTTATTTTTAAATAAACACAAGAAAATGAAAACGCTGTATATGACTATATATTCATTTGATGAAGAATATTATGGAAGGATACACATTTTGCTGTTAACCTTGTGTACCTGGGCATTTGGAGATATTGATGCATTTGATGAGGAATGAGAGAGAGGTAATGCCATAAAAAAGTAAAATTTGTCCAAGACAAAAAGAAAGTATTATGTGATGATGGTAATTTAAACTTACAAACATGTGCATGAATAAATGATCACCAAAATGTTTATAGTATTTATTTCAAGATGGTCTAATTTCAAGTGATTTTTACCTCTTTATACTTTGATTAGCTGTATTATTGTTTTTAAATCGGTATAATTAAAAAACTAATTTTCATTATTAACTAAACAGAATATCAAGGAAATTACAAGTCTGAGTTACTGGGAGGATAGTGGTGATTTGAGGGAGAACCATGAATTTAGTTTGGGCCACCTGTATGGCATGAGAAAAGACAAAATCTTTTGTGGGCATCACAGGTGAATATTATTTATATTAGATTTCACTGCTGTGAAGGAGAGCTTGGGTCAAAAGAAAGCTTACAGATAAAATGACCATAGAAGCACTAAATATTCTGTTAATCTTCCTACTCATAGATGTAGTCCTCCATTTTATAATTAAATTTTTAATAAATTGGTGACTACTCTGAGGATTTAAAACTGTTTCACCTTGGTGAACTTTGGGGCTCAGATTTTGGATTTACCACTCTAATCAGATCTTTCATTTGCATAACTGGGATAAGTGCTTGCATTCCGATGACTCATCACCAGCCTCTTTAGTGACTCATTTGTTTGATTAGTGAAAAATCTCAAAAGAGATTTTTTTTCACCACCATGATGATAGCAAGTTTTAAGAAGTTAAATAAATACCAAAATGCAACCATGGTTGCTGGGCATTTTCCTACTTTTAAATATGTAATAGAAAAGTTGACACAAACACAACATCTAAAAATTCTAAATAGTCATAACTGACAATGAACTCAGAGGTCAACCTGCTCAACTCTCATAATGAGAATTCCACAGATATTTATTGACGATCTATCATGTGCCAGGCACTACAAATCAAAACCTCTAGAATAAAGTTAAAGCAATATTTAAAAGAGGTTCATAGATTTAAATGTCCATTTAACAAATAAGTAAAATATATACCATTTATAACTTCAATTATGTTAAATATCAAGGAATAAATCTAACAAAATAGAAACAAGATCTCTAGAAAAAAATACCTAAAACATTACTAAAATGAATTAAAGAATATCTAAATATTATGTTTATACTTAGAAAGACACAACTCTAAAAAGATGTTAAGTTTCTTCAAATTAATGTGTAGATTTAGTGAGGTAATAATAGACATCCTTGCAGAATGTGCGTGTGTGTGCGAGCATGTGTGTGTGTACCTGTGTGTGCACGTGTGTGTGTGTCTGAGAGACAGAGAGGGAAGGAGGGAGGGAGAGATGAGAGAGAGGGAGAAAGAGAGAGAGACGTAAGGAGATTATCCTATAATTGATATAGTATTATATTGTATACAGCCAAGAATAACAAGGATCTTCTTGTAGAGGAAGCAGGTTCTGCATCAGCTGACATTCACAATTATTTGATAATTATATTATTAAGATTTTGCAATATTGATAAAAGGATGGAAGAATAGATAAATGGAATAAATGAAGAGCCCAGAAACAGCCCATGCATATGTGGTCAGTTGGTTTTTGACAAAGTCCGAACAGCACACTACACTTGTAGCAAATGGTAATGGGACAATTGCACATCTATAGGGGGAGAAAAAAATACATCATTAAAATCAACTTGTAGTACAGCAATTGACTTCTCATGGATTTTATTTCTAAATTGGAGGTCTAAATAAACAATGGTATATACACATACAAATGAATATTATTCATCAGTAAAAAGGAATGAGCTATCACCCATGCAAAAATGTGGTTAGATTTAAATGTATGTTGCTAATGAAAAAATGTGTAGAAATGTAACCAGGTCAGTTGGCAAGGATCAGATTATGAATTAACCGCGCATCGAATTCTTTTCAGAAGGGAGAAAAGTACAACCGACATTTCTGCTTCATGCCTGGATTGTTCCAGGATTAGCCTTCAGAATTCTCAAGCAAACAGGAAGTTCGATATATGTGTAGTAAGAAACAAAGTGATGGAGGGGTTACTTTTAGAGTAAGGTAGCAAACTGGCCGTATAGGTTACAAACTCCCTACTGTCAATGTCCATTCCATTTCTATAGAGTATCAGGGTGTCGACTTCATTCTGACTACTTCCTGCTGGCTGCAGGCATTGCTAGGTGCCTGAGGAATGGGGCTTACTTTCTTGGAGTCTGAAATATTTCTGTGTTCCTGGGGTCACAGGGGTAACAAGTCAAAGCATCATTGGATGAGGGGGTAAGATCTGGGAAAAGTGATCCTGTAACCCCATGTATGTTGTATAGCAACAGTATAACCCACAGTAAAGAAGTATGCCTATTCCTAGAAATATAGCCAGAATGATGAGTTTTTTTTTTTTTTTTTTTTTTTAATCAGGAGGGTCCTGACCCAAACAAAAAAGAGAACCACTGGTTTAGTAACATCATAGGGTTGGACATTGCATTAATTTGTTCGTTCATGTCCTGGAGGGCAGAGATGTTTTTCAGTTTATTTTGAATATACACCCAACATTCAGAGTTTCTTGTGTGTTTACTGTAGTCTCTAAGATGATAATCTAAACATTGCAAGAAAAGGATGACTCATACCTTTCTCTGACATTCCTGCAATCATCATCATTTTTGTTCTGTTTTGTTTTCAATCAGGGGATATACAGGTAATAACTATAAAATATATGACCCTCATATCAATAAGAAAGTCAGTAAGTTTGTTTCCCACTGTTAATTGTACTGAGAGCTCCTGTGGAGATATCACAACTGGTTGGTTAAACACACATTTTTAACAGGTTGCAGGGGGAGCTATGAATATTTATGAAGGTGGTCCTGACACATGTGTATTGAATAAACATCTGTATAACATATGGCCCATGCTTATTTTGGGATGGAGACTTAACGTCTAAATGTATTACAATTAGGCCTTGTACATCAGTTGGTCTATTTAGGACACGAATAGATCTAATTACAAAAGTGCTTAATTTCTGTAAACCAGCCAGAATTAGGCCATGTTCTGTGGTCTTTTTATCAAGAGAAAGTCATTGAAATCAGTCTTTTGTCTAATTAAAGCTGCAGTTATAGCTGGTGGAATAGGGGCTGGGGTCAGTTAGTCAGCACTTAGAAGAGATGTAATTTGTTTTAACGTTGCTTATCTTGGGGTCAGTGCTTGTTTGGCTGCTTGAGAGAAAGATAAACCTTGTGGCAGTTAGAACAGAGTATACTTTTTAAGCCTAGGAGTGTGTGACTTAACCCTTGTCTGGCATGGTCTTAGGTCCTGGTTATCATTTGGTATGTTATTGCTGCAAAGAGTCTGTCTTGTCAGCCTTCTGATCTTTATTTAAACATTAATGCTGCTCAGTTGTGCCTAAACTTTAAATGCGGAAGGGTATAACAAGGTACATTCAACCATCCCCTTCCTTTCATGGCCTGAACTAATTTTTCAGGATGTTTTCAGGTGATTTCCTTGGTCAAAGAGGAGGGTTCCATTTAGTCAGTCAGGGCTTAAAATTTTATCTTTTCCGTGCTTGTTTCCCTGTTTTGGGTCAAGATATACCAAAAGCACTATCAATGGCCAAGCTTTTGTTTTATTGCATATTGATGCTGGGGTGGTGTGCTACCTAACCCAGGTCTCTCATGTCCCTTGGGGAGACCCCTATGGCCAAGAAGCTTAGAATCAAAATACTTACAGCCAATTAATAGTTTCAGGCCAGATGGGAATGGAGGTGAGCAGGCACTTATTAATCCTCAGAGCCCTTCTAAGTAATGTAAGAGCCAAAAATCAAAAGCCAAGAAGCAAAGTTATAAAATTAACTTATCATCTGTCATCTATTGGTTCTATGAATTGAACTACTGTAATCTTGGTTCATAGAAATTAGCTATACAAAGCACAGCATTTTGTTAAAACCATTTAACTAAGGAACTTACAGACTTTTGCTGTGCCATAATGCTTTTTGTAGTCTTTCTGGTAATCTGTCTTAAGGTGGCTGACATATATATATAATTAGAGTGCTTTGAAATCCTTGTTTTTTTTTTTTTTAGCATAAATGCATAGACAATATATTTAGGGTTGAATTCTTTCTAGAATAAAAACTGTCATTGATTTCCTAAAATATGGCAAAATGCTAATTGAAAAAATAGCCCCAACATTATTTTCTATCTAAAATTACTTAAATATCTTAAATATTTTAATCACTTAGTTATTCAATTTTCCTTATGTAAATTTGAAATAGCTTTAAATAAAAACATGCTACAATATTTAGACAATTATACATAAGTAAAGGAAAAAGGGGATAAAATGTAACTAGTGGCTACTAATATTTGAATGAACATTAGTACATTGCATTATTGTTGCAACTTCACATTTTCAAAGAATTCCACAAGGTAGACATTTAGCTGCCAATTTATACCCCAGAAAATTAAAACTTGCAGGCTTCCCAACTGTACACCAATTACTAGTGGCAAACTGCTATAGGGTAGTGTCCTACCCTTTCTACCACAGACACCCTCTCCCCTCATTATGAAGAAGAATCAGCAACATACACAAGATGCAGACCACAAAATTTCACTGAGCTTCAATGCAGCCAAGAAAAGGAGGGTAAAAAAACACTTATTATATAGTATTTCCCCAAGAATGTTTCACAGAACTCTAAACCTGAAAAGTTGTTTTGTATTTCAAGAAAAAGAGTTTTCTTGGCTAAAAAAAATTGGGAGAGTCTGCATTTTCCAGAACTTCACAATGTACATCAGGGTGCTAAAGGCTTGGTGCTGCTTTCCAGTTACATCACAATTAACTGTATTTATCCAGGATTTCCTAAATGTATTTAACCACAGCGCCTTTTGAAAAACAAAACAAGGGGTGGGCACGGTGGCCCATGCCTATAACCCCAGCACTTTGAAAGCCCAAGGTGGGTGGATCACTAGGTCAGGAGTTCGAGACGAGCCTGGCCAACATGGTGAAACCCCATCTTTACCAAAGTTACAAAAAATTAGCCGGGTATGGTGGCAGGTGCCTGTAATCCCAGCTACTCGGGAGGCTGAGGCAGGAAAATTGCTTGAACCCAGGAGGTGAAGGTTACAGTGAGCCGAGATCACGCCATTGCACTCCAGCCTAGATGACAGGGCAAGACTCTGTCTCAAAAAACAAAACAAAACAAAACGAAATAAAACATCTTAAATCTCTCACAGAACTAAAAATAAATTAAACAAATTTAATTAAATGCTGGCCAAGTAGGAGGTATCACACCAGGTCACTAGTAGAAAAAACTTTTCCTGGCAATGAGCTCTGGGTGGATTTTGAATGGTTCTATAAATAAAGTGCATTAGATAATGTATATAATAGAAATTTTATTTAAAAGAATACAAAAAATATGCTGTGACATATTGTTAAATCTACGTGTCATAAATTCTTAAATCATAGCTCAGTGGAGACAGTTTTAAGAGGACCAAAGTAGCATTAGTCAGATCTATAGTGCTGGGGTATACTGACTTTGAAATTCCATTTGTCAATTAGAGAACATTATTTTTTTCCCAGACTACAGAGCATGATATACTTGGCATATGTGAATTTCCAGTCAGATGGAGCCTGCTGGGTGTCTGCTGATTCGCTTTAGTTTAATGACACCCCATTGGTTCAAGGGGGAAAATGTTTATGAAAATATTCCCTTCTTACCATCTTTCATCAAAGTTCACTGGGCTCCTGAACATGGTGCCATCCAAAGACTTCTAAAACAGAAACGTATCAGGTGTGGTTTGTACTTCTTTCAGAGACGTGATGATGGCATTTCCTTTGAAGTACATATGAAGTTGTCAATTAACTGGAGATGAGTTTTGCAGAACATGTTTCTGGATTATCCAGTCCAAAAACATCTTCAAAAATATTTTAGTTATTTTGGTGGATTCAAAATACCTCCAGTACTTTTTCTTTTTCTAATTCCACACCAGTTTTCTGACTCAGCCCTTCCACTCGGTAGAAGAGAATGTAGTGAAAACTGAAGCATGTTTGAATGCTGTGAGTTTCTAATTTTGAAAATAGCTATTCCCCTGAAGAGACCTCCTTCACATTTCCCACAAGCAAGCGTGCGACTCTGGCTTGGCACAGCACACCACTGTGCATGAACGTCCTGAAATGGCATGTGCCTGAGATTCTGTTAATCTACCATGTCCATACAGATGAGTGTTGTTGAACTGTCTTGGGATATATCTAGGTGTTGTTGAACATAGAGTGCAAGTACTGAAACTCCCCCTTGAGCTGGAGCTGAACAGGTGCTGCACAAATTATTTTTGGTACAAGTGAAAGAGTGAAGGTGAATTATTGAGTTATATTAGTTTGTCCTCACATTGCTATAAAGAAATACCTGAAAATGGGGGAATTTACAGAGAAAAGAGGCTTAATTGGCTCACAGTTCTGCAAGCTGTACAGGAAGCATACTGGCATCTGCTCCACTTCTGGGGAGGCCTCAGGAAACTTACAATCATGACAGAATGCAAAGAGGGAGCAGGCAAGCCACATGGCTGGAGCAGGAGCAAGAGGAAGAGAGGGAGATGTGGCATGTTTTTAAATGGCTAGATCTCATGAGAGTTTCACTCATTATTGTGAGGACAGCACCAAGGGGATGGTGCTACATCATTCATGAGAAATCCATTGCTATGGCAGATGTCCAGGTTGTATGAAAAATAAGGCTACATCTTTCAAAGACTGGCTTAAGTTCATTCATTTTTTCATACATTGTACAAACATTTATTCAGCATTTACTGCATGCCATGTACTGGATTAGGCACTGGAAATACAACTGATGAATGAAAGCTAGCCCTTAATTTCAAAAAGTTTACAGGCTAGTGGAAGTACAGTCAGGCAAACCGGCAATTATAATCCAGGATGACGTATTTTAATCTGCAGACAAGATTATGGTCCAAGGTGGCTTCCAAGGGGAAAGGAAATCTAACATGGGAAATTGAGGCTTGAAGAATGAGCAGAAGAAAGCCAAGGACAAAGACAACCATGTATGTGGACAGATAAGGGTGGGAGAAAGGGGAGATGTAGACACAGGCACACATGCAGAGTACACCACGCACAACTGAAGGGAGAGACCTGAATGATGTTTCTGCAAGCCAAGGAACACCGAAGGTTGCCCGCAAACCCACCAGTAGCTAGGAGACAGGCCTGGAGCAGATTCTGTCCTCACAGCCTCAGAAGGGAGCCAATTCTGCTGACACCCTGATGTCAGACTTGTTGCTTCCAGAACCGGAAAAGAATAAACTTCTGTGAAGTCAAGAAGGCTGTGATACTTTGTTATGCAGCCCCAGCACACTAATACAGTTGTTAAATGCATGTCATTCTTATTCTTGTGTCTACATGTTGTTCCACGCTTTCTTTTGTGTATGGGGTGCCCACCCTTTCTTAATCTGTTGGAAGATTCCTCTTCAACTCCAGGATCCAGCACAGCATCTCTTCCCTGAAGCACTCATGGGCCCAGCCCACACAAGCCAGGCTCTCTCTTCTGTGTTCGCAGTGGACTTAACACAGCCTCTGTGAATAGCACTCCACAGACACCCTCTGTTGTCATGATTGCTGTCTTTGTCACTTAAGTGATCTCCTGGGGAGTAGGAGACAAAGTTTGTTTTCTCTATCCCTAGGCCTGATCTTAGAGCATGATGAAGCGTTGACCCCAGGAAATGTGCATTACCTAAATGATTTGGAAATTCATGAGGTTGTTTTCTCTTCCTCTTCCATAACATATTGACCAGGAGATTTTCAAAGGGCACAAAGATCATCTTCTATAACGGGCCATAAAATGCACTGTTTCCCTGTGGAGGTCACTGGCGGGCCATGATGCCTCCCTGGGAACTTTATTATTTCAGCTGAGATCAGACGTCACTGATGAGCGAGTGGAATGTGAACGCGTGTGTTGCTTCTGGTTCGCTGCCACTGTCTCACTCCCTGCTCACTTGCAGTTTAATTATATATTTTTCTCCCTCAACTTCAATGAAACAGAAAGACAAACACAAGCACTTAAGGGAGGCAATTGCTGATGGTGATATTATAATTGGCTAAAAGAACAATTCGTTTCTTTAGGAAAGACTATGCACGAGGGAGATTTTGAAGAAAAATCAGTAGAGTTTGGTAAATAATTGTATATAAATTCCAGATGGGGTCAGGTCTGTCTCAATGTGTTCAACTACTGGCTCCTGCAAGAATATTGGTATGGTACTCATACAGAAGACACCGTGGCATGCACGTCTCTTCCAGCAAAGTCCTGGTCCAGCTTCCTGAATAATCAGCCTAGCTGTGGCTGACGCTTCAGCCACACAAGGCCACCCAACTGCTCTGGGCTTTTCCCCCTGCTGCATGCCCCTTTGCTTAACACCCTTGCCTTCTTGGCTGTCGGAGAAACACCTACTTATCACACACTCTCTCACCCAGCCCCAAATGTCACCTCCTTTTGCTACATTTCCCTCTTGCTCATCTTTCCTGAATAGAATCTTCCCTTGCCAGCCTCCCGTGCTAGCAAGGCATGTCATACATCAGGCTACTGGTGGACTATTCACACACTTCTCTCTCCATCCTACCCTCTGAAGTTCTGAAAGAATGGAGAATAGGCATAAGAGACAAATAAATTTTTTTAAAAAAACACCAGCTTATTGCAGATAACACTGATGGACAAAACCACTAGTTTTCTTGCTTCCTTCCTACTAAAGAGAGTGCACATAGCCAATCTCTGAATAACTCCCTCCTAGGGGCTGAGCCTTGGTTTACTGCTGAGAAGGTGGGAGTGAAAAGATCAACAGGTTCACCTAGAAGTCAGGACATCCAGAAATTCTGGGAAGATTTGGCTTTCTCACAAAATAAGCCATTTCTCAATCTTCTCTCACAAGAATGAGATGCTTCATGAAGGACAGAAGAGAGATACTTCCATTCTGGTGTGGGGGACATAGGCTTTTGTCTCTTTAAAAGTTTGCTTAAAATCACAGACATGAGACTGATTTATAGGAGAAAAGGTATACAAATATATTCAGTGTGTATACACAGGAGCCTTCGGAAGAAAGATTCAACTTCTTGATGAGTTACAGAAGCTTATATTCCATCTTAAGATTACAGAAAGAACAGTGGCTCAGAGCATGGCCAAAACCAAGTTCGGTGGTAAATCAGGTTTAGTGACAAGACAGGTTATGAGACGGAGTAAGGAAGAGGCTTGGCCGGGAAGTGTGGATTTATTGTGCGGATGAAGCTTCCTGAGAGAGGATAGATGGTAAATGTTTCTTTTTAGGCTTTTAAAGATGTCAGATGTCTCAGTCTCTCTAGATCTGGATAGTGCCTAGAAAGGGGAAGCCTAGCTCCATTAACAGAGATTCTCTGTGGATGAAATTTTCCGCCATCTCAGTCTGCTGGCCCTGTAGCAGCCATTTCAAAATATATCAAAAAAGGATATTTGGGGTAAAATATTTTTATTTCCTTCACTGGCAATTTGAGAGGGAAGAGTTCTGGTTTTATAAACAAGGGCAGAAGAGCAGGGTGAGAGGGAAAATCCCTGAATTGGTCTCTGTTATTCTTTGTAACAGCACCTGGATACCACCTTCATGGAAATGACCACAATTGAAATTAAGCTCTTTCTTATAGCTTAGTTGTTACTATCTATCTTCCCCGCAAGCTTATAAACTCCCCAAGGATGAAAACAACACCTGTTTTACTCATGAATGCATGACCTTAATTCTGAATAAGCATTTCAATAATTCTTTGTTAAATGAACATGTGAATAAGAGCCAATGGTCAGAGGCGCCCAAACATGCCCTGCAGAAAGAGAGTGTGGAGGGACAGGTTCAAAGTGACGGGGAAGAACATAGCAAGAATCAGTGGCATTTACCATCCCAGCTCATGAGACAGTAAGTGAGTTGGGATATCTTGGAGCTGACAAGGGTTATGCCTTATTCTAGAGCCTGTGGAAGTGAGACAAGAATAATACAGGATGGTCGCAGGAGAATAGAAAATTCCAGGCCACAGTTTCCCAGGACTAGCAAAAGGAAACTGTTAAAATAGCTTCAGAAGCTTGGGGCTGATCAGACCTTGAAAAACCAGCGTGTGGACCAAGCTGGTTAAAACTGGACCCAACAGGGCATTGGATTTGACCTAGGTTTCTCCTAGGACCTCATGATATGCTCAGTAACACAATTACACATCCACCACGCCATTATAGTTTTGGGAACACCCATATTTGGTATAAAAATGGGTGGGACAACAGTTCTGCGAAATTTCCACTTTTTTCCAGGAATCTTCATGAATGTTTGACCCCTTAGTTAAAGAAACCCACAAAGATAGCAGCCCCAAAGTCCCTTGTGAGCAGCTCTCTTGAGTACATCTGCACTCCCCTTTCTTGAGTGTGTACTTTTCACTTTGTGAAACATTTCCATACTTCTACTAATTTCTGATCCATTCTTGAATTCCTTCTTATGATGGTGTTAAAAGACTGGAAACCAACCAAGGTTGAGGTCCATCAGCATTTGGGGCCTCCCCTAGCTCACCAGTATCAGAAGGGCTAAGCTGAGCGAAAGAGAAAGGTCTTGGGATGGACTATCTCTAATGTACCTGACTCAGTTACATCCTGTTAGGGTCCTTACATATGCACCATGCCTGGATCCATTCCCTGTGTTGGGAACGGTCTCAAGAGGCAAATTGTTTTGGTCATTATCCTCTAGCTTTCTGAAGGAATAAGTACAAGTGTGAGTTCTCCCTGGGCTCCTCAGACAGGATAGACACCAAGAACATCTGAGGAGCTTATTACAAAATGTGTGGCTTGACACCCTCTCAAGCAGGACCTGCAGATGAGGATCTTGGGGCCACCAAGGAGGAAGAGTCCTGCTTTTGGGCTTCCTGAGTGTCTGTGACCCAGGGGAGTGCTATCCCCACATCCCTTCCTGTGTCAAGAACACTTACAGACTGCAGGATTCTTTCTTTTAGAAGTTGATTGTCATTTCTTTTAGAGATTTATTGTCAATATAAGCTGCTGTCTTCCTGCTTCTCCCTGTAATCCTCAGTATCCTCTAACATAGGAAAATAACGTCATATTTGCCTACCTGATTATGAGACTGGAAGGAGATCATATATTGGTAATTACCACTGGAGTGCAAATGATTATTCAAGGTTTCTGTATACGAAAACTAAATTTTTAAAAGGGGAAAGAGTGCACCAGTGATACACACTTGTTCTATTCTATAAAATTTCTCATCAAAACCAGCTAAACATGAGTTTCACTGGACTATTTTGTGGCATGGTAAAGCAGACTTTCCCCTCCAAAGGCCTCAGCGACAGGTCAAGTCAGTCCAGAGGAGAAAAAAGAAGAGCGTGGGTTCAAGTTTTAACTCTCCTGTAATTCTCTGTGCGGCAGTGGTCAAGCTCATGATTCATCTGCTTCTCCACCTCTGTACATCTCAGGGAGGAGGGAAAGGAAGTCACAGTGGACTGGGCCAGTGGTGTTCAGGAACTTACCAAGAAACCTGGAATGCCTGGAGAAACAAGGGGCAGGGGAAGGAGTCTGGTGAGACTTCAACCCAAGCTCTGAAGCAAGCAAGCCCTGGAAGCTCTATCCTTATTTGTTTTGTATGTTGGCTCCTAGACAAGGTTCTGTTTATACCAAATGTTCTGGCTGAAACTATCACCAATAGTTTCAAACCATTCAAGAAGATGTAGATGATCTCCAGGATGTACGTTAGTCTCTCAGATGCAACAGAAGCCAAATTTAAATCAGCTCAGATAGCAAAAGTGATTTGTTATCTCGAAGTTTCCATGGTCCAAAAATCTAGGCACAGCATGGCTCACTGCTTCTCTGCACAAGGTCAAAACCAAAGGTTCTGGCTGTATCACATTCCCTTTGGGAGGCTTTGGCAAGAATCCTCTTCCAAGCTTATCCAGGCCATTGCTGATTTCAGTCTCCTGTGGCCACAGGACTGAGGTTCCCACATTCTTGACTGTCAGCTAGGAGCTTCTTCCAGCTCCTTAGCCCTTAGCCACCTGCATTCTTCATCACACTGCCCCTTCTATCTTCAAGTGAGAAACAGTGCATAGAGTTCTTTTCATAATTGAGCTATCTCTCTCACTTTTCCTGCCACATCAATTGGCTTCCAGCCAGAGAAAAGTCTTTTCTCATAAGGACACAGGTGATGAGATTGGACCCACCTGGGTAATCCAGGATAATCTCCCTATTTGAAATTATCTTAGTAACTTCTACAAAGTCCCTTTGCCATGTAATATATCATATTCATATTCATGTTCCAGGGACCCAGATGTAGGCGTCTACATCTGTGGAGGGCTATTTGCCTACCACAAGATCATAATACACTTACACTCAACATTCACTAGGGTGGCACTTAGGATCTAGAATAACTCAGCTTTATGGAACTACAAATAGCATGGATTGCCCGGCCACTGTTTAGCTGTAATGTTTATTCTGTCCGGGATAATAGGCAAGATCTTCCAAGGATGGAAAGTTTAACTTAGAGCAAGAAAGTCTGCAGCATGCCTACCAGGGCTACAATTTTCTGTTATCTTCCCACTCCCCAAGGAAACAATGACACTGAAAAAATCATAGTTGTCTGGGTGCGGTGGCTCATGCCTGTAATCCCAGCACTTTGGGAAGCCAAGGCAGGTGGATCACTTGAGGTCAGCAGTTTGAGAGCAGCCTGACCAACATGGAGAAACCCCATCTCTACTAAAAAGACAAGATTAGCCAGGCGTAGTGGCTCATACCTGTAATCCCAGCTACTCGGGAGACTGAGGCAGGAGAATCACTTGAACCCAGAAGGCAGGGGTTGTTGTGAGCTGGGATCACACCATTGCACTCCAGCCTGGGTAATGAGAGTGAAACTCCATCTCAAAAAAACAAAACAAAACAAAACAAAACAAAACAAAACAAAAACAGTTGATTAACAGGATTCCTGGAAAAATGCTAAACATGTCAGAAAGCTGGGAAAAAATGTGAAATAAGATAAATAATCATACATCATCAGGACCAAAAGAAAGATAAGGGACACCCCAGCCGGTAGAAACTGAGAAAAAAAAATTCAGATCTGGAGGATGAGTCCTAGTTAACACTGTTACTAGAAAGGGGTCCCAGTTCAGACCCCAGGAGAGGGTTCTTGGATCTCGCATGTGAAAGAATTTATGGTGAGTTCACAGAGTAAAGTAAAAACAAATTTTTTAGAAAAGTAAAGGAATAAAATAAGAGCTGCTCCATAGGCAGAAAAGGGTGTATCCAAAAGTAAGATACTGAATGCATTCACCTTAGGTGCAGTGCTTGTTTATGTAGAAGATAACAACAACAAAATCATGGGGGAGATGTGCTCCACTACAAGGATCTGTGATGAAGGATTGGTCATCTTTGTAACTTCTATGTTTTGCAAGAATTGATATTACCTTTAAAGTGAAACTTATTCTTAAACTAGGAATGCTTTTATTCTTAAGGTATCAGGACATCAGGATATTTCCTAGGTCTGTTAAGTTCTGGATCTGTTGATTATTATTATTAATCTGTTCCCCTAACCCTAAACATCTTGTGACTAAGAATGCTTAACCTCCTGGGAATGCAGCCCAGCAGATCTCAGCCTCATTTTACCCATCCTCTACTCAAGATGGAGTTTCTCTGGTTCAGATGCCTCTGACATATGTTTCTCTTTCCCTTTTACAAGAGGACCTTTAATTCTAAGGGTTGCAGAGGGATGAATATCCATTTTCCGTAACCTCTTCAGGCTGAATAGGGATGATGATATTTTTGCCTAACTATTAGGGTCTTTTATATTCAAGGTAGAGAGGAGCTCAGTCAGAAAGCATCCATATGGTGAGGGTCATTAATAACTCTGAGTCCCGACAAAAGTTAAAAACTGGAAGATTAATATGTGTCCAATTTAAGAAAACATTGAGTAAGCCTATCTTGCATTCCTACACAAAGAGTGCAACAGCTATGTATTCCACAACAGTAAAGCAAAATAAGTAAAATAATCCCAAGTGAACCAAGTAAGAAGGCTTTCCATAAACTAGGCAATTATTAGAACCAAACTCATATGAAGTCAAGCCAATTCTAATACATGCCCAAAGCACTTGAGCCAGATTTTTATGTTACATGTTCCTTTTGTTTTTTCTGAGTAGCAGCCAGAGATCACTGGTTGGTTCACAGGAATAAGCAGGGTCAAACTAAATTGTAGAAAAAAGCTCAGAAACAACTGACAAGACTAGAATGTAATAACAGATGCACCAGTTTTTGAAACATTTTTTTCTCTCTCCCCTGTTCCCAATTTTATTAAAAACAAATCATGATAGGACTGGTTTGTTTGCAAAATAAATGTTAGTCTTATTATACTTAGCTTATTTGTATAAAGTGCAGCAAGAATAATTATTTGTCATATAGGGTCCTTTTTAAATTATCTTTGATGGAACTTTATTCCATAAGGAATCTTAGATTAGACATTTAAAAGCCTTGAACCCATCCATGGGTTTATCTGTGCCTGCAAATGCTTGTAAGAGTTAAGTAAGTTTCTGCCCTCTCAAGGTCCCAAGTTAACTTGGGGCTCATGGGCTTGTCAAAAAGTGATATTCTTGCTGGGAGTGGTGGCTCATGCCTGTAATCCCAACACTTTGAGAGGCTGAGGTGGGTGGATCATTTGAGGTCAGGAGTTGGAGACCAACCTGGCCAATATGGTGAAACCCCATCTCTACTAAAAATACAAAAAATAGCCAGGTGGTAGTGGCACACGCCTGTAACTCCAGCTACTCAGGAGGCTGAGGCAGGAGAATTGCTTCAGCCTGAGAGGTGGAGGTTGCAGTGAGCCGAAATCAAGTCACTGTACTCTAGTCTGAGTGACAGAATGAGACCCTGACTCCAAAAAAAAAAAAAAAAAAAAAAGAAAGAAAGAAAAAGAAAAGATAAAAGAAAATAAACTGACATTCTTTATTTACCACAGGTCAAAAACCCTGCAAAGAGACTGTGTAGAGAAGATATGAGGCCAGTTTTCCAAAGGAGCTTTTTTTGGCTCTGTAAGTTAACTTTGATTCCTTAAAGCAGTCTGTTTGTACTTGAAAGCGTGTCATTCCAGTAAAAGCTTTGCTAAAATAATCAGTTTCCCCAGTTGTATCCTCTTACAAAACAAAACAGATTCTTATTGCAGTATGCAAATAACTATATTGTTATCAGTTGATAATACTCACAAATAGTTCTCCAACTCTGGAGAAATTAGGTACAGAGAAATAAATATGCTCCAAATTTCATTTACGGGACTCAATTGTTAAAAGTTGTAAGACCTCAAAAGAAAAGTTTTCTTGACTCTGAAAAACAAAATCAAATGAATTAGCAACTTTTTAAGCAAAAAGTCATCCATGCTATTACATCCTGCTTTGCTCGATATTTATGAAGATGTTTTCCAAGAGAGTCTTGGAAGTTCTTTCCTCTCTATAGTAATGGCACACTTTCTGAAGTTATCAGAGACCTGTATTTAAGAGTACTTGTCAGAGTCCTGTAGCTGATTATAAACCACCTTTGAAAGGGGATCAAAACAAGACAGCAATTGTCTGTGGATGACAAAAAATCTTAGGGAAGTCATGGTTAAAGGCACAATTGACTTTTAGTTTCTTCTGTGGGAATTTTGTTTTTTTCTGTGGTATACAACAATTTTACACAATTATCATTATTACTGATAACATACACTAAGTAATATCAGAATTATAGAACTTTCCCATAATATTGGAATACATACCAATAATGTATTTATACAAATACAGCCCAAGGAAATCCCAACACCATTTCATATTTGACAATGCTTTCTGTATAATTTTAATATGCTAAATAAGCTAGTATGTCATTTTTGGACTTTTGGGCACCTAAGATCTTAATGGTTAATCAGGTCGGGAAAAGACATAACTTAGAATTTGAGTTTGGAAAGTTTGTCAACTTGATTATCAAAGGTTTAAAACACCTGATACTCAAAAATAAAATCCCAGGTCACCGTAAGTCATGTATTTATTCAAAATGGCACTCAAAGATTTTAGAACGGCCTTTACTCATTGATAGAAGGAAGACTCAGCTGTCCAAACAATCTCTTTTCTTTCTTTTCTATTTTCTGTAGTGTATTCAAAAGCCAAACAAAAATCTATCTTTTTTTTTTTGTATTACATGAAAATATACTTCAAGAGAGAAGATCAGTATTCTAAACACACCATGTTGTGCTGATGTTCAATTTTCAGAACAAATGAATGATATCCTTTTAACTTTAGACAACATGTTCATACATATAATTTCTTTTATAAGATTAATCTTTCATGAACCACCTCTGAAACCTTCAGCTTTATCCTATCTAATCTAAAACAATCCTTTAACCTTCTAAACCAGGCAAAAGAAAAAAAAACCTACATCCTTACACTTACATTTTTTTTTTCCACAGGAAACACATTCTACTTTTCTTACATACCATGCATGTAAAACTGTTCTTTAGTAGTCTCGGTCACATATGTTACAATGATAACTCTTAGCAACTTTTATTTTTGATGAAAAGCCTGGTAGGTAAGCTATTTCAATTATGTACTAGGCATGGAGCCAAGGATACCAGACAGAAGTACAAATACTCTTGCAGCATAGCCAGGGGGCGTGACTAACTCCACATGTCCCCAAGCCTTCTTTAGAATGCAATAGTCCCCAAGAAAGTAAGTTGAAAAATTATCAAATCAAAGATACAGTTTATGTAGTTTTAGTAAAATCAGTATCTGACCTGCCTAATTTAGATCAAATGTGTAAGTTTTGAACACATTTTTATTTTACCAACAATGTTTTAAACTGTATTTATTAAATATTACTAAAGTCATGTGAATGTAGAGTCGTTAAAGTTTTTATTGTTTTGACAAAATATTTGATTTAAGCACTTATTTTTCTTTAAGCAAATTAATTAGAGCTCATTTGTATAAACATAAAACACACAACACATATAAATAAACAGACAGAAGAAAATCCAGTAGTTGTAAGATTTTTAATTTGCCAGTTTTAAGTTTCTTAATTGGATTACTGGCTTCAGCATGGAGCCCTACAAGGAACAGGGCCAGGAAAGCATGCAGTTTTTAAGGCCCAATAAGAAGACACAGCTGGAAGGCAAAACAGATCCCCCAAATTAAGGGTGCCATTTTTATAACAGACCCTGGATCCCCAAAAAAGAGGAAATCAGCCCATCCCTCAATGGAGTCTTATCTCTCAGTGGGGAGTGGAGATTTTGTGATGACTTCTAGGTGGCCAAGAGCATGTTCCTCTGATTCAAATGTGCAAAGAGCAGAGTATCCCCCATAACTGCCATTAGTCATCCTGAAAGGTATATTTCCTACCTAGTTATCACACAGCAGAGCAGAAAGTTCTCTCATAATCTGTAATTTCTGATATTCCCAAAAATCAAAAATGTCAGGTAATGCAATGCAAAACAAAACACAGCCTTCTATTTTGAGAGGGATCTACCCGCTTTCAATTGCTTGGGTTCCATGTGAAAAACAGAGGTATTTCCCCAAACAAGGTCTGTGATGCCTCTCCTATTTTTCCCTAGGAGACCCAAAGTGTTAGAAATACTCTTTCAGCATCTTAAATCCTCTTATGTAGGCAGGAAGAGTGGCACGAAAACAAACTGGAGAAAAGTTATTCAGTCAACCGAGTGAAAAAATAACAAACTTTTTATTTAGAATAGTAAAATCCAAGAAGATTAAAAAAAAAAAAAAAACAAACAGGCCTCTTACATATATGTATAGCTTGCGTATTTGCTATTAGTTGAGCTGACTTTTAACCATAACTTTTTTTAAAAAAAATCTTTTAAATCTCTTATTACCTGACTCTAGCCAGGACAAACAGCTAATATTTCTGACTGTTGGACTTTACCAAACATAACCTCCCAGGTGAGACAAATAAGCCTTAACTAAGGTTATTTAACCATGGGTATATGAAGTGTTTTCAAGGAGGTAGTTAGCATTTTTTACAATATCCAGAACTGCCAAAAGTAGCTCAGAGAAAAGGAAATTCAAGACAGGAAGTCAGAAGTTATTTAGGGAAGGGAAAAGAATCAATAAATGGCAAAGGTCACACAAATATCAAACCATAAAGGTCTCATTCCCTAAGCTGGGAATTGAACCCAGACTATCATGTGAAAAGACAAAAGCTTTAGCTACTGAGCTACAGCATTGGGCATTTCCCTTGTTCTTCCCAGAAGGAGGCTAGAGCAGTCAATTTTGAGCTTGCCAAAGTTTTTAATTGCTCAAGGTAATTTTTAGGGCTATGACATGAACCCTCAGACTCCTGTCCTCTGGATGACACAGACCAAAAGAAGTGTCCCCACATGGTCATAAAGTTAAGCACTCAAGGGCATAAAACAAAAAAGAGAAAAATCTCATCGAGGTTTTGTTTCTGGGATCTGAAGCAGTTTGTTAACTAACCAATTTGCTGAGCCAGCTTGAAGAGAGGACTTTTAGAGGTCCTAAGCCCACATTGTATCCATAGTACCCCCTCTATGACAGAACAATGCAGAAAGACAAATTCACAGCACAAGGTATAATAGATTCACTACAGCATAAGACTAGCCTCATAATTATTATTTTTTCCCATTAATCAACATTTTTCAGAGGAGACAGTGATTTTTGCTATTCATTCAACAGGTTAACACAGAAAGAGAGAGTCCAGAAGCCTGACTGGTAAGAAATTCTTACCCTTTTACCTGCATTTTCTGGGTTCCCTTCTCTGAGTGCTTTGATGGCCCTGCTTGCTGTACCATAGTTATGGGGGCCAACCAATGTTACAATAGAAAATCATCATTTACCATTTTATAGAACTATAGGCAAAAGCCTCACAATTTTTCAAGACATTGCCCAACAGGGTGCAAGGAGGGAACTGAAATAACATCTTCCATTCTGGCTGAAGCAAATATATGTGACAACATAGACCCAGCCACGATGCTCAGCACCCAGTATCAACCTGGCAAGGTTCAAATGTGCCCCCGTTGGGTCCTGTCATCTTTAATCCACTCAAAGGGGGGTGGAATGATCTCTGATCAGGAGTTTCAACACATGGTCTCTGGGCAAGATGGAAGAGTGGGCAGTCACCCTGAGGGATAGAAAAGATGGAAAGGGGAAAGGAGAGAAAGAGAGGGGGAAGAAAAGGGAGGGAGAAAAGCATTGCCTGTGGCAAGGTTGGGGAGGAGAGAAACTCAGGGAGACCAAAGAAAGACCCACCCATTGCAGCAGCACTGAATCAAAGTTTAAGTGGCCACTTGTCAGTCATAAAGGGACCTTCTCCAGCAGTTCCATTAGCTCTCAAGTTTTCCCCTTTGGAGGAGGAAAGCTCCCCATGTCCCCTGAACTGGGATATGCCTAGTCCTATCACCCACAGCTATCAGCAGACTGCAAGGCAGATTCATCCAAAGAGAATAGTGGTTAACATCTGTGAGTGCCGCATCTGTTTTTAACCAAAAGGGGCTTTACCGAGGAGGACCTGTGAGCCCCTCTGTCTTAGGATGGACTCTGACCTTCCTAAGTTGGACCTTTAATTCAAGTTCAGACAAATAGCTTTGCACTTTACTAAGAGGCACCTTTAAGCCCCTATTTCTTAGGAGAAACTCTAACCTTCCTAAAGTGGGCCTGTAACCCAATTCTATCCTTTAGCCATGACAAAATACCCCACCACTTGCACAAAGCCAGCCAATTGGTGCTGCAATCTATTTCTTTTGGGTCAGGGGTCTCCACATTATCGTGTCTTTGTGGTTTGTCATGGAAGATGTTACTGGAAAAGAGTCCTGATCCACACCCCAAGACAGGGTTCTTGGATGTCACACAAGAAAGAATTCAGGGCGAGTCCACAGAATAAAGTGAAAGCAATTTTATCTGGAAAGTAAAACAATAAAGAATAGCTGCTCTATAGCATAGGCAGAATATAGGGCCTCATTTCAAGCAGCCACTATTCAAGATGGAGTGACTCTGGTTCCAACACCTCTCACAACATCACAGGGGAGCAGAGTGAAACCGGGTGGATCTGATGTTGAGTGCCCATGTGAAACAGAAGGCATGAGGGGCCACCAAGCACTGAGACTCCTGAAAGGTGAATGAGAAAGTCTCCATGAACAGGAAGGAAGTGAAACTCCATCTGTCAGCCTGTGGTAGCAAGGCTTGGAAACCCAGTTGTGGCCCCTCCTTCATGCTCGCTCCCTTCATTTGGATTCCTGACACCTCCCTCCCCTGGGATCTTTCTGTTCCCTGTTGCCTGGGGCACCTGGTCTCTGCATGTGAACTACTCAGAGATCCAGGGCTCAGGGCTCAGTCTACTCCTGTCTTTCCTTTCCTTGCCTCCTTGGTAACTTCATGGAGCCACATGGCTTTAAATATTAGCTATCTGTTGACTATTGGTTTATATCTCAGCCCCAAATCTTTCCCGGTAAACTGCATTTTCTTTCACCCAAAGCCCTTCTTTTTGTCATGTCAATGTTTCGTGGGTGTCTCACACATGACCTCCCAGAGTTGAAGCCCCGTTTGCTCTATACAAGTCTGCTCCTGTTGTCTGCCTTTCTCAGTGAATCTCAACTTCAACCAGGCCCTGGGGAGTCATTTCTCTTGCACTTCATTTCAGGTCTGTCAGCAAATCACACTGGACATCACTCAAGTGACAACCTTGGATAAAGTCATCACCTTTACCACCCTCTGTTCAGGTCACCACCAGCATCAGTGAAGAGCATCCTGAGGGTGTCTGTGTTTTTGTCCCAGCCTTCAGGGATCTGTTATCACCACAAACAGCGAGGTAATGCTTATAAATAGGTTACATTATGCCCTCTGGCTCTTAGGCCCTCCCACAGCTTCCTAAATTCAAGGGAGAGCCAGTCCACACTCACTCAGGGAGCCCCCTTTCTGCATCACGCGTCCCAGGGTCATCTGCTGCTGCTCCCTCCTCCCCTGAGCACTTTGCTCTGGCCCCACAGACTCACATCTTCTGGACCCCAAAATCTGTTCTTCCTACGCCTAGAACCCATTTACTGCTCTTCTTTAGGCTCTGGCTTAAATACCCAATTACCTGAGAGGATTTACCTTCATATTGTATCTTAAATTTGGCATGAATAAATTAGAATATAAATAAATAATTAAAACGTCTTCCTTGCTTTAACTTCTGTATTCTTCACATCACTTATCTGACAGACAATACAACTTATTTACTTCTTTTGTTTTTTACTTTATTTTGTTTTTCACCACTAATAGAATATGAGCTCTGTAAACGTAGAAATGTTTACTGTTTCAGTCACAACCTGAGTCTCCACATTTAGATTAGTGTCTGGCACAGGGTCAGTGTTCAATAAACATTTGTTGAATGAATAAATGAATGACAGTGAGTACTGTACCCAACAAGACAGTGCTGAGGTTTCTTAAAAGTGAGTGGAGACCTAAGTCCTGACAGTAACATATATACAGGAAAACGATATAAATGCACATAGAGACATATCTTACTAAAACTGCAGAACGTTAAAGAAAAAGGTTTTCTATTATTCAGTAGGCACTAGAGATTTGAATAAGTTTATTATCATTAATTTTTTGTTTTTTTAGAGAGAGGATCTCTCTCTCTTACCCAGGCTGGAGTACAGTGGTGCCATCATAGCTCACTATAACCTTGAACTCCTAGGCTCAAGTGATCCTCCCACTTCAGTCTCTCAAGTAGCTAGGACTGCAGAAGCCCATCACCATGCACAGTTAACTTTTATATTTTGTAGAAATGGGATCTTGCTATGTGGCCCAGGCTGCTCTCTAACTTCTGGCCTCAAGCAATTCTCCTGCTTCAGACTCCCAAGGTGCTAGAATTACAGGCATAAGACACCATGCCTGACTTAAAACTGAGTAAATTTAAATGTTGACACATTTATATATATTAAAATGTTAGGCAACTACTGAAGGAATATATAACCAAAACAAGTTCAAAAATAAAAGTAAAGAAAACTTGACCTACCAGTTAAAGTCAGAGATGGAAAAAAAATCTAACAAAGGAAAATATGATAAAAATAAAACAAAAATGGAAAAAAAGTAAAAATAAATTCAAATACAATAAAATTCACAATAACAGTTAACAGGTTAAGCATGACTTCTAAATTTCCAGTTCTCAGCTTGGATTGTATGCTCCTGTCATGATTATTAAAATATTAAAGCACATGGATGCTGATTGAATATATAAAAAAGCTATAAGGAAAAAACGCCAATCTGAAAAATATGATGTAGTATATTAACATTGTACTAATAACGAATGTAAGGATAAAGAACCAATGCGTTCAACTGAATAAATCAACAGGAAAATATGATAATCCTGAAAATATTTGTAACTGAGGAGAGAGGCTTAATATATAAAAAGCAAAATCTAATACACAAAAGGCTAAACTGACACACAATTAAGTATCTCCATTAATTACAAATAAAGAAGCAAAAAAGCTTGATATCATAAACACCCAATAATTAGAAAAATAAGAGAAAACACAGTATATTTAGAAAAACTGACAACACATGAGTCCATAGAGCAAGTTTCATTAAACATTATTATTAACATCTCACAGGAAATAGTGAAATGAAGTTAAATACGACAAAAAAATCTACAAAATTGAAAGAAGAGTGGTTTGAGAAAGTATGGAACATTTAGACCTGATGGAAAATAAAAACATCAAACATATAAATTTGGAGAAAGCTGCTAAAGCAGAACTAAGAATGAAACTTACAGCTTAAATAACTGTATTTAAAGAGCTCATAATGTAATGAACTAGCAATGCTAATCAAGTGTTTTAAAACCCAAAAGAGAGTAGACACAAATAAATTTTTTTTTTTTTTTTTTTTTTTTTTGAGACGGAGTCTTGCTCTGTCGCCCAGGCTGGAGTGCAGTGGCCGGATCTCAGCTCACTGCAAGCTCCGCCTCCCGGGTTTACGCCATTCTCCTGCCTCAGCCTCCCAAGTAGCTGGGACTACAGGAGCCCGCCACCACGCCCGGCTAGTTTTTTGTATTTTTTAGTAGAGACGGGGTTTCACCGTGTTAGCCAGGATGGTTTCGATTTCCTGACCTCATGATCCACCCGTCTCGGCCTCCCAAAGTGCTGGGATTACAGGCTTGAGCCACCGCGCCCGGCCAAATTTTTTTTTTTTTAATACAAAAAAATGGCTGGGCGCAGAGGCTCATGCCTGTAATCCTAGCACTTTGGGAGGTCAAGGTGGGAGGATCACTTGAGGTCAGGAGTTTGAAACCAACATGGTGAAGCCCTGTCTCTACTAAAAATACAAAAAAAATTAGCTGTGCATGGTGGCAGGAGCGTGTAATATCAGCTACTTGCTACTTGGAAGGTTGAGGCAGGAGAATCACTTGAACCCGAGAGGCAGAGGCTGCAGTGAGTCAAGATCATGCCACTGCACTACAGCCTGGACAACAGAGCGAGACTCTCTCTCAAAAAATAAAATAAATAAGAAAAATAAAATGTAGACAAGATAGTAAACAACTAACAATATAACAGGACTACAATGCATAAGAGCTGAAGCACAATTTAATAGGATTAAATATAGAATTGGGCAAGTATGACTATAATATTTGTTTATCCATAGTTTAGTTACATTATGACTATGGATAAACCCAAGATTTTTTAAAATACAAGAAAATACTATGAACAGCTGTATCAATAAATTGAAAAATAAATGAACAACAACTTAGAAAAAATCATTCTATAGCAACAAAACTGACTCAGAATAAGAAACTAAAAAGGACTTATAATCAATAAATATTGAGTGTTTACTCTACCTGGATATGCACACACATACTCTCACTGAGAAATCAAGACCTCTACTGAGGTCCAAGTACTTAGGAAAGTTTTCCAAAATTACTAGGGATTCAAATCCTATTTTATACCAAGTATTCTAGGGCATAGAAAATAAAGAGAAACCTTCTAAGTTATTTTATCATGATTATATAGCATTGATATCACCAACAAGAAAATAATACAAAGGCATTCTGAATAAATGTTTGCCCAATTCTTCAATTTATGTAAAATCAGTAACTTATTACCAGTTAGGTTTAACACTGATAAATTATTTAACATTTATAAATTCATTGGTGTAATTTACCATTGACAGACAGGAGAATAATCATGACCATCCCAATTGAGATAGAAGAAAAAATGTTTAATGAAATCCAATATTTCTTTCCACCAAAGGAGGACAGAAAATTTCTGTATTATCTGTAGAAACCTTAACAAACGTCATACATATTGATGACTTGCTAGATGCATTCCTTTCACAGCCAGGAAGCAGATAAGGGTCCTACTATCATAATCTCTGTTTACATTGTACAGGACATCCTACAGAGAAAACTGAGATGAGAAAAGCAGTAAGAAATGTAAGGACAGAATGGAAACTTGTCATTATCTGCCAATAAGATGAATATCTATACAGAGAATCCATGGGAATCTACAATTCATCAGGTCTACTTAGTCTGTTCAGCAAGTTTCCCGGCTGTTAAATCAATACGAAAAGTTGTTAGCATGCCCTTACAACAGCCTTAACCGATAACTGGGGAAATGTCTCACATATATTCATTTTGTCAACTGAGTATTCATCTGTACCAGTTTTGTGCCAATTTTGGTATTGTTTATTTGCGGATCAAAAAATATATAGTTTTATTTTTTAATTTCCAAGAGTTCTTTTTTTCACGTCTGCTCTGATCATTCCTTTCCTGAATACCCACTGAAAATTAAGACTTTTACTGAGTTAGGGCCAGATGCAGTGGCTCAGGCCTGTAATCCCAGAACTTTGAGAGGCCAAAGCAGGAGGATTGCTTGAGCCCAGGAGTTTGGAACCAGCCTGCGCAAAATGGAGAGACACTATTTATAAGAAAAATAAAAATAAATTAGCTGGGCATGGTGGTGCACACCTATAGTCCCAGCTCTTAGCAGGCCAAGGTGGGACAATCCCTTGAGCCCAGGAAGTCAAGACTGCAGTGAGCTTATGATTGTCCCACTGCATTCTAGCCTGGGCAAGATCTCATCTCTCTCTCTCTTTTTTTTTAAGACTCCTAACTGAGTTCGGATATAAACATATCATTAAAATTGATGTGAATATCCGTTGTAGCCAATTTCAGAAGAAAAGACAGATTCCCATCTCACGTATTTCCTACCTGTATTTTTCAGGTCCAATCCTTCAGAATCCCTCAGCTTTCTTATGCCTTGTGTCTGAGAAGGTTGACCTGAACAATCTGTAGGACATTCCTACCCTCCAAAAAAAAAGTTAAAAAAATAAACAACAAAACATCCCCAGGAGAAATTCAACTAAGATCAGTGCCACAATAAAAGTCCTGAGAAGTGTTAAGTGTGGGATGGTGAGTCGTATCTCTTTTTCTGGTAACTTTTTTTTTGTAGTGCAAAAGACTAGAGGAGTCGTGAGAATGGGATAGATTCAGACAAGCTCGATGATGTACAAGTGCCACACATGTCATGAAAATGATGACAACAGATTGGGATAAACCCCATGATAGAGTGTCGCAATCCTGTGTAGAGCCAGATGTGTGTTTTTTTTTTTTTTTTTTTTTTTTTAATTGGATGTAAGCCCTGGCTTCCGGTAGGTAGCAAGGTAGCTATTGACTTGATGAATTTTTTCCTCCACTTTAATACCATTAGTGAGGGAAATTAGGATAAATTTGGAGGACAGGACCCACAGAAAAATTGCCTCCGGGTTGTCTCAACTCCCTTGCTTTCTCTCAAACTCTAATTCGGAGGAATCTTGACCTACCCACAGAACATCAAACTCTTCTTTACTTTGATGATATCAGACTCACTGAATCTGATGGGCTCAGGTAGCCATGCCCCAGAGGCCTGAAAGGTGTATGTGGCTGCCTAGGGTAGGAGATCAACCCTGTAGAAGCTTAGGGGTGTGGTGGCACTTATTCTAGAGTGAGTTGCTGCTACGGATTGCACCCCTTTGCCCCAAGATGACAGATTGAGATGAAGACTCACATGCAGGCAGTTCACTGTGTTGAACTCTTCTGATCAACACCTGGTGAGGAAGAAAGAAAAACAGGACATGGTAGGGTGTGACTCAGTCTCCCAAAGGGTTTAGCCAATCATATGGATAGGTCTGCAAGATGATGTGGGCCTTCACAGTTGTCCTAGGGCAAGAAAACCTGGCCTTTTATAACCTGTAATGACCTGGTATAGGACACAGGTTGGCTCTAGGAGAAGGATGTGACTTTGTGTGACCTTGGAGACAACTGTCAACCTTTCTGTCTGCTAAAAGCCTTCCTAGCTTGGTGGGTTTCTTTAGATTTTAGAGGCAATAAATGCCATATATATGTATATTTTCTTTTTTTGTTCTTTTTGCCCATTTAAAGTGTAATTGCAAGTCTGTCAGTTTTGAGCAGGATGAGGGATCAAGAAAGGTCTCTGAGGCAGGTCCAGGCAGCCACCCTGCCATGTATACCTTATGACCCAGAAAAGCCACAAGAAATGTTTATGGAAAATTATATACTGTCTTCTAGGGAGCCCTCAGAAAGCCTTGTTAGGAGAGTCACAGCAGAGCCCCTGAGAGTTTGGTGATGGGCTGTACCTGCATTTCCCTGCACTGTAAAAGCAGTGCCTGGCTTGTTTCCAAGCCTGCTGGAGACTGAATAATTTATCACAGGACACTATGTAGCCATGTAACCCTAATTTTCTATGATGAACTATTTTCTTCCTGATGCTCCAAACCTTAAAGCTAGATTTGTATTAAAATATTACATGATAAAATGGAAGTGATAAAAAATTAGATGAGGCCTGAACAGGGACAGAAAGGCCAACTAAACACACAGAAAAAGCAAGTGACTCTGATGTCCATAGCAAACTGATTGTACTGCTTCACTGCTTTGTCCTCCCACACCTGTGGTCTAATGAGGAATTCCCCATGATCAGTTTATGGAAGGGAATGAAATTTGATCTCATCCACAGACAGATCTGCACAGGACAGAAACACCAACCCTGAGAGGGTAGACACCATAACACAGCCTCACAGAGATAGCTCTGTAGACAGGGAGGAGACATCCTGGGAGCAGGCTGAGCACTGGGTGATGTTCCTGGTTTTGAGACAATGAATGGTTAGGGATATGGCTCTACATTCATTCCCATGTTGTAGTTTATCCTTCTTAACTGTGTCCTTTGTTTCTCATTGTATCAGTCCATTCTCGCGCTGCTATAAAGAAATCCCTGAGACTGGGTAATTTATAAGAAACGAGTTCTGTTTGGCTCACAATTCTGCAGGCTGTACAGGAAGCATGGTTGCATCAGCTTCTGGGAAGGCCTCAGGGAGCTTTTACTCATGGCAGGTGGCAAGACGGGAACAGGCATCTTACATAGCAGGAGCAGGACCAAGGGATGGAAGAGGGAGGTGCCACACACTTTTAAACAACCAGATCTCATGAGGACTCCCTATTGTGGCAACAGCACCAAGGCTAGATGATGTTAAACCATGAGAAACACCACAATGATCCAATCACCTCCCACCAGGCCCCACCTCCAGCATTGGGGATTACATTTCAGCATGAGATTTTGTTGGGGACAGAGACCCAAACCATACGGTCTTATATGAACACCCTGGCAATTCCTCAGACTTTAGGTTTCAGGTGGCAAGACCAGATTGACGTCACTCTGGAAGTAGTTGATGAGACTGTACATTACCTATGTGGAGGGCAACAGGAGTGGTCTGTTATTCACCCTCCAAATTTTCTTTCTACTCTTCTCCAATCTGCTTCCTGCAGCAGAAGCCCAAGCTGTATAAATCTCATCAAAGAGCCCCTACGCCCTTGGCTCCTGGCTGGATTTCGCCAGTTCTAACAGGACATGGGGCGGGGAACAGTGAGTAAGTCTGGGTTTATAAACCTCTGTCTTTTTCCCTGTGAAGGTACCTCCAGCTAGGTGTGTCCTTAGCAAAGGTGACTGCCCCTCTATGTGGACTGTGCTGTAAAACACTCTCTCTGGGGACCAGTCACTTCTTCCCTGCACCTCTGGCCCAGGAGTGGTTACAGCTTTGCTGCTACTAAAGTTCAGGATGCTGCACCATCTCTTTTGGTTCTCCTATGCCCACACTCTTGGTTCTCCTATGCCCACACTCTTGGTTCTCCTATGCCCACACTCTTGGTTCTCCTATGCCCACACTCTTGTTAAATGTTCCTTTGTTGATAACCTTCCCTGAATCAAATGGCTATTATTAATAAGTCAAAAAATAACAGATGCTGGTGAGGTTGCAGAAAAAAAGGAACACTTATATACTGTTAGTGGGAGTGTAAATTAGTTCATCCACTGTGGAAAGTAGTGTAATTTTTCAAAGAGCTAAAAACAGAACTACCATTCAACCCAGCAATCCCATTGCTAGGTGTATACCCAAAGGAATATAAATCATTCTACCATAAAGACACATGCACCTGTATGTTTACTGAAACACTATTCACACTAGCAAAACCATGGAATCAACCTAAATGGCCACTAATGGTAGACTGGGTAAAGAAAATGTGGTACATATACATCATGGAATACTATGTAGCCATAAAAAAAGAATAAGATCGTGTCCTTTGCAGAAACATGGATGGAGTTGGGGATCATACCCTTAGCAAAGTAACGCAAGAACAGAAAGTCAAATACTGCATGTCCTCATATATAAGTTGGAGCTAAATAATGAGAATATATTAATACATAAAGGAGAACAACAGAAACTGGGGCTTACTTGAGAGAGGAGGGAGAGGATCACAAAACATAAATATAGGGTACTATACTTAGTACCTGGGTGATGAAATAACCTGTACACCAAATTCCTGTGACATGAATTTACCTATATAACAAACCTGTAGATGTACCCATGAACCCAGCATAAAAGTTAAAAAAATAACTCTCCCTGAATCATTCCTTTTCTCTGTTCATTTTCTTTCCTATAAGGATATAGTTCTCAGATAACATTACTACAACTGAAAAGACATTGCCGTTGGTGATGATCAGTTAACATTACATGGGCATCTGAGGAAGAGACAGAGGACTTATCCAGGAGGAGGCTGATAATGAGCTCCTTGTTCAAGAGCTGGCCTCTGGCAGAGGAGTGGGATTGGTCCACATGGAGAAGCCCTAGTGTGCTCCAGATAGAAATAATGATGTCCACAATGGAGATGGATGTGTTCGGGGCATTTGCCATGACAACGGAGACTGGTGATCGACTATGGTTTATGGTCTGAAAAGAAGAAAGAGAGAAAACACAACTGGATCTGTGAGGGGAGGGCTAGGGAATTAATCACTTGGATACCGGAAAGTAATTGAAGATGTGACAAGACACCACAGGGCTCCAGGCTGCAGAGAGACAAGTGATTAGAATGCAGCCAGGGAAGGTGAGAATTAATGTGAGTCAAGCCTTAGGCATTGACAGTGAGGATGTGGAGGAATGAGGGTCTGCAGTTCCTGTTGTGTCTAGGGTCCGAGGCGTTGAGAAGAAACAGTGTGCGATGTGAGTTCCTATGCAACATGTGTGATCTGCTGAGGTCTCACCTGGAATTAAAGGCAGCCCTTATCCCATCTACACCAGGATTCAGTTACACTTGCTGAAGTGACCCATGTGCAACCCTGAAATTCTGGAGTAAACAGTCATAAATTATGATTTGTCCTTTTCTTCAACTCCCAACATCAGGAAGCGCCCAGCATCATTGCAATAAGAAGTGTAGAATGACTAAGAAAAATAAATCTGGCAGACCCCAGGGTGCTAGCGAGGTAGTTGCTGGATGGGGCCTGAAAGGAGAGGGGAGAAACCTTTGAAGTCAAATGAGATAATGTACTTGGGTGAAAGTAAATCATCCTGGCAAACCCTGATTGTATAATCTTTATTTAGTTGACGCAACTCAGATAAGCAAGCCTTTCATTCTCCCACCAAGTGTGTAAACTTTACTTAAGCTTACAACCAACACCCAGTTGCATCTGCTGCTGCTGCTTCCTTGCTCTTGCAACACTCCAGGTCCTGACCTTCTTTTTCTAGGCAAATACGTGTGATCCCACATCGCCCATATGGCCTCAAATGTCATTCTATTCATGTTGTTATGTGCGTTTATCATCAGCAAGTACTTTGTAAAAGTATGTGCATGGTTTTTCCATTGTGAAAGGCAACATGTTTGGAATCTGAAATCTGAGACCCAGAAATATCGAAGAGCAGAAGTAGGAAGCTAGCAGAATAAAGGTAGGGTGGTAGGGAAGGATTACTCCAAGGAGAAAAAGCAAAAATCAGCTTTATCAAATTTAGAGTAATATTTACAGTGTGATTCTGTGTTTTTTTAGTAAGATAAATGAACAACAGCAACAAACCCTCTGAATCTATTTCATCTCCTGTGTACATGGAAACTAAACTTGAAGCAGGGTTGATAATTATCAGCTTTTTCTGTGAGCCTTTTCATCATCTTGCCATATAGTTATACTCCTAATTAGTACTGATCTTTCATATTCAGTTTCATGCTTTATCCTCACAACCACCATTTATTGTTACAGGACAGAACCTCTCATTCCTATTTTGAAGATAGGGAAACTGAGGCCCAAAGAGCTAACATGAATTTCCCAAAGTCACAGATTTTTATTACCTTTCTTTATTGTTATTTTCTGTACTTCAAACGCCCTCGTAAGCCTCATGGGGAGACAGGGCTTCAAAGTCCACTGTGGAGAATTGAGGAAAGGAGACTGCTGATTGAGTGTCTGAGTGACTGCTGAGGAGCCTGCTGATTGAGTGTCCCGGCACTGGAGCCACAGGGACTCCCATTAGAGCTCCAGCTCCACTCACATACCATGGGATTTTGGGCAAGTTATTTATTTTCCTTGTCTTTGTTTCCATGTCTGTGACCTGTGGGCAACAACAGTGCCAGCATCAATGTGTAGTTGTGAAACTGAATGGAAAATGCATGTTGCACACCTCCAATGTGCCTGGCACACAGTAAACCTGCAATCAGGTGCTAACTGGTAAAGGAATGTGTTACTATCACCTCTATAGGTAGAGATTCAGAGACTGCCTGACAACACAGGCTGAACTCAGTGGCATATCACATGGGTATATGATCCATTAATAATAATTCTCATCTTAGGAATAAGATATTTTAGAGTAGAAAGACATGGAAACACCCAATGCAGACAATACAATGCCAACCAAACTAAATGTCACTAGCAATGGCACTTGTGTTGTAGTCAGACTTCGCCATATAATGGAAACAGTTAAAACTGTGTATTAAAGCTGACCAAGTGTTCTCAGTTATGTTTAGAACATCCTGTTTCTGACGCCAATTCTTTCAAGTACCTCTTATTCACTCCGTTGACAAGGGAGAGATTTCTGCGCTAAGGCCATGCATGAACACACAATACCCTACAATGAATAGATGAGGTTGACATTAGTTTATAGTCACATATACTCACAGTCTGAAGGTGGACACTGCCTGCCACATAGGGCCACAGAGTGACTCTTGGGAACATGGTGAACAAACAGGGTCTGGGGAAGGATGACTTTGTAGTAACAAGAGGGTGAGGTGTACCCTGGTTTCTATGGGAGGATGTGTTTGGCTTGTTTGCTTGTTTGAAAAATTATGGGGACTGGCAAGAAACTGGAACCTGCTCCTCAGGGATAAGCAGGAACTGTTTCTGGTCTCTGTGATAGGAAGCTTTGTTTGTTATGAAGGCCTTACCTATGGGAGCAGAATGGGATCCATTCATTCTCCTAACTCTAGGAGAGCCAAGAGTTAGCCCATCAAAGTTCTCCCGGTTTCACCAAATATCAAAACACACATAATATTATGCCTTAAATTTAGAACTTATGCCACATCTGAACAATGAGTAAAATCCCCTCCTCAACCAAGGCACGCTATCACATTTCAGGCTGTAGAGGTGAAGAGAAGATCCTATGAAATCTCATTCAAGTATAAAGGATTAGGAAACCTTTAGACTTTTCAATAGCATTGTTAGTATCTGGAAATTTACGGAGAGATGCTCTCAATACTATAAAATTAAATGACTTTTGATGTAGAAATTGACACACAGTGGTACTAACAAGTGTGAAAATAGAATAAAAGCATTTTAAGACATAAGAGTCTCCAGGAATATACTTCTCATTCATTCTTTCTCAGGAAGTTTCTAGAGGCTGTCTTTCACCAAAACATGGTATTAGACAAAAAAGGAAAATATGCAAAATAGAGAAAGCAGATATCCAACTCAAAAAGAAGTGAAATAATTTTCCAGCTTGTTGGCAAAAGGACATCCTTAAACCTCCTCTGATTATCAGTTGCAGAGAGCAGCTAATTCAAGTTGGAGACGGAGGGCACCTGAAGAGATTTTCTGGTAAGATAGGAGAAGGATGAAAGTCACAGAGGAAGAGAAAGTAACTGCTAAAGCTGAACATATTGGAAGAATGCTTAAATAATTACGGTAATGTTTGGGTTAAGTAAATAATAATTCCATTGAAAATTAATGAACTGAATAACAGTAAAACAAACCAAATAAACATTAACATCAAAAACATAGTAAAGTTCTGCAGAAAAGATCAATTTAAATATATTATTAGGCCTAGCTGTAAATTTTTGTTTAATAAAATAATGTAAACACTTAGTATTTACCTAACAAATATTATGTTTAATGCCTAGGGAAGTAAACTGATAAAGGTGTCACATAAGAATGGGGGGGGATGATAAAGAACATTAAATCTTTGTACTTAGTAGGATTGAAATATGTGCTAGTTAAAACTGCATAAGAATACTAATATAGCTATATAGTTTAGAGACATGAGATTAAATATCAAAAGGATTGCTAAAGAAGTTCATAGTGGTTACCTCTGTGGAGCATAAAACATTCGGAAAAGGAAATAGAGACTTGTTTTCATTAAAAAAAAAAAAAAAAAAAAAAAGCCGTGTAGAATTACCTATTTAATCATTGTGTATTCACAACCTCAATTAAAGATAAAAATACACATTTTTGTTTCTAAAGAAGGGCGTTTAATAACATCAATGTCATTGATGATAAAATTTCTGAGATTTATTAATAAAAGGAAGCTCCCTAATCTGATAAAATTCTATGTTATAACTAGCTATAGAAAGCAGCATATTAAAAAATTATATTTATTTTGTTTTGTATTAAAAATTGTATTTATTTTTTGCATTGTTATAATAATAGGTGTAATATAATAACAAAGCAGGGATTATTTCTATTAACGCTAATGAGCAGCATAATTCAAGCTGTATTGAGCAATACAATTAAAAATACAAAGAAATAGAAAAACTAGGCTTGGAGGAAAAGAGTTAAAACAGTAATTATTTTCTGGTAATATATGGAGAATATCTATCAAATCAATAGAAAAAATATTAGAAGTCATAAGGGAGTTCAACAAAGTTGTTGAACAAAGTACTATGTTATAAAAATCAATATGCCACTCCAAAATTGTACTAGCCTAGGATAAAAATATAATAGAAAATGAGATACCACTCATAATTGCAAATAAAAACCACACATAACAAATATAACAAAAGATTCAAAAAAGGAACATTTAAAAATTCTAATTAATTATGTTTGTAAAATGAATTAATAGGCATACCATGTTCATGGATGTAACAATCACCTCATAAAGGGATAAATTCTCCATAGATTATTTTATCATTTAATGAAATTAAATTTAAAATTATAGATTTAGTGTGTGCATTTGATCAACTGACTGAAATTTACATACAAGAATAACATCTTAAGAATTGATAAGACAAAGTTTAAAAAGCAAAGCAGTAAGAAACAGTCACCATACTTCATATTAATAAATACTATAAAGTCATAGTAATGAAGAGAGTATTTTACTCTTGTAGGAACAAATAGACTAGTATCACATTTTAAGAGACCAGAGTAACGTATCTACAGATTAATAGAGACTTGGTGATAATAGAGTTGACATCACAAATAAACTTTTAAAGAATTTATTATACAGAAAGTGGGGCTGGAATATTGGTCATGTATATAGCGAAGAAAACCAGAGTGTAACTTCTCAAAATACAAAGGATTGTTTAGCTGGAGACAGTTAAGATACAAGGAAGCTCTCTGCTTCCCTCTCTGTGCAAAAACAGGACAAAGATTTACAAAGACAAAAGGTCTTTCCACTCTCCTCCCCATTTTTTTCCACTTAAAGACAGAATATAAATTTTCCTGTACTGTAGACAGCCCTTAATCAGCCCAGAAATGGAGCCAGAGGAGTCTGTGAGCAGAATTTACTCCATTAGTGTCTGCCCATAAATTTACCTTCCTACAGTTTTTCTGTCTTTGGAAGCCTGGGACTGCTTTTCTTTTTGTCCCGTTGCTTCTCTTAAATTTATTGCTCTTTGTTGAAGATCTTAGATAAACTGAAACTCTAAGCAAATATCTTGAGTTATGTTTCTCCAACATGGTATGCACTGCATGTGTCAATAAACTTGCTTGTTTTACTCTTGTTAATCTGTCTTCTGTTGCAGGAGTCTGTCCAAACTATGAATTAATGAGGGTTGAGAAAAAATATAATTTCTCCTCTTCGGTAGAAAAAATAAAAATAGATACCTGTCACACATCATGTACAAATTTGATCTCTGGATGGGTTCAACACTTAATTGAGAATGGTAAATTTCCTACATATACATATATATGTACAAATTTTATATGTACACGTATGCGTATATATTCACATGTTTAGATATACATGCACATCCATTCATTTATATACAGCATATATACACACACATGTATACTACATGAGTATACAAACACACATATGTATATACTATATGGGTGTGTGTGTATAATTATTTCTAGGCAGACTGTAAAATGACATTTTATTCTGGCTTCAATTTCATTTATTTGATTATCAGTGCGATAGAACGTCACTTGATTTACTTGTTTGTGGTAAGCAGAATTCTAAATTAAACCCCAAATTTATGGCCCATGCTGTGTATACACCATCTCCCAGTTAATTATTGCTACCCAGATGTTACTATAATGAGACTTTGCATACTTAATTAAAATCCCAAACAAGTTACATTTAAAATGGCTCTGACTTAATCAGGTGAGACCTTAAAAGGAACTAGATTATTTCTGGCAATGGCGATTCAACACACGAGAGGATAATGCATAAAAGTGTTTCTCCTCTCCTGGAAAGATCCATGTGTCAAGGAGTGTGGGAAGCATTTGGGAGCTGAGACCAGTTCCCAGCTCAGTCAGCAAGAAAGCAGGGATCTCAGTTCAACAAGGAACTGGATTTGGCCAGCCATCTGAATGGGCTCGAAAGAGGATTCTTCCTCAGAGCCTCCAGAAAGGGACAGAGTCTGGCCAATGCCTTGATTTTAGCCTTGCAAAGATCTAAACAGAGAACACAGCCAACCATACACAGATGTCTCATCCATAGGACTTTGTGCTAATAAATGAGAGTTGTTCTAAGCCACTAAGTTTGTGGCAATTTGTTATGCATCAGTAGAAAACAGAACGTTTGGGGTTTTCGTGAATAATTTGTTGATAAATATGTTTGTCTAACTTGAGAGGAGGTTCTTATCGATTCTTTAAAAAAATCTTTATATTTTAGATATTAATAAGAACATGACATATATATTCTTTCAGCCTATCACCATGTTTTCTTTTTAAAAAAAATATTTTATTTTTTATTTTTTGTGGGTACATACTAAGTATATATATTTATAGGGTACATGAGATATTTTGATACAAGTATGTAATGTGAAATAATCACATCATGGAGAATGGGATATCCATTCCCTCAAGCATTTATCCTTTGTGTTGCCAGTTACACTCTTTTAGTGATTTGAAAGTGTATGATTAAGTTGTTTTTGACTATAGTCACCTGTTGTGATATCAAATAGTAAGTCCTATTTATTCTTTCTATTTTTTGTACCCATTAACCATCCCCAACTTCCCCTGAGCCCCTCCATTACTTTTCTCAGCCTCTGTTAACTATCCTTCTACTCTATCTCCAAGAGTTCAATTGTTTTGGTTTTTAGATCCCACAAATAAGTGAGAGTATGTGAGGCTTGTCTTTCTGTGCCTGGCTTATTTCACTTAACATAATGATCTCCAGTTTCATTCATGTTAATGCAAATGATAGAATCTCATTCCTTTTTGTGACTGAATAGTAACTCCATTGTGTATATGTACCACATTTTCTCTATTCATTCATCTATTGATGGACACTTAGGTTGCTTCCAAATCTTGGCTACTGTGAACAGTGCTGCAACAACGTAAGAGTGCAGATATTTATTTGACATACTAATTTCCTTTCTTTTGAGTATACACCCAGAGGTGGGATTGCTGAATTATATGGTAGCTCTATTTTTAGATTTTTGAGGAACCTCCAAACCGTTCTCCATAGTGGTGGTAATTTGTATTCCCACCAACAGTGTATGAGTGTTCCCTTTTCTCCACATCCTTGACAAAAATTGACGTTACCTGTCTTTTGGAAATAAGTCATTTTAATTGGGGTGAGATAATATCTCATTGTAGTTTTGATTTGCATTCCTCTGATGATCAATGATGATGATCACCTTTTCATATGCCTGCTTGCCATTTATATGTCTTCTTTTGAGGAATATTCGAATATTTTGCCTGTTTTCATCAGATTAATAGATTTTTTTCCTATAGAGTTATTTGATCTCCTTATATATTGTGATTATTAATCCCTTGTCAAATGACTAGTTTGCAAATATTCTGTGCATTGTCTCTTCACTTTTTTGATTGTTTTCTTTGCTGTACAGAAACTTTTAACTTTATGTGATCCCATTTGTCCATTTTTGCTTTGGTTACCTGTGCTTTTGGGTATTGTTCAAGAAATTTTTGTTTAGACTAACATCCTGTATATTTTTTTCCAAGTTTTCTTGTACCAATTTAGTAGTTTCCGGTATTAGATTTCATTACTTAAACCATTTTTGTTTTATTTTTGTATATGGTGAGAGATAGGGGTCTAGTTTCATTCTTCTGCATATGGATATCCAGTTTTCTTAGCACCATTTACTGAAGAGACTGTCTTTTCCCCAGTGTATGATCTTAGTTTCTTTGTCAAAAATGAGTTCTCTACAGGTGTGTAGGCTTGTTTCTGAGTTCTCTATTCTGTTCCATTGGTCTATGTGTCTGTTTTTATGCCAGTACCATGACATTTTGTTTATTATAGCTCTGTAGTAGAATTTGAAGTCAGGTAATGTGATTCCTCCAGCTTTGTCCTTTTTACTTAGGATAGCTTTGGCTTTTCTGTGTCTTTTGTGGTTCTGTATAAACTTTAGGAGTGTTAAATTTACATATTTTTTCTGTGAATAATGTCATTGGTATTTTTATAGGAATTGCATTGAATCTGTAGATTGCTTTGGGTAGTATGAACGACGTAACAATATTTATTCTTCCAACCCATGAATGTGGAATATGTTTCCAGTTTTTGTGTCCTTTCCCATTTCTTTCATCAGTGTTTTATAGTGTACTTCATAGAGAACTTCCACTTCTTTGGTTAATTCTTAAATATTTAATTTTATTTATGGCTATTGTAAATTAGGTCAATTTTTTTCCAGTTCTTCTGTTGGCATTAGAAATGCTACTGATTTTTGTCTGTTGACTTTGTATCCTGCAACTTTACTGAATTTTTCAGTTCTCATAGTTTTTTGGTGGAGTCTGTAGGTTTCTCCAAATATAATGTGATATAATCTGCAAGCCAAGATAATTTGACTTCTTCCATTCCAGTTTAGATGCCCTTAATTTCTTGCTCTTGTCTGATTGCTCTAGCTAGGATTTCCAGTACTATGTTGAATAACAGTGGTGACAGTGGGAATCCTTGTCTTGCTCCAGATCTTAGAGGAAAGGCTTTCAGTTTTTTCCCATTCAGTTTGACTAGACTCACTTAACTTCCCAGCCTACATCTTTCTCGCGTACTGGATGCTTCCTGCCCTCAAACATCAGACTTCAAGTTCTTCAGCTTTGGGACTTGGACTGGCTTCCTTGCTTCTTACCTTGCAGATGGCCTATTGTGGTACCTTGTGATCAAGTGAGTTTAATACTCCTTAATAAACTCCATATATATATATATATATATAAATGGATATATATATATATATAAATGGATATATATATGTAAGTGGATATATATGTGGAGTTTATTAAGGAGATATATATATATATGGAGTTTATTAAGGAGATTATATATATATGGAGTTTATTAAGGAATATATATATGTGTGTGTGTATATATATATCCTAGTAGTTCTGTCCCTCAAGAGAACCCTAACACAGTTGATTTCCTTTTCTTTTTCCTGTAGGCTACTGATTTTTTTTTATGGATTTGAATGAGTTTATATATGGTATCGTATATTGAAATAAAATTTTAGGACAAGAAAAAAATAAAACTACCACAGAGTATAGTGTCCCAAGTTGTGTAATCATAGGCAGTTTGTCTTTTGGACATAAATGTTCACACCTTCAGACAAAGCAAAACAAAATAGATATTATTCTGTCTTTAATAGTAGAGATGTTTAAAATATTTCTTGTTTTCCAATTCTGCCTGCCTTGGAATCAAAACAAGAACTCAAGCCACCCTTTCCCCTTGCTAACTTGGCAGGCAATTCATATAATCTTCCTCAATTGCCTTCATTTAAAGAATGTACAAAGTAGCACATCTTGAAAGCATTATTGTGAGAATCAAATTATATGATGCACACATATAAACTGTGTGTCACTAGTATTAAGAAATATAATGTAGGCATTTGAAAGATGATACTTGCTCATTTTAAAATTTTGCCTGAAAAGAGAAAATTTGATTAAGCCATGCCAAATAAACATATTCAAATTCACCATTTTTTTTCAATAATTGCAGGGTTATCTCTATCAAATTTCAGTTTTTCAATTCGTTTCACTTAGGATTTTCTCTCTTTGGCTTAAATCCATAGTAATATCTGTATTTTAAAATATCTAGACATTAGATAAATGAACATCTGGTCAGGGTCATGTGTCCTTTTTCTTCACCCAACAGTGACTTCTGCGAGTTCTTTCATCATGGGTGTTCATCCTCATCATTATCTACTGAAATGGCTCAGTCCCAGTTCCCTCTGAAAATTCGTGCTTGTGGATTTGCTGGTGGACTGAAGTTGTTCAAGGATTTACACTTACTATTACTTATTGTATATGCAGATATCATACTATTCTGCCCCTGTGTGCAGTAATTTCAATACATTTTAATGCACGAGACCACACATGTAACTCAAACTCAAAAGAAAATAATTTCATTTGAAGAAAATCTCTCTGTTGATTATTTGCAGAACCCAGAATGAGATTTGGTCATCCTGAGCAGAGAACGCAATCACACTTTGTGTCTACTTTGGGCATATCTCACATAAATTAGTTATTTTCTTAGCAAACACATCCGCAAAAGTATCAAATATATAATGTTCAGAGATTTCACAAAGTGAAAATTTCTCAAATTTCACAAAGGTGCCCAGACTGGCCACTTATCCCAGGCCATAAGTTTTTTAATTGAAGTTTATTCAACCAAGTTTTATTACCTGGGGTTGGGGGAAAGCATGTCATTTGAAGATTATAGCTCAAGATGAGAGTGTCTTGATAAAATTATTAATATATTATAATATCTCTTTGATATCATCTCCAAGTCTCCATTGTTATCAGAAAGGTTAACAGTACCATGTTGATTACTTATCTTCTGCTCTATTATTGGATGCTTCCTTTAGCTTTCTTTTTTCTTTTATCATAAATTATGGGCTTTTTTATGCTTTACCTCAAAGCAAATTTTTTTAAATTATACTTTAAGTTCTGGGATACATGTGCAGAATGTGAAGATTTGTTACATGGGTATACACGTGTCATCGTGGTTTGCTGCACCCATCAACCTGTCATCTACATTAAGTATTTCTCCTAATGCTATCCCTCCCCTAGCCACCCACCTCCAACAGGCCCTGGTGTGTAATGTTCCCCTCTCTATGTCCATGTGTTCTCATTGTTCAACTCCCACTTATGAGTGAGAACATGTATTATTTGGTTTTCTGTTCGTGTGTTAGTTTACTGAGAGTGATGGATTTCAGGTTCATCTATGTCCCTGCAAAGGACATGAACTCACCCTTTTTTATGGCTGCATAGTATTCCATGGTGTATATGTGCTAATTTGCTTTCACCAGTCTATCACTGATGGGGATTTGGGTTGGTTCCAAGTCTTTGCTATTGTGAACAGTGCTGCAATAAACATATGTGTGCATGTGTCTTTATAGTAGCATGATTTATAATCCTTTGGGTATATACCCAGTAATGGGATTGCTGGGTCAAATGGTATTTCTGGTTCTAGATTCTTGAGGAATCACTACACTGTCTTTCACAATGGTTGAACTAATTTATACTCCCTCCAACAATGTAAAAGCATTCCTATTTCTCCACATCCTCTCCAGCATCTGTTGTTTCCTGACTTTTAATGATTGCCATTCTAACTGGCGTGATACAGTATCTCATTGTGGTTTTGATTTGCATTTCTCTAATAACAGTGATGTTGAGTTTTTTTTTTTCCATGTTTGTTGGCTACATAAATGTCTTATTTTGAGAAGTGTCTGTTCATATCTTTGCCCTTTTTTGATGGGGTAGTTTGTTTTTTCTTGTAAATTTGTTTAAGTTCCTTGTAGATTCTGGATGTTAGCCCTTTGTCAAATGGATAGATTGCAAAAGTTTTCTCCCATTCTGTAAGTTGCCTGTTCACTGTAGATTCTTTTGCTGGGAAGAAGCTCTTTAGTGTAATTACATCCCATTTGCCAATTTTGGCTTTTGTTGCCATTGCTTTTGGTGTTGTATTCATGAAGTCTTTGCCCATCTCTATGTACTGAATAGTATTTCCTAGGTGTTCTTCTAGGATTTTTATGGTTTTAGGTCTACATTTAAGTCTTTAATCCATCTTGAGGTAATTTTTGTGTAAGGTGTAAAGAAGGGGTCAAGTTTTAGTTTTCTGCCTATGGCTAGCCAGTTATCCCATTACCATTTATTAAATAGGGAATCCTTTCCCTGTTGCTTGTTTTTGTCAGGTTTGTCAAAGATCAAATGGTTGTAGATATGTGGCATTATTTCTGAGGCCTCTGTTCTATTCCACTGGCCTATATATCTGTTTTGGTACCAGCACTGTGCTGTTTTGGTTACTGTAGCCTTGTAGTATAGTTTGAAGTCAGGTAGCATGATGCCTCCAGCTTTGTTCTTTTTGCTTAGGATAGTCTTGGCTATACAAGCTCTTTTTTAGTTCCATATGAAATTTAAAGTAGTTTTTTTTATAATTTTGTGAAGAAAGTCAATGGTATCTTGATGGGGATAGCATTGAGTCAATAAATTACTTTGGGCAGTCTGGCCGTTTTCATGATATTGATTCTTCCTATCCGTGACCATGGAATGTTTTTCCATTTGTTTGTGTCTTCTCTTATTACCTTGAGTTTGTAGTTCTCCTTGAAGGGGTCCTTCACATCTTTTGTAAGTTGCATTCCTAGGTATTTTATTGTCTTTGTAGTAATTGTAAATAAGAGTTCACTCATGATTTGGCCCTCTATTATTGGTGTATAGGAATGCTTGTGATTTTTGCGCATTGATTTTCTATCCTGAGAGTTTGCTGAAGTTGCTTATCAGCTTAAGGAGATTTTGGATTGAGACAATGGGGTTTTCTAAATATACAATAATGTTATTTGCAAATAGAGACAATTTGACTTCTTCCCTTCCTATTTGAATATCCTTTATTTCTTTCTCTTGCCTGATTGCCCTGGCCAGAACTTCCAACACTATGTCGAATAGGAGTGGTGAGAGAGGGCATCCCTGTCTTGTGCCCGTTTTCAAAGGGAATGCTTCCAGCTTTTACCCATTCAGCATAATATTGGCTGTGGGTGTATCATAAGTAGCTCTTATTATTTTGAGATACGTTCCACCAATACCTAGTTTACTGAGAGTTTTTAGCATGAAGGAGTGTTGAATTTTATCAGAGGCTTTTTCTGCATCTATTGAGATAATCATATGGGTTTTCTCATTGGTTCTGTTTATGTGGTGGATTACATTTATTGACTTGTGTATGTTGAACCAGCCTTGCATCTCATGGATGAAACCGATTTGATCATGGTGGATAAGTTTTTTGATGTGCTGCAGAATTTGGTTTGCCAGTATTTTATTGAGGATTTTCTCATCAATGTTCATAAGGGATATTGGCCTGAAATTTTCTTTTTTTTCGTTGTGTCTCTGCCAGGTTTTGGTATCAGGATGATGCTGGCCTCATAAAATGAGTTAGGGAGGAGACCCTCTTTTTCTATTGTTTGGAATAGTTTCAGAAGGAATGGCACCAGCTCCTCCTTGTACCTCTGGTAGAATTTGACTGAATCCATCTGGTCCTGGGTTTTTTTTGGTTGGTAGGCTATTAATTACTGCCTCAATTTCAGAACATGTTATTGGTCTATTCAGGGATTTGATTTCTTTCTGGTTTAGTCGTGGGAGGGTGTAAGTGTCCAGGAATTTATCCATTTCTTCTAGATTTTCTAGTTTATTTGCATAGAGGTGTTTATAGTATTATCTGATAGTAGTTTACATTTCTGTGGGATCAGTGGTGATATTCCCTTTATCATCTTTACTGTGCCTATTCGATTCTTCTCTCTTCTTCTTTATTAGTGTGGCTAGCAGTCTATTTTGTTAATCCTTTCAAAATCCAGCTCCTGGATTCATTGATTTTTTTTTGAAGGGTTTTTCATGTCTCTATCTCCTTCAGTTCTGCTCTGATCTTAGTTATTTCTTGTCTTCTGCTAGCTTTTGAATTTTTTTGCCCTTACTTCTCTGGTTCTTTTAATTGTGATATTAGGGTGTCGATTTTAGATCATTCCCACTTTCTCCTGTGGGTATTTAGTGCTATAAATTTCCCTCTAAACACTGCTTTAGCTGTGTCCCAGAGATTCTGGTACATTGTGTCTTTGTTCTCATTGGTTTCAAATAATTTATTTATTTCTGCCTTAATTTCATTATTTACCCAGTATTCGTTCAGGAGCAGGTTGTTCAGTTTCCATGTAGTTGTGCAGTTTGGGTAAGTTTCTTAATCCTGAGTTCTAATTTGATTGCACTCTGGTCTGAGAGACTGTTATGATTTCTGTTCTCCTGTATTTGCTAAGGAGTGTTTAATTTCTAATTATGTGGTCAGTTTTAGAATAAGTGTGATGTGGTGCTGAGAAGAATGTATATTCTGTGGATTTGGGGTGGAGAGTTCTGTAGATGTCTGTTAAGTCTGTTTGGTCCAGAGCTGAGTTCAAGTCCTGAATATCCTTGTTAATTTTCTATCTTGTTGATCTAATATTGACAGCGTGGTGTTAAAGTCTCCCACTATTATTGTGTTGGAATCTAAGTCTCTTTCTAGGTCTCCAAGAACTTGTTTTATGAATCTGGGTGCTCCTCTATTGGGTGCATATATATTTAGGATAGTTATCTCTCCTTGTTGCATTGATCCCTTTATCATGATGTAATGCCCTCTGTCTTTTTTGATCTTTGTTGGTTTAAACTCTGTTTTATTAGAGACTAGGATAGCAATCCCAGCTTTTTTTTGCTTTCCATTTTCTTGGTAAATATTCCTCCACCCCTTTATTTTGAGCCTACGTGTGTCTTTGGTGTGAGATGGGTCTCCTGAATACAGCACACCGATGGTTCTTGACTCTTTATCTAATTTACCAGTCTGTGTCTTTTAATTGGAGCATTTAGCCCATTTACATTTAAGTTTAATATTGTTATGTGTGAATATAATCCTGTCATTATGATGCTAGCTGGTTATTTCACTCATTAGTTGATGCAGTTTTTTCATAGCGTTCATGGTCTTTACAATTTGGTATGTTTTTGCAGTGGCTGGTACTGGTTTTTGCTTTCCATATTTAGTGTTTCCTTCAGGAGCTCTCATAAGGTAGGCCTGGTGGTGACAAAATCCCTCAGCATTTGCTTCTCTGGAAATGATTTTATTTCTCCTTTTCTTATGAAGCTTAGTTTGGCTGGATGTGAAATTCTGGGTTGAAAATTCTTTTCTTGATGAATGTTAAATATTGGCCCCCACTCTCTTTGGGCTAGTATGGTTTCTGCAGAGAGATCTGCTGTTAGTCTGATGGGCTTCCCTTTGTGGGTAACTAGACCTTTCTCTCTGTCTGCCCTTAACATTTTTTCCTTCATTTTAACCTTCGTGAATCTGACGATTATGTGTCTTGGGGTTGCTCTTCTCAAGGAATATATTTGTGGTGTTCTTTGTGTTTCTTGAATTTGAATGTTGGCCTGTCTTGCTAGTTTGGGGATGTTCTCCTGGATAACATCCTGAAGAGTGTTTTCCAACTTGGTTCCATTCTCCCTGTCTCTTTCAGGTACACCAATCAAATGTAGGTTTGGCCTTTTCACATAGTCCCATATTTCTTGGAGGCTTTGTTCATTCCTTTTCATTCTTTTTTCTCTAATCTTGTCTTCACACTTTCTTTTATTAAGTTGATCTTCAATGTCTCATATCTTTTCTTCTGCTTGATTGATTTGGCTATTGATACTTGTGTATGCTTCTCGAGATTCTTGTGCTGCGTTTTTCAGCTCCATCAGGTCATTTATGTTCTTTTCTAAACTGATTATTCTAGTTAGCAATTCCTCTAACCTTTTTTCAAGGTTCTTAGCTTCCTTGCATTGGGTTAGAACATGCTCCTTTAGCTTGGAGGAGTTTATTATTACTTACCTTCTGAAGCCTATTTCTGTCAAATTGTCAAACTCATTCTCCATCCAGTTTTGTTCCCTTGTTGGCAAGGAGTTGTGATCCTTTGGAGGAGAAGAGCCGTTCTGGTTTTTTGAATTTTCAGCCTTTTTGCACTTGTTTTTCCTCATCTTCATTGATTTATCAACCTTTGGTCTTTGATGTTGGTGACCTTTGGATGGGGTTTCTGTGTGAGCGTCCTTGTTGTTGATGTTAATGCTATTCCTTTCTGTTAGTTTTCCTTCTAACATTCAGGCCCCTCTGCAGGAGGTCTGCTGGAGTTTGCTTTTGTTTCAGATCACCTGTAATCACGTATGTAAAAGCATATTTGTAGATTTTGTCAATGCTTCGACAATCCTCTCTTTCTCCTGCTTTTCTTTGATATCACTTTTTGATTTTCTGTTATCACTTTTCTACTTTATCCACTCTAAATTGTTGGTAGAGCAGTGGGTTTTTTAGAGTGATTTGATCAGTATGATAGTCAACACGCTTATAGTGGTGCACAGTCAGTTGCATTAAAAGAATCAGATAAGAACCAAAAACATTTGCTTTTCCTATTTTTTCCATTGACTCTTTCAGTCACTGTGGATAGTCTCATTGTGTGTTTTATAATTGTGAATTGTGAGCTCATCTTATACAAGGCTGTATCCATAGGAATCCTCTACTTGAAGATATTTTGTTCTACTGATATTTTGCATTATCTTTGAAAAGATTTCCCAGCTATGTCACAGTTCTAAGAGCAATTTTATGTTAATTCCTGAGTTTAGGGTTTCTGGAACATAGGTATACTGTTTGATTTTTTAAAATATTTTTATTAATATATAATTTATATACCATAAAATTTGCCTATTTAGAGAGTACAGTTAGATGTGTTCAGTATATTTTCAGCTGTACAACCATTGCCATTATGTAATTTGAGAAAATTTTATTATATGAAAAATAAATTTAGTACCCATTATCAGCATTTTTGTCCATTTGGGATGCTGTAATAATATACTGTAAATTGGGTGGCTTACAAATAATAGAAATTTATTGCTCACAGTTCTATATTCTGAGAAGTGCAAGATCAAGATGCCAGCAGATTAGGTGTCTGGTGATGACCTGTTTTTCTGTTCATAGATGGCGCTTTCTCACTCCATCTTCACATGGTAAGGGGATGAATGAGTTACCTCAGACCTCTTTATAATTGTACTAATCCTATACATGAGGGTTCTACCCTCATGAACTAATCACCTCCTGAAGACTTCACCTCCTAACATCATCTTTGGAGTTAGGATTTCAACATATGAAGTTTAGGGGACACAGTCATTCAGACCACAGCAAGTAGCCATTTCTAACCAATTCTGCAACACTTGCCAAGCCCAAGGAAACCACTTACCTACTTTCTGCATCTATAGATTTAACTATTACAAACATTTCATATGAAGAAAATAATATAATATGCAGTCTTTTGTGACAGACTTTTCTTTTTACTAAACATAATGTTTTGAAGTTTATCCGTGTTGAAACATGTCAGTATTCCTTTTTATTCTAAAATAATAATTTATTGTATAAATATACCATGTTTTGTTTATCTTTTCATCAGTTGATAGACATTTAACTTTTTGGCTATTAGTAATACTCCTATGAATTGGAACCTTCATGTGCAATGTTTGCATGGACATATGTTTTCATTTTATGTGAATATCTACCTAGGAATAGAATTTCCAGGTCATGTGATAGCTCCATGCTTAACATTTTGAGATAATGCCCAATTGCTTTTCAAAGAGCATGTATATTTCTATTTCAGTTCGCAATAAATGTGTTCCAATTATCCACCTTCTTATCAATACTTGTCTTTTGTTAAAAATCTTATTCTTTTTTAAATTTTTTTTTAAACTTTTACATTCAGGGATACAACTGCATGTTTGTTACATAGGTAAACTGTGTCATGCAGGTTTGTTATACATATTATTTCAGTACTCATATATTAAGCCTAGAACCCATTAATTATTTTCTCTTCATCCTTTTCCTCTTCCCACTTTCCACCCTTGCAAAAGTCCCAGTGTGTGTTGTTCCCCTACAGAGCGTTTTAGGTTGACAGCAAATTTTAGAGAAAAGGACAGTGACTTCCCATATTTCCCTTCCCCCACACATTTACAGTCTCCCTCATTATCAATATGCCCTGGCAGAGCAGTATGCTTGTTACAATTCATGAATCTACATTGACACATCATCATTCAGAGTCCAGAGTCCTAATGTAAAAAATAGTTTACATTATTGTTGTTGCACATGCTACGAGTTTAGACAAATGTATAATGACATGTATCAACCACTACAGTATCATACAGACTAGTTTCATTGCCCTAAAATTCCTCTGTGCTCCTTCTATTTATCCCTCTCTCTCCCAATCTATCACTGATCCTTTTACTGTCTCCATCATTTTGCCTTTTCCAGAATGTCACATAGTTGGAATAATACAGATTGACTTATTTCATTTAGTAATATGCATTGGAGTTTCTTCCTTGTCTTTTCATGGCTTGATAACTCATTTCTTTTTAGTACTGAATAATATTCCATTATCTGGATATACCACAAATCATTTATCCTTTCCCCTACTAAAGAACGGTTGGTTGTTTCCAGGTCTTGGGAATTTGGAATAAAGTTGCTATAAACATTTATGTGCAAGTTTTTGTGTGGATGTAGTCTTCATCTCATTTGGGTAAATACTGAGAAGCGTAACTGCTGTATTATCTGATAGGATTATGTTTAGCTTTGTAAGAAACTGCCAAACTGTCTTCCAAAGGGACTTTACTATTTTACATTCCCACCAGAAATGAATGAGAGTTTCTGTTACTCTACAGCCTTTCTAGCATTTGATATTATCAGTGTTCTGGATTTGGGCCATTTCAATAGGTGTGTAATTATATTTCATCCTTGTATTAATTTATATTTCCCTCTTGTCTGTCTTTTTAGAAATTATATCCATCTTATAAGGATATCTAGGGATATTGTGGTTTTGATTTGCATTTAGGTAATGTCTAATAAAGTGAAGTTGAGCATCTTTTCATGTCTTTATTGGTCATTTGTATATCTTTTTTTGGAGAAATGTCTATTTAGATTATTTGCCCATTTTCAAATGAGTCATTGGTCTATTCATTGTTGAGTTGCAAGTTCTTTATATATTCTCCATACATGTTACTCTTCAGAAATATGATTTGGTTTCATTGCTCTTTCAGCATGTCTCAGATATTTAGGTATTAAGTTATATTTAGGGGTATCCTCTTTGATTGACTAAAAGTATGGAAATCCTAGCTAATTATTAAGAATTCAGAGAGATGACATTTGAAAAGAGTAGATAAAAGTAACAAACTACAAATACAAATGGTTTGTATTTGAAAGTAGATAAATGGTTTCTTCCATTTTGTGGGTTCTATCACTTTCTGGAAGGCATCTTTTGAAGCAATCAGTTTTGAAGTCCAATTTATCTATGTTTTATTCCTTGTGCTTTTGCTATCATATATTTAAAACTCAATGTCTAAACCAAGGGTATGAAGATTTACTCCTATTATTTCCTCTAAGTGTTCTATAGTTTTAGATCTTACATTTTTTGTATTTAACATGTTTGAATAATTTTGCAATGATGTAGTGAAGGCATCCAACTGTATTCTTTTGCATGTGCATATTCAGTTGCCCCAACACGATTTGCTGAAAAGATTGTTCTTTCCCCCATTTATTTTCCTTGTCACCTTTGTTGAAAGTCAGTTCACCATAAATGCAAGAGTTTTTTTTCCTGAGCCCTCAATTCTATCCCATTGATGATGTGATTATCCTTATGCTCTTTTTTTATTACTTTGTGTTGTATATTAAATAAAACAAAACAAACAAAAGTCTTCCCCCTCTAGTACCACTTTCCTAACTACTATAGCTTTGTAACAAGTTTTAAAACTAGGAATTATGAGTCCTCCAAATTTGTTCTTCTTTTTAAAGATTGTTTTGGCTACTCTGGGTCCTATGTTGCTCCACATGAATTTTAGAAACAGTTTGGAAATTATTGCAAAAAAGAAAAACCCACAACAAGCCATCAGGAATTCGGTAGGGGTTGTGTTCAATCTGTAAATCCTTTTAGAAAGAACTGCCATCTAAACAATATTAAATATGATGATATATGAACATGGAATGCTTTTCTACTCTATTTATATCTTCTTTAATTTTCATTAATTTCCTTCAATAATCTCTTATACTATTGTTTTTAATTCCAAATATTATGTACAGTTTTGCACAATTGAATGTTTTGATAGCTGCCAATCACCCATTACAAATGCTAGGCTAAAACAGACATATTACTTTACTTTTTTGCTATCTGCCTGTACCAATGACCCAAATTTTTCAAAGTCATGGGATATAGCCCTTGGCAGTTTCTGCCTTTAGAAAAGGCATCCTTCCAAACCCTTCTCATTACATTGGTTCAGTGTGAACATCCTCTCTCCAGTAATCCCAAGCCTGGCTCATGATTCATACTCCCTATCTCTGTTTCTTCTCAAAAGAACCTCAGCATTAGTTTACTGTCTTGTCTTTAATTCCTTTTTTCTTTCTTTTTTTTTTTTTTTTTTTTTTTTTTTTGCAACTAGAGATTTATTTTCCTTCCTTACAAGATCAGATATTCATGTAAAATTGTGCTAGTGGTATCTTATTCCTGATTTCTAGATGTTTGTGGTGAAAGTATTTCACTTTGCCTAAGCTTCTATAACAGACAAACTGGAAGTGTCTTGCCACGTACATCTTACCAGGTCTGTTTATACAAAACTACGAGATGATACTAAACCATTATTTCTCCATAAACCATGCTATTTCTAAGAGGGTAAAAAGTCATTTTCCTCTTAAGTATTTTCAAACCAGTTTGTTTTTAAATACAGTTTAATCATAATCTCAAGAAAAAGTGTTAGCCCATACACTTTCAAATGAAATCCCACACCTCCCACTTTTTTAAGAACATTGCCCTTCCAGCTTTCTTCCAGCAAGTCTCAGATATTTAGGTATTAAGTTATATTTAGGGGTATCCTCTTTGAGTGAAAGTATGGAAATCTGAACTATTATTAAGAATTCAGAGATGACCGTTTGATCAGAGAAGATAAAAGTAACAAACTACAAATACAAATAAACCAGAACACACTGCAACAAAACAAACAAAAATGGAAATTTAGGGAATAGTATTAAATTAGCAAGTAAGAAAAAAAAAGTCATGTCAAATAATTTTTTCTTTCTTACTATCTCTATTTTACAAATGAAGAAACACAGACTGAACAGAAATAATTTGCTTAAGGGCAACTAGTGAGTGAATGGCAGAAGCCAGATTCTAACTCATCCGGTTTGGTTTCACAGCCATAGCTCATTAGCTGTCTGGCTCCCATTGGGATATGAACAAAATAAACCACCATTCCCATAACGATCCTCACAGCCTTATTCCCCAAAGTGCTCGTTTTCATCTTATATTTCTTATTCCAATTTCTAGGCATCGTAGGCATTCTAGTTTTCCAAATCAGAAATGTTTTGATCCTCATTGCTCTTTTACCTTACATATGCAATTTGTCAGAAAAGCACTGATTCTTCTCCTTGTTTCTTTCTTGGTAATCTTTTTGTTTCACCTTATGTCTACTGTGATGTTCCTGGATCTATCACCTCTCACCTTCTGGGAGACTTGTGCTGTCTGTAATGGCTCCACCTGAGTGCTCGACCTATCCTTTGCATCTCTCTTCAAACCACTGTCTAGCAACTCCAGGGATCTTTTTCTAGAACATTGATGCCAATCTCACTCCATCTCTAGCAATTACTTCCACTGCTAAGATATTTCTCAAATTCACTTTAGTGAAGAACCAGTTGATTTTGTTTTTGTTTTTTTAATTAATTATCAGACAGGTATGACGTTCTTGTCTGCCTGACACAGCTAATGCCATTGGAGACTGCCCATTTGAGGTCCACAGCACTAAAATCTCTCTGTAATCTGATGAATTATGTTTATTGATTGTGCACCTGAACATCACAGCAAGGTCACATTGCTAAGTTTCCAACATAAATTCTCCTAGATTCTTAAGGCTAGTACTTATTTAATGACAGTCTGGCACTGGCCTTGCAGTCACACTGTGAGTAGAACCAGTTTAGTGACTTCTATGGACTGAATGTTTTTATCACCCAATAATTTATATGTTAAAATCCTAAGCCCTAACAAGGTTATATTAGGAAGTGGGTATTTGGGAGGTGATTAGGACCTGAGAGTGGAGCCTCACGAATGGAATTAGTGTTTTTATAAAAGAGTCCCTAGAGAGTTCCCCCACTTCTTCTACCATACGAAGGCACAACCAGAAGGCCCCATTTGTGAATCAGGAAGCAACCACTCATCGGACAGCAATCTGCTGGTATCTTGATATCAGAGTGTCGGCTTCCAGAACTGTGAGAGATTGATGTCCCTCCTTCATAAGTCATCCAGTCTATGGTGTTTTGTTACTGTTGTCTAAACAGACTAAAACAGTTACTACAGCAAGAACGTGTGTGAGATTTAGATGTGAATCCTTTATTGGCTTCAGAAAAATGGAGTGAATTGGAGCAAGTCACTTGGTTTACTTCCCTTTTTTTTTTTGAGATGAAGTCTCACTCTGTCACACAGGCTGCAGTGCAATGGCACTGTCTCGACTCACTGCAACCTCTGCCTCCTGGGTTCAAGCGATTCTCTTTTCTTAGCTTCCCAAGTAGCTGGAATTACAGGCTAATTTTTGTATTTTTAGTAGAGACGGGGTTTCACCATGTTGGCTAGGCTGGTCTCGAACTGCTGACCTCGTGATCTGCCTACCTCAGCCTCCCAAAGTGCTGGGATTACAGGAATGAGCACAGAGTTGCTGTGACCATCAGACAAGATGAAATTACAACATGATATTTAGCACATAAATTAATAGCAGCCAGTGATATTTCTATTTCTGACTTAAATTCAGACTCCTTTTCTCGCAAAGTTCTTATTATCTGGCTTTTGCCTGACCTTTCAGCTTCCTTTCCTGGTTTTTTTCCACAGGCCCTAGGCTTGACTTTTGCCACATCACGGCTGTTCTTTGGCTGAAATGTTCTTCCACAACCCTAGTCATCTGTTTTCAATAAGTCTCCCTTAGGAATGATCTCTAGCAACATCTTTTCTTTGTCTGAGGAAGCTGTGCATATTCTTTGCTGGGTGCTCTTTATGATGGAGTACTTACTGCATTGTACGTGTTCACTTGTATACCTTATGATAAAATCACAGACGAATATTCCTCTTCAGTGCCCATATCTACCAGACACATAGTAGAAGCTCAGTGAATTAAAGAACTGATAAATGAATGATTGAATAAATGAATAAATGGCCAGCTCATTTGAATGGAGTTCAAAAAGTTGACAAATGACTTCTCTAAGTAAGTAGATAATTGATTTTTTTCTTACTAAAATTACTGAGACTATTGAAACTGTCATTTCTAATTTTTAAGCTTTTTGCACCTTACATTTACCTACATTCATTGATATGCATACAGTTTCATCAAAGAGAGATTTTAGTTGGAATCTAATGCACGACATGAAATCTAAAGGATGCAAAATCAGAATTAACCACACACAATGAAGCTATTGATTGAATAAAGGCTTTTGTTGTTTTGCATTTCTCAATATGTAAAACTGGACATAATTATAGAGCAATTCAGCTGGAGAGATGGGGAAAAGAGGCTATTTCCACTATAATCAGTGGAGCTGTTGACAGAGGCAGCCCTTTTCTTTAGTTCCTGAGGCCCTCAGTTTGCCTGACTCAGAGGATCCCTGATGCTGGCATGGGACTCTCCTTGAGATCAGTGTTTTCCTCTTCACCACCTACTGATCTGTCCATTAAGTAAGGCACAGAGTTTCCAAGCCAAGCCATGCTCAGGTTCATAGTGACTCTGGATGATTAAGTTAGCTTAAGGACCAAAGAAGTGCTTGTGGGATAACCTTGGAAATATTCCCACTTCCTACATTGACATTGTGGGGATATGTACTGCTAGGGGAAGAAAACAAAAAGCAAACAAAACAAAGACAAAAAAAACCCCTTTACTTGGTCACATGTCACATCACCATTTGAAATTTGAATTATATATATTTCCAGAAGTAACATAAGGTATTTACTTTCATATTTACTAGGATATTAAACTTCTTTCTTTTCTACAATTCATGACTTAATTTTAAACTTTTTTTTTTTCAGAATATCTGAGGTGAGGTTTACTAGTGTCTATTCTTATTTTGAGAATTATGTTCATTCTTCTTTGACATTGGTTGTTGAACCAATGTGTTCTATGGTTTTTTCATAACTGGTGCTCGTTTAAAATAAAAAAGCAAAGATTATTTTAGAAATTAAGTAAGTGGTGAGGAGAGTCAAGAATGTTAATGCTATTTGGATTTGTGGTCAGATCACAGGTTTTCTTCAGGAATCAAAATGTCTTCCCTCTATCCTTGTTTAAAAGAGACTTCTTCGATTTCATCAGAGGACTTCTACGGCTAAGAAATATAGCCAAATGAACACGATGGGAACAATTTCAAATTTTTTCTTAATTAAAACATGTTGAGGACTTGAGAAATTGTTCTAATATGATGGATGAGAGCATTTATCCATCACTAGAAGGTAGATTTAGACGTATGTTCAGAGCACAACCAGCCCAAAGAATTGGAAAGGCCCAAGTAATAATTGTCACTAAAATGTAGGAGCAATACCCACATAAAGATTATTCTATTCCTTTTCAGAAATCTATAAAATTGAAGAACTCATAAGCAATTTTTACAGAAAACAAAACTTGTAATTGTAGTTTATGTAAAGCTAATTTATACAAGAGTTTTATAAAAGCAATGATTTATATATATGACATATTTTGGATTTGAACAATTTGAGTTTGATGACCACTGGGCCATTTCATTTTTGCCTGCCAGTTATTAATCTGAGACTAACAGAAGTTAGTTAGTGCTGAACAGTTGCAGTATGCAAGTTCCTTGAATAATTCAACTGAATGTAAACAGGAAGAACCACAGTTTTGCAGGAAATTCAGGGCCGATCAGATTGCAAGCCTCATTCTGGAGACAGGCTAGTTTTGGATCAAAATTACAAAAAAAAAAAAAAAAAAAGAAAAGAAAATTTTCTCTGAAATAAACTCCAACCCTTCCAAACTCACTTTTATTAACATTTAAATAGCCTAGATGTTAGTTTAATTTTTTAAGTAATAAAAAGACCGTTATTTTCTGTCAGTGATTTATGATTCTGGCAAGAATTTCAATCTTAAGCATCCCAAGTCTGCTATTTATATAAAATGATACTATTTGTTTTACTTTTATTTTTATTTTAGACCAAGGCAATAGATCTTGGATTTAAGAAAAACTTGGTTTGGCAAAATAATGAAAGAAATAATAAACATCTGTAAGTAAAAAAACAAAAATACCAAAACATAAACAAGCTGATTAGTGTCCAGGTCCCCAAAACTCAAGTTTATTTCACTTACGTTTTCTCAGAGACAATATGAAAAAGGGGATCATCTGATCCTATTTTACTTCCTTCATTTAGTACAAGGTTTGGGATGGAAAGATCCAAGTTGATGTCTTGGCTTATCCCTTCCTGAGTGTTTTGACCAAGTTATTTCCCTAGGGAGAAGCCAGAAAAGTTATCAACCTCATAGTTCTATGAAGACGGGTGACTGTGAGAATGACTAAACATCTTTTAGAAACTTGAAAGCACGTTCTGATGGGTGTTGTTATTGTTGTTGTTACTCTTTTCATCCTGGCTCACATCTTAGAGTAAAACCAGTACTGGGCATCTCTCATAAATCAAGAAGAATTTTCCAAAAACAGAATGTTGGATGCTATCATCTGTGAGTTGAGAAGCTTTACATGGGTCCCTGGCAAAATTTAGAATAGGATCTTCATGTGGTTTGGTTTAGGACAGAAAATATATATTAAAATGATCACCAGGAGCTTGCACAAATTAACGCGTAGAGAAACAGGAAAGTACTACTGTGTTTTCTCAATAAGCAGATAAAAGAACTGTCACAGATGTTGAATCATTCATTTTACAGGTTTTTAAACACAGATTTTTGGAACATCTTAGGGGTAAAATGGGCAGGATGCTAGCTCCATTGTTTGCTTTTATGTATGTTGAGGTATTAAACCATACAATGATGATGATGGTGATGATACCAAAAGGAAGGGGGCCATGCCAACACACTGTAGCTCTGCCATGGCTTACTTTGTCACTTGAAATGTTCTGTCATTGGAGAAGATAATCATATTGCTAAATTTAAGGTGACAAAATGATGAGCGATCCAGTAAGATGAGCCCAGCTTCAAATGTTAAAATCATTAAAATCAAAAGATTAGAGAAATAATAAAGACACTCGCAATTAAGTCTAATAAAGCTAAGGGTGAAGTTTCTTCTTAATATTTAAAAACTCCAAAGCACATATTTTCTGCATGTAAGCAGATAATCAATCAATATTTCAATATTTTTCTTTCTTCTTTTTTTTGAGACAAAATCTTGCTGTCACCCAGGCTGAAGTACAGTGGTGCGATCTTTGTTCACTGCAGCCTCTGTCTCCTGGGTTCAAACAATTGTCCTGCCTCAGCCTACTGAGTAGCTGGGATTACAGGTGTGTGTGCCACCACACCCAGCTAATTTTTGTAATTTTACTAGAGATAGAGTTTCACCATGTTTTCCAGGCTGGTCTCGAACTCCTGACCTCAACTGATCCACCTGCTCCGGCCTCCCAAAGTGCTGGGATTACAGGTGTGAGCCACCATACCTGGCCGTCAATCAATATTTCTTAAATTAATACATAAATTAATGCATGAGTGGGTGGAAGGATAGATGAATTTCACATTCTGTATGAAGAAGAGTTTACTTGACAGTAATTTGTACTTAAAAATACAAATGCCGGAGTCATGAAATCAAAGCTGGGGTTCCCTCACAAGCCATCTGAGTGTCTCTATGGGAGTTCTTCCACTAGGAGACCTGAGGTAAGGTGCCCATGACCTCCCAGCCAGTAAAGAACATATCTGAGCTCAGAGATGTGCTGTTTGCCTTTACACCCAGCTGGTAAGAAGAACGGAGTCAAAGACAAAAGGAGGAATGAGGGAGCCTTGAAAGATTACATTGTATTTAGTCATGACTGGCTACTGACGGTCATGTTCCCTTCCATGCGTATCACTTGCTTTTAGTGTTTGAAAATTCTCCACATATATCACCTCATCTCCAAATGCAAAGATAACCTGAACAGGTGATCTGAACATGAGTTAAAAGGTAAGGAGATGAACATCTTTCTTTATGGATATTTCAATGTTAATATGTTTGTAAAGCATGCAAACATCTTTTAAGCTCTGTATTCTGCACCCTTGAGAAGATGTCTGTATTGCAGTGGTTCTGAAACTGTGGTAGCCACATCAGCAGCATCAGCAGCTCCTGGGTGCTGGTGAGTAACACAAGTTTTCAGGCCCCACCCCAGACCTAGTGAGTCAGAACCTCAGGACTGGACCCAGCAGTCTGCGTTGTGTCAAGACTTCCAGCTCATTCTAAGGCACACTCAAGTCAGAGAACCACTGTTGTATTATTGGTGCAAACATCCCAACAGAGAAAGTTAGACATACAATTTATGGAGACGTGGAAGAATAAGAGATGTCAAGGTATCTGTAAAGGAAAAATAGAATCTTATTTAGATGATTAAAGCCCAGCAAAAATGTAGTGTTTAATTGACATCCAGGAAGGTTGAGTCACTTGTCAAAGTTCACACAGCCTCCTAGGAGTTTAAATCATTATGAATTTAAAAACACATTTAGAATGACTACTGAGAATAAAAATGAAAAAGGACAACAAAAAATATTAAATAGGATGCGGTTCCAAATGCTAGGAATTGCTAAAAGATGCTAGAGAGGAATTTATCTCTCAAAGCAATGCAGTTTGCTTTTTTCCACCCTGTAGTATTAAATCATGCTTTTAATTCAATAATAGGATGTAAGAATAAGCTCATTAAATGAGTTAAACTTTTGTGACCCTGAAAACTAGTTTTCTGCCTGTTGAATCTGTTGAGAGTACAGCTGAGACCCATCTTCTCCCATCCCTGTTGACGTTTTTATCAGGCAAGAGGTCACTATGGTAATTATGGAAGAGAAAAATATAAACAAGTGCATATTTATTGTATTTCAGATTTTATCTTCCGTGTCTTCTATCCTCATAGGATGCAACTATCTTTCACACTGATAAGAGTGGCCTTCCTCCATGTTCACTCTGTCAAATGATTTGTCACTTCGTGTTTGGGTGATAATGTCTATGTCCATGTCAATGAAAGATTCAGACAGGTACAGGTTTCAAACTCTTAGCAATTAAGAACAAATAAATTTTGTAAGTAAGACACTGAAATTTTAAAAAATTTAACATTTGCTTCACTTATTTAGAAAATATGATTTTAAGCATTTACATCCTTTTTTTAAACATTAAAAATTGCGTCGAGACACACCAATGTGTGAGAAGCCTGTTTATCAGGTGGCCACATAAACTCAGGAATGGAGGAAATGTGACTGATGTAAATTTATAGTAAGCGGTTGGTGACTCAGGTGGTAGGTTGACAAAAACTCCTCAGAAAAGGCAGAATGGACCTCCGGCTAACAAGGCTGGACTGTATATGTTTAAATATCTTTAAAGATAATGCATTGGCTGAAGAGTCAGGGAATTCCCAAGAACACAGAAAAAAGACAGTAGTTGTGGCAGAGGCAGATAAGACAACTGACCCATGGACAGCAATTGCTACTTTGCAAAAGCCATAGCTGTACTGCCCTGACCATGGTTTTTAGATTACCTGCTCTCATGTTTTTCTGATTCTGTATCTCATAAAGCCTTGCTTGTGCTAGTTTTCCAAATATGGAAAAAAATGCCTGGCCAAACCACTGTGCATTCCAACCTGCAGGAGGATTTTTATTTATCACTGTGAATTAGTAACACTGACGTGGCTGTTGAGTTCATTTATTCATCCACGTATTTCCTCAGAAAGGAGCTTCCTGGGTTTCTGAAACCGTGAGCTCCCTGATAGGGGAGAACGATGGCATGCAGGTGTTACTGTAACTTACTTTGGAAAGCGACCCCGTGGGACACAGCCCAGGGCAATGATCTACCTGTCAAGGAGTAGGCAGTGGTACCACTGCACTTTGGAGAAAATGACACCCTTGAGCTGGTTCTTAAATGACAAATACAGTTTGGCCAGGTTTGTGTTTTTGTTTTATTTTGCCTTAAAGGAATAATAGGAAAGGACTTGGAGGCAGAGAAAGGGACAGAAAAGCAACCCTCTTAAGTAGAGTGCCCCATGGCGGGCTGGTGTTGGGAGAGGAAATGTTTCCACTGGGAGCCTTTCAATTGTGATGTGCCAACTTCCAGCTGCAGTGCCCAGGGCAGGGCAGAGAAGTCAGGCTGCAGGGAACACTGGGCTCTATTCCGTAGACAGATGTCAGGAAGGAGGAAGTGAAGAGCCAACAGAGCACTTCACTTGCTGGTAGCAGGGGAAATATGGATTGAGAGACAACCAATGGATGGAGAGGTGGAACATGGATTGGTTGAAACAACCAATAGAAATATTGTGTGATCCATAAATGCAATTTTAAAATTCTTTAATAGCCACAAGAAACAAGTGAAATAAATGTAATAATGTATTTTATTTAACAGAATACATCCAAACTTTTGTCATTTAAAATGTCATCCGTATACAAATTTATTAATGATAGTTTATACTTACTCTTTTTGTACTCAGTGTTTGAAACCTTGCATGTATTTTATACATAAAGCATATTTTTATTTAGATGCTAAACTCTCATCACAATTACTTGATCTGTATTTAGATTTCATCAAATTTAAAGTTGAAGAGTACATTCATATGCTGGAGCTTTTCAGAGATTCTGAAAGGGTTTTTTTCTCCCTCTTTTTTGTTTTTTTGTTTTGTTTTGTTTTGTTTTGTTTTCCTTTTTTGAGATGGAGTCTGGCTCTGTAGCCCATGCTGCAGTGCGGTAGCGCGATCTTGGCTCACTGCAACTGCCGCCTCCTGGGCTCACGTGATCTTTCCACCTCAGCCTTCCGAGTAGCTGTGACCACAGGCACATGCCACCAAGCTAATTTTTTATGTTTTTGATTGAGACGGGGTTTCACCATATTGCCCAGGCTGGTCTCAAACTCCTGAGCTCAAGCACTCCCCAACTGCCTCAGCCTCCCAAACTGCTGGGATTACAGGTGTGAGCTACCACGCTCAACCAGAGATTCTTGTTTTCTAACAACTGAATCCAGTATCTATATTTTCTTCATTTAATGAAATTAAATACTACTAAAGCTTTAGATAATTGGCTACACCAGTCATATTTCAACTGCTCAGTAGCAACATGTGGCCATTGGCTAGTGTATTGGACAACTCAGGGATAGAGCAAGGAGACTTGGAGGATAGGATCCATTTGGAAGATTTATGTTGTAGTCACAGAAATTATGACAACAGTTTAAACAAGGTTAATCATAGAAGAGTGAATATGAGATGGATTTGGGGGAACTATTAGAAGGCATAATGGACAAAGTTAGTGAAAGAGAAAGGGCATAGTCAGGCAAGGTCCCCAAGGAGCTGGTGTGAGGGAGTGAGCAACTGGTGCTCTCGCAGGAAAACTGTGTGTCCGGGAGAAGACAGGAGTTGAGAGAGACAGAACAGCTTCTACTTTGGACAAAGCAATTCCAAGAAGCCCATGGGACTCTGAAGCAGACTGTCCACACACAAATAGCCCTGGAGGATTAGTTCTTTGAAGAGGGTTGGAAAGTATGTGTTGAACTTTGAGAGCCATGAGCAAGTGGTAGCCCAAACCAGCCCAGCTCTATGAGGTCTTTGTTAAAGTGAGTCCATCTCTGAGGGGCACATCTGCTTTAGCACACAGAGAAAATTAGAGTTTGAGTCTGAAGAGTCCTGGCACAGATTGTAACCTAGGTTAATTTGACCTAAGTACTGCCTGCTGCTGACATCTTGGTAGGCAATTTGCTAGTGTCTTCGGGAAACACCTAGATTCATAATTTTGTTCCAAATTTATCTTCCAGATTTTGTAAGTGTCATCTGCTTGTCATCAAAGGCTTGTAAGCAAATATATTTAAGAAACATTACCTTTCTTTACTTATCCCTAATAGATAGTAGTTATGTTTCTGATAGGTTACGTGCAAATTAAACACCTATGAATGGGAGAATTCAAATACACTGAGGAAATCTCTAGATAATAGGTATGGTGTTATTTTTGGAAATGTAAAAGCAGTCACAAATTGTACAAGTTACTACTAATTGGTACAGAAATTTAATGAAACTGTTTTTTTTTTTTTTTTTTTTTTGAGTACCGCAAATAGGGGAACTAAGTTTTAAGTTTGGATTTTTATAATATCACAATCACTAAATATGAACTCAATTCAAATTGGAGAAATTTAAGTTTTAGAATTAAAAGATTTCTTTCTACTTTTGTGTAAGAAAGTAGAATTCTTTCATCATTACTGTACTTTTTTTATTATTATTCTTTAAGTTCTGGGGCACATGTGTAGAACGTGCAGTTTTGTTACATAGGTATACATGTGCCATGGTGGTTTGCTGCACCCATCAACACGTCATCTACATTAGGTATCTCTCCCGTAACCCCCCATCCCCCAACAGGCCCCAGTGTGTGATGTTCCCCTCCCTGTGTCCATGTGTTCTCATTGTTCAACTCTCATTTATGAGTGAGAACACGCAGTGTTTGGTTTTCTGTTCTTCTGATAGTTTGCTGAGAATGATGGTTTCCAGTTTCATCCATGTCCCTGCAAAGGACATGAACTCATCCGTTTTTGTGGCTGCATAGTATTCCATGGTGTATATGTACCACATTTTCTTTAACCAGTCTATCATTGATGGACATCTGGGTTGGTTCCAAGTATTTGCTATTGTGAATAGTGCCGCAATAAACACACGTGTGTATATGTCTTTATAATAGAATGATTTATAAACCTTTGGGTATATATCCAGTAATGGGATTGCTGGGTCAAATGATATTTCTAGTTCTAGATCCTTGAGGAATCGCCACACTTCTTCCACAATGGTTGAACTAGTTTACAATCCCACCAACAGTGTAAAAGTGTTCCTATTTCTCCACATCCTCTCCAGCATCTGTTGTTTCCTGACTTAATGATCACCATTCTAACTGGTGTGAATTGGTATCTCATTGTGGTTTTGATTTGCATTTCTCTAATGACCAGTGATGATGAGCATTTTTTCATGTGTCTGTTGGTTGCATAAATGTTTTCTTTATAAGCAGAAAACTGAAACTGATCCCCTTCCTTACATCTTATACAAAAATCAAGTCAAGATGGATTAAAGACTTAAACGTAAGACCTAAAATCATAAAAATCCTAGAAGAAAACCTGGGCAATGCCATTCAGGACATAGTCATGGCCAAGACTTCATATCTAAAACATCAAAAGCAATGGCAACAAAAGCCAAAATTGACAAACGAGATCTAATTAAACTAAAAAGCTTCTGCACAGTAAAAGAAACTATCATCAGAGTGAACAGGCAACTTGCAGAATGGGAGAAGATTTTTGCAATGTATCCATCTGACAAAGGGCTAATATCCAGAATCTACAAAGAACTTAAACAAATTTACAAGAAGAAAACAAACAACCCCATCAAAAAGTGGGCAAAGGATATGAATAAATACTGTACTACTGTTAATAAGAATCATATGTAATAATCCAAAAACATTTCATTAAAGGGCTGGTTAGGGTAGCCTTTCCTTTATGAGTTCCTCTTCTTTAAAGGGCAGAAATGGCAGTGGATTGCAAGTCTCTGGTAGGAGACAGCCCAGGTGCTCACTCTGGGGACACAATTGATGACACAATGACCCAAATCAAACAAAGTGAAACATCATAGAGGCAGGAAAGTTCTGCCCCAAACCCTACAAGAACAGGGACTTAGAAAAGCTTAGACATTCATAGGAGTAAGACCTCCAGCTATTTATTGATTGATTACAAGCTTGGTATGATTCAATTGATAATTAGATAGTAAACATCACCTGTAACAGTTGGAGCCCTGCAGCCAAGCGGACGCCTGTGAACGATTTCAGCTGATTAGGCTACGCTGGGCTTTTGTGCTTGGGTAAGAGGTCATGCTTCCCCAGGACACGGGCGGCAGCCTGCTGAGAGGAGTCTCAGAGGGTAACCCTGCTCTTCTCAAATATGGAGAGCTTCTATGCGGAAGGGCAGTGAGTGGGATTTATCTTTTTCTGGGGATTCCAGATGGCAGAGAAGCGAGTTACAAATGAGCAGTGGTCAAGGGTTTGAATTGAGAAAGAGGAGCACATGTACTTCCCAATTCTTCCCATGAATACTTTTGGGCATGACACATAGTGCCTCTCTGCCTGCCAGTGTCTCTCATGACCCCCACCATAAAAAGACACTGACAGGCAGAGAGAAAGCAGTCCAGCGAGGGACCTTCAGACCCAAGGCCTGGTGTGGTGGTGAGTGCCTTGGGTTTTTCTTTTTGCCTCACATGTTATAGACTTGGATCTGAAGAAGTGAGCAATGAGGAAAGGCCAACAGGCACAGACAAAATGAATAAATGCAATCCCCCAAGAAAAAACTCGTTCTGTCTAGCCAAAGCACCAGGAAAGGGGCAGCCTAGCAAGACAGGAAACTTTTAGACAATAATATCCCCACTCCAGCCAAATACCATAGAAAAACTGTGGCCCCCCCACCTCTACCCAGAAAAACTAGGAATCTCTCCCCACACTCAGTGTAAATAGACCCAGGTGGAGAATCTTGACTTCTACCCCATCTGGCAAGGTAGAGGCAGTGGGCCATTTCCCCAGCTGGAGAAGTGTCAGAGGAAGCCACTAAAACAGGCGCAGAGTTCAGTGAAATCCAGAGTTTTAGAACATGATGCCCCAAATGCTCAGATTTTAATAGAAACTCACACATAATACCAACAACCAGGGTATGTTGGATAAAGTTTCCAAGAAAATTCCTTTTGTTCAGCGATATGTGAAGCAGAGGGGGAACTGGCTTCTTGAAGTTACATTGTGAAAAACCCTCACAGGGTTTGGGGTTCATATAAAATTCAGATTGGGACATCCCTTATGACTTGTGATAGTACTGTGAGAAATAGCTTTTCTATAGTTGGACTGGGATATGTTACTTCCAATTGGATGGTTATGGTGACCCTGGTATTAACTTCGGCTAATTATCTAATGATAATGGTAGTACTTCGGTCAATAGTGATTCCAAAGTCCAAATGTAGCAAGAGGTTAAGGTGGTTACTTCCACTCATGTCCGTGTGAAGAGACCACCACAAAGATTTTGTGTGAGCAACAAGGCTGTTTATTTCACCTGGGTGCAGGTGGGCTGAGTCCGAAAACAGTCAGCAAAGGGAGATAGGGGTGGGGCCATTTTATAAGATTTGGGTAGGCAAAGGAAAATTACAGTCAAAAGAGGCTTGTTCTCTGGCTGGCAGGGGTGGGGGTCACAAGGTGCTCAGTGGGGGAGCTTTTGAGCCATGATGAGCCAGGAGAAGGAATTTCACAAGGTAATGTCATCAGTTAAGGCAAGAACAGACCATTTTCACTTCTTTTGTGGTGGAATGTCATTAGTTAAGGCAGGAACCGGCCATCTGGATGTGTACGTGCAGGTCACAGGGGATGTGATGGCTTAGCTTGGGTTCAGAGGCCTGACAGTTACTGAGGCTAAGTGTTGGATTTAAATAAACAAATTTAATATTTATAGTTTTCTGCCTTTTAAAACATATTTCATATTACATGTAGCTAATTAATTACATAATTAATGGAAAATGGCCATGTAAATTGCACCCAGTTAGGCTCACACTGCTGAGTGGGATTTGAGTGTGAGAATCTAAGCACAGAAGCTGAATTTGGGAAGATAGTCTTGCTAAAGAAAGGTAACCAAAACAGATATTCATCTTGAATCTAATAAGGATCTTTCTTTAACTATACAATTATTTAAACTTTTGTATTTTATCTTTATTAGGCATTGTTGCTTTTTTGAGATATGTTTTAACAGTTTTTCTTTCTGCAAAAAACATCATTTGCAGATTTCAAGTAATACAGTATTCACGAGAAATCCTTGCTATTCTAATTTGTGTGAATAAATTCAGTGAGTCTAGGAGGAAATTTCTCACTTAAGTGTCCATTTGTTTGAACAGCAAAACAAAACTTTTAATGGAAAGAGAATCCGTTTGTTGAAATATAGGAAATAAAACACAATAATAAAAATCGGTGGCCAGGCACAGTGGCTCACGCCTGTAATCCCAGCATTTTGGGAGGCCAAGGTGGGCAGATCACCTGAGGTCAGGAGTTCAAGACCAGCCTGGCCAACATGGTGAAACCCCATCTCTATTAAAAAATAAAAATAAAAAAAAAAATTAGCTGGGAGTGGATGGTCACCTGTCATTCCAGTTACTCAGGAGGCTGAGGCAGGAGAATTGCTTGAACCCAGGAGGTGAAGACTGCACTGATGCACTGAGCCAAGACTGTGCCACTGCACTCCAGCCTGGGCGACAGAGTGAGACTCTGTCTAAACAAGAGTAATAATGATAATAATAATAATGATAATGTGGAAAGGGGTTCCAATATAACTTTTTTAAAACAAAACAACTGTAACAACATGACAGTACAACCTATCAGCATTTCCCAAGGGCAGACATTAACGTGTTATTTAAGTTGTAACTTCAGTAGAATAACAATTTTAGGAAATGCTAGATCAAAGTTAAGGTGACTTCCTTCAGGGAAAAACTTGTCAGTTTTTACTGTGGCAGTGGTCATAGGCATCTCAGGAGGAGGACATGGTATTGCAGGAACCAGCACTTCTCAAACTCATACAACATGGAACCACCCCTGCCCTTCCTTCCTCCCCTTTCTTTGCGAAGCAAATTGCACACTTGTTCCCATTTTTCACACAGTGACTAGCGACTGGGGGGATGTGCTAGACTTCAAATTAACATCCTGGGTTCAGGTAGGTGTCACTGATGAGTTGGTTTGGAGAATTTGACACACTTAATTTCTTTTGGCATCTATTTCCTCGTTGTTAAACAGGTGATATTACATCTTCCTTGCAGAGTATTTTGAGAGAATGACTTGTTATATATGGGGAAATATTTTGGAACTTTCATATGAAAAATAATCCTTGATGCCTGGTGTACATAACTGGGTCATGACTTACTGGTCTCTGTTGGCACTGGCTTCAGTGATTACTTTCTTTTTGCATTCATGCACACATGGCCTTGCAGAAAGCTCAGGTCAAACTGAGTCACATGCTGGCCAATGAAATGCTTTTAAATGCCCTGCTGGGTCCACATGTGGTTAACCACAAGACAGCATACAGTAACTTGTAGTGAATGGCAGCAGGGAGTGAACATGACTTAACTCATTTATTTCTTTCAAAGCGCATGCATTGTGATTATCTCTGTTTTTCAGATAAGGAAACTGAGGCTTCCATAATTGAAAATAAGTAACTCTCTCTATCAGTCAATGACATGATATAGGTGGGTTTCAAGTCATGTTTCTCTGTCCCCATTCTGTGAGCTGTCATTTTAAATTATCCTATTTTTATTCTTTAACTCCTCTCTTTCAGTGGCAGATTTTCCCGATTCCACATTTTGGAAGTATCAAGAGCTGTTTCAAGAGACAAGCTGGCAAGAGGAAATAGAATACTCTTGTAGGAAACTAGAGCAGCTGGGCAGGAGTGACTTTCCTCTTGTCTTCCTGTTCCTCATACCCACCAGACCCGAGATCCCCTACCCCTCTGCTCTCTGCAGCCCCCACTGAAGCCTCAAAGTCCTTGTAAAAGTTGCAATATACTACCTTCCTTCTTCCTTCTTAAAGGCTCCAGCTTTCCTGGGCCATACCTTTCCATCTCTCCTATCCCATCCCCACCTCCTCTATAAGGTTCTTCCACTCAGGGCTGCTATTGGCCTTTCTTAGTTACCCCGGGACCAGGTGACAAACAAAAGCCTCAGTCAATACTCCAGACCCTGCTGAAATTACTCAAACTAGCTAATCCTAAGCCCCTTGTGGTATGTCATGCCTCCTGCTTCCAGGGAACTGTGAGTTTGAACTCCTTCCGTTATGATAGTCATTTAAGTGTCTGTGTCTGTTGTAAGCAAATCCTGGGTATAATTAAAACACCGTGCATCTCTCCTCTGACAGACCTTCCACAAATTCCAAGAAAAACCAGGATTCATTCTCTTCTGTGCTTTTTCTGAGCACTGGTCAGACCCTAGTTTGCACTTCCTTGGTATGATCTAAGCTTCCATATCTATTTCTCCTGCTAATCAGCCTGCAAGCTCCTCACCGGAGGCGATACTGTTTTATACGCCTCACTCTTAACATACTGTCAGCACAAGGGGATGTTTGATAAGTGTTTACTGAATCTGAGATGAGATTTATGTTGGAGGAGGTGCTCAGAAATTTATTTCACCTCTGATCATTATATCATTCCCTGTTTGTACTAACAACTTAACTAAATTATTACAAAGAAGTTAAGTATTTGTTGGGCACTTCCTGTATCCCAGAACCTCAAATTTCCGTTACACTAAAAAACAAACAAACTATGATTTGCTTCCAAGTGGTGTCCTATCAGGCCCTCAATCCTCCAAAACGGGAATAAGGCCCATCCTATTTCTGTATTTGCAAGTTCATCCAGACCCGTGTAAACAGTCTGCAGTGATTCCCAACAGAAACTAGAATATGAGTGTAGAAAACAATCTTTTATTTATTTCATATGTAACATCTGAAAAGTTACTTGTTTTCCCCACAAACAATGACCAGCAGCAGAATGAAGTTTGAGATCATCCCAAAAGATGTATGTCTGCACCACATTTTTCTTGACAGAAGAAAAAGTGACAGGAGCTGATTAAAGGAAAACAAAATGTTCTTTTTTGATGGCCCAACAGACAATTCTTTTCAGTCACACTTTATTATTATCAGTTTATCACTACCCTATTTCTTTTAGGTGTACTCAAGGCAGCATTCTCCCTACTTCCTGGTCTACTAGCTCAAGAAAAACGTTTGTTTTGAGTGCCACAGGGCGAACTCGTTTTAGAAGTGTTTGTATTACTAATAACTCATTGGCATATTTGGATAGTAATAAGTGTCATTCACGGTTTACTTTAAAATAATTATTTCACCATCACATTTATAAACGCTTTCCAGTTAACAATTCCTGTTTGCACTCGTGTCTCCTTTTATCCAGAGAGATAGTCACCTTGTAAGTAGGTTGGGATTGTTTTCTGGGATTTTCTTTAAGGACACTTGAGTCCCTGAGACATTCAGTGGGCCCTCCAACAGCAAACATGAGACAGTGGGCTGGACTCCAGGGCTGTTGCCATCAAATTCCACCTTCTTTCCTCTCTGTTAATTCATTGCAAATATTTCATATTTTGTCCTTCACACTTGGAATATTTGAACTGTCATTATGTGTTCAATTTGAGAAAAACTGTGACTAGGAAACAAATATTGCTGGCTTCTAGTGACCTTGAGATTCATCTTCTACTTGCTTTTTGTGGTTAGTTTGCCTTTATTTAAATTTATTCAGTTCCTGACTTGCTACTTGTTTTATTTATTAATATTTACCTTCATTAAAGTACCCAACCATCGTAGACACATTTACTCATTTCATTCAATGAACTGCACTTAAGCAGCTACCACTTTTCTAGGCCCTGGGACCATGTGAAGGGCATTAGGTTGAATTACAATACCAATGTGCTCCTGCATGGAACTTCATGTAAACCAAGGGGGTCAACGTGTAAGGAGGGTGAGTGGACCCAGGGGATCAGCCTGTTACCACACAACAATAGCAACACACCCTCTTGCCTTGACCTCCTTGCTCTGGGTGGCCAGCAGTGAAATCTGTTTAAGGCTGTTCCCTGGTTGAGGGTCTTTACTGATTTTCCATCATGCACTCGGTCTGTTAATCTTGTAATCTTCTGAGAATCTCATAAAAGCTATGATCTTTTAACCAACGAAATACACACCAGGATATACACCCAGTATTTTGCAAACACTTCTCAGGAGCTTCATGGCCCTAACAGACATCCACTGAGCCCTAAATATCCCCTGCCTAAAGCTAAAGGTCCAAATTCCTAAAATCAGCTTGTCACCCCATCATGACTTGCAAAGCCAACTCACATCCCTATTTTCTCCGACAAAAAAAACTTATTCTCCCTGTTGCTCAGACAGACTCATGCCTCCCTGGTCCCCACTGGAGCCCAAATTATTGACTTATGTGGTATGTCTTTCTCTTCCTGAGTGCACATCTTCCTTGTGTGTCATCTTACCTGAGTCAGTATCCTCATTTGTAAAATTAAAATAAGAGAACCTGCCGGGCGCGGTGGCTCACGCCTGTAATCCCAGCACTTTGGGAGGCCGAGGCGGGCGGATCACAAGGTCAGGAGATCGAGACCACGGTGAAACCCCGTCTCTACTAAAAATACAAAAAATTAGCCGGGCGCGGTTGTGGGCGCCTGTAGTCCCAGCTACTCGGGAGGCTGAGGCAGGAGAATGGCGTGAACCCGGGAGGCGGAGCTTGCAGTGAGCCGAGATCGCGCCACTGCACTCCAGCCTGGGCGACAGAGCGAGACTCTGTCTCAAAATAAAAAAAATAAATAAATAAATAAATAAAATAAAAAATAAAATAAAATAAGAGAACCTACTCTAAAGGTTTATTGTAAGAAGGACATTAGCTTATGATCTTTAAATGTCTCTAACCCACATAAATGCTACACAATAAATACTCTCCTTGTCCCTTATGCATCCTTAACAGTCTCACTGGGTTGCCACCTTCTCTACAAAGTGTTCTCTGATTCTTATCTCTAAGATGTGAATTGGATGAGCCCCTCAATGCTTGCCTACATCCTGCACCCATTGGTACTACCAGACACCAGTGTAGAAATAATTCCAATTAGAAATTTCAACATCTAAAGTTCAGAAGTGCAGTCTCCCTCAACCTAGTGCCCAGAGTACCCACGGATACACAGTCCTCACTCAATAAATGAATATTGACCGAAGGAATGACATGGAAAATGCACATGCTTTGCCAACAATAAAGAGCTCTATGCAGTAAGCAACTATGAATGTCAGAACAGGTGACTTGCCAACCTAAGATGTTCCTGCCAGTGATGATTTCTCCCTAACCATTTATATTCTAGTTTATATGTACTCTAGCAAACAAAGGATGGCAAATGTTAAAAGTTATTGACAAATCTAAAAGTTAATTTTGCTTTAATGACCCTGTTTGTTTACAAATATTAAAATTTAAATACAAACAAGCAATGGGTATTACATGTATTATAAGAATAATCCTATTACATGAATATACTTTACATTATGATTATAACAGACACAGATTAATTAACTTTGGCCTGAGCTCTCTTAACTGTTACATATATGGGGACTATTTATGGGCTTGAGGTTGGTATAAAGAGAGCTGTGTTTGCATCATCATTCTCACTATCTAGTTGAGGGATGAGGCATTTGCTACTCCAAGTCTCTGTGTCCCTATGAATAAAATGAGGATAATTCCATAATCCCATAGTTCTCGGAGATTTTGTTCATTCTGTTTTGTTCTTTTTTCTGTAATCATGTCTGCCTGCCTTATTTCAGCAAGATAAAATACAATACATATACACCATGGAATACTCTGCAGCCATAAAAAGGAGTGAGATCATGTCCTTTGCAGGGTCATGGAAGGAGCTGGAAGTCATTATCCTCAGCAAACAAAGGAACAGAAAACCAAACACCACGTGTTCTCACTTATAAGTGGGAGCTGAACGATGAGATCACATGGACATAGGGAGAGGAATAACACACAGTGGGGCCTGTCAGAGGGTGGGGGTGGGGGAGGGAGAACATTAGAAAAAATAGCTAATGCATGCTGGGCTTAATACCTAGGTGATGAGTTTATAGGTAGAGCAAACCACACGCCACATGTTGTTATATATGAAGCAAACCTGCAAGTCCTGTACATGTACTCCACAACTTCAAAATTAAAATTTAAAAAATGAGGGTGATAATAACACTGAAGTTAAAACATGCTATCTTAATTCCAAAGATGACCATGATTTAAAAAAATTAAGTTAGATCCCTATCTTATTCCATATATGAAAATTAACTCAAAATTGATCAAAGAAAAAAAAGTAGAAGCTAAAACTAAAAATCTTAAAGGGGAAAAGTTTCATGACATTAAATTTTGCAATTATCTCTTGGATAGGACACCAAAAGCACAGGTGACAAAAGGAAAAAAAATATATAAAGTAGACTTCATCAAAATTCAAAAGTGTAACACTATCATCAGAGTAATAAGCAACTCACAGAATGACAGAATATATTGCAAATCATATCTGATAAGAGATTAATATCCAAAATATACAAATAACTCCTATAGTTTGACAACAGAAAACCTGATTCAAAAATGAGAAAAGGCATTAAGACAGTTCTTCAAAGATATAAAGATAGTGAATGAGCGTATGGAAAGACACTGAATTTAACTAATCATCATGAGAATGCAAATCACATCACAATCAGATGCCACTTCATGCTCATTAGAATTGTTGTTATTAAAAAAAGAAGAAGAAAATAACAGATGTTGATGAGCATGTGGTAAAATTGAAACCCTTGTGCATTGCTGGTGGAAATGTAAAAATAATACAAACACAGTAAAAAATAGGTGATTCCTCAAAAGTGAAAATAGAATTACCATATAATCCAGCAATTTCACTTTTAGGCACGTACCCGAAGGAACTGAAAGCAGAGATAAAAACACATACTTGCACACCAATGTTTATTGTAGCATTATTCATAATGGGCAAAAAGTGGACCATTGGTGAGTAAATGAGTAAGCAAAATGTGGTATGTACATGTAGTGGAATACTATTCAGCCTTAAAAAGGAATGAAATTCTGATACATGTTACAACATGGATGAAACTTGAGGACATCATGCTCAATGATATTAGTTACAAAAAATACTGTATGATTCAACTCATAGGAGGTACTTAGAGTAGTTAAAGTCATAGAGACGAAAGGCAGAATAGTGGCTGCCAGACGCCAATGGGGAGAGCAAAATAGGGAATTATTGTTTAAATAATAAATATACTACAGAGTTTCAGTTAGGGAAAATGAAAAAATTCTGGAGACGGATGGTGGTGATGTTTGCACAACAATGTGAATGTACTTAATGCTGCTGTATACTTAATAATGGTTAAAATGGTAAATTTTAGGTTTTTCATACTTTATTATAATATTTAAAAATATGGACATGCAATTTGTAAATGTTTTAAAAAAGGGAAACATAATTTATCTGCCTCTCACAGGAGTGTAAATATAATGAGTCAAAGTAACATGTTACATAAAAGATACATCATTAATCCCAGGCTCAAACATTTATTTCCCTATATCTGGATGGTGACTAACATTTTTCCAAACTTAGAACAAATTCTGGATTCACTATAGTTTTCAATATCATAAATATCTGTCCTCTTCCTTTTATGGTCACAAAAAGAATTACTATGGCCCATATATGTTTAGGTTTGAAGACCCTAGTAGATGGCATTAATTAATATATGAGGGACTGAAACAGAGGCAGGCACCCAGGGCACATCCATCCCAAAAGACTATGCCATTTTACGACACCAAGAACTGTTTTACTTTTACTGAAGAGTATAACAAATCATGGAAGTTGTGAAATCTTGTAGATGTTCAGGCTATGAAATCTTTTGGGGCTAATCAATTTCCAGCACTTCATATCCACCATCATAAAGGCTCCTTTCCAGCTTTTCTGTTTACATCCTTTGGTGGCTGAACCTAGTTAGAGAATGGTAGAGAAGGAGAGTAGATTGTAGATTGTAGAGAGTAGATGGTAGAGAAGAGAGTAGATTGCAAAAATTTTCTCCCATTCTGTAAGTTGCCTGTTCACTCTGATGGTAGTTTCTTTTGCTGTGCAGAAGCTCTTTAGTTTAATTAGATCCCATTTGTCAATTTTGGCTTTTGTTGCCGTTGCTTTTGGTGTTTTAGACATGAAGTCCTTGCCCATGCCTATGTCCTGAATGGTATTGCCTAGGTTTTCTTCTAGGGTTTTTATGGTATTAGGTCTAACATTTAAGTCTCTAATCCATCTTGAATTAATTTTCATATAAGGAGTAAGGAAAGGATCCAGTTTCAGCTTTCTACTTATGGCTAGCCAATTTTCCTAGCACCATTTATTAAATAGGGAATCCTTTCCCCATTTCTTGTTTTTCTGAGGTTTCTCAAAGATCAGATGGCTGTAGATGTGTGGTATTATTTCTGAGGACTCTGTTCTGTTCCATTGGAGACCAGTTAATTTTCTTCTGTTGGGTGGCATCCTATGAGGATAGCCTTTTAAGCCCCAAACCTCTTCCTCCCTTCCTTCCTTCCTTCCTTCCTTCCTTCCTTCCTTCCTTCCTTCCTTCTTTACTTCCTTCCTTTTTTTTTTCTTAAATGGAGACAGACTCTCACTCTATTTCCCAGACTGAGTGCAGTGGCACGATCTTGGCTCACTGCAACCTCCACCTCCCAGGGTCAAGCAGTTCTCATGCCTCAGCCTCCTAAGTAGCTGGGACTACAGGTTCCCACCACCATGCCTGGCTAATTTTTTGTATTTTAGTAGAGACAGGGTTTCACCATATTGCCCAGGGTGGTCTTGAACTCCTGAGCTCAGGCAAGCTGCCTGCCTTGGCCTCCCAAAGTGTTAGGATTACAGGTGTTAGCCACTGCACCCAGTCCCCAAAACCTCTCTTTCTAACCTCTGCCTGGAAAGAATTTGGAGCCATGATGTTTACCTAATGCTTAAGGTCTTACCAATCCACCTAGTGAAGTGGGATTCTTTCTCTGTGGTGGGCCCTATTAGCCTTTTGCCATAACCTCTAATTCCCCAATTTATTTCTCTCCTACATCCCTCTATCAGCAATCAGGCCCTGTGCCCTATTTGTAGACAGATGAACTCCATTTTCAACAGCCAGAAGAAGTCATCCTGGCAAGACAGATTCTAGTCTCAGTACTGTTCCTGTCAAAGGGAGGACAGCCATTCGACCCATATGTTATTTTGAGACATTTCTTCTGCATCCAGCTACATTGGTATTAAACAAAAAGGATTTTATGTTTAGAAGTCAATCAGTTCCACTCTCTGGAAATCCAATGCTTTGCCAGGGCCATAGCTACTGAAGGCAAAGATAGAATTAATATACCCTCCCCTCCAAGTACTGTACAATCTCTCCCAGGTCCCTGTGGTACCTTGGGAGCCTTTTTGGTCAATTGGGTCTAGGAGAGCAATAGGTAATCCCCAATGGAGAGCAAGAGCATTGCAGAGGTAAGAATAACTAGGTAAGTGTGACTACTGCCAACTAGCTCCTCAGGATCCATGGATGAAGGTCATGCTTGCAATCCATGGACAGCACCTACGGCAGTTGCTGGGACCCAGAGAATACAGGGAGGGAAGGAGGAGAAGGGGGATGCCCTTTCTATCTTTCTCTGCACCCTGGGTCACTCCAAGAGGAGGAAGGTGACAAAGGGATGCATTTTCTCCCTTCTCTTTCTAGATGGGTAACAAACCATCTTCAGCCTGCTCTCCTCTCAAGTGCATTCTGAAAAACTGGAACTCCTTTGACCCTCAGATTCTGAAGAAAAAGCATCTCATATTCTTTTACACTCAGGCATGGCTGACTTACCTACTGCAGGATGGGGAGGCCTGGCCTCCTCAGGGAAGTGTTAATTTCAATACTCTATGACAACTAGATATTTTCTGTAGACAGGAGGTCAAATGGTCTGAGGTTCCTTATGTGCAAGCCTCCATTGCCATGGGAGATAATCCCGATCTTTTCCAACATTGTAAAATCAGCCTGGCCTTCTTAGCAGTTATATCAGACAAACCCACAGCAGACAATTCCCCAAAATCAGAGAAACAACCCCCTGGGGAAGCCTCCAATGCAGCTTGTTGATTCCCCAGCCCTTCCTGTTCTCTCTATTCAGGACCCTCTCTAGCCACATCACCAGTTCCTCCAGTTTTACCACCCCTCTCCAACTTCACTCTTACCCCTAAAGGAAATACTGATGGCCTGGTGCTACTGGGGTCCAGGTTCCTTTTTCCCTTCAGGATCTTAGACAGATAACAGGTGACCTAGACAACTTCTCTGATGACCCCAATCAATATCTAGAGGCTTTCCAAAACCTGACCCAAGTGTTTTACCTTACATAGTGAGATGTTATGTTGCTCCCAAATCAGACCCTAACAGCTGCTGAAAATCTAGCAGCTCTGCAGGCAGCAGAAAAATTTGAGGATGATCAACATGTCTCCTATAACCAGTCAAGAAGAAAAGAAAATGAGAACGAACCATAATTCCAACACCCCATAGGAAGAGAGGCAGTGCCCCTTGTAAGCCCTAGTAGGGACCCCAGTGATCCCTTAGATGAATGGAAATGAAAACATTTTTAAATGTGCATATTAGAGAGCTTATGGAGGACCAAAGTCTGGCCATTCAATTACTCTATGCTTTTCATGATAAATCAAAAACTAGATGCAAATTCCTCCAGTATTTTGGAAAGGTTAAGAAATTTAGTAAAACATACCTCTCTATCTCCTCACTCAGTTGAGGGACAGCTAATTTCAAAGGACAAGTTTATTATACAGGCAGCTCCTGTTATTAGAAGGAAGTTACAGAAAAAGGGCATAGGACCACATAGCACCTTAGAAAACCTCAGCCTTTTACAATATGGACCAGGAGGAGGCCCAGGAAAAGTAAAGGAAACACAAGAAAAGGGCAGTGGCCCTGGTGGCCACATTGCAGGCCAATAAAATCCAGGATCTTTGACATGCACCTGCCAACTGCTACCATTACAGCAAGACAGGACACTTTAAAAAGTACAGCCAAGGCACCAAAAGAAAGTTACCTCAACCCTGTCCTGCCTGTGGTGGGGACCACTGGATGGCAGACTGCCCCCAGGGGCACAGGCCCAGTGAGTCCAAGAGCAGTTTCCCACATGGTCCAGCAGGACTGATGGGTCCCAGGGCTCAGTTCCCCAGCTCCAATGGCTCAGACTGCCATCACCATCCAGGAGCCTGAGTGATTCTGGAGTTTGAAGGGAGGAAAACAGACTTCTTTCTGGACACTGGATCTGGTCTCTCTGTACTCTTCTCCAATCTGGGCTTTCTCTCCTCCCATAGTACAACTGCCATGGGTGTCTCAGGCGAGACTTTAACCCAATGTTTCCTTCAATTCCTTAGTTATACTTGTGGAGACCTACTGTTTACTCATCTTTTTAATCATATCCGAAAGTCCTGCTCATTTACTAGGTGGAGATATTCTAGCCCATATGGGGGCCATCATGCTTACAGATCCAGAACAAACCCTTTGCCTCCCCTTAGTGGAAACCAACATTAAATCAGAGGTTTGGACAACCCAAGGAAGAATTGGCCAAGCTATAACTGCTGTACCAGTCCAAATCCACATTAAGGATCCTATTTTCTTCCCTAACCAGAAGCAATATCCCCTAAAACCAGAATCTAGAAAAGGGATAGAAGCTATTATTAATAACTTAAGAACACAAGCCTTCCTCAGATCATGCAAGAGTCCCTGTAACATTCCAATTTTAGTGGTGCAATTTTAGGGAACCCAATGGGGAATGGAGACTAGCTCAAGACCTCTGCTTCATTAATGAAGCTGTGGTTTCAATTCATCCAATAGTTCCCAATCCCTATACCCTGCTAACTCAAATACCTGAGAGAACCAAATGGTTCACCATTATGGACATGAAGGATGCTTTTTTCTGTATACCACTGCACCCTGACTCCCAATATTTGTTTGTATTTGAAGATCCCTCCAATCAGACCACCCAGTTAACCTGGACAATACTGCTTCAGGGCTTCTGAGACAACTCTCACCTGTTCGGACAGGCCATGTTGAAAAATCTATTTGATGTCTCTCACCCTCAGGTTGAAATTTTATGATATGTAGATGACATCCTCCTCTGTGCCTTAACTGAGGAAGCCTCTTTGGAAGTCACTAAGGCTCTTCTTAATTTCCTACCTAACAGAGGATATAAGGTTTCAAAGTCTAAGGCTCAGCTCTGTCAGAATTCAGTAAAGTACCTAAGTCTAGTCTTGTCAGTAGGGACCAGAGAAATAGGAGAGGATTAAGCCCATTTACCCCTTCCCCTTCCCCAAACCCTCAAAGAGCTGACAGGATTATTGGGCATTACAAGTTTCTGCAGGTTATGAATACCCGGTTATGGTGAGATAGCACTTTCTTTATATCACCTTATGAGAGATACTCGGGCAGCTAAAACTTACCTCCTGATATGGGAACTTGAAGCTCCAAAAGGCTTTAACTAGCTAAAACAAGCCTTACTTAAAGCACAAGACCTCAGTCTTCCCATAGAAAATGTATTTAATCTTTATGTCTTGGAAGGGAAAAAAAAAATAGCCTTGGGAGTTTTAACCCAGGCTCGAGATCCAACTCAACAACCAATTGGTTACCTAAAAAAGGAGTTCAACTTGTTGGCTAAAGGATGCCCAGCTTTCCTCCAAGCAGTTGCAACAGTAGCCTTGATGGAGCCAGAAGCCACTAAGTTAACCGTGGAGAATGACATAACTGTATATACACCACATAATGGGGCAGGACTGTTATCCTCTAAGGGTAACAGATAATCCTCTGGCTAACAGATAATTGCCTCCTCAAATATCAAGCTTGGGTGTCAGAAGGATCTGTAGTTCAGTTAAAACCCTGTCCCTGCCTGAACCCAGCCACTTTCTTCTGGGAGAAAGCTGGAGAACCTGAACATAACTGTAAATATGTAGTGGTATAAACCTATGCAGTCAGGGAGGACGTCAAACTCCCCTGGAAGTCACAGACTAGACTTTATTTACCAATGGGAGCTCTTTTGTAGAACAGGAAATCCATGAAGCAGGATATGCAGTGGTCACTGAAAATAACATTATTGAGGGTGCACTTCAGCTCAACTAGCTGAGCTAATCACCTGAGAAGCACTTGAATTGAGCAAAGGAAAGTAAGCTAACATTTATATGGATTCCAAGTATGCCTTCCTATTTCTCCATGCCTGTGCCACTATCTGGAAGGAAAGACACTGCTAATGGGTCTCCCATCAAATATTATCAGAAAATCAACAGGCTACTATTCTGTTTTTCTCCCACAGGAAGTGGCAGTAATACATTGCAGGGGACATCTGAGGGGGATAGAAAGAGACCAGATGGCTAAGTCAGCCAAAAGAAGACCCCAAAGTTCCAATACATTTGAAGCCCCTCTAATCTGGGAGGGCTCCATAAGAAGAATAAAGCCTTAGTATTCCCCTGCAGAAATAGAATGAACCACCTCTTGAGGATACATTTTTCAGCCCTCTGGATGGTTACAATCAGAGGACAGCAAACCACTTTCAAGCTTCCTGTCAATGGAAGATTCTTAAGCTCCGTCACCAAGCCTTTTACCTAGGAGAGGATGAGACATCAATGCACCTAGAAATTGTTCTCAGAGGAAAATCTGCTAAAAATGGTCAAACAGTTTGTCAATGAGTGTGAAATCTGTCTCAAGAATAATCCCTTCAACAGCCAGCTCCTCCCACCATGAGCTCAAAGATAGGAAGTTTTCCAATGAAAGACTGGCAAATGGAATTCACCCATATGCCAAAAGTAAAGGGCATTCAATATCTTTTAGTATGGGTAGATACCTTCACTAACTGGGTAGAGACATTTCCATGCCAGACAGAACAGACCTCTGAGGTAATGAAAGTATTAATTAATGAAATAATTCCTTGTTTTGGACTCCCCAAGTATCTCCAAAGTGACAATGGCCTCTCATTTAAAGTGGCTGTTACACAGGAGGTCTCAAAAGTGATAGGCATACAGTACCACCTTCACTGTGCCTGGAAACCACAATTCTCAGGAAAGGCAGAGAAAACAAATGATATGATCAAAAGACACCTAAGAAAATGTTCCAAAGTAACTCACCTGCCTTGGGTTACCCTTCTTCCTATAGCTTCACTAAGGATAAGGAACACCCCTTCAAAGTTAGTTTTAAGCCTGTTGGAAATTATGTATGAGTGGCCTTTCCTCACCAATAACCTTTTACTAGACCAGGAAACTTCTGAACTAGTTAAACATATAACTTGCTGACTCACTTCCAACAAGAATTAACGTAGCCAACAGAAGCTCAATCCCAGAAAATAAGAACACCTTTATTTAACCCAGGAGACTTAGTACTGTTGAATTCTCTCCCCTCACATTCCCCATCTCTAGGCCCCAATTGCGGGGGACTTTACACTGTTCCCCTTCCCCTCAGTGGTAAAAATTGCAGGAATCAACTCCTGGATTCATCACACTCAAGTCAAAGCTTGGAAAGCAGAGGGAGCAATCTCTAACAGCCGAGAAAAGCAACCCAGACATCAATGTGAAAAAGGAGAGGGCCTTAAACTGAAAATTCACGAGATAAGTAGATGAGTGAGGACTACTCGTCCAGCTCAATCCCACATTTACCCAACCAAACTCTTTCATCTATTTCCACATTTCCTTTCAAAATCTGCCATCAAGTATTGCAACTTCTTTGTGATGCACATTTACAGGGAGACTTTGTTATCCATGGGACCAAGTTTGTAACTTCATAGACCCCCAGAGGGAAATTCAAAACTTTAATGGATAAAACCTCAGATGGAATCATTCACTGTACCATACTTACAAGGATTATTTCGTTCAGTCTACTTATTGCAGTAGGGTCATCCACCATGTAGCACCTTCTGAGTGGAGTACCAGACAAAGAACCTTAATTTCTGTAGTATTTTGCTTAGGTACTATCCTAATAGCAGGGATAATAGTTGCTGATGAAAGACAAACATGAGGATTTTGTTACTAAAGTAATTTTTTTCCCTTCCTAATAAGATGGTTTGATCCCCTAAGCCCCGTTATACAACAAATACAACACTTGACCTCAATAACCAACTTAACCTCTTGCTACATTTGGACTTTGGAATCGCTATTAGCTGAAGTACTACCATCATCATTAGATAATTAGCCAAAGTTAATAGCAGGGTCACCATAACCATCCAATTAGAAGTAACATATCCCAGTCCAACTATAGAAAAGCTACTTCTTACAGTACTATCACAAGTCATAAGGAATGTCCCAATCTAAATTTTATATGAACCCCAAACCCTGTGAGGGTTTTTCATAATGTAACTTCAAGAAGCCAGTTTCCCCTCTGCTTCACATATCACTGAACAAAAGAAATTTTCTTGGAAGCTTTATCTAAATTTTCGTATGAAGCTTTTCTTAGACAACCCAAGAAATACCTTGTAACTCCTCAGAAACAAAAATCAATTTATACCTCTACCAAGAAAAACAACACCAATTCCTTCTCATTAAATATCTAAACCCAAGAAGACCTCAATATACCAGCAATGAGATCACTTCAAATATTTTCACAGATTGGTCCACAACATTAATAAATAACTCATCTTTGCCCTTAGCTCAAATGTTGCCCAGGGGGTACAAAAGATGTTTTTAAAATTTTACCCTGACTCAGCTTTTCATTCCAACCTCCAGGCACAACTAGCTGCAGACAGGTCTCTTATCTCGGAAAGACTCACTGGAACCTCTGGGAGCTCACAGAATCTCCCTTTGGATCTAGCCTCCTTGTGGTATGAGGTATCTTTAGACCCCAAACAAGGGCTAGACTTCAAGTGTGGAGTCTCAGGATCTATGAGTCTTTCAAGCCAATGGAGGGGAACTTGTGGCAGTGTTGGAATACTTCCAAAATTGTCTTATGCCAATGCCACTGCAGCATTCCTGTTTCTTATAAAACATATCTATGCCATGGGAAAGACAGCAAGCCCCACAGTATTACTTCCTTTGCTGCTGTTGTGTCTGAACTTTTGGGGATCACTCCTGGGTCCATTTCTCTTAATCTTTCCTTCCAACAAACTCAGGTCCTAGCTGAAATAATGGCTGCCATTCACAAACTACAACAATTAGATTTACTTGCAGGTGTTACCTTACAAAACTGTAGAGGATTAGATCTCCTTACAGCAAATCAAGGAGGAATGTGTGTTTTTCTCAAAGAAGAATGTTGTTTTTACATTAACTCCTCTGTTAGGGTACAACAACATCTAGTAGAAGCAACCAATATTATAACTCATCTACAGAAATCCAACCTATCAGAATGGCTGGCAGCTATCAAACAAATCTTACCGTCATAGCTATGGCCAATAATACCTCCATTAACAGGGATGATCTTAATACTCATATTTAGTCTCTATGTACTAAATCTTCTTGCAAAACTTACCTCTTCCTGCCTAGAGACTATCAAACTCCAGATGTTACTACAAATGAAGCCCAAGATGGAAACACTTTTCTTCCAAAGACTTTTCAATCGATCCCATGAGAAACCCTGGCTACTTTCCCCACACAACGTCCCTCTCCAACAGGAAGTATCCAGAAAGATCATCACCCAACCTCCCTAACAGCAGTCTGGGTCTCCATTCCTGAAGGGGAAATGAGAAGGGAGAAAGTAAGAAGCCTGAAAACTCAAGCTGCAAGAAGAGATAAAGAAGCAAGGTCCAACATAAAACATTTTTGTCTGTTATAATCAGCAAGTCTCACATAAGCACAGTGGGCTTCAGTGAGTACATTTCTTTTCTTTTTTTGGACATACTCAGATAAAAGAACTTACACAGGGGTCTTGCCTAGGATATGCCTGTAGCTGCACAGATAAGAAGAGTTACACAGAACCAGACACATGCACAATTAAAATTTTCCTCTTCCAATAGATGTACAGTAAGGGAAAGAAAACAATACGGAGTGACTCAGGCCAAAGGCCCACATGTGCACTAGAGGGATGGGGTAGAGCTGCCAAAAATGTATGCCTTATCCAAATAAGAAACCCAGCCCTAACTGGTTTTTTGTGCCTTATGCTAATAAAACACCCTGCCTGACTAGCTTGTCCATAAAAAGCCTTTGTATTCAACTGTGAAACAGCAACTCTCCTTTGGGCCTCCTCTCCTCATGAGAGAGCTTTCTTCTTTCACTCGTTAAACTTTTGCTCCAACCTCACCCTTGTTGTCCAGGCTCCTTAATTTTCTTGGTCATGAGACAAAGAGCTGCAGGTAATACCCCAGACAATGAGACTGCTACATTGCCATGGCATTCCAGAAAGTTCTGTGAGATGACAGTGAATAGTGGGTGAAAAATCATGGAAAATGAAAGTGTTTCAAAATGGGAAACTGAGTTTTCAAGACAGATGACTATAGATTTCTGAAATTATAAACAACAATGGATGAACATCAGTAGCGCTACACCAATATACGATTACTACTTGGAAAAAAAATATAGTTATCTTCAATCCTGGGCCATACTAAGATAACTTACTAAGATAACCATTATCTTAGAGTGCATATGTATTTGAGGGCTCCTTTACTTTGCAGGTGCTTCACTTCATCGCTCTTGGTTTAGAGATGCAAATGTGTCAGGTGAAGTAGTTCATCTTAGTGGATTTCAATGGCACATGGTCCATTTTCTATCTGCTCTAAAATATACTGCATTAATAGAAAAGAGAAGTATAGTGAAGCTAACAGATCAGGAGATAATTGCCATTGAAAAGATAGTTTCTTACCCAGTTCCCATGAGGAGAGGCACCACACTCCATTTAGGGACCTGGCAATACCAGGGTGAGTTAGGAGGCAGAGGGAGAGAGGGCCCACATGGGTACAGCCTTTGTTGTGGTTTCTGCAGGAACAATTAGGCAATACCAATGAAGCAGGCTTAGGATAGGCTAGTTCGAATAATTTCCAGGCTCTGGGGCAGAGGAGCTGTCCCTAGTTGCCTGGTACTTGGCCCTGGAGTGATCAGGGCAGGTGGACAGTAGCCCTGACTGTGAGAGTCTCACAGTGGAGGTTCCTAAAAGTGTGGGTTTGGATTGACAGATTTGTATTTGAAGGTGTGTTCCTGGGTAAGCTGTTATCTATCTTTAGGAATTAGCTATCCTTAAGGGTCAGCAAGGCCCCAGAAGTCAAAGCATCAGATCATAAAAAATAAAAGACATACTTAATACACATCTCATCTTGTCAGAGACAGTAAAACTAGAGAGATTCCATATTGGAAAAGGGTTGGGTAAAATTATGCTGCGGCCTACTGGCTGCATTCACAGAAAGTTTGACATTCTTAGCTACAGGACGAGATAGGAGGCTGGCACAAGTTAGAGGTCATAAAGACCCCACTGATAAAACAAGATGCAGTACAGAAGCTGGCTAAATGCCCCTGAAGCCAAGATGGCGAGAAAAGTGACTTCTGGTCATCTTCACTGCTAATTGTATACTATTTATAAAACATTAGCATGCTAACAGACACTCCCACCAGTGCCATGGTAGTTTACAAATGCCATGGCAATGCTCGGAAGTTAACCTATATGATCTAAAAGGAAAAGATGACCTCCACTCAGGGAATTCCCTGCCTTTTTCCCAGAAACTCATGAATAATTCATGCTTCATTTAGCATATGAGCAAGAAACAATCATTAAAATAGCCAGCCCAAAGCCCTCAAGGGTGCTCTGCCTATGGAGTAGCCATTCTTTTCTTTCTTTACTTCTCTAATAAACTTGCTTTCAACTTACTCAGTGGAGTTGCCCCAAATTCTTACATGAGATCCAAGAACCTTCTCTTGGGGTCTGTATTAAGACCCCTTTCCAGTGACAATTGGACAGCAGATGTACTGTTAAATTAAATTTAACCTAATACTGTCTTTTTACATATTTGAAGTTCAGCCTAAAGGTTTCTCCATACATGGTTACACCTAGCTAGATGTATAAATAGACTGGAATCTACTCTCTTAACAAATAGCCAAGTCACAATCACAGTGACTGCATTGCATCCACTCACAGCTGGCCAATTTTTCAAACCATGCTCAACTAAGACAAACACCAAGATGTCACCAGTCCAGCTGTTTCTGTACCTCACTTCTATTTTCTGTATGTCTCTTTCCTTTTCTGTCCATAAATGTTATCTGATCACTTGGCAGCCCTGGAGATGCTCTGAACCTATTCTAGTTCTAGGAGGTGCCCAATTTGATAATAGTTCTTTGTTCAATTAAACTCTGTTAAATTTAATGTATCCAAAGTTTTTCTTTTAACAATGCAAACTGAGGACCTTTGCCAGGCCAAGAAGGCAAGATCAATACAATCTATGTTGACTCTCATGGCTGCAAGTCAACCTTCTCCCATAGAGCAGGCGAATTCGGATTTTATTATAAAAACTCAATTTTGTTTCTTTCACTTTTCTCCACGGGTGTGGAGCACAACAGTGCATACACACACTTTTATTTATTTATTTTTTGCCCACAAACTTCTTCATTAAAAGTCATCTAACCAGTTTTTGGCCACATGTTTTGTAAATCTTGTCTAACTCATTACTTTGGAAATCAGTATCTTTCTATTTCAGCCAGAAATTCCATTTTAACATCTTATCACACTCATTCTAGGGCAATTTTTGCCTTTTCATAAAGTATCAAGAATAATATTTGGCTACAATTCCCATATCTGCAAAGATCAAGCAAACTTCTCTGTAAGTTAATAACTATTATTATTATTACTGCTGTTACTACTAGTCTAGGAGTTTTTAATGGTCCTAAAGGAAACCAAAACTATTTAACCCCAAAATATACTTCTTTCACATATTTTGAGATGGCTCTTCAGAGGTCCTGCAGATAAAAGTAACTTTGCAAAGCTGTCTTTTGTGGGGGAGATTTACATCAGTAGAGGAAATAAAGTGAAATAAACAACGAATGCAAGTAGGCTTTCTCTGAAGGCCCCCTTGTCTGGATCTAAAAAAGATTAATTGAGAGTCTGATACTCTTAATGGTCTGATGGAAACCATTACCACCGATTACCATCTGCTCTCTCTGAGGCCTGTGACCTGAGGTTTCATCTGCATGAAGTTTCCAACTGCTTTTGCCCTACAACTTTCCCTTCTTCCCTCTCCCATAAACTGTCTTGCCCTGCTCCAAGCCCCTCTTTCTGTAACCTCAGGATGGATGAAACTTGTACCATCTGGTCTTTTCTTTGAGTTTTCTTATTTTTTATGACGTCCATTTACACATGTACATGTAATATATTTGTATGTCATTTTTCCTGTTAATCTGTCTATTATCAGTTTGTTTTATATATTCAAATTATCCAGACTTCAAGAGGAAAATTTAAACTTTCTTACAGTCTCAACACACATCCGTGAGCATTTTTAAAGCTCCTGGGATGAAACTACCTTTGCCAAAATTATAATAGTGAGAAAATTATGACAGTGAAAGAGATCTGATCTAGTAAAGCTCTGTCTTGCCTTTAACCTCTTAACTATCCTTAATCATTCCTGGGTTTAGGCCAAGATAACTTTGGAAGACATTTAGTTTATGGTTTAAATAATAATACTAGTCCTTCCCTAAAACTAAACTGACTTTGTAAAGCTAGTGAAAAACGATCAGGTTAGGCGGATGAGGAGCCTGAATTCTGCCAAGGTATTAAAACTTAAAAACAATTACCAGTCATTATTTCAGAGGTCACAAGATACGAAATTTCGCCAATTACTCCTGCAGATAAGATCAGTGTTATGGAACTGAAGATTAACCTTTGAGATGTCTTTTCCAGTTTTTGCATTTCTAATGATGATGGCTCCACCTGGACCCACCAGCCATCCTGTGGCACCACCCAGAAGAGAACCACTTTCCACACCCCCATTCCCCTGCCCGCCAAACTATTCTCAAAAAACCCTAGCCCCCAAGTTTTTGGGGAGTTAATTTGAGTAACAACTTTGTCTCCCGGTGGCATGGCTGGCCTCATGTCAATTAAAGTCTTTATCAAAGTGCTGGTCTTAGTCAATTGGATTTGTTTGTGCAACAGGCAGTAAGAACTCATTGGGTGTTTACAGGGAGAGTACCAACTAATACAATAGTTACAAGGAACACTCAAGATGTGAGATATAATAATAAATATTTTATTTGTGCTTCTCTGCCTTCCCCTGCGAGTCACCATTGCATAAGTCTCTTTATGTCTTTGAATTTTCTGTTTTTCTACTTTTTACTGTATATTTTTCTTGATTTATTGAGATAATACATGCTCTTTAAACAAAACTCAAATATTATATAACTAAGAAAAATAAATGTTTCCATAATTTTATCTGAGTTAATAATATTGATGCAAACTATTTCATATTTTTCTTTTACATATGTCGCCCTTTAAGAATTAGCTATTTTATTATTATTAGCTCCTTTGTACTAAATAATGGAATCACTGAATATCTAGAAATCAACAAATTCTTTCTAGATACCATGGCTAAGCATAGCTTGGCTTGGTAAGCAAAACACATATTCTGAATACTTAAAACCAAAACCTTTAGGATGTTTTTTTCTCTTGGCTTATGTGCAATTCCATAACCCTGAAACATAACATTCCATTAAGTTAGATGCCACTAGGAAAGTCTCACGTGACTATGCTGCATGTTCTTTCTCTAGATACACTCTGTCCATGTCTGCAGCTGAGCCCTTCCCTTAAGTGTTTTTCTGACCCTGGACACATCTGGTCTCCTGCCAAGTTGTGAGCATCTCACAGGCCCTGCCCTTGTTCAGTCTGTGTCTGTACCTCTAACTCCAGGCACAGTGCCTCGGCTCAACTGAATAGATTCTCGCGAATTCTTGTGAAGCACAGTAATAAGTACATTTTACAAGGAAAGCCAAGAAGAAATGCAAGCTGATATATATCATAAGCCAAAATTTGGGTGTGCAGATTGGATCCAAGAAGTGTGTGAGTCAAATGGACTACAACAACTGGCTTCACTCCAGCAGCTTGATTAGAGCCCTGGGCAAAGAAGTATCTGGCACTCTCTGCCACACCACACACCTTGGCATGCTTAGGTTCCAAGGCACCGTGGGTAGTCCTTGGCACTATTTTTTTTTTTTTTTTTGAGACAGAGTTTCGCTCTGTCACCCAGGCTGGAGTATAGTGGTGCAATCTCGGCTCACTGCAAGCTCTGCTTCCCGGGTTCATGCCATTCTCCTGCCTCAGCCTCCCAAGTAGCTGGGACTACAGGTGTCCACCACCACACCTGGCTAATTTTTTGTATTTTTAGTAGAGACGGGGTTTCACCGTGTTAGTCCTTGGCACTATTTTTATATGGTACAGCCATAAAATGGAATGAGTTTGTAAAAGTGAGACCCTATGATGAAGCGTTTGTGGCTGTCAAAGCTATGGATGATGTTAGGGTTAAAGGGAGAGTGCATTCGCTATTTTCCAGTATCTAAATAGGGGTCACGTAGAATTGAAGACCACTCTCGTTTGGACTGACTTCAAAAGATAAATTTATAACATGTGACAAAATAAGATTTAGTGTATTATGAGGAATGTTCTATATGATTCTTCAGGTGCGCCCTGTCCAGTTGAATCCCAGTTGCCTAGAGGGATGACCCACTGATTAGTACACTTTACAGTTTTCCTTCCTCCCATGCCTCACCTCCCTATTCTCTTTCTCGTGCTTCTTGTGGAATCACCTCCAAACAGAACCTCTTGCACTTAAGATCTTGCTTCAGGATCTACTTTTAGGTAGAATCCACACTAAGACATCTATTCCTGCAGGTGTGGGGCTAGGTAATGGAGTATATCCTAGTTCTCACTGTTGAAGAGCAAGGTCTATTTGGAGCACATGGACGTTAAAATGAAACGGGACTGTGACAGGGTTTGCATAAGGCCATAAGACACATGAAGTAGGTGGTAATCAATTTCACTCAGGATGCTGAAAGAAGACTCACAGAAGTGTCCCCTTGAGTGGGAACTTGAAGAATGAGCAGAAACTGACTAGGCTTATAATAGATTAGCAGTGTTTCTGGCACAGAAAATGCCATGTGCATAGAGAAGGAGGCTGCAGGCAACCACAACACAATCAGGAGTGACTCCAGGAAGACAGAATAGCAGTCTGGGAAGCCACGGGAGAACAGAAGGAGATGGAACCACAGAGCTTGAGCTTGTCAGGAGCAGAATGTAGAAAGCCAAGCTCTGGACTGTGGGAATTTGGCTGCTATAGTATGAGAAGTGGGGGGACTTTTGAAGATTGAAATTAATATAATAAAACAAATACAAAGAGAGTAACATAATCAAATGTCATTTTATAGAGAGAGCACTTTATTTGCAATGTGAAGAATATGAATTTTCAGTAGGGAGTTCAGAGAATAATGTATTAAAATTATACCCCTCAGAAATTATTAGTGTCTTGTCCAGATTAGGGACTGTAGAGGGAAAGAAGAAAGAAGGGTTACGAAGAATGTATTGGAGATACAATCAACACCACGTAGGATGGATTGAAGGAGCGTGTGTATAAGTGCATGCACATCTGTGTGCAGTGATGCATTGATAAGAACTATTAAGGCAGACACCTCGATTTTGCTCTTGGGTGATTGCAGCAGTTGGGAGATGTGAGCAAGTAAATATGTAAGATGAGATAACTCTTCTATCATCTGTTAACTCTGAACTGGAAATGTCCAGGAGACAGTTGGGAACATCTCTGCAGCCCAAGGGAGAAGTCCCATCTGTGCACATGGATTTCTTCATCCTCTGTACAAAGAATAACCCTAGAAGAATAGATGAGGGAAAAAATGCCAACTATAAAGAACATAATTAAAACAAATTTGAGATTTTATTTTAATGACTCCATGATTTTCTATTACATGGCTATTAACCAGCCCTTAGGAAATGGACATTTGTTGTCAAGTATTTCAATTATATAAAGAACACAGAAATTAATGTACTTGTTTATATGTATTTTCCAACTTGTAAAATTAGTTTCTTGAGATAAATTTATAAAATAGAGCTGTGCATGTTAAATTCTTATATGTAGAGTAATATCAATCAGGATTTTCCAGAGAAACAGGAACAGGATGTATATATTTTATCAGTGAGAAAGAGGTTTTGTGTTTTATTTTATTTTTTTGGAGAGAGGGAGATTTAAGGAGTTGACTCATAGGATGTGGCAATCCAAAACCTCACAAGTCTGAAATTTATAAGGCAGGCCAACAAACTGGCAACTCAGGCAGAAATTGATGCTGGAGTCTTGAAGCAGAATTTCTTCTTCCCCAGGAAACCTCAGTTTTTGCTCCTAAGATCTTCAAATGATTGGATGAGATTCGTTGACATTATAGAGGGTAATCTCCTTCACTTAAAGTCAACTGACTGTAGATGCTAACCACATCTATAAAATGCCTTCACGGCAACCCCTAGATTGGTGTAGGATTAAACAGTTGTCTACTATAGTCTAGCCAAGTTGACACATGAGACTAACCATTACAAGTGCCAGCATGCTCACTATAAATTTCTACCAATTTTACACCCCCACTATTACTATTGTTTGTGCATTTCTGCAAAACTTCAAAACTAAGATTGTCTTTTGAAGTTTTAATCTTGCCAATTTGATACATCTTCATGTTTTTGTTTTATCTGGTTGCATTTTATATTTATTGCCAACTTTGACTCTTCTTTTGTAAGATGCCTTATTTCATGCTTTCTTGTGGCATTTTTATGACTTTTTCTTGCCCATTTACATTTTTGAATCATATAAAAGTAATGATATAATGAGAGGAATAAGGATCCAGCTTTTTGCCCTAAACATCTAGCCAATTGTTCTAATGATTATTCAGTAATCCATCCTTTCTTTGTTGTTTATTATAAGCCAACTTCCTAAGATACTCTGTAACGTGTTTCTTTTCTTCAATTGATTTGGACATAGTAATAATTTTATCAGCACCATATCCCATGAAATAGATGTCATAATTAATGTAAGTATTTTTCCATAATAAAGCTTAAGATTTAACTTCTGTAAATTTTATATATAATGATATTCTTTGTTAAACATTTAAAAAATTTTAATTTTTTAAAAATTATAGTCTTGTTGTAATATAGTCTTGGTGTGTTGCCCAGGCTGGCCTCAAACTAGTTGGCTCAAAAATCCTCCCATCTCAGTTTTCCAAGCAGATGGAACTAAAGATGCATCCCACCACAGTAAATAGTGATATTCCAGAAAGACTTTTTTATATAACTTTTTCTTAATCATTTAAATTGGGTCAGTAGTGAGTACCTGTGTTTAGATTTATATAGCAATACTAAAATTTCCTTAAGTCATGATAGTTTCTTATGGGTGAACATAGTGTGCATTTGAGGAATTTCAGAGCATTGCAATCGTTACCAATTATTACAATACCTGCTTACTCCCTGCCCTGCTGATGGCTAAATTCACATTAACAGGGTCAGAAATGTCTGATACTGCAGTGGCCAAGTTGTATCCATTTGTTACATATGTAATGAAAATCCTACACATATCCCCTGCCAATGCTCCCTGATAATGTAAGAGTTTCCTATATTCTTTCATTTTCATTTCACGTTCATTTACCTGGGAAGTCTTTCTGAGCTCTGACCTCAACATGTTCCTGTTCTGGAACCTCTCATGACTCTCTACTGCTCACCTAATAAAGAAGTCCCTAGCAGCTCTTTAGGTTATCCATTTACCTTTCCAAACTTACTTTCCACTATTTATTTCCCTTCATATATTCTTGCTCCAATCAAACTGGCTATTCTTCACTGCCTGAGCAAGCTCCTTTCCTTTCCTTTAGAGAAAGCTCATGCTCTTGCTTCAGGTATTTTCTCCTGTCTAATGGTCTAATATGTCTAACTGTCACACGTCCATCTTCACTCCAAAGTCACCATGTAGCCCCACCTCTTCATTTAATCTGCTTAGGCTTTTTCACCAACTGGCTCAAACTAGGTCTCTCCAGGTCTTCTAAACTCCCAGTGTGCTTGCTTTACACATTTCTTGTGGACTTCATCTTGCCATCATAAGATCAAAGAGATTTGTGGATTTCTCTGATTTTTTCCACCAAGTATCTTGGATGCTTCTTGAATGCAGTGACTAAAACTTAGTCATGATTTCTTCCTTTTTTAATGACAAACACAGATGCTAGTATAACTATTGAACTGAGTTTTAAAATTCAGTAATCTTCAGGATAGTATTTGTTCACAATAAGACTTAAACGACTTTATCTAAATAAAGTTATAATAAGAAGAATGAAAAATAACACGCAAAATGTAAGCAAGTAAAGGAAAAAAGAATGGGAATTAAAAAAGAAGCACCTCAATTCTTCTGTTGACTATGTTAGGTAGACAGACAATCTCCCATTAAATTGACTATCAGAAACCAGCTTCTCCATAGCTGATATTGCCATCTTGTTGGAAGAGATAATGTGAAAATTGTGGACCCTCAAAAAAGCATTCTAGGATGTGTATCCTTTCACACTGTCTGATTTTGGAAGGTCAAAGTGTGAACTCTACCTACTAGCATGCCTGGCTTCTAGAGTGCACTAAATATGTTACTTTCATATTTAGAGAGAGAAGATAAACATCTGCTTACATCAATGTGTTTATAAACCAGGGAAATTGTACAGTGCCGTATTTATGATCAAGTCTTATAATGATCACATATAGAATAATAGTCATCATTGGTTCAATCTGCTTGACTAATGAATAGTCTAAAGCTAATTTTATGATCATTTACTAATAGCATAATTATTTAAAAGTGAAATAAGCTACTAGTCTTTCTCTTAATATTTGTTTTCCTTAAAGTCTTTAAATGATTATGATCGTCAGTAAGTTAGAAAAGATGATTTGTTCTAACACTTTCCTTTTAGTTTTGGATTTTGGAAGGTCACATGATTCAGTGTCACACTAAATCAAATTGACATAATATTAAAAACACATTTTCTAAATGGATTTTTTTTAGCTAAAATTTTACTTGGATGAAGATTATCAATATTACCTTGAACTTCTCAGAGCCAGGAAAAGAGGCAAAATAGAGTGTTTTATTTCTCCCTTTATACTTGCAGGACTGTTGCCCAGTCCACCTCCAAAAGTCAAACCTTTCTTGGTGGAGTCTTATTTACTGTGTCAAAAGGCATAAATATTGCATCTCATCCTGAATTTGAGGGATTTGACACCTCTTAACCAAAACCAGCCCTTAGAATCATGACTAACACGTAATGGGCACATTTTGTGCTCACTGCATGTCTTAACTCACTTAACTTTCATGAATATCTCGAGAGGCAGGTACTATCATTATACCCAACTCACAGATGAGTGAAGCAAGGCACAGAAGATGAAGTTAATGCCTGGCCCGGAAGGCTGCCTTAAGGACTTTGGTTTATATTCTGTGGGAAATAAGAAGCTGCTGTAGGGTTCTGAGTCTGAGAGGAGCACAACATGAGTTAAGCGTCATATGCCTACTCCAGATGCTTCGTTGAGTCTGGACTGTGGTGAGCTGAAGAAAAAGGTAGGAAGACTAGCCAGGAGATCATCAAAGCCTGAAATAATGATAACTCTGATCAGTATGTAGGTGGTAGGGCTGACAACAAGAGGTTGTCTTCTGAATATATCCTGAAGCTAGAGCCAAAACAACTTTCTGAAAGATTGGATGTGGGATATGTAAAACAAGATAAAAATGTGACTGACTCCCAGGACTCACCAATGCTCCTGAAAACAAAGAGTTTCCAGAACCTAAATAAGAGTAGACTGTGATTGCCACAAGTGTGGGTGGGTTCTGAAGGGAACATGTTGAGTGGGAAGCACAGATTATGCATCCAATCAGATATGTTAAATGAGTGATTGGACATATGAGTGGATTTCAAGAGAGGGCTGAACTGGAGATTAAAGTCTGGGAATCTTCCATAGGAATAATATTTCTAGTCAAGAAGCCAGGAGAGATTTTCAAATGAGCATTGGAGATAGAGACATGAAAAGCACAAGTCAAACCCTGGGGTGCTCCAATGAGCAGGTGTTCCTATGACAAGGAAGTGATGAGATCTACCAGCTGCTTCAGACAGGGAGATTATGGCACAAAGGAATCCTAACTCAGATGTATGCATGTTCTTCCACACCTTCTCCCCCAACCCCACTCCCAGAAGCTACCTTGGTGTTGGTGGCCTGAGCTCAGTGATACGAGGAAGTGAAACTGGACAGGCTGACTCCAGAGCAGGTTCCAGTCTAAGTGCAGGTCAGTTTAATAGAATGGAAGGCAAAAGGTGTTCTTTGTCTTCCCGAAATGGCATTGATACAACCCTGCCTACTTTATCTCCCAGTGAAATTTGCCTATTCCCTTAGTGATCAATTAAGTCTTATTGTGACTTTTCAAGAACTTAGGCCTCTAGGGAGGATACATTTTGGGGAAAAGACCCTAGTCACATGGGTCATACGGTTCACAGCTCACATAGCCAAAGAGCCTGAGTGTCATTGCATGAAGGAAAAGATGCATTGAACAGATTGGGCCTCCAGAGATGCCTGAGATGGGATTCAGGAATTAGGAGATCAGATGTTCATGATAAGAAGAGGCGTACCACAGTTGTAAGTTTGTTATTGTCATACACTTAACTCAAATTCACAAGAATATGTATTTGAAAAAAAACTATAATAAGCTGATTTGCCAGTGTTCAGAGGAGAAAAGCTTGGATTTTGTTAGACTAAATTCCATGAAGATCCAAATTCCAGAGATACTAGTACACTGTTTGCTCATCTGTCCTAAGACTCAGATTTATCACCTCTGAAATGATAACCTGTTCACCTTAGGAAATCTCCACTGTTCTGGGTCAGAAAAGAAAGGGACCGTGTTGTAAGATCTTGTATTTTAGTTACCCATTAAACTAAGATTGCATTTAAACTTGCCACTTTGACACTTCAGAGTACACTGTAAAAGAAAGACCTTCTTAACCTGAAAGACAACAATTCTATATTTGATGGATTAGGACAGGTACAGATGCATATGTGTGGCCAGCAGAGGACATCTGGCCTGGGGGGATCCTGAATCTTAGGGGAACCAGAAACATGAGGGCTTTAAAGTATAACAGTGAGACCTTAGAGGAAACTTCCACGGTGTGGCAAGAGCCTGGAAAATACACTTGTCCTTACAACATTGTATGCCACAGAATTTTTCCTCTTCTGGAGACATAGACAAGGCACAAAGTAACTCTTGAAGTATCCTAAAAAGAAACTATAAAAACCCAAGTAATTATCTCGTGTGGTTACCATGGGTCCTTTCTTGTTTGCTATTTTAAAGAATAACTTCAAATCAATGGTATCACTTCCAAAGAACTATTTAATACATGATTGGATTAATATGTTTTTTCTTTCTCAGCTTATAATTTGATTAAAGTGGATTTAGATTTTGCAATTTTCATTTAAAAGACTGAATACCTGCTGCTCTGAAACAACATGTTGACTCTCAGTTCAAAAGCTATTAATTGCAACATTTTATTTGCTTGTTTTTCCAGGAAGCATCCATGATGCCCAAACCTTAAGATGTGAATAGAATATTCGCCAAGGTGAAGAACTAGGTACTCAGTGGTAAAATGACGTTGGTACCGCCTGAAGTTTGCCTTTAATCAAGTCCATTGAATGACACGTGAGAATTTTTTTTTTTCAATTTCTTAGCATCAGAAAAACTATTTTCTGCCAAAAAGATTTGAAAACTCAGAGCCATGGAGAAAGGCAAGCACTTTAATCCAGTGCCGACTTGGCCCCTTTATTGAAGAGTGATGGGAGGAGAGATGACAGACCTACTGCAGATCATCAGATTGAAAGCCCAAGGGGAGATTCATTCTTTCCCAACCTAGTGGACTCCTCTGAAAGCAAAAAGTCAGCCCAGTGTGGGCTATTTTTGATCTGCATAAAGGACTGAAAGTACACACTTGCTCTCCCACACTCTCATTTTTGTAAATACCAGATCACTTACCTATGGAACACTATTTCTAAAGGCGTCAGCTAATAGTATTATGAGGTTATTCCTGTACTTGGAAAGTTAATAAGCAAGGTTAGCCCACCCAACGGTGAGGTACTCAAGTTATGCATTGAGTTTTTTTAGTATATTTTTAAAAACTTCAAATGTGCCTACAAAAAATATTATTGGTGACACCCGCGTATTCTTTGTGGTTTTTTTTAATTATCCTTTTTCTTCCTCACCCAACCTCATACCATGTTTATGATCATTTATAGGGACGTAACAAATAACTAACATGCTGACTCTCCTAACTTGGGCTCTTTCCCTTAAAGTGGTTAAAGTTTTGGGAGCTCTTCTATGTTCCATGTCACTCACTTTCTGTCCACCTCTCCAGCCCACTGAGCTCTCTGGTCCCCTCCATCGTACACACCACCTTTCATAATGCTACTCATTCATCTAGAATGTGATGAAAGCCTGCCTCATGCCAGAAACTGCATTAGGCACTCAGGAGACCCAAGGGACAACCATTCCTGCATGCACTTGCTGAGATTGTACAGATCAGGGAGGCAAACAATGGCCAACAAATACAACTCACCATATTATTTACTATCTAGGTCAGAGGTATGTGCTGTGCAGATAAAATAGAGATGGGTAATTTCTTCTGAGTCAATCCAGGGTCAGGAGGCGTGGCCAGGGGAGGCCTCACTGTGAAGCAAAGGACGGATCTGGTAAAACGGATACACATCGTGGGACAGCAGAGCAAAGCTCTTACCCAGAGGGTCCGGACTGTCCAGAAGAAGCAGGCAGGCCAGTGTTGTTGGAGCCCATGGACAGGAGGAGTCACTGTAGGCAAGGGGTAAGGAAGGGAGGTAAGAGCAGCCAAAAGAGAAATACTGAGAATGGAAGGTTGAACAGAGTAACACGGAAATCTTCCCTTAGCCTAAGGGAAGAAGAGTTTCTGCAGACTTGTGGGGACAAGAGTGTGGGAGGAGTGGGCTCAACAGCAAATTGGAGAGGAGACAGGAATAGTGGGCAGAGATGCCTCAGAGGTAATTCCGCTGTGAAAGGGGGCTAAGAAATGGGTCTTCAGTGAAGACAATGGGGCCAAGTTAGTTCTTCATGGAAAACTGAGGGATTTCAGGGGTATGCCATTAATTAAAACCAGCACAGAGGAATAAACTTGTCCCAATTTAATGACAAAGGGCTTAGAAAGCATGCCATCTGTGTGGTTGAAGCAATAGAGATGTGAAGATCCAGTTGCCTTTAAATTTTAAAGCTTACCTGCCTATAATTTTAGACGGCTTATCATTTGAAGGAGGGATTAGGCTTTTTCTGCTGGTAAATCCAGGGAAATAATATAGTGAGAAACAGATTTTGGCTCCATTCAGTGGAGACTCTTTGATAAACAAGCCCTACGGATTCATGCTCTGGGAGGGACTCCCTGTCTCCATCACCATTTGCACGCTTGAAGGCAGCTGTAAATGGTGTTTCTGCACAGTGTCAAGGGATAAAGCAGTGATTCTGCAGGTGCCCTCCAACTTTAAGTTTCTAAAGAGGAAGTGATATTTGAAGAATGTGCTCTCTGTGTAAATCTATTCTGTTCCACGATGAAGGGTCAGAGTTGGCTACTTTCTCCCAATGGGAGAAGTGAGACTGCACGGGTTTCATTCAGCCTCTGCCTCCTGCTGTGCCACCTTAATCAAATGCTTATCCTCCCCAGGACCTCAACAGATGCGTGTTACTAAAACACTTACAAAAATCGTAAGTCAAATAAAGTAATTTACAGAAAATTAGCTCTCTGGGCCATGTATATTTCCACAAGACAAGATGGAGAACTCTATACATAGTCTTTCATAATCAAGGACATGGCTTAGAAAGAATCCCTAATCAGGATCAAGGAGATGATCTGTTTTGAACAAGGATAAGTATCATGCAAATATCAGACAGAATCAGAAAACAGGAGTGTGAAACAAATTCCTGCTCTGCCCCGTTCTGTCTAGTGGAGCCATTGCCATAAGGATACAGATGAAAACGCTCAGGCTACACCATGGCATGTGCTGTTCTCAGAATACGGACTATAACAATAGTGCTTCAGGAACACAGAAGACAGAGCCAGCTCCTGACTCTGCCAAGGTTATGTCAGGGAAGGATTTGGAAAAAACAGGACAAAGGAAAGATGGGTGAGAGTTCCTTAGCAAAGGAAAGAGGGTGTTTTCACCCGGAAAGAAATCCATGGGCAGTGTACAAAGACCACCTTGGGCTTTTGGTATGGCTCAACCTCAGGATCTGTTTTTGGGAAAAGATGACAGATTTGACTGGAAGGAAATTAAGACCAGGTCTTGAAGAGCTAAGCTATTTGGACTTTCTCCTGGAGTCATCGAAGGATAATCCCATCTTCAGGTCACATAGATGATCCAGATGGCATGACTCAGACACACTTAGTCACCACCTCGCCCTGAGGACACTCCACCACACTGTACCATCATCTCTCACCTCCATTTCTATAATTGTCCTCTACTTGGTGGCCCTGCTTTTCCCTGACTGTGCTCTGTGGTGCATTCTCAACACAACGGTCAAAGTGGTCCAATCAAACACTAAGCAGAACTGCTCCTGCCACACATCCATCTCATTCAGAGAAAAAATTCTAGTCCCTACAATGGCTAACATTGGAGGAATTTTTCTGAGCTCAGAAATTACCACGTCTCTGCTCTAGAAGCTCTCATGGCTCCCTATGGCTCACCTAATGAGAAGCTTCTACCAGCCCTTTAGACTCACCATCTACCTTTCCAAACTTACTCTCTACTATTTACCACTTTTTGTATATTCTTGCTCCAGTCAAACTGGCCTGCTTTATGGCTTGAGCATGATCCCTTTCCTGTCTTTTGTTCATGCCATTGCTTCAGGAACTGTTTCTCTCCTCAAACTGCCATACACCCACCATAATGCCAAAGTCACCATGGAAGTCTCCACGTCTTTAACGAATCTGCTTTGCTTTTCTACCAACCAGCCCAAACCAGGCCTCTTCAGATCTTCTAAACTGAGGACAAGGATCTTCTAAAACTCCCAGCTCTGAACATTTCTTGTAATCTAAACTTCCTTCTCTGAACATTTCCCATGAATCTCCTCTTGCCGCAGCAAGGATGCTATAAGCTAGTTGTAGATGGGACTTGCACACATATTTGTGACAATATAGCAAAACCACTACAGTGATTAATACATGTTTCTGGGGAGATACTTTGGGGCTATGCAAATATTCTCCTCCTTAAAATGTCACTCAATAATGTTACTGTTGTTTGGTGGATCTTGCCTGCAGAAAATGTTACCATGGTTTGCTAATGGCAATTTTGTATTTCCCTCACTTCTACATTTATTATTTGGGATTATCCTCTAAGGACCATTGCCTGCTTTCCCTTATTTATGTATTCAATCATTTATTTTTATTAGTATAAATTTATGGATATTTATTTTATTCTTAGAGTTATAATCCAATACATTCATAATTTTTCTTGTTCTTATTAAAATAGTTTCAGCTTTGGCCATTGGGAACTCCTTCAGAATGTTTCTGTGAGGTTTTTGTTTGATTGTTTGTTTTGTTTTTTTGACATGTTCTCATTCTCTCTCTCTTCCTTGTCCCTTTCTTCTTCCTTCCCTTTCTATCTGCTATCTTTTCTCTCTCCCTTCCTTCCTTCCTTCTTTCCTTCCTTCCTCCCTCCCTCTCTCCTTTCTTTCTTTCTTTCTTTCTTTCTTTCTTTCTTTCTTTCTTTCTTTCTTTCTTTTCTTTCTTCTTTCTCTTTCTTTCTTCCTTCCTTCCTTCTTTCTTTTCTTCTTTCCTTCTTTCTTTTTCTTTCTTTCTTTTCTTTCTTTCTTCCTTCCTTTCTTCTTTTTCTTCTTTCTTTCTTTCTTTCTTTCTTTCTTTCTTTCTTTCTTTCTTTCTTTCTTTCTTCCTTTCTTTTCTGCCTTTCTTCTTTCTCTCTCTTTCTTTTCTTTCTTTCCACTTCTTTACTAGGCCTATAAGATGCTTTAGGCTCTTCTTGTATTTTCTATTCTTCAAACTAATACTAAAGTTATTCAGGAAACCTTGTTTTTTAGTATAGGTAAATGGCACCAAAAGAGATCTGGGTAATAGGTATTTTAATTGCTCCAGGAATATTAGTGCTTCTAGGGTCCTCAGCAGAGATAAGAAATTATATATACATAATTATTTATATATATGTATATATTTATGGTGTTAAATACTTTAAAATTCTCAAACTATTTTTCTTGCAAATAATATCACAGTAGGAGACACAAGGAATCAATGGTTCTGGTATTTTCTACTCCTAATTTTATTGAGAAGTGGCAAAGTCTTCAGAAGTTTACTGGTTACTCTGCACATTTCCTGCTTAAAGGAAAGAAAAGATAAGATGATAAGATGATGTTTCCTGCCTAAAGGAGATGACACACACTCCCCATGGGATATCTTCACTGTGACTAAGGAAGATATTTTTCTCTTCAGTGTGAGAGAGGTGAACCTAATATATATTATATTATATATATTAATATATAATATATGATATATTCTATATATTATATATCTATTATATATTATATATATTTATATATAATAATCCATGAATATCCACATATCTATATTTCTATAACAATTATCCTGTGTATATATATCTTGATATCTCTGACTGTAATCTAGCTGTAATTTCAATAGAGCATCACCTGTGTGTCTATTTTATCATCATCATGGTTTCATCTTGCTTAGAAGAATGTAGGCCAGATTTAGGAACGTTTTGAAGTAAGCTTGATTCTCTCTTTAATAATTGCTTATTTTGTATGTTGTTAAATTATATCTGCCACTATAGAGGAGATTTTGTTAAGTTAATGGATAACCCTAAAATCACATTAGCTTAAAAAAATAAAAGTTTTATTTCAGGCTAAAACAAAGCCTTTTGTGTGGCCAGAGAACATGCTAGTAGAGCTTTCTTTCTTTCTCTTTTCTTTCTTTCTTTTTTTTTTTTTTTTTTTGGTTATTATACTTTAAGTTCTGGGATACATATGCAGAATGTGCAGGTTTGTTACATAGGTATACACCTGCCATGGTAGTTTGCTGCACCCATCAACCCATCATCTACATTAGTTATCTCTCCTAATGCTATCCCTCCCCTGGCTCCCCACCCCTCAACAGGCTGTAGTGTGTGATGTTCCCCTCCCTGTGTCCATGTGTTCTCATTGTTCAACTCTCACTTATGAATGAGAATATGTGCTCTTTGGTTTTCTGTTCCTGTGTTAGTTTACTGAGAATGATGGTTTCCAGCTTCGTCCACGTCCTTGCAAAGGACATGAACTCATCTTTTTTATGGCTGCATAGTATTCCATGGTGTATATGTGCCACATTTTCTTTATCCAGTCTATCATTGATGGACATTTGGGTTGGTTCCAAGTCTTCGCTATTGTGAATAGTGCCACAATAAATATACGTGTGCGTGTGTCTTTATAGTAGAATGACTTATAATCCTTTGGGTATATACCCAGTAACGGGATTGCTGGGTCAAATGGTATTTCTGATTCTAGATCCTTGAGGAATCACTACACTGTCTTCAACAATGGTTGAACTAATCTACACTCCCACCAACAGTGTAAAAGCTTTCTTATTTCTCCACATCCTCTCCAGCATCTGTTTGTTTCCTGACTTTTTAATGGTTGCCATTCTAACTGACATGAGATGGTACGATCTTTGACACACTTGACAGAAGCAATGGGGAAAGGATTCCCTATTTAATAAAGGGTGTTGGGAAAACTGGTTAGCCATATGCAGAAAACTGAAACGGACCCTTTTCTTATCCCTTATACAGAAATTAACTCATGATGGATTGAATACTTAAAAGCAAGACCTAAAACCATAAAAACCCTAGAATGATACCTAGGCAATACCATTCAGGACATAACCATGGGCAAAGACTTCAGGACTAAAATGCCAAAAGCAATGGCAACAAAACCCAAAATTGACAAATGGGATCTAACTAAATGAAAGAGCTTCTGTACAGCAAAAGAAACTATTATCAGACTGAACAGGCAACCTACAGAATGGGAGAAAATTTCACAATGTATCCATCTGTCAAAGGGTTAATTTCCAGAATCTACAAGGAACTTAAACAAATTTACAAGAAAAAAAAAAAAAACCCACCAAAAAATGGAGCTTTCTTTCTTAAGATTCTCAGCATCATTTTTCCTTGATATGATGTATGTAAATCATGACATACAAAGATAGAGAGAAGTGAAGAGCTCAACACCTGCAATTAAATGCTTTAAAGCAGAAGAGACACAGGGTCCTGTTGCTCACACTTTATTGTCAAAGCATATCTTATGACCATAATGAACTTCACACAGGGGCTGAGGAAATGTAGCTTTTCCACATGTCCACAAAGCCAACATTGCAAATATTGATGGACAATAGAAAAATTTGCCCAAAACACTAAGTGAAGTATTTTTTAAATTATTCTTAATATAACTACTTACCTTTCTATTTTAACTTTTTTTAAAATTATTTCTCTTACATGGTTTTATGTAATATTGTGATGTTCATATATGTTTGAGAAAATTATCATTTTCTTATATAACCTAAATTTGTTGAAAAAAGGACGAAAAACTTGCTCCTCTAATGGTATTTCCATGGAATGGAAGGATATATATGTATGAGGAAGGATGGCACCAAGTGAAAAGCACAGTAATGGAATTACAACCCACACTGAAGTTTTCTGCTACTGAGTGGGATGGAGGATCCACTCAGCCCAACTTTTCACCGAAAACAATCTGAAAGCCGGACAAATTCCCAAATATATGACCTGCCCACATATAGGTATCAATATAGATGTAGCAACAAAAACTAAAAGAAGAAAATTTCAGATGAGAAGGCGTGGTTGTAGGAGAGTCCCAGGGTCCCTGGAAACCCTAGTAGCATATGTTGGTTTTGAGAAGGAGCCAGAGCTGCAAGATTGGGCTTGAGAGGAGCCAAGGGCAGCTGCTGAGGGGCAGAGACGTTAGACAAGTGGAAGGGGCTCAACACAAGGCAGTTTCTCCCTTCAGGTATTTGGTAAACTCCAAAGCTGTGTAGGCTGAAAGCCAAAGAGCTAAATCACAAAATCTGAAAAGCAGCAGGGAATGTCCTTCTACCTCCCAGTGTTTGGATGCTCACAAGACAAGGACCCGAGAGGAGAGGAGGTACTGGACACACTGGTGAGAGCTGCAAGCCTGGAGTGGGTGAGGAAGTGAAGTGATATGGAAAATCTGCCACCCAGATTCTCTCTGGCCAATCTGGGCAAAGCTGAAGGCTAAGTAGCTTTTTATTTTTATTTTTTTAAACTGTGGTTGGCATTCTACCAAAATTTACTAGCCATGAAAATAGATGGGATTATCTGAAAACCAAAATAAAAATCAAGGCAGACCTACAGGTGATTATAATTACAGCTAGCAGTAGACTTTAAAATATTATGACTATTTTAAGAAAATAAGAAAAGAAGAAGCATAAAATAGGTGAAAAGCTATGAAAATTTAATAGAAAATTTTATTATATGATGTAAGATAAGATTCATATTTAACAACTGAAGAACAATGACTGAAATTAAGAACTCAATGTATGCATTGAACAAAAGACTGCAGAAAAACACATAACTGATGACATAGAAATTAGATTCATAGGAACTACACAAATAGAAATACAGAGAGAGGAAAAAATTTTTTAAATATCACAAAACAGATTAGAAGTGATATATAGTACATTATCAGAAGGCCTAATATTCTTGTAATTGCTGTCCCAGAATAATATGGGAAAATGGTTAAAAATAATGTTTTTTGCAATGGCAAAGATTTCCCTGAAACTGATGAATAACATTGAACTGTACATTTGAGAAGCTCAGCCAGCTCAAGCAGAATTTTTTAAACAAAGAAAAGAAAAAGGAAAAAAAAAAAACACACCCAGAACCCAGACACACAAAGTTCAACTATTGCAAATCAAAGCAAGGAAAAAATGATAAAACATCCAGAGAAAAGAGGGCACATTGTTTATAAATTTACAAGTAATATATGCACAGCTGACTTGACTTCTCAGAACAATGGGAGAGGTTAATACATGAGAAAATACAAAAGAAAACTTACTACACAGGCATTAACAGTAGCATCCTATGGATTTAAAATGATAATAATTAAAACTTATGGTTAACATAAAGCCAGAGTTGGCAGTAGGAGATATATATATCTCTCTCTATATATATCCATTGCAGGTGTAGACCTATGTAACAAACCTGCATATGTATGTGTGTGTGTGTGTGTGTGTGTGTGTGTGTATTTATTTCCAATTCCAAAGTCCTGAGATTATTAGAAAATAGTAAAAGTAATACTTTGGTTCATACTTTATATTTTGTAATATCCAAGATGACAACAAAAGTATACTCAAAGATGAAAGGTAGTGTGGGCAGAGCAAGATGGCCGAATAGGAACAGCTCCAGTCTCCAGCTCCCAGCATGAGTGACACAGAAGATGGGTGATTTCTGCATTTTCAACTGAGGTACCAGGTTCATCTCACTAGAGAGTGCCAGACAATCGGTGCTGGTCAGCTGCTGCAGCCCGACCAGCGAGAGCTGAAGCAGGGCAAGGCATCGCCTCACCTGGGAAGCACAAGGGGAAGGGGAATCCCTTTTCCTAGCCAGGGGAACTGAGACACACAACACCTGGAAAATCACGTAACTCCTACCCCAATACTGCACTTTACCAAGGATCTTGGCAAACGGCACAGCAGGAGATTATATCCCACACCTGGCCCAGAGGGTCCGACGCCTGGGAGGCCTCTCTCATTGTTAGCACAGCAGTCTGCCATCTAATGGCAAGGCAGCAGCAAGCCTAGGGGAGGGGTGCCCACCATTGCTGAGGCTTAAGTAGGTAAACGAAGCCACTGGGTAGCTCGAACTGTGTGGAGCCCACAGCAGCTCAAGGAGGCCTGCCTGTCTCTGTAGACTCCACCCCTGGGGACAGGGCACAGCTAAACAACAAAAAAAAGGCAGCAGAAACCTCTGCAGACGCAAATGACCCAGTCTGACAGCTTTGAAGAGAGCAGTAGATCTCCCAACACGGAGGTTGAGATCTGAGAAGGACAGACTGCCTGCTCAAGTGGGTCCCTGACCCCTGAGTAGCCTAACTGGGAAACATCCTCCACTAGGGGCAGAATGACACCCCACACCTCATATGGTGGGGTACACCCGTGAGACGAAGCTTCCAAAGCAAGAATCAGACAGGTACACTTGCTATTCAGTAATATTCTATCTTCTGTAGCCTCTGCTGCTGATACCCAGGCAAACAGGGTCTGGAGTGGACTTCAAGCAAACTCCAACAGACCTACAGCTGAGGATCCTGACTGTTAGAAGGAAAACTAACAAACAGAAAGGACACCCACACCAAAACCCCATCAGTATGTCACCATCATCAAAGACCAAAGGCAGATAAAACCACAAAGATGGGGAAAAAGCAGGGCAGAAAAGCTGGAAATTCAAAAAATAAGAGCACATCTTCCCCTCCAAAGGAATGCAGCTCATCGCCAGCAACAGATCACAGCTGGACTGAGAATGACTTTGATGAGTTGAGAGAAGAAGGCTTCAGTCCATCAAAATTCTTAGAGCTAAAAGAGGAATTACGTGTCCAGCACGAAGAAACTAAAAATATTGAAAAAAGAATGCAAGAATGGATAACTCGAATAATGAATGCAGAGAAGGCCATGAACGAACTGACAGAGATAAAAACCATGACACGAGAAATACGTGACAAATGTACAAGCTTCAGTAACCGACTCGATCAACTGGAAGAAAGAGTATCAGCAATTGAGGATCAAATGAATGAAATGAAGTGAGAAGAGAAGTCTAAAGAAAAAAGAGGTAAAATAAATGAACAAAACCTTCAAGGAGTATGGGATTATGTGAAAAGACTAAATCTATGTCTGATTGGGTTGCCTGAAAGTGAGGGGGAAAATGGAAACAAGTTGGAAAACACTCTTCAGGATATCATCCAGGAGAACGTCACCAACCTAGTAAGGCAGACCAACATTCAAATTCAGGAAATACAGAGAACGCCACAAAGATACTCCTCAAGATGAGCAACTCCAAGACACATAATTGTCAGATTCACCAAAGTTGAAATGAAGGAAAAAATGTTAAGGGCAGCCAGAGAGAAAGGTCGGGTTACCCACAAAGGGAAGCCCATCAGACTAACAGCAGATCTCTTGGCAGAAACTCTATTTTGTTTCAAGAATACAAAAACAGAAAAAATTTCCTTTTTCCTTGTATGTTAGCATGCTCCTAATTCTTCATTCATTCCATTTTCTGACTCCCCAAAAAAGGTTTAAATTAAAACTGCAAGCATAAATTATTTAAAACTAGAGATGAAACATGAAAAACCAAGCAAGTATAATTCTTGAATATAAAATCCAAAACTAAGCTATGAGCAGGCAATGTATATTCATGGATGAAAGAAAAATTTCATTTTAAGAGTATGCATGAAATAATAAGCCCTAAAAACAGAAGGAAGGATATAGACAACTAGTAGGCATTTGAAAACATACAAATTTCACAGGTGGTTAAACTAACAATTATGAAATGGAATAGCAGAATCCTTCTTTAGCATGACAAACAACATCCATCTTAAATCAAAGGGACTTCCCGTTTCCAGTTTGACATATAAAGAGCTTGGAAGTCATCAACTCCATCCTCACAACAAGAAAAAAGATGAACAAGATGAAAATCAGCACTTCTATCTGTCTTGGAAGAAGTTGAGGGATGGGGAGAACACCTTACTTACAGAGAAGTGAGGATTGGAATTACACTGGACTTCAGAAACAAGACCAACAAGAAGGCAGTGTAGTAACATTTTTAAAGCTTTGAAAGAAACTAAGCTAGTATTCTATATCTTGAGAAATTATCTGTAGAAAGTGAAGAAATAGTTTTTTCAAACAAAAATTGAGAGAATTTGTCACCAATAAGTTCACCATGCAATAAATTTGGAAAAAAAAATTAATTTCAGAAAAAAGGAAAAATGTGCTAAGTCAGAAACTTGGATATAGATACAGAAAGGAAGAGTGATAGAGAAGGAACAAATGAAGGTAAAGCATTATTTTCATTTTTCTAATTCTTAATTGATGTAACAAATAGAAGTTTGTTCAAATTAATAACAGCAACAATGTGTTCAGTGATTATAACATAGATAAGCATTGAAATGAATGAAGGAATGTTATTAGGGATAGGTGGAAGATATTGAAAATATTCATTTATAAGGTAACTGCACTACTTGTGAAATGATAACTGTTTTTCAAAAGTGGACTTGGATTAATTGTAAATGTATATTGCAAACTCTAGGACAATCACCAAATAAAAGAGAAATATAATTGATATAAGAGAAGAGATAAAATGGAGTACATCATCTGATGATAAAATAGTAAATAAAAAATAGCTCAACTAAATACAGGAAAAACAGAAAAGAAAGAAAAAGGGAAGACAAACAACAAATATAAAACAGTTATAATTATATGCATGTTAATACTATATCACATTAAATGTGAATGGCCTAAATACACCAATTAAAAGACAGAGCTTGTCAGAGTGGACTAAAAAGAAACAGGAGCTAAGTATAATTGTCCACAGAAAACCCATTTTAAATATGAAGACCCAGGAAAATTAAAAGCAAAGGGATGGGAGAGTACATACCATGATAGTATTAATTGAGAGAAAGCTAGAATAGCTATATTAATTTCAGAAGAGCAGATTTCAGGGCAAGCTAGTTTATTAGGGGAGACATTACAAAATGACAAGGGAGTCAGTTCTCCAAGAAGATATAACAGTCCTTAAAATGTATGTACCTAACAACAAAGCATCAAAATACATGAGGCAAAACAGGTAGAACTGCACATCGAAATAGATGAATCCACTATCATAGCTGGAGACTCCAACACTGTCTATTAGAAATGAACAGACCTAGTAGGCAGAAAATCAGTGAAGACATAGTAGAACTCAACAGCACCATTAACAAATTTAAAGGAGTAGAAAAACACCTTATCAAATTTGAAGAGTAGAAGTCCTATGAAGTATGCACTCAGACCACAATGGAATTGTACTACAAATTAATAACAGAAAGATAAATGGAAAATCTCCACATACTTTAAGTTTAAACAACACAGTTCTGAATAATACATGGATCAAAGAAGTCTCAAGAAAAGTTGAAAAAAGATCTTGAACTAAATGAAAATGAAAATATAAACTCTCAGGCTTGGCCTGGGGGCTCACATCTGTAATCCCAGCACTTTGGAAGGCTCAAGCAGGTGGATCACTTGAGGCCAGGAGTTTGGGATCAGCCTGGCCAATATGGTGAAACCCCATCTCTACTAAAAATACAAAAATTCCCCAGGTGTAGTGGTGTGTGCCTGTAATCCCAGCTACTCTGACACGAGAATCACTTACACCCAGGAGACAGAGGTTACAGTAAGCTGAAATTGCACCACTGCACTCCAGCCTGGGCAACAGAGCAAGACTCTGCCTCCAAAAAAATTTTTTAAATACATAACTTATCAAAATTGCAGAATATAAGAAAATAAGCACTTAGATGGAAACTCATAGCATAAAATACATATATTAGAAAAGAATAAAAATCTAAAATTAAACCAATTGTCTGAGATGCTCAAGTGGTATGATACAATTATTTTAACATCTGTCCCAAATATCTTAGAATCCCAACTCACTATTGTCAGAACAAGGAATCATACATACAAAAAATAAACAAGGACTAAAATTTTTAAAAACTGTAAAGGACAAAAAATTATCCTAATTTAATTGTCATTTTGGAAGGAAAAAATAAAGAGAAACAACTACAGTCAAGAACAAAATTAAATAAAGTAGGTGATTAGAAAATAGTATACACTTGCCAGTAATAACTCACTATATAATAGATTGATATTGATATTTTCAAAAGCAATAAAAAATATAGAAATAATTTAACATGATTTTCAAAAAAATACTTTTCTAACATCTATAAACAGTTTGAATAAATAAAAGTCAGTAGAAATAGTGTTTGTAAATAATATGAATCAATGGTTTAAAATTGAAAACTATTTCCAAATCAGCTCATATATTGAGGTTTCATTTTGTTTTGTTTGTTTCTGTTCTTGTTTGTGACAACATCCCAATGAGATATTTTTGTAACTTTATAAATTCATATTTACCTTCCTGTAGAATCAAATTCACAAACGGAAAACAAAGGAACATGTGAAAAAGAAGTTTCCTTAGGGAGAAAATGCCATGTGTAGGCTTTATGTTATAAATCTGTATGTGATAAACGATATTGAGCTAGATTGATAAAATCAAACTAATCAATGATAGAGACTAACACTATAGTGTACTATAAGATAAATTATAAAAAGGTGAATGCCAACAAATTTTGCTCAAAATTTGATACTCTTACATGCATGCATAGATGCACATATGTATTTAGATGTATGTATTTAGACACCCATCAACCCATCTAACATCATTAAGCAATTTTCACATATGCCTTATCTGTGTATTTGTATTACTTTCTAGCTTTCTACCAAAAATAGATATGATAATGGGCAACATTGTTAGACTCATCTACTAAAGTAAAAATCTATAGGTCAAAGATAATTTAAAATTAAAATAATATAATGAATATTTGTACCACTTTTTTTTCTATATAAAGTGGAGATCTTACCCATTATGAATTAAGAAGAAACCCGACAAATACACAAAGGGCACATTGCAAAACAGTGTATGCTATATGTGTTCATCTGTTTTCACACTGCTATAAAGAGCTTCCAGAGACTAGGTAATTTACAAAGGAAAGAGGTTTAACTGACTCACAGTTCTGCATGGTTGGGGAAGCCTCTGGAAACTTACAATCATGATAGAAGGCGAAGGGAAAGCAAAGCTACCTTTACAAGGTAGCAAGAGGGAGAATGGGCGAGCAAAGGGGGAAGAGCTCCTTATAAAATCATCACATATTTGATGAGAATAGATATTTGATATGAGAATAGATATTTGATATCTCACTCTCATGAGAACAGCATTGGGAAAACCACCGCCATAATTCAATTACTTCCACCTGGTCTCTTCCTTGATACACAGGTATTATGAGGATTATGGGGATTACAATTCAAGATGAGATTTTGATGGGGACACAAAGTCTAACCATATCACCATATAATCTCTTTTATGTATGTACATTTACAAGTATGTGGAAATTGAATGTTAAACATTTCATGTAATAGTATGTATATTAATGTGTTACACATATATGTAAGCATACGCAAATAGCAAATAAACTTTGTTGTTATCTCTGGGTGGTGGAATTACTCGTGATTTTTATATTTATACATGAAATGGCATCAGTTCAGTAATAAGAGAAGTAGATAAAGATTACAATTAAGGTCAATATATTTTGTAGTGAAAATATTTAGCTTTTATTCTTCATCAGTGTGTTTACTCAAAGATGTTAAGATCTTTCTGGCCCATGTCTGCTCCAAGAGCATCATTTTGCATAGATCTTTATGGGGATTATTTCCAACCTTTTGGGCAATATTTTATGTCCACTGCTGAGAAAATCAATAATTTTGTACACAAGGCTGTATTTTTATTTTTGTTTCTGAAATTGTTTATTTGCTTAAGATCTAACCTAGCCTTGGTTACCCTTACAGCTTGTGCTATGTTTAAAGAACACCTTCCAAGTCAAGGTCAGCCCCTGTGGAAGACTCCTCAACAGTCATGGACGGGATGGAGGAGGGAAGTCACAACATGTTTCTTGCTAAAAGAAACTGTAAACCGTAAATCACTTTCTCACAAGAATTTGTTCATGTTCATTTCCTAAGAGAATATTGAGCAATGTTGCCCCCTGAGCCTGGTAAATATGTTGATTTAAGATGTATATCTAATAGTTCCATGATGCATTTGACCACAGTGGTTACCTGAAGGGTGGAATGAGGTAGCTATCTCCAAAGGAGGGATGAAGAGAGGAGTGTCCTCTGACATGATAACTGGACGTCACCTGAGAATGAAAGGCAGGCATGAAGCAGACACCCAGAGCTGAGTCAAAGATGGGATGGTGAGGGGAGCAGAGAAATGCGTTACACAGTCATCAGCATTATCAGTTGCCTATAGGGTGCCTGGCACTATATTAAGCATTAAAGCATAATTTCTCAGCAAGCCAGGCATAGTTCTGGAATCTAAATTACCTCCCAACCAGAGCGTCTACTCCATTCTCTTTTCTAGCACTCAATAAACCTTAACATTCAAGGTGGAAAGACTGTACAAAGTAAAATTAGACAGATCCAAAGCCACTGTTTTGTCCTGTGTTTGTTCTGTGAATCTGTTCCCCATCTACATACTTAGGCTGTTGATGCAAAGATCAGTGTAAGCCCTTAATGAGTTATACAAAACAGAATATCTCAGCATCAGGCCCATTTAGCACCATCAGATACCAGTATCTTTTATTCCTCTCTTTTCAGAATACTAGATCAACTTCAGTGAATTGTAGCAATGTGAAATATAACATTCTTTGAACACTGCTAAAGTTAAAGGAAATTAGGATAATATCATTATGTAGTTTGGCTTGAGAAATTGCTGAAACGGAAAGAATCAGAAAACTGTATGAGTATGATACAATGTGGAATGATAAATTGGAACAATGCTCAGATGGTTCTAGAGAAGCAGTGTGAAGCTCAGGGTGATAGCTTTTGCGTGTGGCATAGGGAAAATGACAGCATGGCAGATGACCAAGGACCTTGCATACTAAGGTCAAGGGCTTTGGTAAATACTTTCTCTAATGCTCTCCTGAAACATCAAAAATTCAAGCAAAAGAGTGGTTTTCAATTTGCATTTGGAAGATACTTTAGGTAGAACTTTTACTTCGTTCAGCTACTAAAATAATGGATCACACTGGTTAGTTTTAAATATTGAACCACACTTGCATTCCTGGAATAAGCCCCATGTATATAATTCTTTTTATATAGTGGTGAATTCTGTTGACTAATATCTGGTTAAGAATTTTTGTCTAAATTTATGAATGATATAACTTATAGTTTAATTTCCTTTCTTTTTTTGTTTCATACTATCTTTGGTTTTAGTATTGGGGAAATACCACCTTCATAAAAATAATTCAGAATTTTTTCTCATAATTTCAGGAGGGGATTATGTACAGTTAGTGTTAATTATTCTTTAAATGTTTTGTAGACTTCTCCAGTGAAATCATCTTGGCTTGGACATTTTGGAGGTACAGGGTGTAGTTATTAAATCATACACTATAATTTTCCTAATAAAGTGTTTTTCAGATTATCTATTTCATATTAGACGAGTTATTATACTTTTGAATTGGTCTATGTCATCTAAATTGTCAAAAAGATATGTATAGAGTTGTTGATTGTATATCTTTATTATTCTTTTGATGTCTTCAGTGTTTATAGTAATATTTCCTCTTTCATGCCTGAGATTAATAATTTATGCCTTCTCTTTTTTTTTTCTCTGTCAGTCTTGTGATATGGTTTGTTTCCCCACCCAAATCACACCTTGAATTGTATCTCCCAGAATTCCCATGTGTTGTGGGAGGGACCCAGGGGGAGGTAATTGAATCTTGGGGGCTGGACTTTCCGGTGCTATTCTCCTGATAGTAAACGAATCTCACAAGATCTGATGGGTTAATCAGGCATTTCCGCTTTTGCTTCTTCCTCATTTTTCTCTTGCCACCATCATGTAAGAAGTGCCTTTCACTCCCCACCATGATTCTGAGGCCTTCCCAGCCATGTGGAACTGTAAGTCAAATTAAACCTGTTTTTGTTTCCAGTTTTGGGTATGTCTTCATCAGCAGCAAGAAAATGAATTAATACAGTAAATTGGTACCGATAGAGTGGGGCGTTGCTGAAAAGATACCCAAAACTTTGGAAACTCCATAACAGGCAGAGGCTGGAACAGTTTGGAGGGCTCAGAAGAAGAAAAGAAAATGTGGGAAAGTTTGGAATCTCCTAGAGACTTGTTGAATGGCTTTGAAAAAAATGTTGGTAGGTCTCAGATGGAGATGAGGAACTTGTTGTGAACAGTAGCAAAGGTGACTCTTGTTGTGTTTTAGCAAAGAGACTGGCAGCATTTTGCCCCTGTCCTAGAGATTTGTGGAACTTTGAACTTGAGAGAGATGATTTAGGGTATCTGGAGGAAGAAATTTCTAAGCATCAAAGCCTTCAAAAGGTGAGTTGGGTGCTGTTAAAAGCATTCCATTTTAAAAGGGAAACAGAGCATAAAAGTTCAGAAAATTTGCAGCCTGATGATGCAGTAGAAAAGAAAAACCCATTTTTTGAGGAGAAATTCAAGCCGGCTGCAGAAATTTGCATAGTAGCAAGGAGCCTAATGTTAATCCCCAGGATCATGGGGGAAATGTCTCCAGGTCATGTCAGAGGTCTTCATGGCAGACTCTCCCATCACAGGCCCTGATGCCCAGGAGGAAAAAGTGGTTTAGTGGGCCAGGCCCAGGGTCCCCATGCTGTGTGCAGCCTAGAGATTTGGTGCCCTGTGTCCCAGCCATTACAGTCATGGCTGAAAGGGGCCAACATAGAGCTCAGTCTGTGGCTTCAGAGGGTGGAAGCCCCAAGCCTTGGCAGCTTCCATGTGGTGTTGAGCCTGCAGGTGCAGGAAAGTCAAGAATTGAGGTTTGGAAACCTCTGTCTAGTTATCAGAAGATGTATGGTAATGCCTAGATGCCCAGGCAAAAGTTTACTGCAGGGGTGGGGTCCTCAAGCAGAACCTCTGCTAGGGAAGTATGGGAGGGAAATGTGGGGTCAGAGCCCCCACACAGAGTCTCTACTGGGACACTGCCTACTGGAACTGTGAGAAGACCATCGTCCTCCAGACTCTGGAATGGTAGATCCACTGACAGCTTGCACCCACCGTGCGCCCGGAAAAGCTGCAGACACTCAGCACCAGCCTTAAAAGCAGCCAGGAGGGAGCCTGTACCCTGCAAAGCCACAGGGCCAGAGCTGCCCAAGACCATGGGAATGCACCTCTTGCATCAGTGTGACCTGGATATGAGACCTGGAGTCAACAGAAATCATTTTGAAGCTTTAAAATTTGACTGCCTTGCTAGAGTTCAGACTTGCGTGGGGCCTGTAACCCCTTTGTTTTGGACTAGTTTTCCCATTTGGAATGGCTATATTTACCCAATATCTGTACCCCGCCCCGTACCTAGGAAGTAACTAGTTTACTTTTTATTTTACAGGCTCATAGGCGGAAGGGACTTGCCCTGTCTCAGATGAGACTTTGGACTGTGGACTTTTGGGTTAATGCTGAAATGAGTTATGAGTTCAGGAGACTATCGGGAAGGCATGATTGGTTTTGAAATGTGAGGACATGAGACTTGGAGGGACCATGGGCAGATGATACGGTTTGGCTGTGTCCCCACCCAAATCTCAACTTGAATTGTATCTCCCAGAATTCCCACATGTTGTGGGAGGGACCCAGGGGGAGGTAATTGAATAATGGGGGCCGATCTTTTCTGTGCTATTTTTGTGATAGTGAAAAAGGCTCACAAGAGCTGATGAGTTTATCAGGGGTTTTTGCTTTTGTTTCTTCCTCATTTTTCTCTTGCCACTGCCACGTAAGAAGTGCCTTTTGCCTCCTGCCATGATTCTGAGACCTCCCCAGCCATGTAGAACTGCAAGTCCAATTAAACCTCCTTTTGTTCCCATTTTTGGGTATGTCTTTAACAGCAGTGTGAAAATGAACTAATACATCTTGCTAGGGTTTTTCTAAAATCTTTAAAAAGAACCAGTTACTTGTTTCTGGTTTTCCGTTTTCTAATGATTTTCCGTTTTCAATTTCATTGATTTATGTTCTTATTTTTATTACTTCCTTCCTTCTGCTTGCACTGGATTTATTTTGCCCTTCTTTTTCTAGGTTCTTGGAAGGAGACTAGAGTAAGACTCTTTGCTCTCTTCAAAATGCATACATTCAGTGCTATAAATTTCCTTCCCAGTACTGCTTCAACTGTGACTCACAACCACTGACAAATTGTATTTTCATTTTGACTCAATTCAACCCTTTTAGACTTCATTTTTGACCTGTGAACTATATGAAAATGTATCATTTTTAGTTGTTAGAAAATCTATTTCATTTTTGCTATTGATTTCTACTTTGATTCCATTGTAATCATAGTGTACACTCTGTATGCTTTCAATTATTTTAAATTTGTTGAGATATTTTAATTGTACTTGAAGTGAGTTTTTTCATACATTGCATATAGTTTGCCCATGTTCATTATTCGGTCAATCTCTGTCTTGTACTTGATGTTTTAAGACCATTCACAGTAAATGTAATTACTGCTGTTAGAACTTAAATCTGCATTCTATTTTTTGTTTTCTTTTTGTTCTGTTTTCATTTTGTTAACTTTTTTCTGCCTTACTGGAGCAGTTTTAGAATTTCATTTTGATTTATCTATAGAGTTTTTGAATGTATCTCTTTGTCTAGCTTTTTCAGTAGTTACTCCATTTATTATATTACATATACATTAATTTGCCATCACAGAGTGCTCATGCCATCATTTTGCCAGTACAAAGGAAGTATAGAAATCTCATCTGCCATTACTATCTGCCCTCTCCTGTTTATAATGTAATTGTACATTTATGATTGTTGCATTTACCCATTCACTTATTTATTTTGCTGTTTCCCTGTTCTTTCTTCACTCTTGACATTCCTATATTCTGTGTTTTGTCTTGTCTTTCTTGTTTAGAGAATTTCCTTTAGCCTTTCCTTTATGGTAGATCTGCTGGCAAAGCATTTTCTGGTTTTTTTCTGACTTCAGAATGTTTTGCCTTCCCCTCCATTCCTGAGGGGTATTTTTGCTTGACAAGTGATATTGATTGACAGTTTCTTCTTTTAGCACATGAACAATGCTTTGCCCCACTTCATCTTTCCTCCATGGTTTCTGATAGAAAATCTGCTGTCATATGAATTCTTTTCCACCCATAGGTAAGGTGGTGTTTCTCTTTGAATACTTTAATGATTTTCATTTGCCATTAGTTTACAGCAGTTTAACTGCAGTTTGTCTTGGTGCTATTTTATTTGGGTTTATCTGTTTAGTGTTTGGCCCACTTCTCAAATCTGTAGTCTTACATCTTTTGCCTAGTTTAGAGAGTTTCAGCCCTTTTTTCTTCAAGTATTTTTATAGTGTTATTTTTTATTTCCTCTCCTTCTGAGACTCTGATAACAAGAACAATATACCTTTTGTGACAGTTCCACAGGTCCCTGAAGTTTCTTCTATTTTGAGACAGAGTCTCGCTCTGTCACCCAGGTTGGAGTGCAGCAGCACTATCTTGGCTCACCTCCTGGGTTCAAGTGATCCTCCTGCCTCAGCCTCCCGAGTAGCTAAGATTACAGGCATGTGTCACCACATCCAGCTAATATTTGTATTTTTATTAGAGATGGGGTTTTACCATGTTAGCCAGGCTTGTTGTGAACTCCTGACCTGAGGTGATCTGCCCACCTTGGCCTCCCAAAGTACCGGGATTATAGGCAAGAGCCACCATACCTAGCCCCTGAGGCTTTTTCATTTTTATTTTTTTCCAGTCTATCTCTCTGTGGTTTAGAATGAATATTTCCTATTGTTATACTTTCAGATTCACTAATTCTTTCATCTGTTCCCTCCATTCTGCTGCTGAGCCCATCCATTGAGTATTTTTAAATCGTTGTTTGTTATATTTTTCAGTTCTAACATTTCCATTGGGTTCTTCCTTATAATGCCAATTTACTTACTGAGGTTTTCTTTTCTTTCTTTTCTTTTCTTTTTTCATTTCTCTCAATCACATTTGGTATTGTTCATTGAAGCATTTTTACAAAAGTTGCTTCAAAATCTTTGTCAGGCACTCTAAAACCTGTCTGTCACTCAGCATTGACATCTACAGATTTTTTTTTCATTCAAGTGGAGACTTTCCTGGTTTTTGTATGACAAGTAATTTTTTATTGAAACCTGAATATTTTGTTTATTATATTCTGGGAATTTGGATCTTCTGGAACCTTCTGTTTCACTTGGCTTCCTTTGACACCACTCTGGCAGGGGAAGGGAGGGAACTACTTCATTATTTCCAAGTGAATTGGAAGTGCAGGTTTCCCTCTTGGTCTCTGCTGACCCCTGAGGAGTACGTGCTCCTCATTACTGCTAGATGGGTGTGGAAGTTCTGCCTCCCCACTTGTCCCCCATTCAAACCTCCTTGGCTGACATGAATATGAGTTCCTTTTTATTGTTCCCCACACAGCCTCTACCGACACCCCTGGGGTGGTCTAACTACTGCTGGGGGTGGTGAAAGTCCTGACTCTCTATGAAGCCTCCTTTGACACCATCCCAGTGAAGAAGTGGACTGGCATTTTGTTACTGTCAGGTGAGGCAGAAATCCATGTTCCCTATGTGGTCTCCACTGAGACCACTCAGGGGGTCAGGACCATTACTTCTTGGCAGGGATGAAAGTCCTGGCTCCTGTCTCAAGCTGGCACCACTCTGTTGAGAGTTGTGGGTGGGGACTATTGCCTGGAGAGTGTGAAAGCTTCTTACTTGGCCTTTCATGGCCTGGGTGGGAGTGAGACCACTGTTTTTTTCTGTGGCATTTGATTTGAGTAGATCATGTTTTGCTTAAAAGTATTATTTCTGTTATGCCACCCCTTTCCTGGTTCTTTGGCTAGACAGAGTAGGGCTTGGGTGGAGGAAGAGATTTAGTTTGTGCCAGTTGACATTTCTGGGTTTCTGGCTTCTTCATCTCCAAGTCTTAGATACATGAAGCAAAATGAAAACCCAGGAAACTCACCACCCTATTGTTTCTAGGTCCCAGGGTCCCTGGCCTATCTGCCTTCTCCTTTCAAACTTTCAGAGTTTTCATATGTTTGTTTTATATACAATGACAGTTATAGTTAGCAGGAAGGGTAGAGACAAGAAAGTCCACTCAATCTTCCTGAAAATAGAAGTAAAATGTGATTTTAAAATGTAAAGTATGACAAAATGTACATGATAGTGCAGATTTGAAAGTCCCTCATCCATGGGAAAAGACAGATTGTTTTATAGCCATGGTAACAAGTAAATGCCAGAACTGGTTTTAATCCTGCCTGACCCATCAGTGACAACACACCTTAATCCAATCAATTAATAACTGAACACACCACAGAATGTTGGCCAGTTAGTGACACCATGCTTAAAGACAGTGGCAGCCTCTCTCCAGTGAACGAACTTCTGTACCCAGCCAGTTCATCACAGTTGTGCCTGATAATCTGTTTCTAATGCTGTTGACAACCCACTGCTATCACTGTAACCAACACAACTCTAACCAACACTAACCTGATATGGTTTCTAAGACTAGCATGCAGCTCTGTTCAGTGAGACTGTCCCTAATAAGCACAGTGCTTTTTAATTAAGCCTTAAACTCATCTTTGTTTTTCTGTTTTGAAATTGTTTATTCTGCCTTGGACAAAAGGTAGTCTGTAATGAGGATGAGGTATGTATCCTTTTGATTTAGCAAATGAAAGTTCACCCAGGTAACCCAGAACTCCTCTTCTCTGTGTTAGGCTCTTTGCTGTCTACCCTTTGCCTAGCTTCCTTTTACTCCCAATAGAGGTTAAACTGCTAAGAAAAGGTCACTAATTGGAGGAATGAATGAACTCGATGCAATATTTTTTAAATTTATTTTTAAACTTTCACTTCTACTTCATTCGGCAGAAACATTCTCCTCTCCCTGGTTCCATATGGTTGTGTGAGTCAATAAATTCAGAGCCCTTTACGGAATCTCTCTCTCTCTCTCACAATCTCTCTCTCCGCCCCCCCGCATCTCTGTCTCTCAGTTTCTCTCACTCTGTCTCTCTCTCTCTCTCTCTCTCTCTTTCTCTGTGTATCGCTAGTCACATCTAGGCATTCTTTCTAAGGAAATGAAATTAAATTAGAATTAGAGAGCCATTTGCTCCTTTCTAATTTTTGCCACAATTTCATGTCAGGAACTATGGAAGAGTTGAAGAGTTAATACATTTTTACATTGGTGTTGATTGGCAGGCAGGTTAGTGCATTAATGTGACTCTGGAATAATATCTTCTAAAGCCCTTCAACCTCTCTGTATCTCCCTCTAAGATAAACCAGCACTACACTGCCCACTTCTGTCAGGAAGGGATTAGAAAAGATAAAGGGACATAAAATAAACAACAGATGTATTGATTTATCAGCAGTAGACAGACCATGCATGGACAAATGAAGGAACTTGTGGACTTCTCTTACTAGATCATACAGCAGAAATGGGTTAGATGTATTGAGCTAGGTCCATGCTATCTATTTCAATCCAAACATATAGTTATTACTTCCCCTTGGCTGAACATTGAAAATATATGAAGATCCATACATTAAGGCCCTGCTGTTAATACAGTGTCACATCAAATGTGGTAAGTGCTATATTGACATTCTTGGTCTTTTGAAAGTGAAAAATAAGAAAATATAATTCTAAAGGGGTGCAAACCAGAAGGCTGCATAGATGAAGTAATATTTGTGGCCTTGAAGCATGCATAGAACTTTAACAGCAAAATATACAAGAAAGTTAAGTGGGCAAGAGTGATGTGTGATTGTGGAGTGAACTGTAGTTCTGCTGGTTGGGCCCCTTTAATTCTAAATCAGGATCCAGGCAAGAGATAACACTGGACAGGCAGGTTACAGCCATATTATGACCTGCTTTGCATAAAAAGATAAAGAAATTTGACTTGATCTACAGGCAATGAGAAGCCATGGAAGAGAAGCAGGCATGAGAAATATGGTCATGCTCTAGTGTAGAAACTGGAGAGGAACAAATAGATTCCAGAGGTGGGGAACCCACTGGGGGACCGATAGTGCAAGTGAAAAATGAGCTGTGAAAGCTGAAGTGAGTGTGAGAGAGATTTCAAAAATGGGATCAAGGAGATTTCATTCATTTGGGATTTAGAGGGAAGGATCAAGTGGTGGTTCATGGTAGAAGGCCAATTAAGTTATTTAGGATTAAAGGGAAGAGTCAGATTTCCAGCCTTGACAGCTGGATGAACACTATTCAATTAATCAAGCAAGAATAGTTCCACTGAAAAGCAACTGAGTAAAAACAGCGGGATAGAGTGCTTCCTATTTTCACCTCACTTATCAAAAAATTATTGTTCTACACTTGACATGTCGTTTCTGAATGCATAGGCTTTCAAACTCTAACATTCACTCCGCTTTTGCCTTGCCTGACTTTGGGCAAAGATGCTACTCTGCTGCTGTGCTGTCAAGGCCACTCTGCTGCAGACAGATGGGGCTCAGAGTTCATTGTGCTGTTCATCATTATTTTTTTTAAGTAAGCTAAGATTTCAAAAGACTAAACGTTTTGGCCATAGTTCCATGGTTTGAGTGGCTAAAACAGAGCTGAATCCATTTGTTTTGATGGAAAAACATCTTTAATATCCAGTTTCTCAATATGAGTACTTATTATCCTTTGTAAAATACATTTGCATTACTCCCTTTTCATACAGCTGTAAAAAAACTATCTGAGACCCTAATTTCTGAAGAAAAGAGGTTTAATTGACTCACAGTTCCCCATGGCTAGGGAGGCCTCAGGAAACTTACAATCATGATGGAAGACGAAAGAAAAGCAAGGCACATCTTTCCACAGTGAAGCAGGAGAAAGAGAGAGAGAGCACACACGGGGAAGTGCCACACAGTTTTAAACCATCAGATCATGTGAGAACTCACTCACTATCACGAGAACAACAGAGAAATCTGCCCCATAATCCAATCACCTCCCACCAGGCCCCTCCTCTGACATGTGGGGATTATAATTAGAGATGAGATTTGAGTAGGGACACAGAGCCATACCATATCAACATTATTATTTAATATCCATGCAATTACAACATTTCAGAAATAAGAGGTAAAATCGTAATAAATAATCTTTGAATTTTACTCTTTTCCTGTTGAATATATAAACGTTCATAACAATGCAAACCTGAAGGCTACTATTTGATAAAAATAAGATTATATTAAAATTGAATTTTCCCCCTAAGAGTCACATAATGAAAAGTTTTGCTACCTTTCTTCTCCGCAGCCACGTACCAGGCTCCTGTCTTTTAGAGAACTTGACTGCCTCACTCATGTTCCTCTTAATTGCCTTAATCTTTTAAATTCTTGGCCCTCACTTGTGCTGGGAAACATGACATTTTGGGGGATGGTTATTCCCTCTGCATTTTCAGCCCAGATTGGTGTTCAGGTCCTGGTTCAGCATCTGGGCTCCATCTTCAGAACCTTTCACAACACAACCCAGTTTTTCTCCTAAAACGACTTTGTTATCATCTCAAATGACAATGTCCCAAGGCTTCTCTAGACCTTTACAGGGGATTTAAAAGTAACTGCTGTTGAAAGTCTCAGAAAGTGCCAAAGAAATCATTAACTCACTGCAGTGAGTTGCCAAACAAACAGAATTGCTGGTGTCCCACAGACTTCAAAGTGCTTTTTAGCTTATGACTAAAGGTACTAAGAGAAATATTGGATGGGATTTTATGACTTTTTTTTCTTTAGTTGTTGCTGCAATTACACTTACATTTCCAGAGCAGCTCTATGAGAAAATCCAAATTCTCAGGAAATTTAAAATTTAACCAAAAGAAAAAAAAGAGAGTATATTGGGTGTTTTTGTTAGAAAAGTCCACCTCCCAGCGACATTCTAAAAAGTATCAAAAGAGAATGTTTTGTATATGATTAAGTAGGTTGTGTATGTAAATCCACAGACATTTCAGAAGGGAGGATTTTTGGATATTGGTCAAGTTACTCGACCTCTTTGAACCTCAATTTCCTCACCTTTATAATGTAAACAATAATTACTTGTTGTAAGATACTATGTAAGTTTCTTTGACAGTTTCCAGCAAGTATTTGATGAGAACAAAGTGACAAGCAAAGACTAAAGCTAAAAGCATTCATGAAAAAGTAAGCATCATGCAATAGGCCTATGGCACCCTGGCTTGGTGCAGCTGCCCCTTCATTACAGCAACACCAGTACGTTCAAATTAACATCCAGCTCTGACCTGCTCACTGAAGAGGAAATCCATGGACAAGAAGTAGAACATCTTCTAGGATATAATTCGACTGCCAGCATTCCTATCTCAACCCTTTTATCAATTCTGTGACCTTAGGCATGTTAATTAATCTCTCTGGGCTTCACTTTCCTTGTCTGTAAATCAGTATATTAGTAGTAACTGACTTATAAGACTGTTGTAAACATCAATAAAGAACCTACTAAGCATAGTCCCTGGCACTTTTTAAATATGCACTTATTTATTGTCAAGTTGACATTCATGTCCTTCCACTGCAGTTATTTTGAGGGACCTCACTATTTTCCCCAAACAGTGGTCTCACTGTGCCAGCATCTCATTTCATAGGAGGAAAAGAACACTTACTGCAATGACAGATCACCTGGGTCTAAATCGATGCCACTTGTATATGTTTTATTGGACCAGAATTGCCCAAATAACAAGAAAATATATGATAAGTATGTGTGTGCATAGGTAATTGACAGACAGAAAGATAAAGAGAGAGTAGAAAAGGGGAAACCAAGGAGGCATTCTTGTTTTATAAATATAAGAAAATACATACATTTTTTACACCAAATAATTACAAAACAAAAAAAGAAAATGACTAAATCCACATGCCTATATATATCTCATGCAGAATATCAATATCAATTGCTTTAAATCAGTGATGCATAAATTGTGAGAGTGATTTATAGGAAATAGAATTTGAATATGAGCAGACAAACTAAAATACATATGCTGGTCAGGTCATAATGTTATAAATTTCAAATATTTAAGGAGACATTTACATCCATTTTATTTGTAGTTACTGTCATTTATTAACATTGACCTAAATGTCTTCCTTAGATTTCTCTTCAAATTTCATCCTACATTCATAGTTTGCTTTCATTTTACACACACACACACATGCACACACAAATAGATACACAAAGCCGGAATTAAATATATAATCCATATTATTTGTCTGAAAGTTGTTTTGTCTCCCGGGACTTTTAATCTATATTGTAGTTTTGGAATAATGAGTTTGTATGTGTATAGGCATGGAAGTATCTGTCTGGATACTCCAAATTTTGGAGCCATCTTGCCCCAGCAGAAGATGAAGTCAGCACAGGGAAGAGGCCACAGAACCACACGCAGACCTGGGTCCCTAATCACTAAACAAAATCTCCTTGAGCTTTCTTTATTGATATAATGTAAAATCATTTCAGCCAATTTCTGTTTGGATTTTTACTATGCACACCATTGCAACTAAAGAAGGCAACCTAAGTGATCTAGAGAAGGCCCTTTGCGCACACACACACACACACACACACTCTACACTGGATTTACACAGAGTGATGTTCAAATTAAAATTCTACTGTAACAGGATGAAGTAATGTTGAAATTCTAAAACCCACTTTGATGAATGTAATAATGTCATGCCAGAAGGTATTAGCAAAATTCTAGGTTGACTGATGAGAAAACAGTCATATAAAACCCTCCATAAGAAAACTGAGTCTAGCTCATGAGTTACCTTCTATCTCCTGATTCCAGACCTCACCTTCCTCAGATGCACAACTGGTTCCCAACCCCAACAGACCAGAGGCTTGGCCATTCACACGATTCTTATTTGAGTCCATATGACCCATCCCATATTTTTCACTATTTAGTCAAGAACTCCCAGTTATTGTTGTGTCTCCAATATGAGTGTTTTGCCATCAAGATCTTACAGAACCTGGCCTAATGTGCTAAAGAGGCAGGAAGCCCTGCACCATGCCCATGGTCTAAAATATTGTCAGATATGAGATGACAACCAGGTTCATACTTTGGAGAGCATTTGTCCAGGCCAAATGAACTAGTTCAAGAAAATGCATATTTGTTTCATCAGCCACAGAGATCTGACCCAGGACATCAAAGCCAAAAGGTATATCAAAACCAATTACTTGTTCTTCTATGTTCTGTTAATGACAGTGGTGGTGGGGTAGGTGCAAGGTGTTTGAGATTGTGCTCAGAAACTTAATTGTTTTAGCAACAACTAATGTTGATATGGTGGCTCAATACTGATGCATGATGCCCATCTCCTAAATCTAGCACAGTAGGCTGGAAGCGTACCCATACTCTCAGGAATTGCCTCCAAGATGAAGGGCATAAATCAATCAACACACTGGTACATTGACTATGTATATTTCTCCTCCATCCCTCAACAACAAGAAAACTCAAAGTCTCTTTCCAAGCGGCATTACCACAGAGAATCTGAACAAGAAGTCAGTCTTCTGAGGAGGAGCTTTCTGGTGCTGTGTTGCTGTTTCTGAAATGAGGATGAAATAGTTGTATGGGAGAGTAAACTTGTGGCTTCCCTTACTCTGCCACACTCTTAGCTTTCTTCCATAAGCATTTTTTTTTCCCTGAAGCAAGAACAGATTCTTCAAAATCTCAGGAGTTACTCTGAGACAGAAAATTTCATAGAAACTTTAGAAGATTTACAGAAAATTTTTAAAAATGGAAGTGACTGAAAACCAAAACAGAATATGTTAAAATATGTAGAATGCTGCTGAAGCAGCTCTGAGAGGAAAATTTATAGCACCAAATTATTACATTTTGAATGAGAAAAGGCCTTAAACCATTAATGTAAGTTCTTACCTTAAGAATCTAAAAAATAAAGACCAATAAGCAAATAAGCAAGCAGGAGAGAAAATAAGGAAAAGATCAGAAATCAATAAACTGAAGATAGAAAAATAATAGAGAAAATGAATAAAATGAAAAGCTGGTTATTGTAAAAATATTGAAATTGATTATTATTATTTTTTTTTTTTTGAAATAGGGTCTCACACTGTCACCCAGGCTGGAGTGCAGTGGCGTGATCTCAGCTCACTGCAACCTCCATCTCCCAGGTTCAAGTGATTCTCCTGCCTCAGCCTCCCAAATAGCTGAGATTACAGGTGCCCACCATCACACCTAGCTAATTTTGTGTATTTTTAGTAAAGATGGGGTTTCATTGTGTTGGTCAAGCTGGTCTTGAACTCTGACCTCATGATCCACCCATCTTGGCCTCCCAAAGTGCTGGGATTACAGGCGAGAGCCACCGCACCCAGCCCAAAATTATTAATATGTAATAATATAAAAAGAAAAAAGGAGTCAACAATAAGTGAAATTGGAGATATCACTAAAAATCCTGCAGCCACTAAAAAGATAATAAGGGATGACTATGAAAAAAATAGATGCTCGTAAACTTGGAAACTTAGAAAAAAATAAATAATTCCTCAAAGCCCACAAACAACAAAAACTAAATCAAGATGAAACAGATAAACTGAATATCATCATAAGTATTACATATTTCTTTTAAAATAATTCTTTGTCTAATTGGCACTTCCCTTTTTTTATCGAGGCTGGTTAAAACCAAACAAAACAATGCAGCTAAACTCAGATGCTCTACTTTGACACACCTTACATTTTCACATGACTTCGTAGAACAGCTTGCAGAGTATACCTATAGAGGTGATATAGTTGTATAATCTGTTACATATTATTTCAGAATAGCTTGCAGAATACCTGTAAATTTAAGGAGAATCTATCAGTCCGTCATACTTTCATCATTCTGTACAAAGGCCCCTTTATACTTTCATCATCATTCTTCTTGAAGAAGTAGACAAAGAGCTCAGATCACACCTCCTACTGAAAACACAACCTCAACTGTGTGTGGAGTGTGCTGCAGAATCCAGCTCAGTGTTCAAAAGTCACATCAGCCCTATGAGTTTTTTTCTAATCATTAAGAAAGACCTGCATAACAGAGTTGTGGTAGAGGCTTCATGCTGGTACTCGCACAAGCCTGCTCACTTCCAGGGGTGTTAAAAGTCCGTATCTTCTCTCAAGAAAAAAACTGGTCACAAACAAGTCAACAAACTGCCTTGCAATCCACCTTTGTAAAATTGAAAAGTCTAGTTTGAAATCAGAGTAGAACTTTGCCCAGACTTCTAGCGAAACAAACCAACCAAAAGACATCTTTACAGGAGGATGAAAACATGAGCCTAGACTCCAATTATTTCTAGGACATCTCTATCTAGATTCTAGATTCCAAAATCTAGAAAATAGCAAAAGGCAAATTGTCATGCAAGAAGGCAAGAAACATGACCAGGAGCCCATGGGTAGGTTGGGAGGTGGGGAACAGAGAACAGAAATGGACTGCATCCAGTTAGAAACTAAAATTTAAAAATTCTGATTATAAAACAAGTCAACTTACTATTTACCAAAGAATATGAGCCAAGCTTTTAATATGTGAATTAGAAACCAGAACAAAGTGACATTGCAGATTTGGGAAAGAACCAAGCAACAATTCTGGAACTGAAAATACTAAGAATGAAATTAAGAACACAAAGGAAGCTAATAAATACAGCTGAAGAGATAAGTAGTAAAACTGAATGTGGAACAAAAGTCCATAGAGAGAGAGAAATTTAGAAGCTAGGAATAAAGGGCAAAATATAGAGAAGGAATTCAGTGGGCCAGTCTGACCTATATTTAATTGACATCCCAGAAGGAGCAAATGGGGTGATTTTTTTTCCTGAAATGGTAATGACAGCAAATATTCAAGAACTAATAAAAAATAATTCAAGAATCCCCAGAAACCACCAGGATGTAAACGCAATTCCCACATAGACACACTATGTTATTGAAGGAACTAGGGCAGTAAGACCAGATATCCACACTGAGGTTTTCAGCAGAAGGTGTTTACTTGCAGGCACCAAACAAGAAGGACCAGGCAGCTCATGCTTAAGCTTTGACCTCCCTGATTCCTTGAAGGTAAGGGTTTTCAAAGGCAGTGTAACTGCCCAGCAGGTTCACCTTGCTTGCTACTTAGAGCCAATTTATCAAGATAGGGTAACTGCAACGGAGAAAGAGCAATTCACGCAGAGTCAGCTGTGCAGGAGACAGGAGGAGTTTTATTATTACTCCAGTCAGTCTCACTGAGCATTTTGGGAGCAGAGCTTTTAAAGACAACTTGGTGGGTTGGGGGAAGCCAGTGAGCTAAGAATGCTAAGATTCTTCTGCCTCAGCCTCCCAAATAGCTGAGATTACAGGTCCCCACCACCACACCTAGCTGGTTGGGTCAGAGATTAAATCACAGGAAGTCCAAGCTGTATTCTTACCCTGAGTCTGTTTCTGGGTGGGGGCCACAAGATCAGATGAGCCAGTTTAACAAGCTGGGTGATGCCAGCTGATCCATCAAGTTCAGGGTCTGCCAGATATCTCAAGCACTGATCTTAGGCTTTACAATAGTGATTTATCTCTAGAAGCAACTTGAGGAGGGCCAGAATCTTGTAGCCTTTAGCTGCATGACTCCTAAACCATAATTTCTAATCTTTTGGCCAATCTGTTAGTCCTACAAAGGCAGTCTAATACCGAGGAAAGAAGGTGGTTTGTTTCAGGAAAGGGCTGTTATCATCTTTGTTTCCAACTATAGACTATAATCTAAGTTTCTCCCAAAGTTAGTTTGGCCTATGCCCAGGAATGAACAAGGACAGCTTTGAGGTTAGATACAAGATGGAGTTGGTTAAGTCAGATCTCTTTCACCATCTGTTATAATTTTGCAATGATGGTTTCAGCAGGGGTAAGTTTCGGGAAAGCAGAAGGAAACGTTGTAAATCATTACATGGAGGTCACACATTAGTTTTAGCTTAAAAGGCTAGCACACCTAGACGTGGGGGCTTACAGGTCATAGGTAGTGTTAAAAGAAAAGCTTCAGCCAAATTAAATTTAAAGAAATTTAATTGCGAATGAACGATTTGCGAATTAGGCAGCCCTAGCCCCCAGAATCACAACAGATTCAGAGACTCCAGGGATGCTTCGTGGTCAGAACAAATTTATAGACAAAAAAAGAAAAAAAAAAAGGGGAAGTGATGTACAGAAATTGGAAGTGAGATACAGAAACAGCTGGATTGGTTACAGGTTGGTGTTTGCCTCCTTTGAACACAGTTTGAACACTTAGCAGTCTATGAGTGGCTGAAGTATGGCCGCTGGGATGGGCCAAGGCTCAGCTGTTGTTAAAGGCCCCTACTCCTAATTTAGGTTTTCAGTCTTGTCTGCCTATTAGGCTAGGTTACAGCTCACCCACAATGACTCAAAGATGGAAGCAGGGAGTCCTTCTCAGGCCATATTTAGTTTGCTTTAGTAGCAGATTTAAAGATTTTACAATTTGCAATTGGTTAAGGAATAGAAGCTTTGTTTTTAAAAATTTGGGGTCAGCAGAGAAGAATGTCAGCCCTGGCTCATGGATGTGACTTCCTCCAGGCCTGTCAGGAAAAAATTTAGAACAAAGAACATAGGTCAGTCAGAGTTCAGTCCTCAGCTCCCCCTTCTCTGAGGTCTACATGGCAGTGGATTGGATCCCACTGGTGGGGTGGGGGTGGTCTGGGTTTCTGGAAAACAACTCAGGGATATATGTTAAGATGTTATCTTAGTTTCTCTACAGAGGCAAACATATTGTGATTCTAGCTGCCTTGGCTATTGTTTTGAGCTACTGTTGCCCTTTTGCTTATTGTGTTGCTTATTTACTTCTCAGTGCTAGCAAGGTGGCTGGTACTTCCCTTGAAGGAACTCAAGATTTTCCTTTATTGCCATGCCTGGAGGGGCCCACAGGCTCCTAAGTTTGGTGGGCGGGTGGGGGGGTCCCTGTTCTGTCTTATTGTATTGGATATACTGAAAACAAAAGGCAAACAGAAAAACCTCAGAAGCACCCAGCCAGGAACAAAAGAAAGAATTCCCTTAAAGAAGTAAAAGAGATTATGAAAGTTGACATCCCAAGAAAAAAAGGCAGGTAATGGGGATGATACCTTCAGGCTGCTGAAAAGAATAAATGACTGTTGTCATAAAATACAGGATATATTATTATTAACTATAGTTACCATGCTGTGCAATAGATCTCAAAAAATGCATTCCTTCTGTCTAACTGAATATATGTCCCCCTGAATCATCATTTTCTTGTTTCCCCCATTCCCCAATTCTCTACTTCCAAAAGTTTGACTTTTTTAGATTCTGCATAAAAGACAAAAGATAACGTGTTGGTGAGGATGTGGAGTAAAGGAAACCCTTTTATGCTGTTGGTGGGAATGAATGTAAAACAGTACAGCCATTAAGGAAAACAGTATGGAAGTTTCCTAAAAAACTAAAAATAGAATTACCTCATGATCCAGCAATTCCACTTCTGGGTATGCATTCAAATAAACTGAAATCAGTATGTTGAACAGAAATCTGCACTCCCATGTTTATTGCAATATTATTCACAATAGCCAAGATATGGAATCTACCTAAGTGTCTACCAAGAGATGAATAGAGAAAATGTGGTGTACGCACACACACACACACACACACACCCCACATGCACACAATGGAATACTATTCAGCCTTAGAAAAGAAAGAAATTCTGTCATTTGTAACAACATCAGTGAACCTGGAAAACATTACTCTCAGTGATATTTCACTTAGAATGTCCAAATTTGTGTTTAACTTATGCTTGTGTTAGTTTAATAGCCTTGTTTTATTTTTATTTGATATGTATCCTATGCTGACACTAAATGCATCTATTTTAAAGCTGTTTTAGAAAATTTTTATATTTGTATTTGTCCTTTGTCAAATTATCTTTTAAATATTAAATTTCTTCATTTCTGTTGTAATTTTGACTTCTATATTCAATTCAAATGGGTAGGATTTTTCTGAAGCTCTTTCTCTAAACATCCTAATTTCAGTGAATTTTTCACAGTTGTCTACCTGACACATCAACTACCACTCTATCATCAATTAGAGACTCTGATTTTTCTTGTACTACTGGAGGTAACAGAGACTCTATCATTGAGCCATCTGGAGAAGGGAAGGACCTGGTTTGTGGACTCAGTGATACACGATTTTCCATCCTAAATGTGTCTCTCCACTAATGTCCAGAGCTCAGTAACAATCACCAAGATGGGAGTCCAAGGATCTTTCTAATTCTTCCTTGTTCGTCACTCATCCATAATACAGGGGCGAAGCTAATTAAGTCCTCCAGTTCAAACTTCACACCACCAGTGGGGCTGTTCTCTGCCATCCCAGCAATGTCCCTCCCTCCCTATTCATAGCCGTCATAATGATACAATGATAAAGGCAGGAGGCAGAGAAATTCTAAGCAGCTGGGGCGGGTCACTGGAGAGGATCCCACCCTCAAGCAGAAAAGCCTGAGATTAGGGCCCAAAGTGAGATCTTGTATCCCTGCTTTCTCACTTGAATGTTGCCTTTTCAGAAACCACACATGCTATCTGCCCCATGCCCATCCTGTGCCTATAAAAACCCCATACTCAGCTGAGAGAAGGGAGAAGCAGTTGGACGTTGGAGAGTGTGGCTGGACTTTGGAGAGAAGTGGCTTGATTTGAGAGGGACAGCTTGATGGCACAACTTCAGAGAAGAATCCAGCTGGAAACGGCTATACTTCAGGGGCAGGTGACCTTCCTGCCCCATCCCCTTTTCAGCTCTCTTCTTTCACTGAGAACCACTTTCATCAGCAATACAATCTCCAGCATGTACCATCCTTCAGTTTGCTCATGTGACCTCATTTCTCCTGGATGCTGTAGAAGAACTTGAGAACCATGAGTGCAAATGCAAAAGGTTGTCACACTTGTCCTTTGCCCTTGAGGGAAGAGAGAGACCCTCTCATGTTGTTTTATATTGTTTTATACTCGGAAAAGGAAAGAGAAGCAAAACTAAAGGCAGGTATTCCAGCGCATAGGAACCAGACCCAAAACCAGGGAACCAGACCCGAAACCAGGCCTGGGTCTGCCAGACCTAAGCCTGGTAGTTAAAATTCGACCCCTGACCTAGCAACTGTTGTTATCTATAGATTCCAGACATTGCATGGAAGGACATTGGGAAACCTCCTGTTCTGTTCTGTTTCACTTTGACCACTGGTGCTCGCAGCCCCTGTCATGTACTCCCTGGCTTGCTCAATCGATCACGAGCCTCTCAGGTGGACCCCCTTACAGTTGTGAGCCCTTAAAACGGACAGAAGCTGAGCACCTGATGAGCTCGGATTTTAAGACGCTAGCCTGCTGATGCTCCCAGCTGATTAAAGTCACTCCCTTCTCTATCTCGGTGTCTGAGGGGTTTTGTCCGTGGCTCGTCCTGCTATATTTCTTGATTCCCTGCCCAGGAAGCGAGGTGATTAACAGACAGTCAAGGCAGCTCCTTAGGCGGCTTTAGCCTGCCCTGTGGAACGTCCCTGCGGGAGACTCCAACCAGCTGGAGCAATGTGGGTCCTGAGAGTGCTCCTGGGTAGGCATTTGCCCCAGTAGGATGCCTTGCCAGAGCAGTGTGTGGCAGGCCCCCATGGAGGATTAATGCAGTGGCTGAACACCTGGAAGGAACTGGCACTTGGAGTCCAGACATCTAAAACTTGGTAAGACTAGTCTTCAGAACTTGCCCACTCCATTTGAGTGGAAATGTGACCTGATCACCCACGGTGTGCCTTTATTTGCACTTTGGTTTTGTTTTTGGTTTTGACTTGGTTTGAATTGCTTGACAGGACTGGTCTTGGGAACTTGCCCACTCCATTTGAGTGGAAGCATGGCCTGATCACCCACGGCCTGCCTGTACCGGCACTTTCGTTTTTGTTTTTGACTTGACTTGGATTGCTTTATACTTTGGTTTTGGTTGTGACCTGGCTTGGATCTCTTGATACTCTGATTTTGGTTTTGATTTTTGTTTGGCGTAAACTGCAAAAGTGTGTATGTGCCCTTTTTACCCGTTGTTTGTTTTGTGGTGTGCATGTGGTGTGAGCATGGTGTTTTGTCTCAAAGAAGCATGGGTCAGGCACAAGTAAGCCCACCCCACTAGGAACTGTGTTGAAAAATTTCAAGAAAGGATTTGAGGGAGATTATGGTATTACTATGACACCAGGAAAACTTAGAACTTTGTGTGAAATAGACTGGCCAGCGTTAGAGGTGGGTTGGCCATCAGAAGGAAGCCTAGACAGGTCCCTTATTTCAAAGGTATGGCACAAGGTAACCTGTAAGCCAAGGCACCAAGACCAGTTTCCGTACATAGACTGTTACAGCTGGTTTTAGACTCCCTTCCCCCCAATAGTAGTTAAGAGAACAGCAACATAAGCAGCTGGCAGAGGCAAGGAAAGACCAGCAGAGAAAGAAAGAAGAAAGAGAGAGAAAAAGAGTCAAAGAGAGATGAAAAGACAGAGAGGAAGAGACAGAGAGACAAGGAAGGAGTCAAGAAAAGAGAGAGAGAGAGACAGAAAAAGAGAGAGGCAGAAAGAGAGGAAGAGACAGAGGCAAAAGGAAAGTCAAAGCGAGACAGAGAGAGAGACAGAAAGTCAAAGAGAGAAAGAACAAAAGAGAGAAATATACAAGTAGTTAAGAAAAAAAAGTATACCCTGTTCCTTTAAAAGCCAAGGTAAATTTAAAACCTATAATTGATAATTAAGGGTATTCTCCATAACCCTGTAACACTCTAATACCACTTTGTTGTCAGTGTAAACAAGAGCGTATCCTGAAAGCACTGAGGCCTTCCTATCAAAAATCCTTAACCCAGTAACCCGCGGATGGCCCAGATGCATTCAATCTGTAGTGGCAGCTGCTTTGCTAACAGAAAAAAAAAAAAATGATTATCTTCCAAAAAAAAAAAAAAAAGGAAAAAAAAAAGGGGGAGGCAGAATTTATGTAACAAGAGTGTTATATGGTAAATTCTTGTCCTGAAATAAATTAACTGGGTGTTTAAAGAAAGAAATGTTTGTAATAAGTCAAAAAGTTGAGACATGTCGAAGAATTGTCTGCGAAAGTCATGAAAGAAAATAAGTTATAAAAAAATTTTATGCAAAAAATGTATAATTTAAAAGTAATAAGGCTTCCTGAGTACTATTGAAGAAGCAGTGTATGTGCAAGGTGTATAAGAAAAGTAAAATATACCTTTAGTAAAAGGATTATAAGGAAGCATAAGAATGTCGATTTTTACCTACATTAAAAGGTTAAAAAAAATTATTGTTTTGAAAGTTTAAGCAAGTTTTAAAACGTTAATTGTAAAGAAAATTCTGTGTGTAAACATATTAGCTAAAGTTAAAAAGGTATCATCCATTTTTTCTGTGAACTTGACATTAAAATAAAAACGCAACAGGTTTTTCTTAAAGCACCAACCTGTTGGTGCTTTATACAAACAGCTACAGTCCTATTATTTTACGGTTATTATATGTGTTCCGGGACTCTAAAAACTTGTTTGTATAATGCTATTCTATCCAAGGTATGTAGCCCAGTCTCTAAATGTCACGTTTGTGGAAGAACTGTAATAGGAGATCAATGGCCATAGGAAACCTGAGAATTAGTACCCACAGACCCAGTTCCCAGCCCAAAAGAATCACCCGGATGACTTGTAGGTCCTAGAAGTCTCAATCACTAGACGATACTATATAGCAAGAGTGGGAAAGGACTTCACACTTCCTGTAGGAAGACTACATGGTGGAGTTCAAACCACACAGAAAAAAAAATCCATTCAGTAAATTTCCAAAGTTGCAGACCGTTGGGGTCCACCCAGAATCCCAGTGGGACTAGACGGCCTCCACTGGGCTATACTGGATATGTAGACATACAGCCTATGCTAAGCTGCCTGACCTGTGGACAGGTAGTTGTGTTATTGGCACTGTTAAACCATCTTTCTTCCTACTGCCCATAAAAACAGGTGAACTCCTGGGCTTCCCTGTCTATGCTTCCCGCAAAAAAAAAAAAAAAAAAAAAAAAAAATCATAGCTATAAAAAAATTGAAAAATAATGAATAGCCCCCTAAGAGAATTATACAATATTATAAGCCTGCTACTTAGGCACAAGATGACTCATGGGGATACCGGACCCCCATTTGCATGGTCAACCAAATCACATGGTTGCAAGCTGTTTTAGAAATCATCACTAATAAAAGGGGTCAAGCCTTGACTATTCTGTCCCAAAAAGAAACTCAGATAAAAAATGCTATCTATCAAAATAGATTGACTCTCAACTACTTGCTAGCAGCTGAAAGAGAGGTCTATAAGAAATTTAACCTTATTAATTACTGTCTACACATAGATAATCAAAGGCAAGCAGTTAAAGACATAGTTAGAAATACAGCAAAACTGGCACATGTGCCCATACAAGTGTAGCATGGATTCGACCCTGAAGCCATGTTTAGAAGGTGGTTGCCAGCACTAGGAAGATTTAAAACTCTTTTTTTTTTTTTTTTTTTTTTTTTTGAGACGGAGTCTCGCTCTGTCACCCAGGCTGGAGTGCAGTGGCCGGATCTCAGCTCACTGCAAGCTCCTCCTCTCGGGTTCACGCCATTCTCCTGCCTCAGCCTCCCGAGTAGCTGGGACTACAGGCGCCCGCCACTTCGCCCGGCTAGTTTTTTGTATTTTTTAGTAGAGACGGGGTTTCACCGTATTAGCCAGGATGGTCTCGATCTCCTGACCTCATGATCCGCCCATCTCGGCCTCCCAAAGTGCTGGGATTACAGGCTTGAGCCACCGCGCCCGGCCAATTTAAAACTCTTATAATGGGAGTTATAATAGTAATAGGAACCTGCTTACTGCTCCCTTGTTTGCTACCTGTACTTCTTCAAATGATAAAAAGCTTCGTCACTACCTTAGTTCACCAAAATGCTTCAGCACAAGTGTACTATATGAATCACTATCGATCTATTCCACAAGACATAAGCAGCAAAAATAAGAGTGAGAACTCCCACTAATAAAAAGTGAGAGTCTCAAAGGGAGGAAATGAGGGAAGAGAGAGACCCTCTCATATTGTTTTATATTGTTTTATACTCAGAAAAGGAAAGAGAAGCAAAACTAAAGGCAGGTAGCCTGGCGCCTAGGAACCAGACCCAAAACCAAGGAACCAGACCCAAAACCAAGGAACAAGACCCGAAACCAGGCCTGGGCCTGCCTGACCTAAGCCTGGTAGTTAAAATTCGACCCCTGACCGCTTAGCAACTGTTATCTATAGATTCTGGACATTGCATGGAAGGACATTGTGAAACCTCCTGTCCTGTTCTGTTTCACTTTGACCACCAGTGCTCACAGTCCCTGTCACGTACTCCCTGGCTCGCTCAATCAATCATGACCCTCTCACGCAGACTCCCTTAGAGTTGTGAGCCCTTAAAAGGGACAGAAATTGAGCACCTGATGAGCTCGGATTTGAAGACAGTAGCCTGCCAATGCTCCCAGCAGATTAAAGCCACTCCCTTCACTATCTCGATGTCTGAGAGATTTTGTCTGCGGCTCCTCCTGCTATACCCTCACTGGCAGAAGGTAGCCACCTCATACAAAAAAGGCAGAGGGTCCACTGAGATGTTAACACATAAGCCATCCATGGACAGCAGAGTTAAAAGAGCACTGTAACACTTTCTTTGGGGCTTCAAAGATCTTGGACACCCCATGCCAAGATGCTGCTGCAGGGCCTGCATGAAGTTCGCTCCCACTAGCACCCAAAAGCGCTAGCCCCGGCTCCTGCATCCACTCACCTGCACACCCCCTTCTTTGATGGGTGGAATGCAGCAAGTCCAAGTGAGTGGAGTGCCCCTGCTGGTGCCAAAGCGGCCAGCTAGTTTCAGCACCTGTGCGCTCCAGTTCCTACCTCTTTTGCTAGCGTGTTCCCTCCCACAGTAGTTGAGAGCTGCGGGCTGAGTAAACAGGGCACCCACTTTGTGAGTCCCAAGAAGGGGTCAGCGAAATATCCTGCTTCAATAGCATTCCACAACAGTCCACATGGAAGTCTTAGCCACTACCAGTCCCCAAATTCTGTTCCTGACATTTTTCAATACATTGAACTGCTTACCTTTAAACTCCTGGATCCCCTGGTAAGATGTTCATACATGCAGGTTTTGTACCTGGCTGCTGGCTCTTGACTCCCGCAGCCCTTTGTTAGAATGTGAGACACTTTAGGCCTCTGGATCAGGCCTCAGAAAATAGCCTCTGACTTTCTCTGTCCTCCTTTCACCTGCTCCTTTTCTCCCCAAGGCAGGAATCTTCTCCTACCTTTCTGTCACAGAGCTGGTCATAAAGCAATTCTCTGGCCTACCATGTTTGATTGTAGGTCACAAGACCCTTATTTCAGAAGGGGTCCTGCATCATACTGGAGAGGAGGGAATGCTGCCCAGAGAGGTGACCAAGAAGAATCTGGGCAGACAGGCTTGTTAGGTTTCCTCATTTAGTCTATTAGTATTGAATTATATCTTTTCTGTTCAATCATATTTCTATATGGTTGTCAGCCATGTTTGCCCAAAGAAGTCTCCATAAAAGGCCCAGGAGGACAGGGTTTGGAGGCCTTCTGGGTCACTGAACACATGGAGGTTCCCGGAGGGTGACACACCCAAGGAGGGCACAGGAGCTCCCCACTCCTTTCCCTATACTTTGTCCTCTGCCTCTCTTCATCTGCATCCTTTATAATAACCTTTGTAATAAGCCAGCAAATATAAATGTTTTCTTAAGTTCTGTGAGCTCTGCAACAAATTAGTGGAACCCAAAGAGGGAGTTGTGGGAACCCCAACTTGACAGTGGGTTAGAAATTCCAGAAGCCTGGACTTGAGACTGGTGTCTGAAAGGGAAGCCGTCTTGAAGGCTGAGCCCGGTGAGATCTGATGCTAGCTCCACGGAGGTGGTGTCACTAGAACTAAATTAGAGGACACCCAGCAGGGGCCCACTGCAGAATTGAATGCTTGTTTGTTGGTGGGAAGAAATTCTTTGGTGCTGATTGTTGTGGTGTGAGAACAGAGGATAAAAACAGTTTGCGTTTTTTTTCTCCTCACATACACCATGTAAGATGTATTCAACTAAAATAATTTAAGCTCCTTTTCTTTTCTGCCTAGAACATAGATGCAGAACTCCTAAATCAAACTTTAGCCAATTGAGTTGAACAATATACCAAAAGGAACATTTTTAATGATCAAAGTGCTTTTATCCCAGAACTATAACATAGGTGTAGAAGCATTTGACAATCCAGTTCTGGTAAAAACTCTCAGCAAGGTAGGATCAGAAGGGAACTTCCGAATGTGAAAAAGTCATCTATGAAATACTACAAATAATATCATATGTAATTACTGAAGGCTGAATGTTTTCCTCCTAAATTCAGGAACACAGGGACATGACAGTGCAGTAAGGAAAGGAAAATAACCTAGAATACCAAAATCAACGTCCAAAACCAAAACTGAGCAACTAACACTACTTGATTTCAAAACATATAAAACTAAACGAATCAAGATTTTAGTATTGACATAAAGATACAGACATGGATCAGTGGAAAGGATTACAGATTTCAGAAGTAGACCTACAATGACATGCCCTGATGTTTTCTAAAGGTGCAAAGGAAAGCAAATAACATTTTAAACCAATGGTGGTGGAACAATTGAATGTGCATGTAAAAATTAAATCCCTACTTTGCAGCACATACAGTAATTAGCACAAAACAGGATATACACCTATATGTGCAACTTAAACTATGAGATTTGTAGAAGAAACCATAGGAGAAACCTTTCTAACCATGAATTAAGGAAATATTATTTAGATATGACCAAAAACATGACTCATAAATTGAATAAATTGTGAAGTTGGTCTTCATCTAAAGATAAAATGACTTCTCTTCAAAAGACACTGTTAAGAGAATGAAAAAGCATGTTACAGATGGGGATAATATATTTTCAAGTATTTATCTTTCCAGAGACTTGAATCCAGAATATACAAAGAACTCTTAAAACTCAGTAAGGAGCAGTCACATTTTCAAAAACTTGGCAAACTTTTTAACAGGTGCTTCCCCACAGAAGATATATGAATGGCAAATAAGCACATGGATGATACTTAGCATCATTTTTCATTAGGGAAACACAAATGAAAATTATTCTGTAATATTACTACACAGCTATAAAAATGGCTGAATTTAAGAAGGATGTGGAGGAATTAGAACTCATACATTGCTGGTCAGAATGGATGGTACAATCACTTTGGTAAACAGTTTGGTAGTTTCTTTAAAAAAGTTAAACATTTACCCTATGATCTGGCTATTCCACTACTAGGTTTTACTCAATAAAAAATAAAGGATGGATTTATATATGAAGATTTGTCCATGCATGAATGATTATAGCACTTTTGCTTGTAGCAAAACCAGAAGCTCTTTGTGTGACCTACAAATGTCTATCAATAGGCAAATGAATAAACACACTGTAGTATATTTAAACATCGGTTCATTCCATGACATGGATGAATCTCAACATAATTACACTGAGTGAAAGAAACCAGAAAAAAAGGGCACATACTCTATGATTCTATTTATATAAAATTCTAGAAAATTAAAACGAATCCATATTGACAGAAGTTAGATCAGTATTTGTTTGGGAACAGATGGGGAAGAGCTGGCTTAGATAAGAAGGCTTACCAAGGCCCATGAAAAACCTTGAGGTGGTAACAAATATGTTTACTATTTTGATGTGGTGATGATCCTACTTATGCATGTGTGCAAAACTTATCAACCTGTATACAGTAAGTCCTCACTTAACGTCATAGATAGGTTCTTGGAAACTGCAACTTTAAGCAAAACAACATATAATAAAGCCAATTATTTTTCTTCATCAGCATTATAATAAAATGATATGGAAGACAGTATTTCTCAGGACCTGTGGAAATGTTGTTGTACAGTTTATTGTTTGTCAATTATACCACAATTAAGCTCTGAAAAAAACCCACCAAAACCAGATTTTGATACACCAATGCAAACACAACATGAAAGTTCAAAAATGCAGACTTCCATGTTTGGGAGTAATCAAAAATTCCTTTTAGTGCTATGCCACCACTGTTTGAATGTCTCAGGTCAGAATCCTACTGATAAAAGAGTATATCATTTTTCCTCTGTTTTATTTTCTGCTGACTTAGATATAAAATATTTTGAAGAGCAGAAAATAACCAAAATTTTTTGACAAAGAAGTGGTCAGTTTCATTTGGAAAATGAAATCTAACTTTTCTTTATTTTTGTTTATAAGTGTGGCATTTTTTAAAATGTTAAAATGTTCAAAAGTCTATCTGTTGAAAGCCTAACTATGTATTTGGGAGTAATAAACAATATCTTGGTAAGAGCCTTCTAATTTTTTATCTACTCGTCATTTTTGTTTTAGTCTTAATGTTGATTTGTTTTAATTTATCCTTTGATTAATAAGGTGTTGTTTTACAATGACTTGAATTCCAAGAAGTAGCTTGGTTACTTTGTTGAATCTCCTTGGATAAACTTCCCTAAAAAGAGAAAAGAGCCATTTTGCATTGACCCCAAAGCTATACATTTGCTGCTTTCTGAAATTTTGCTATAACAAATTTTAAACATACACAATAGTAAAAAGGATAGTGTAATGAACCTTCAGGTAGCCATATCCAGCTTTACCATTTATCAACATTTTACCAATCTTACCAATTGTTACCTATCCTTCTATTTTCATTTTTAATGCTTCACTTTATTATTTTAATCAAAGTTACATATGTAAATCCTGACAGATTTATAACTTTGAGCTTAGATTCAATTAATCAAAAAGTTAATTTGATATTTGTATTTCTTTAGTGAACTTATTAAAATTAAAAGTCAAGTTTTATCCTAAATATACACTTATCGTGTAGGTGATAAGCGTCTACAGTTAAAATTTTTGTTTTTTTTAATTTCATTTTTACATTTATAGATTTTCTTGAAAGAGAACTATTGATTTTATTGGTACATTTTCATGAAAAGAAATCCTAACATTTTCCTCTTCTGTCTTCCCATCCTGATTTACCGAATAATTCTGGTGTTCTGCAACATGTCTATCAATATCCACCATCAAGGTTCAGTCACTTATGCAGTGACATTTTGTTACACTGCAGTCCTGCAATCATGGCCACAGGCTCCATCACTTGAAGGAAGAGGCTAATGTATTGAGTTTTTTTCTTTTTCTTTTCTTTCTTTCTTTCTTTCTTTCTTTCTTTTTTTTTTTTTTGACAGAGTCTTGCTCTATTGCTCAGGCTGGAGTGCCGTGGCACAATCTCGGCTCACCACAATCTCTGCCTCCTGGGTTCAAGCCATTCTCCTGCCTCAGCCTCCTGAGTAGCTGGGATTACAGGTGCACGCCACCACGCCTGACTAATTTTTGTATTTTTAGTATAGACGGGGTTTCACCATGTTGGCCAGGCTGCTCTTGAACTCCTGACCTCAAGTGATCTGTCCACCTCGGCCTCCCAAAGTGCTGGGATTACAGGCATGAGCCAGCACACCCAGCCTAATATTTTTCTTTAAACAAACATGTTTGATTACCTACTATTCCTTATAATATTATGTATTTTGATTATCCTATAACTTTCATTTATTAGTGTTATAATCACTAAATGATTAAATAAAACTTTAAAAATTCAGATTAGAAATAGCTTGTTACATTAATCATGGTCTATCTTTTTGTTTTTTCCAAGAGGCATTGCTGTCTTTATTTTTTGGTGCACATGTTTATACTCAGTAATTATAGTATGTGTATATGATTTCAGTTTATAGATAGGCTATAATAATGGCATGAACTTTGTAATTAAAAAAAAAACATTTTTAGAAGTGTAGCCTGTGATCATTTTCAAGATATATATTTATAAACACATCAATATATGTGCAACCAATTCTAGAATGTTCAAAGGAGTTTACATAACCTCTTTATCAGTTATTTATGATGTGTGCCAAATGTATCATTTTTTTAATCTGCTTAAATTACTGTGAAAGCCAAAGGCTAAGTGAATACCCAGGAAATATACATACACCTCCCTTGGCTCTCCTCCAGCCTGATCCTCTCCATCTAGGAACACTCTCCTGGAACAGGCCATCAAAGAAATCCTACAGAAACTATTCTCAGTTATCTATTTAATCTCACACCAATGATGTCTCACTGATCTACCTGGTAGATAATAAGCTACTTCTTCAAATGAAAGGGTTCTCTACTATTTGAGAAGTTCTGTTGTCTTTGCTGCTCTGCTCCACATAAGGCAGCTCCTAGGTCACCTGTCCTGCCCAGGCTCCCTCTGTTTTAGGAGAAGCCCCATGCTCTTCTCTTCTTGTTGGGCACAGTTCCCTTTCCAGATATGATGAGTATCACATGGTGCCCTGTAGCTTCACCTTACATATTTGTTGCTCCACATAATTTACAAACAAACTGATGCAGGAATTTTGTTTTAGGTGTTGCCCTGTTCCTCCTTCTTTGTAAGTGCTTGGTAAACAGAAAGGATTCAATAGATGTGCATCAATCAAGGTCCTGGCAGGAAATAAATAGCATTTTTGAAGAGCTAATTGAAAAGAGATTATGGAAGAGACTAAAGAAAACTATCAAGGCTTAAAGCCCCTAGGGATTTGCAACAACAAGGTGTCCATTCCCCTTCCCAAGTCTGCAAGGCTCAGTCAATAAATGGAGTGAGTATCAGCTGGTGCAGCAGTAGGACAGCCCAGCAGGGACTGCAGCCAAACTGTGATGATGGGGACAGTGGGGATGAGGAAGGAACAGTATTCTTTCCCTTCTATCTTCTGATATCATTTCGGAGTCTCCCATAGGTCAAACACAATCAGAAGTTGGAGGGCAGAGACCAAAAAAAAAAAAATCCATAGGGATCATCCACAGCATGGAGGAGATCAGAGAAGGGTGGAGGGTGGATGGGGTTGGGGGCCAGCAAAGGGAGAGTCATCAACAAAAGATAATTGTGAAAGAAATGACAGAATATAATGAATACCAGGCTCATTCGCTGTGCATGGTGCCATATGGCAATCGCGGGACCCAAAAGATGGCCATGAATCAGGTTTGCTAGCTAATTCAGGGGGTTGCAAGCCACAATTTCAGTGAAAATGTAATTTCGTTAACCTTTATATTCATAGTTTTAAATTTATTCATTCCAAAGAATTTTAATATAACTTCAAACATTTTATTAAGTATTATTAAACAGTTACAATGTACTCATTATAATGAAGTATTCTGTATGAGTTAACTTAGTCGATTAGAACCATAGTCATTCTCTTTTGTAGACAAGTATGCTAAAACTCAGGAGGTCAAGTAACTAACCCAAGGAGATAAGGTGGACTCAGGCTCAGAACAAAAGTTTTCCCCAGTGCAACTCAAATACAGACTCAGCTGGAAGCATGCAATTGCCAGAAGACATTTTCCCAAAGCCAATGTTGTCTTTTACTCTTTCCTTTCATCCACCCTGATGTTTGGTCAACCTGATGAAGTTTCCTTGACACTACGATTTTCCTTCTGTGGTTCCTGTGACATCTAAAATCCTTTCTCCCAGGACAACTAGCCCTAAACTCATCTTTCATTATCCAGTTCTAGCAATGGTCCCGTGACACCTCATGCTGTAAAGCCATTGACAACCTTCCAAGAGAAATGTGGCTCACTAGAATCATTTGGAGTCCCTTCAACTGGTCACAATGTGAAGAGCTGAAAAAAACTTGAGGAAAAGGGAAAGAAGGTCCTCAACATAAGTGTTAATGAGGAACCCTAGGCCTGCATGCTCTGAAGATTACAAGGAAAGGACTTGCTACTGGACTTTCCAGAGAGAAAGAGAGAGAGAGAGAGAGAGAGATAGATATAGAGAGAGAGAGGGAGAGAGAGAGAGAAAGGATGGAAGCAGGAAAAAGAAACTGGAATTTATTAAAAGATATAATGGATATAATGAACACTCTTTTTTCATTGAGGACATGCTTTGTGCCAGGCATTTTCAGAGCAACTTCGCCTTATATACATCTTCAAAACCTTCCAAGCAGGCACAGCCATTGACAATTTACAAACTAAGAACCAGCACAGAGAAGTGAAGCAACTTTGCATTCCTGATATTACAGAGAATAAGTAGTGGGCTTCTAGTTGTTTAAGGTGACTATAGACCTGATTGCTGTTTTGACCAAGTGTTTTGAGGGGAAGTCAAAAGTTAAATGGGGAATTATCCTAGAAGACATTTGAGCTAAATCTAGTCCTGAGATTGCACAGTTATATATGACATCTATTTAAGGACCTATGAAAGCAAAGCAGAAGCAGTGTCATGGAGTGTCTAACATCATGAACTCTTGGAGCTGAATTGCCTAAGTTCAAATTCTGCTCTGACATTTCCACCTGTGTGACCTTGGTGAAATAATTGACTTCCTCTCTGCTCATTTCATATAGTTGTTTTGACAACTGAGTGAGGCTGAATAGGTGTAAACAGTCTTTAGGACATTATATAACACAACATCAGACATCTGAATAAGCGTATACTGACATTCATTAACATTTGGATGTAGCCAGCAAAAGTGAACAAATAATGGTAGATGATGAGGTTTTATTGTCCATTGCTACCCCCATCAACCTTTTAGTTTATCAGCTGACTCATTGTTTTTCTATGATGATACATCATAATTGTACATATTTATGGGATACATGTAATATTTTGATACGTGAGTGTAATGATCAGATAAGGGTAATTGCGATATCTATCACCTCAACTATTTATCATTTCTTTGTGTTGAGAAAAATTTCAAATCTTCTAGCCATTTTGAAATATACAATAACTTAATGGTAACAATAGTCTCCCTACTGTGCTATGAAATACTAGAACTTACTGCATCTAACTGTATTTTTGTATCCATTAATCAGCCTCCCTTCATCCCTCTTCTCCCTACCTTTCCCAACCTGTGGTAACTACCATTCTACTCTCTACTTCCATGCGATCGACATAGCTGACCCATGGTTAAGGCATATTTAGAAATTCACTTGGAAGAAAATATGGCTAAGTTCCAAAAACTATCGCCCTGAATTTGGACAAATTTTGAGAAAAGGTTTTCCAAATTTTCAGTCTAAAATGAAGAAGAGTGCAATTTTATTACTTGATGGTAAATTATGTGACAGTAATAAAATCCACTGGACAAACAGATATGCCCACTTTTAAATCACTGAGTGCTCTAAAATCTTGCCCTTTGTTGGGAACAGCCAACCAGCAGGAGAAGCAAACACAGTTTGAGGTCACCTGCATTCTAAGACCCTAAATTCTGTTGTTCTGATCACTCCCCTTTGAAAGCAAATGATAATTTTATGTACAGAAATGAAGGTTTTTGCAAGGATTGAAAAGGAAAGATTTAAATATAACTTACTCTTTTAGAAATCTGAGATTAGTTCAGTGGTAAGAGTGCAGAGGATGAGAGGAACTGGATGGTATCCTGTCTCTGTTGTTCCCTAACCCGAGTTCTCCCTGATACAGTGTCTGAGCCATGAAGAAGAGGCACTGGTGGCCTGACCTGACCACCAAAGGACTCACTGTTTAGCAGTTGAGATCAATTTTCTGGCAACCATAGACATTGAGAGTGTGCAGATCCTTCTTAGTAGTGCCCACTTGAGGCATTCCGGAAAAGTAGTTAAATATGGGCTATTTTGTAACAAGTAAAATTCTTAAACTTCTTAACTCACTGTTCTTAACAGCTGATAATTAAAAGAACAGGGTAAGATGTTGAATAAGAAACCCCCAGTGGTGCTTATTAGCAGATGAAGGTATTGAAGCAACAAACAAACAAACAAAAACACCAAAAAACAAACAGTAAAAATTAGATAAAGTAGAATATAGCCAAAAATTATTTCAGAAATATGCTGGTAATTGTCAAATAGACTAAAACAATTAATATTAAGAAGTGACACTGATATTCAGATGTTTCTTTTACACACATAGTCCCTACAAGTTTGGGAACATGTGTGTCATCGTAAGAAGAAATAACTGTCTGCTTACCATTATATTTTACGTATACCACTTAACTGCCTAAAACTAACTGAACCACTAGAGCTTAAAGATACTATTCCCTTAATGCCTGGTCCGTATATTCTAAATACCATTTCCACTAAACCTTGATTGAGGCAGGAAATGTACAGAGTGAGCCTGAAATATCTTGTGACACTAGAAGCCATGATGCATAAAAGACTGTCTGGGTTATGTCGGAGGAACTCTGAAGAAAACATAAAGAGGCCCCCACTGTCTAGGGTGGGACAGATTGAGTATTGACAAGGATCATGACTGTAACCGACAGAAAAGCATCATGTGCTCATACAAAACAGGCAAATCTGCAGGCCATGTTGGGAGGATACTTATTATTAAGGTGAAAACTGGTAAAGAAGGGAGAAGATAAATTCTATATCTTGCCTTTCCTCTGCAATCTATCACGCAGGTTAACCAAACCATTAACCAAATGCAGGTGAAACCATTATAAAAATCTTTCAGGTAATAAATAAATGAGGAAAAATATCCTTAGAATATCATAATTTTACAACTTCTAATAAAATAATGGATATATACAATAATCATCAGTGGTGCTTATTTCACAAAAAAAGAGAGACAAACAGGCATATTTGCTCCTACAGAAGGACCCACTAACACCTATGCTGAAAACTTACTATACATTTCAATTCAATCTCTTCACATGTTTAGATGTCACTACCAAGTTGCAGAAAATATAGGGGCCAGAGAAATTTTTTTCTCTTTTTTTATCTACTCACATATGTGGGTTTTTTTTTTTTTGTTTTTTTTGTTTTGTTTTGTTTTGTTTTTTTGTTTGGTTTAACTTTTATTTTAAGCTCAGAGGTACAAGTGCAGGTTTGTTACTTAGGTAAACTTGTGTCATGGGGGTTTATTGTACAGGTTATTTCATCACCCAGGTATTAGTACGCATTAAATATTTTTCCTGATCCTCTCCCTCCTCCCATCCTCCACCCTTCAATAGGCCCCAGTGTGTGATGTTCCCTTCTACATGTCCATGTGTTCTCACCATTTAGCTCCCACTTATAAGTGAGAAAATGCGGTATTTGATTTTCTGTTCCTGAGTTAGTTTGCTAGAGTGGCCTCCAGATCCATTCATGTCCATGCAAAAGACATGCTCTCATTTTCTTTCGGCTGTGTAGTATTCCAAGGAGTATATGGACCACATTTTCTTCATCCAGTCTATTACTGATGGGCATTTAGGTTGATTCCATGTCTTTGCTATTGTGAACAGTGCTGCAATGAACATATGCATACATGTGTCTTTATAACAGAATGATTTATAATCCTTTGGGTATATACCCAGTAATGCGATTGTTGGGGCAAATGGTATTTCTCTCTTTAGGTCTTTGAGGAATTGCCACACTGTCTTCCATAATGGTTGAACTAATTTCACTCCCATCAACAGTGTATAAACACTGGCTTTTCCTGGCAACTTTGCCAGCATCTGTTATTTTTTTACTTTTTGATAATAGTCATTCTGCCTTAGGCAATTCATTTCTCTAATGATCAATGATGTTGCACTTTTTCTCATATGGTTGTTGGCTGCAGGTATGTCTTCTTTTGAAAAGTGTCTGTTCATGTCCTTTGCCCACTTTTTTTTTAATACTTTGTTCTAGGGTACATGTGCACAACATGCAGGTTTGTTACATATGTATACATGTGTCATGTTGGTGTGCTGCACCCATTAACTCATCATTTACATTAGGTATATTTCTTAATGGTATCCCTCTTCCCACCCCCTCCCCACAACAGGCCCTGGTGTGTGATATTCCCCTTCCTGTGTCCAAGTGATCTCATTGTTCAATTCCAACCTATGAGGGAGAACATGAGGTGTTTGGTTTTCTGTTCTTCTGATAGTTTGCTGAGAATGATGGTTTCCAGCTGCATCCATGTCCCTACAAAGGACACTAACTCATCATTTTTTATGGCTGCATAGTATTCCATGGTGTATATGTGCCACATTTTCTTAATCCAGTCTGTCACTGATGGACATTTGGGTTGATTACAAGTCTTTGCTATTGTAAATAGTGCTGCAATACACATACATGTGCATGTGTCTTCATAGCAGCATGATTTATAATCCTTTGGGTATATACCCAGTAATGGGATGGCTGGGTCATATGGTACTTCTAGTTCTAGATCCTTGAGGAATCGCCATACTGTTTTCCATAATGGTTGAACTAGTTTACAATGCCACCAACAGTGTAAAAGTGTTCCTATTTCTCCACATCCTCTCCAGCACCTGTTGTTTCCTGATTTTTTAATGATTGCCATTCTAACTGCTGTGAGATGGTATCTCATTGTGGTTTTGATTTGCATTTCTCTGACGGCAAGTGATGATGAGCATTTTTTCAAGTGTCTGTTGGCTGTATGAATGTCTTCTTTTGAGAAGTGTCTGTTCATACACTTTGCCCACTTTTTGATGGGGTTGTTTGTTTTTTTCTTGTAAATTTGTCTGAGTTCTTTGTAGGTTCTGGATATTAGTCCTTTGTCAGATGAGTAGATTGCAAAAATTTTCTCCCATTCTGTAGGATGCCTGTTCGCTCTTATGGTAGTTTCTTTTGCTGTGCAGAAGCTCTTTAGTTTAATTAGATCCAATTTGTCATTTTGGCTTTTGTTGCCATTGTTTTTGGTGTTTTAGAAATGAAGTCCTTGCCCATGCCTATGTCCTGTGTAGTATTACCTAGGTTTTCTTCCAGGGTTTTTATGGTTTTAGGTCTAACATTTAAGTCTGTAATCCATCTTGAATTAAGTTTTGTAAAAGGAGTAAGGAAAGGATCCAGTTTCAGCTTTCTACTTATGGCTAGCAAGTTTTCCCATTTTATTTATTTATTATATTATTTAATATATTTATTATATAATTTTTAATATATAACATTATATATTTAATATATAAATTTTTAAAATATATATTAGATTATATTAAATATATAAATGTATTATATATAATATATAATATAATATATGTTAATATATAATATAAACATATAAATATATTAAATATACAAATATATTAAATATATAAATAAATATAGATTAAATATATAATATTTAATATATAGTTTTATATATTTTAATATATAAAAATTATATATTTAATATAAAATTATATATTATTTAATATTATGTTATATATATATAATTCCCATTACCTATTTCTTAAATAGGGAATCCTTTCCCCATTTCTTGTTTTTGTCAGGTTTGTCAAAGATCAGATGGCTGTAGATGTGTGGTATTATTTCTGAGGGCTCTGTTCTGTTCCATTGGTCTATATCTCTGTTTTGGTACCAGTGCCATGCTGTTTTGGTTACTGTAGCCTTGTAGTATAGTTTGAAGTCAGGTAGCGTGATGCCTCCAGCTTTGTTCTTTTGACTTAGGATTGTCTTGGCAATGCGAGCTCTTTTTTGGTTCCATATGAACTTTAAAGTAGTTTTTTCTAATGCTGTGAAGAAAGTCATTGGTAGCTTAATGGGGATGGCATTGAATCTATAAATTACCTTGGGGCAGTATGGCCATTTTCATAATATTGATTCTTCCTATCCATGAGCATGGTATGTTCTTCTATTTGTTTGTGTCCTCTTTTATTTCACTGAGCAGTGGTTTGTTGTTCTCCTTGAAGAGGTCCTTTACATCCCTTGTAAGATGGATTCCTAGGTATTTTAATCTCTTTGAAGCTATTGTGAATGGGACTTCATTCATGATTTGGCTCTCTGTCTATTACTGGTGTATAAGAATGTTTGTGGTTTTTGCACATTGATTTTGCATCCTTAGACTTTGCTGAAGTTGCTTATCAGCTTAAGGAGATTTTGGGCTGAGACAATGGGGTTTTCTAAATGTACAATCATGTCATCTGCAAACAGGGACAATTTGACTTCTTCTTTTCCTAATGGAATACACTTTATTTCTTTCTCGTGCCTGATTGCCCTAGCCAGAACTTCCAACACTATGTTGAATAGGAGTGGTGAGAGAGGGCATCCCTGTCTTGTGCCAGTTTTCAAAGGGAATGCTTCCAGTTTTTGCCCATTCAGTATGATATTGGCTGTGGGTTTGTCATAAATAGCTCTTATTATTTTGAGATATGTTCCATCAATACCGAATTTATTGAGAGTTTTTAGCATGAAGGGCTGTTGAATTTTGTCAAAGGCCTTTTCTGCATCTAATGAGGTAATCATGTGGTTTTTGTCTTTGGTCCATTTGTATGCTGGATTACGTTTATTGATTTGCATATGTTGAACCAGCCTTGCATCCCAGGGATGAAGCCCGCTTGATCATGGTGGATAAGCTTTTTGATGTGCTGCTGGATTTGGTTTGCCAGTATTTTATTGAGGATTTTTGCATTGATATTCATCAGGGATATTGGTCTAAAATTCTCTTTTATTGTTGTATCTCTGCCAGGCTTTGGTATCAGGATGATGTTGGCCTCATAAAATGATTTAGGGAGGATTCCCTCTTTTTCTATTGATTGGAATAGTTTCAGAAGGAATGATACCAGCTCCTCCTTGTACCTCTGGTAGAATTCAGCTGTGAATCCGTCTGGTCCTGGATTTTTTTTGGTTGGGAGGCTATTAATTATTGCCTCAATTTCAGAGCCTACTATTAGTCTATTCAGGGATTCAACTTCTTCCTGGTTTAGTCTTGGGAGAGTGTAAGTGTCTAGGAAATTATCCATTTCTTCTAGGTTTTCTAGTTTATTTGTGTAGGGGTGTTATAGTATTCTCTGATGGTCGTTTGTATTTCTATAGGGTCAGTGGTGATATACCATTTATCATTTTTTATTGCATCTATTTGATTCTTCTCTCTTTTCTTCTTTATTAGTCTTGCTAGCATTCTATCAATTTTGTTGATCTTTTCAAAGAACCAGGTCCTGGAGTCATTGACTTTTTGGAGGGTTTTTGTGTCTCTATCTCTTTCAGTTATGCTCTGATCTTAGTTTTTTCTTGCCTTCTGCCAGCTTTTGAGTGTGTTGGCTCTTGCTTCTCTAGTTCTTTTCATTGTGATGTTAGAGGGTCAATTTTAGATCTTTCCTCCTTTCTCTTGTGGGCATTTAGTGCTATAAATTTCCCTCTACACACTGCTTTAAATGTGTCCCAGAGATTCTTGTATGTTGTATCTTTGTCTCATTGGTTTCAAAGAACATCTTTATTTCTGCCTTCATTTCATTATGTACCCAGTAGTCATTCAGGAGCAGGTTGTTCAGTTTCCATGTAGTTGAGCGGTTTTGATTGAGTTTCTTCATCCTGAGTTCTAGTTTGATTGTACTGTGGTCTGGGAGACAGTTTGTTATAATTTCTGCTCTTTTACATTTGCTGAGGAGTGCTTTACTTCCAACTATGTGGTCAATTTTAGAATAAGTGTGATGTGGTGCTGAGAAGAATGTATATTCTGTTGATTTGGGGTGGAGAGTTCTGTAGATGTCTATTAGGTCCACTTGGTGCAGAGTTGAGTTCAATTCCTGGATATCCTTGTTAACTTTCTGTCTCGTTGATCTGTCTAATGTTGACAGTGGGGTGTTGAAGTCTCCAATTATTATTGTATGGGAGTCTAAGTCTCTTTGTAAGTCTCTGAGGACATGCTTTATGAATCTCGGTGCTCCTGTATTGGGTGCATATATATTTAGGATAGTTAACTCTTCCTGATGAATTGATCCCTTCACCGTTATGTAATGGCCTTCTTTGTCTCTTTTGATCTTTGATGGTTTAAAGTCTGTTTTATCAGAGACTAGGATTGCAACCCCTGCTTTTATTTTGTTTTCCCTTTGCTTGGTAGATCTTCCTCCATCCCTTTATTTTGAGCCTATGTGTGTCTCTGCATGTGAGATGGATCTCCTGAATACAGCAGACTGATGGGTCTTGTCTCTTTATCCAATTTGCCAGTCTGTGTCTTTTAATTGAACCATTTATTCCATTTACATTTAAGGTTAATATTGTTATGTATGAACTTGATCCTATCATTATTATATTAGCTGGTTATTTTGCTCATTAGTTGATGCAGTTTCTTCCTAGCATTGATGGACTTCACAGTTTGACATGTTTTTGCAATGGCTGGTACCTGTTGTTCCTTTCCATGTTTAGTGCTTCCTTCAGGATCTCTTGTAGGGCAGGACTGGTGGTTACAAAATCTCTCAGCATTTGCTTGTCTGTAAAGGATTTTATTTCTCCTTCACTTATGAAAGTTAGTGTGGCTGGATATGAAATTCTGGGTTGAAAATTCTTTTTTTAAGAATGTTGAATATTGGCCCCCACTCTCTTCTGGCTTGGAGATTTTCTTGCGAGAGATCTGCTGTTAGTCTGATGGGCTTCCCTTTGTGGGTAACCCGACCTTTCTCTCTGGCTGCCCTTAATATTTTTTCCTTCATTTCAACTTTGGTGAATCTGACAATTATATGTCTTGGAGTTGCTTTTCTCAAGGAGTATCTTTGTGGTGTTCTCTGTACTTCCTGAATTTGAATGTTGGCCTGCCTTGCTAGGTTGGGGAAGTTCTCCTGGATGATATCCTGCAGAGTATTTTCCAACTTGGTTCCATTTTCCCTGTCACTTTCAGGCACACCAGTCAGATGTAGATTTGGTCTTTTCACATAATCCCGTATTTCTTGGAGGCTTTGTTAGTTTCTTTTTACTCTTTTTTCTCTAAACTTCTCTTCTCACTTCATTTCATTCATTTGATCTTCAATCGCTGATACTCTTTATTCCAGTTGATCGAGTTGGTTACTGAAGCTTGTGCATTTGTCACGTAGTTCTCATATTATGGTTTTCATCTCTATCAGTTCTTTTAAGGACTTCTCTACATTGGTTATTCTAGTTAGCCATTCATCAAATCTTTTTTCAAAGTTTTTAGTTACTTTGTGCTGATTATGTAGTTCCTCCTTTGACTCTGAGAAGTTTGATTGACTGAAGCCTTCTGCTCTCAAGTCATTAAAGTCATTCTCCGTCCAGCTTTGTTCCATTACTGGCGATGAGCTGCGTTTCTTTGGAGGAGGAGATGTGCTCTGATTTTTTGAATTTCTAGCTTTTTCTGCACTGCTTTCCCCCCGTCTTTGTGGTTTTATCTGCCTTTGGTCTTTGATGATGGTGACGTACTGATGGGGTTTTGATGTTGGTGCCCCTTCTGTTTGTTAGTTTTGCTTCTAACAGTCAGGACCCTCAGCTGCAGGTTTGTTGGAGTTTGCTTGAGGTCCACTCCAGACCCTGTTTGCCTGGGTATCAGCAGCGGAGGCTGCCGAAGATAGAATATTGCTAAACAGCGAGTGTTGCTGTCTGATTCTTGCTCTGGAAGCTTCGTCTCAGGGGTGTACCCAGCCATGTGAGGTGTGAGGTGTTTGTCTGTACCTAGTGGGGGATGTCTCCCAGTTAGGCTACTCAGGGTCAGAGACCCACTTGAGCTGGCAGTCTGTCCGTTCTCAGATCTCAACCTCCACGCTGGGAGATCCACTGCTCTCTTCAAAGCTGTCGGACAGGGACATTTATCTCTGCTGAGGTTTCTGCTGCTTTTTGTTTAGCTATGCCCTGTCTCAAGAGGTGGAGTCTACAGAGACAGGCAGGCCTCCTTGAGCTGTGGTGGGCTCCACCCAATTTGAGCTTCCCAGCAGCTTTGTTTACCTACTTAAGCCTCAGCAATGGTGGGTGCCCCTCCCCCAGCCTCGCTGCGGCCTTGCAGGTAGATCTCAGACTGCTGTGCTAGCAATGAGGGAGGCTCCGTGGATGTGGAACCCTCCAGGCCAGGTGTGGGATATAATCTCCTGGTGTGCCATTTGCTAAAACACTTGGTAAAATGCAGTATTAGGGTTGGAGTTACCTGATTTTCCAGGTGTTGTGTGTCTCAATTTCCTTTGGCTAGGAAAAGGAATTCCCTTCCCCCTTGTGCTTCCCAGGTGAAGCAATGCCTTGCCCTGCTTCACCTCTCACTGGTCGGGCTGCACTCTCGGACCAGCACCAACTGACAACATGCCCCAGTGAGATGAACCCGGTACCTCAGTTGAAAATGCAGAAATCACCCATCTTCTGTGTTGCTCACGCTGGGAGCTGTAGACTGGAGCTGTTCCTATTCGGCCATCTTGGGCACACCTCCCCGAGGCTACCCTTTGCCCACTTTTTAATAAGGTTGTTTTATCTCATAAATTTGTGTAAGTTCCTTGTAGATGCTGAATATTAGACCTTTGTCAGATGCACAGTTTGCAAAAAAAATTCTCCCTTTTTGTACGGTGTCTGTTTATGCTGTTGATAGTTTCTTTTGTTGTGCAGGAGCTCTTTAGTTTATTTCAATCCCATTTGTCAATTTTTCCTTTTGTTGCAATTGCTTTTGGCATCTTTGTCATGAAATTTTTGCCTGTGCCTATGTCCTGAATAGTATTGCCTACCTTATCTTTCAGGGTTTTTATAGTTTTGGGTTTTACATTTAAGTCTTTAATCCATCTTGAGTTGATTTTTGTATATGGCATAAGGAAGGGGTCCAGCTTCAGTCTTCCGCATATGGGTAGCCAGTTATTTCAACACCATTTATTGAATAGGGAGTCCTTTCCCCATTGCTTTTTTTTTGTCAGGTTTGTCACCGATCAGATAATTGTAGGTGTGTGGCCCTATTTCTGGGTTCTCTATTCTGTTTCATTGGTCTATGTGTCTGTTTTTGTACCAGTACCATGCTGTTTTGGTTACTGTAGCCATGTAGTATAGTTTAGTCAGGTAGTATGATGTCTCCAGCTCTGTTCTTTCCTGCTTAGTATTACCTTGACTATTCAGGCTCTTTTTGATTCCATAAGAATTAAAAAAAATTTTTTTTTCTAATTCCACAAAGAATCTCAATGGTAATTTAATAAAAATAGCATTGAATCTATAAATTGCTTTGGACAGTATGATCACCTTAACAATATTGATTCTTTCAATCAATGTGCATGAAATGTTTTTTCATTTCTTTGTTTTTATTATTATACTTTAAGTTCTAGGGTACATGTGCACAACATGCAGGTTTGGCACATTTGTATACGTGTGCCATGTTGGTTTGCTGCACTCATTAACTCGTCATTTACATTAGGTATTTCTCCTAATGCTATCCCTCCACCATCCCCCTACCCCACAGCAGGCCCCAGTGTGTGATGTTCCCTGCTCTGTGTCCAAGTGTTCTCATCATTCAGTTCCCACCTATGAATGAGAACATGCAGTGTTTGGTTTTCTGTCCTTGTGAGAGTTTGCTCAGAATGATGGTTTCATCCACTTCACGTTGCTACAAAGGACATGAACTCATCCTTTTTTATGGCTGCATAGTATCCCATGTTGTATATATGCTACATTTTTTTAAATCCATTCTACCATTGATGGACATTTGGGTTGGTTCCAAGTCTTTGCTATTGTGAATAGTGCTGCCGTAAACATTCGTGTGCATGTCTTTATAGTGGTATGATTTATAATCCTTTGGGTATATACGTAGTAATGGGATCGCTGGGTCACACGGTATTTCTTGTTCTAGATCCTTGAGGAAACTCCGCACTGTCTTCCACAATGGTTGAACTAGTTTACACTCCCACCAACAGTGTCAAAGTGTTCCTATTCCTCCACATCCTCTCCAGAATCTGTTGTTTCCTGACTTTTTAATGATCACCATTCTAACTGGTGTGAGATGATATCTCATTGTGGTTTTGATTTGCATTTCTCTGATGACCAGTGATGAGCATTTTTTCATGTGTCTGTAGGCTACATAAATGTCTTCTTTTGAAAAGTGCCTGCTCATATCCTTTGCCCACTTTTTGATGGGGTAGTTTGACTTTTTCTTGTAAATTTAAGTTCTTTGTAGATTCTGAATATTAGCCCTTTGTCAGATGGGTAGAATGCAAAGATTTTCTCCCTTTCTGTAGGTTGCCTGTTAACTCTGATGGTAGTTTCTTTTGCTGTGCAGAGCTCTTTAGTTTAATTAGATCCCATTTGTCTCTTTGACTTTTGTTGCCATTGCTTTTGGTGTTTTAGACGTGAAGTTCTTGCACATGCCTATGTCCTGAATTGCATTGTCTAGGTTTTCTTTTAGGGTTTTTACGGTTTTAGGCCTAACATTTAAGTCTTTAATCCATCTTGAATTAATTTTTGTATAAGATGAAAAGAAGGGATCCAGTTTCAGCTTTCTACATATGGTTAGGCAGTTTTCCAGCACCATTTATTAAACAGGGAATCCTTTCCCCATTTCTTGTTTTTGTCAGGTTTGTCAAAGGTCAGATGGTTGTAGGTGTGTGATGTTATTTCTGAGGACTCTGTTCTTTTCCATCAGTCTATATCTCTGGTTTGGTACCAGTACCATGCTGTTTTGGTTACTGTAGCCTTGTAGTATAATTTGAAGTCAGGTAACGTGATGCATTCATATTTGTTCTTTTTGGTTAGGATTGTTTTTGCAATGTGGGCTCATTTTTGGTTCCAGGTGAACTTTAAAGTAGTTTTTTCCAATTCTGTGAAGAAAGTCATTGGTAGCTTGATGGGAATGGCATTGAATTTATAAATCACCTTGGGCAGTATGGCCATTTTCATGAAACTGATTATTCCTATCCATGAGCATGGAATGTTCTTCCATCTTGTGTGTCCTCTTTTATTTCATTGAGCAGTGGTTTGTAGTTCTCCTTGAAGAGGTCCTTTACATCCCTTGTAAGTTGGATTCTTAGGTATTTTATTCTCTTTGTAGCAATTGTTAATGGGAGTTCACTCATGATTTGGCTCTCTGTTTGGTTATGTCATCTCTGATTTCTTTGAGTAGTGGTTTGCAGTTCTCCTTGTAGAGATTTTTCCCCTCCCTAGTTAGTTTGTGGCCATTGTGAATGGGAATATGCCAGAGGAACATGTTAATTGACAATGCAATAATGCTGTAAGTAAAACTAGACTCGGGGAAACTATATAATAAACACTCTATGCTTATGAACAAATGAATTGCAATTAATAAAAATAAAATACAGGGGCTAGGTGTGGTGATGTGTGCCTATAGTCCCAGCTACTCAGGAGGCTGAGGCAGGAGGATTACTTGAATCCAGGAATTCAAAACCAGCCTGAGTAACATAGCAAGACCCTGTCTCTAAAATAAATGAATAAATAATAAATAAATAAATAGAGGAAGAAGAAAACTGTAGTTTTAAAGAGACCTAAGAAAGATATTAATTGATTACAATGTACTCTTCTTATTCCCTTAGGTTTAATCAAAAATTTTCCTTTGAGTTTCAGCTTAATTCATGTACAAGTCATTTTCACTTTTGGAAATATCTTGGCATTTATTAGTAATCATGCAATGCCATAGTTCTGTTTTCAATGTCTGGTTGGTTATGCTATTTGGTCCAAATCCATGTCAAAAACATTTAAATTATACAGTGTGGGGCCCATCTTCCTCGCGGTGAACTGTGTGAAGAAACTCTCATAATCCAGAAATCATTTGAGTTCAATGCCTAGTGTAGAGCTCATTTTCTTCCTGCTGATTGATAAAGCCCAGGGCAACTTTGCTATGAATCTGTGTCTGTGTGGAGCTATCATGTCAGGAACTGTGTGAATGGGCAATAGCTCCCCAGGCAAAGTATAATTCAGAAATGTTTTAAGGAATATTCTTTGAATCACATTTTTTTATTAATATTCAAAACAATCAAAAATTTTCTTCCATATTTTTTAGTGTTCACTTGTCTTTTCACTGGAACAGTTTTACTCTCTCTATATTGTTACTATTGTTGCATTTCTTCAGATTAACAATGCACAGGCCCAACAATCTAGTGATTATGCAGCTCTTAGTTTCGGTCACTCTCCAGAGACTCATAGCTGGATTTGGAAAATTCGCTACCATTTTTCCCTGGGGACACTCTTCCTAAGACAATGGCATCAACTGACCAATCCCCTAAGTGTAATATCAGCATCCTCAGATTAATATTCAGGTAGTAGAAGGGGCAGGCAGCTCTCTGGGGCCTCTGTTACAAGGGCACTAATCCCATTCACGAGGGTCGACCCTCATGACCTACACAGCTACCAAAGACCCACTTTTTAATTCCATTAAAAAGCCCCCAACCTTGGGGACTGGAATTTCAGCAGATGAATTTGGGAGAGGTGGTACAAACACTCAGACATTGGCATAGAGACACAGACTTACTGGATTAGGGGCCACCCTACTCCAGTACGACCTCATCCACACTTAACTAATTACACCTGCAACACCCCTATTTCCAAATAAGGTCACATTCTTGGGTACTAGGATTAGGCTTCCTCTTATGAATTTGTTTCATATTCAACAATTCAACCTAAAACAAACACCATCCCTTCCCCTTCCCTTATTATTATTATTTTTTAAATAGAGGCTTGGCCTGTAAGATAACTTAGTTTTGGGTTTGAACTTTACTAGTACGCCAGCGTTCCCTCTCTGTCTTCACAACAGACGTTCTCCCTTCTCTTTTGTTTTCCCCAACAGCCTAATACAGAATTTTGAATTCCATGTCCCCTAATCCATGGGCTTATTTTAATTACCCCAATCACGTGTATTGGGAAGCTATGAAGTGCTGATTCCTCAGCATTTCCTATTTCATCTGACCTCAGTACAAACTTGAAGCTTTAAAATTATCCCCAATTTACAGATGAGTAAACTGAGCAGAAAGAGACATAAATGACCTGACTGAGATCAAAGAGACTGTAGGTATGCCAAAGTACAAAAATTGTATTCCAAAAATCTTAAGTGTTTTGAAGGTGATTAAAACAATGTCATCAAATGTTTATTGAGATTCTTTGAAACTTTCCTGTTTTCTTTTTCTAAAGAAAGTGAAGCTATATAATTCCAAATCCTAGTCCTAAATCTTATCTCCAGGAATTTTGTTTTTGTTGTTGTTGTTGTTGTCGTTTGTTTGTTTCTACTCGTTTTGTATGTATAGAAGGGATAGTGTGGCCTAGTCGTTCGTGGTGGCTCTGGAATAAAAAAGGCCAGATTCTCGCTTCAGTTCTCCAACTTGTTAGATCTGACCTGGGGGATCTGGTGTAACTTCTCTGTGCCTCACTTTTCTGATCTGTACAAGGGGACTAAAAATAGTACCCCTCTAAAAAGACTGCTAAGGGGTTAAAGGCATTTGCATATTTAGGCCTTAAAACTGTGCCTGCCTGGAATATCTGTTACTCAACAGCATGGGCTGTGATGGCTCACCTGGCATTTGTTTATATTGTTGAGCACATGTGACCAACTTTGCAGCAGGAATATGGGGAAGTGGGGATCACTAGATCAAGTCTGTTTGTTTTGCATCGGCAACGCTGTCTGAAGTAAATCTTGGAAATCAGAATGTGTCAATCTGTCATGTGTCAATTATTTGGACTTTTGTGAAATTGATGACTTACAATAAGAGGACTTGAATTCTGTGGGGGAGCTGGGGAGGTGGAGGTTCCTCTTTGTTCAAAAAAAAATTCAATTTCTAGCAAAACAGATCCATAGACATTTGGTTTGAAAAAATATTCAATGTTTAAAAAAGTGTTTTTGATAACTGGTAGGACAATTCTTTTTACCAGCTTTTTATTTCCCCTTAATTTTCCTAATTGCAAAATACCTGCCTTAGAAGCATTACCATTCCCTCCTAGGTTGTGATTTGGTAGTATCGTAGTTCTCACTGAGTCCTTGTCTTGATCATATTTCTATGTTCAGATAGTGTCCCATGCTTATCTCAAGCTGGATGTTCCATGTAGAATAAAACAGTTGGTACCTGAGGACTGTGTAACAGTATAAAACATTTCCACATGATTTATTTAAATCATAATCCAATGCTGAGTCTACACTGTCTTAATTAATTATATTGTCATATAAGTTTGCCTATTATAACAGGTGTACTTGTCTCACTGGCAATAGTATAGGGAGTTGGCTTTACCAGTGAAGAGAAACAACCATGTGTTTCCATATTTGTAAGGGATGGTTCTCAAAGTTGGCAAAGAAAGTCACTTCTGGTCAATATGGATCTTCAGAAATGTTGTCTGACCAGCCAGGCATGTGGAGCATCATGATGTGCCTTCAAGGTTAAAGGAAAAGAGCAGCTGTGGGCTTCAGTCTTGGTTGTTCATAAAAGTCCCCCTTTCCCATCCATCTGTGCCAAACACACAGCTGGTCTCTGTATTCACACTGAACCGGTGTTCTATCCTACTGCTCTAACTCAACCTTTCTTAAATCTGCTCCCTCCTTTATCACCCCTGATGTAAAGTTGCTCATCAACCGAAGGTCTGCAAGGTCACTGTGGTTACCTTACAACTAGGTTCTCCTCTTTTCAGTTTTCATGAAACAAGATTACTAGAATATTCCACCCAAAGCCTGACAGTACTAAGCATTCAAGAGCTCTCTTTTGTCTGTAGATGGAGTCGAAACCCCTTCCTCTGATAGTTAAGATTTTCTCCAATGCCGGATAAGTCACTCCCAGGAGCACCTTTCCCACCGAAGCTCCAACCACCTGAGAGCAGTTACCACCCTCGGCCTGTCCATCCTTTGTGCATCTCGCTGCCAACTCTGTTCTTTCAATTCAGAAAGCTCTTCACATCTGAAAGTTTGCTTTCTCCTTCTTCTCCAAGGCTTTTGTCTCGCAGCCCTTAGAGCAGGAGCCTGATCCACCACCACCCAGCAGGGTCCCATCACGTGCCCCTTCTTCAATAGTCTCTGCACTCTTGCTTTGCATGTGCACACATTAATAAATTGCCTTTTATTTCTTTTTAAACAATTTTACCTCTTGCCAAAGGAAAATAAATGTTAAGTCTTGGTTTAAAATTCCCAAACCATAAATTCTGCATGGACTTAGTACTTGGTGGAACATTTTCACATTCCTTGTGACCAATTGAGAGAGAGAAGAAAAAAAAGAAAGAAGGAAAGAAAAAAGAAAAAGAAAGAAAGAAAGAGAGAAAGAGAAAGAAAGAAAGAAAGAAAGAAAGAAAGAAAGAAAGAAAGAAAAAGAAAGAAAGAAAGAAAGAAAGAAAGAAAGAAAGAAAGAGAGAGAGAGAGGGAGGGAGGGAGGGAGGGAAAGGAAAGGAAAGGAAAGAAAAGGAAAGGAAAGGAGGAAGGAAGGAAGGAAGGAAGGGAGGGAAGGGAAGGAAGGAAAGGAAAGGAAGGAAGGAAGAAAGAGAAAGAAAGAAAGGAAAGAAAGAAAGGAAAGAAAGAAAGAAAGAAAGAAAGAAAGAAAGAAAGAAAGAAAGAAAGAAAGAAAGAAAGAGAAAAGATTAAAAGGTTTTCAGCAGTCTCTGAGCACCTGAGCTGTCGGCTGCCAAGCCGATTCAATTTTAATGACTTCCCCATGTGTGGGAAGAGAGAGTGATGCATCTTTCGTGTGTTTTACTTCTGGCAAATGTTTCCCTTGGCAAATGTGGAAACTCTTGCAAAAGTCATGAATAAAACAAGGCTGCAAAGTTTCCATTTCAAATTGCAAGCCAATATTTCCTCGGAACGTGGAAGCTCTATAATGTCACGTGCGCCTCTCAGAATCCCATTTGCAATTCTTCTGCACCTCTACAATCTGTGGAAAGAGATGCTTTCCCTGGGTGCAGCCAAGATGGAAGGATTTTAAAGAGTTTTCCAAGTCGTACACAGTTCTCTAATTATCCTCTTTATGGAGATGAGCTGGGGACTTTGTTAGAAAAATTGATTCCTATCAGCTATGTGCAAAGAATCGAATGCATACAATTCTAGGGCTGAGGTTGGGAATTTTCACTTCAACAAGTACTTGAGTGAAACAGATGTCAGTTATCCATGAACCGCATGTTGAAAGACATTGGGTAGAGCCCAAGCTTCTCAGCATTGGTTCAAATGCCACCATCAGGGGATCTTTGTTCCGTTTCCAACCTCATTTGTCGTTGGCCTAACTCATGTAGTCAAAAGGGGGTTGCTCTATGTTTGCAATTCCTACATGCGTGCCATGCCCCAGCTCCTCCCCATCTTGTCACTGCACTTCCCAACCCAGCTCCAACTTCCACACATGCTGTCCCTCCTGCCTTGAAAGGTCACATCATTTACAATCATTTCGAGTGAAGTTTGATGGTATTGAGTACATTTACATTGCTGTGCAAACATCATCACCATCTATTTCCTGAACTCTTTTCAGCTTTCAAAACTAAAATTCTGTGTTCGTTAAACACTAACTCTTCACTCTCTCTTTCCCATTCCCTGGCATCCCTCATTCGATTTTCTGTGTCTATGAATTTGACTTCTTTAGATACTTCCTATATGTGGAATCATACTGTATTTGTCTTTCAGTGACTGTCTTATTTTGGTTTGCATGTGAACTTCCAGGTTCATTCATGCTGTTGCATGTGTCAGAAGTTTCCTCCTATTTAACACTGAATAATATTCCATTGTATATACAAACAATGTTTTGTTTATCCATTTATCTGCCCAGGGACATTTGGGTTGCTTCCACCTCTTGGCTATTTTGAATAATGTGTGATAGAGGTGCACATTTTTAAAGGGAAGGGGGTAAAATATGTAGTTAGCATGGCACATGTGAAGTTGCAGAACAGGGAAATTATGACAAATAAATTGACGAAATTATCTGGAATCCTGAATTTTACATACAAAGGCACATCTATCATGGGGCTCATCAAGCTAAAACTTCAGGGCTCCTCATGTGTGGTCCCTTCCTCCCAGGTACCGATGCTTAGTTTGGGTTCAGAATTGTCTATTCTTTCACTTAGGGAAACTTCCCTGAAAGATGTCACTTTCAAGACCGCAAAACCTGGCTTTACTTTTGTGTGCGTGTATGTATTACACGTAGGCATTTCTTCTTATGTCTGTGTCCCCTACACGTGCCAGTTTCAGAGGAGATGCTTTGAAGAGAGTGGAGGACATGACAGCTGTAATTCCTATTTTCATTGTCACTTTAAGAGTATTTATGGCTATAATGTCAGAATTCTATGTAAGACATTTTTTAAGTGGTGATATGCTTAAGGTGCTAAAAAGGTTTGTGCATTTTTCTTTGCATATTGAAAACTTCACATTTATCATATATAAGAGATAATTTGGATAATTTTCTTCCTGAAAGCAGAAAGATATATTATTATTTCCTACAGGGGACAGAAAAGTACCTTTCTTCCCAGTACCTTTCCTGCGACACTTGATCTCACAATCCTATGATCCCATTGTATACTGTACCTTTTCTACTAAACATCATCCTTGAAGTTATAGTTTTTCTTTTTAATAAAATAACTACTACTGCATTTTTATTAACCTCTCACACTTCCCAAGCCACTTTGTGGAAGACAAATATACAAAATAAGTCTCACATACGTGTTTGCTTTTCAGAAAAATATACACACTGGTGGGAAGCTTAGAACCAACATAGAAGTATGGATACAAGTAAACACAGGTGAAGATTAAATTGAATGCCTATATCCAAGGGTTGATAGGATCAGATCCAAGTGTCTGAGACTGTCAGAATCTACCAATGCAAAGTTAGGATGTATCCTCACTGTATAATATATTTCAAAAACAATTCAGGATCCTGTGTTAGAAATAAAAGATTCAAATGCTGGCTCAATAGCTTAAATGTGGAACTTTGATATCCCTGGGCTTCGGCATCTGTGTCCTCATTTGCAAAATAAATTTTATTTATTTCTATGGCACTTTTAGTTCTACTGTGATCAATGCTTAAGGCAGAGATTTATCACTCAGATCAAGTTCCAGGTAAGGGCCTCTTCCGTGATGCTAGGAAGCACCCACCTGTTGAACTTCGTCTTCTCCCTAGCGGAAAACTGCGAGACCACCGGCACCTTGTTAGTCTGTAGCACAGATGAGATATTTAGTTCAATGTTCCTCACCTCTAAGGCCCAACCATTCCCCTTTACTCTTCTCCACTGCAAAGAGAGCCCAAGTAGATGGAGAAGAAATGAGCTGGCTCTTGAAACGGCATCAGTTTTAGGATAAGTACCAAAGATTAAATACATTCAGGCTATATTTTGAAGCACTTCACATGGGCCATGTGTGGACCAGGTGCTGGGGGAGATGATACAGAGACAAATAAAATCCTAGTCCTTCCAGCTGAGTGCAGGACTCAGATACACAGAAGTGGGTATAAGGAAAACACAGGAGAGGGAGAGTTAAGGGAGTCTCTGAGAGTTCTGGGTGGGTCATGAGATATCTGATTGAGAGAGAGACTAGGAGAAGAGCTGGGTTTGGAGAGGAAAATAGTGTATTTAGTCTCTCTTAGCTATCTCAGGTTTGAGTTTGAGAAAGTATCAATGAATTGAACAAACTGTAATATTATATAATAGAGGTTAATGTTTTCAAATTCTGGAGAGAAAGAAAGCTTTATTGAATAACTCCTTGATTCTGAACTTCACATTTATCTGGTGCTCAACATGTATTAACATGGTCAATACTGGGAGGTTAAATAATTTTGCTCTTAACCCTGATGTTTAGAGTTTAAACAAATATACCCAACAGCCAACTTTGGCAGAAGCATATAACCAAGGGAATAGCAAGTAGTATGAATTGGATTGCAGCGCCCCCCACCAGACACACACAAAAAAATGTTTTGAAGTCTTAACCCCTAGCACCTCAGAATATGACCTTATTTGCAAATGGGGTCACTGGTAGATGTAGTTAGTTTTAATATGTGGTCATGCTGGAGTAGGATGGACCCCTTATTCAACATGACTGGTGTCTTTATGAGAAGACGGCCGTGTGGACAGAGACACAGGAGGATAATGCCATGTGGTGCTGAGGGCAGAGATTGGAGTAATGCAACTTCAAGGCAATGAATGCCAAAGATTGTTGGCAACCACCAGAAGCTGGGAAGAGGGAAGGAAGATTCTCCCCTGTGGATTTTCAAAAGGAGCTTGGCACTGCCAACAACTAAAGTTTGGACTTCAGGCCTCTCGAGCTGTAAGATGATAAATGTCCGCTGTTAAGCCACCCAGTTTATGTCACTTATGACAGCCCTAGCAAACTAATATAGCAAGTAGGAGTAGGGGATGGAAAATTATCAGCATAAGGAAAACAGTCAAAAAACTAAAGTGAACCCTCTGTTAAATCCTTTATAGAGACGATCCTAACACTGGAAGTTACCCATGAAGAGAACACATCAGAAAGCTTCATGAAAGAACAACACAGAAACCAACCCTGAAGGACACCAATGGATGGGTAGAGTCTTTTGGGCTTTGGAGACAGCACAAATATAAGGGAATAGGCAAAAATGCACAGGGTCTTTGAGGGAACAGTGTATGCTGGTTACTGGAGGATGAAGGGACACTTACAATGAGAGAGGGGACTGGTCAGATGGGGCACAGGCAAACCAGGGCAGGAAAAAGAGAATGCTGAAGAGAGTGGAGCTGGAGCACAACCTCCCCAGAGCTGAGCTTTGGAAAGGTGAGTTGTGTCTGGGTGAGGAGACTGGATTGGAGAAGAAGCTAATGAGAAAGGTCAGTTAGGAGATGGCTGTAACAATCTGGGGAAGATGCAGGAGGGCCTTCCTGGCACAAGTTGGCTGCAGGAGTGGAAGGTTAACTTACAATTGGCCATAGGAAGGAATTGGTCATCAGTGAGGAGTGAGGAATAGAGAGCAGTTCCGAGTCGATGTCATTAGGAGGTCAGAGACAACTGAAAGCTGGCTTGGGGGATAAATGAAGTGCTCCTGATATTCTTCTTTTGAAGAGCTAGTGGGCCATTGAGGGAGCAATGCTCAGCTAATGCTCAATGATAGAGTAAAGCTCAGAATTATAGGGAGAGGTTAGATATGCAAATTTTTACCACCCTAGATGTGGTCACTGGAAACATGGGAGAGACTGAGACCACCCAAAGAGAGAGGATCAAAAGTTGAGGAATGACCACTTTGGAAAAGGGAATCAAGCCAATTGCAGTAGTACATGCCTGTAGTCCCAGCTACTCAGGAGGCTGAGGCAGGAGAATCATGAGTCCAGGAGCTGGAGACCAGCCTGGGCAACATAGCAAGACCCTGTCTCTAAACAACAATGACAACAACAAAGGGATCAGAGGAAGCAGCTCTATAGCACAATTTTTCAAGAGGAGGTAGGGTTGAAGAGGCCCTGCTCATTTCTCTTTACGAAGTCATGGCAATGGATAAGATCTGAAAAATTCTTAGATGTATTTGGCCTTGCAGACAGCTCAATTGTGTTCACAAGCAGAAGCCAAATAAGAGCTCTCTCCATTTGCTCTGTAGGTTTTCTGGGCCTATTGAGAACATAAACATCACAAATCGTTTGTCTCAGGAAGGCTCTTTTATTAGACTGGACAACCCTAAGAATGGAAAATGCATCTGCCTTGGAGAGATGTCCTTGACAGTGGAACTGGATTTGATTTCTCCAAAGGAAATCCTTGCCAATGACCTCTTTTCCCTTGTATCCCATCCTTGCAAAGTTTTTAACTAACCTCCAGCCTATGGCTAACCCCACATGGGCTTGTGTGCTTCACAAAGTGTTTACTTCTGTTGATTTCAGGATGTGGTGGATCCTTTAAAAAGCAAGTTATTTTTTGATATTTGACCCACTCAGTTGGGATGAGGATTAACCCCAGACGCTCACGAGGTTGTAAAAGATCCAATTCAGTGTTTTAGCTTCACTTTAATGCACTCTTTTTTTTTTTTTTTTTTTTTTTTCTGTAGCTATGTAGCTAAGGAGAAAAGCCAGCAAATAAAGTTGGGAGATTAAGTACTCCCAGTGTTTCCAACCTAAGGCAGAAGCACCATAAATCTCAGAAGGAAAGCTATGCTCAGCCTGTAGCCAGCCCCACTGTGCTCACAGGCCACAGGGTTCTCTGCAGTTCAGATAAGGTGAAGATTGCTGATCCAAAAGCCTCATCTGACCTGATTTCCAGTTCCAGCTCCTGCAGTGACTGAAACATGGATTACTGGGAAATGATTGCCTTGTGGGTACTGTTGGCTTTACTTTTAAATAGGTATGCACTTTACATAGTATTTAAACTTATGTTGGGATAAAGTGGACCGGGACAGAACATTGAAGATTTAATAAAACTTAAACAGGTTAATAGTATCCAAGCACTGCTGTGAACCCTGGAAGCAATCTCTGAGGCATACTTGCGTTAGTGATATTTTTACCTGAGCAAGAATTTTCCCATCAACACTTCACTCTAAGGCTCTCTTGTATGGACGACATTAGTTTATGATATCTTTGAAAAGCAGGTTTTTGTTTGTATGACTCTTCTTAGATACACTTGAAAAATGATCCCAGATCAATGTGGACTCTAATGTTGCCCCCAGTGTTCATGACCTTGTTCCCTCACCCTCCCATGGGGCCTTTTCTCCTACAATCTCCATGAAGGAAGGCACTCTGCCCTGGTCTCGGCTCCTAGACCAGAGTTTTGCACAATGCCTGTGAGATTTCTTAAATACACTGTCATTCCAATATTCTAGAAACTCACTCACTCAATTTTGTCACAGAGAAAAGGTATGTTTCTGGTGCTTTTTTGCTTTGTTTTGCCAGGTAGAAAGCAAAGTCTCTTCCTTGCGCACTGAGGAGGGTCCCTGGTACATTCACCGCTTTCGCCCTGCACATTATCATCACAGGTAACTCTCATAAGAGCCCCAGGGAAGGCCTTCTCATCTCCACAGAATAGTAAACAAACAAACAAATGAACAACAACAACAAAAACCACCAGAAAACCAGATGTAGTGAAAGGCAATGCTAAGAAACCCTGCAGTTTTTCGTTGTGTCTGGTGTTTCCTGTTGGCCCATGGCATGGAGGCTGGGTTTGCTCTGGGAAGCTGGACATGCCACCCAGGACCGCCTCTTGTTTCTACAGATGGGAATTAGATAAACAGTCAGACCCAGAATGGTCTTCCACTGGAGTGTCCATGACTTAATCTCCTTTTGTTTCAGTCATGAAAGAGTGCCATCCTCGGCCAGTAATGGGAATAACAAGAGGAATTTTGGAACACATACTAAATCTCAACCATGACTCTCAGCAATATGCACACAGAGGTAGAATGGGGGTGAAGAGGTTCATCACCTGCCACTCCGTTAGGGGTGGTGCAGCCAAAACCAAATCCACCTCTCTCCAACTCTTTCCCCAGCCAGTCAGGATGCAACTCCATGGGACAATACAGATGGAATTCTCAGGTCAGCCCAAAGCACGGAGTGGTGTCAGTAAGTGACAGCTCTTATGTTTTATTCCCACAGATCCCTGTTCATGAAGTGTAAGGACCAAAGAAGAGACTGGGAGCACCCATGAATATTTCATTTAACTTTTAGCTGTTTGTAACCAAGCTGCTTCCAAATGATTGCCATTTAATTTATAAATGCTCAAAATGCAATCTTCTAAACATTTTACTTGGCCATGTCATCTGAGATGCAGGTCAGTATCTGGTCCAAAGGTGACTCGATGCACAATCTTCCATTTTATGGTGTCTGTGACTCTACCTGGCCTCAGCAGCTCCAGCCTTCTCTGAGGTTCTAGGAAGAGAGCTAAGTTGACCTCTCCTGTCAGCAAGTGCTCTGGGGCCCTCTGGCTTCAACTCCAAAGGAGCCTGGCACTCTACTCTGCCCCAAGAAGCAGCAGGGTTATTAGAAGACTATGATTATGCCCATAAGAATAAAATGGAACTGGCTTTTCCTATTTTATGAAAAAAAGTAACATTTAAGTTAGAAAGGGTCATAGGGAAGCTTCCTGAGTAGTTGGAAGGACTGGAGAAAGACTTTCCAGGAATGACACCAATTCCTGGCACAGATGAACAGTCAGCCGTCACACACAGCCACAGCTCAGCATTCAACATTAGGAACTCGGCTTGACTTGACTGATGCCGCCTTTAGCACTGACAGCTTCCTAAGCCTTGAATTTGACATGAAACTCCTGAGAAGCCATTACTGTAACTGCTGCCACTGTAGACAGCCTGCTCCTTTGCCCCAGCCAGCACAGACTAGTCCATGTTGCCCACTTCAGAACCAAAGTCCAGGCCCTGGATGACTATCAGCCAACATCACAGACCTGTGTCCCAGCTGCAAAGCAGGCTGAAAACATGAGTCACAAAGTCCACATGGAAGGGTCTCATCATCGGGGACACTGTGAAAGGTTAACGGAGAAATATGGATAAAGCACTAAAATATAAAAGGCAGTCAGGAGTACCACACATGACCAGAGCAGACTGTGGAATCCATAGAACTGGGCTGCCTCCCAACCCTGATTCCACACTTGATGTTTGATAAATGGTACTGAGTGTAACCCAATGGGTTCACTTTGCCCACTGCCCAGACAGAGCCGATTTATCAAGACAGGGTAATTGCAGTAGAGAAAGAGTAATTCACAGACAGCCTGTTGTGCAGAAGAAAAGGAGTTTTATTATTACTCAAATCAGTCTCCCTGAACGTTTGAGGATCAGAGTTTTTAAGGACAACTTGGTGGGTGGGTGGAAGCCAGTGAGCCTGGAGTGCTAATTGGTCAGGTCAGAGATGAAATCATAGGAACCTGAAGCTGTCTTTGTGCTTTGAGTCTGTTCCTGGATGGGGTCCACAAGATCAGACGAGCCAGTTTATCAATCTGGGTGTTGCCAGCTGATCCATCAAGTTCAGGGTCTGCAAAATATCTCAAGCACTGATCTTAGGAGCAGTTTAGGGAGACTCAAAATCTTGTAACCTCCAGCTGCATGACACCTAAACCATAATTTCTAATCTTGTGGCTAATTTGTTAGTCCTGCAAAGGTAGTCTAGTCCCCAGGCAAGAAGGGGATTTGTTTCGGGAAAGGGCTGTTCTTGCCTTTGTTTTAAATGATAAACTATAAACTAATTTCTTCCCAAAGTTAGTTCAGCCTACGTCCAGGAATGAACAAGGACAGCTTGGAGGTGAAAAGCAAGATGGAGTTGGTTAGGTCAAAACTCTTTCCACTGTCTCAGTTACACTTTTGCCATGGCAGTTTCACACGTATTAGTATTCAGAGTTCAGGGCTCTCTTACAATGCCTTTCCCCATCTTAGGATTCAGGGCTGCTCTACAACATATTTTTTCCTTCTTTCAATCTGAAATTTATGGCTCAAGCAGAGTAAAAGGGGCAAAGTAGACAGGAAGTCTTCTTTACTTTTTTAACTTTCTTTATTTTACTGTCATCCTTGATGCCACACCATACCCTCGGAGATGTTCCCTTAAACATCTCAGTCTTTTCTTGCATCAAGAACAACCACAAAACCCTTTTTTTATTATTAAAAATTTCCTATATTCTGACCTCATTCCTTACTTCTATTAAGCAGTCAACTCCCACTCAAAAAAACAGCATTAGGCAAATGTGTGACACAATGTGTTTGAATTCTGTGCCTGGCATTATTAGCTACATGACCTTGACCAAGTCACCACCTTCTATTATGTCATCAGCAAAATTGCTGTAAGATTGCCTGAAGATTTAAATGGGATAATTCATGTAGAAGTATCTAGTGCTTATTAGATTCTCAATAAAGACAGATTTCATTCCTCAATGTATGTAAAAATATCTGGTACAACAGGCACTTAAAACATGTGTTTAATATTTTCTGTGTTTTAAACTAAAAATTTAAAAATATCATTTGAAAATATGTCCACTTCACTTGAAGTCTTGCTGAAAACAAGAAGCAATGCAACATCACGTGTTCACATAAACCTGTGGATTTGGTCCTGTCTTAGTTCATTCACGCTCTATAACAAAAGTACCATAGACTGGGTGGCTTTACCAAGAAACATTTATTTCTCACAATTCTGCAGACTGAAAAGTTCAAGATCAAGGTGCCAGCAAATTTGGTATCTGGGGAGGGCCTGCTTTCTGGTTGCTAGAGGTCAACTTCTTGCTGTATCACTACACAGTGGAAGAAGCAAAGAAGATCGCTTGGGCCTATTTTATAAGGGCACTAATCCCATTCATGAGGATCCACCCTCGTAAGCTCATCTAACCCTAATCATCTCACAATGGCTCCACCTCCCATGATTATATGAATTTTGTGGGGACAAAATGTTCAGTCTATAGCAGTCCCCATTTGCAGGAAAGAATTGAGGTTCTGAAAATGGAGAGAGAGTACCAAATTGGCCATGAATGAAAAATAAAAAAAAGAACAAACCAAACCCATGGTCTGTACTGACGTGAGTTGATGAATCACCTAGCAGTCTGAAGATGAACTGTCTGCAAAAGGTCAAGATAAGGTGGACTCCTACCAGGAGAAGATCGAGGAATGCAAATCTGCATTCCTTCAAAAACAAAAATAGGCCTGGGCTACAGCAAGATGTGATTCTAAGGACTTGAAGATTAAATTGTAAAATCCCTTCTAGAGAAACTCTCTTCAACAGCTAGGGATAATAATATGTTCCTGAAGTCAAAACTGACTTGAAAATCTGTAGGCATTGCAAGGACTCCTCACTGAAATGAGAGACCCACACATTTTATTTCTATAGCTCCTGGATCATTATGCAATGTATGGGAACATAGCTCAGAACACTAAGCCAACACCAAGGGGGAAAATCAGCAGATTCAACCATGTGACCTTGAACCAGAGCATCAGTATGACCTCTGTATGTGGGATGGATCAGGACATTTATCATCAGAAAGGAAGCCATAGTATTTCATCGGTTTTGATATTGGTATCAATGAATGTGTAAATTGATTTATCAGGCCTATTACTTTTTGTCAGCTCTTTCTTTTTAATCTTGAAATAAATCTTAGTATATAACAATGTTCTAGGCTTCTGGCTATAATAGACCTTGTCCTTTTCCTATGTTACATACAAGAAAAGAGATACCTGATTATCAGAAAAAAAAAAAATATTTTCTGATGATTCACAAAGTCACAAGTTCTGGGAAAGTGAAATAGTTTTGAAATAAGTAAAAATTTGGTGATGAGTACAGGATTTGGCCAAATGACAAGATAATTTGTGGGTGAAGAAGTTCCTGGATCTTGGATTGGAATAGAGTTAGGTTATGACTTAGTGGGCCCTTGTTGTGTTTAATATGTGACTCAGAGCCTGTTAATCTTGCTGTGTTGGGTTTCTCTGGGAGAAATAGCATTTGTGATTCATTGTGGACCTAAGAATTTTCTTATTTTTAATCATATTGGGAAAGTTTTTTCAATAACCATCTTGATGTTTTATTCCATGGCAACACTGTCTTACTACAGCCACAATGTTGGGACCTTCTTGTCTTATCTTTAAAACAAAAATAAAAATTCTTTACATCTGGTTTAGTCTAACATGAAGTGTTTACGTTTCCTGGAAGGAATTAGTGTATCTATGAACTTTGCACCACACATTAAACAAACTATGCCCCTTGCACAATAAGATTAGTATTGGCAAAATGAATTGATATAAAAAGATTTTTTAAAAACAAGAAATTAAAGTTTTTAAAAATAATTTACAATGAGACTTACAAAAAATTTAGGAATTTTGTTTTAAAATAATTCACAATGGAACTTGGAAAACTGTATACTTGAAATACCACATATGTAATTCCTGAGATAATATATGTATATTTGTACAAATCTTTTTGAAAGAGCAAAATCAATTTGAATTTAGTAATTTAAGATTATTGGACACAAAAGTGGCCTTGTTTTGATGGACTTTACTTTTGGGAGTAATGTAAAACTCATAGCAAAATTGAGTGAAAAATGTAGAGATTTTTCCATAAACCTCCTAATCCACACTCCCTACCCCCACAGACTCCCCACTACCAACATCTCCCATCAGCATGGAACATTTGTTACACTTGATGAATCTACAATGACCCAACACTGTTAACCAAAGTTCACTCCTGATGTACATTCTGTGGATTTGGAGAAATGTATAATGACATGTATGCACCATTACAGCATCATACAGAAGAGTTTCACCGCTTTAATATTCCTCTGTATTCTGCCTATCTGAACTAGCTTTTATTTATTTATTTTGTTATTACCATATGTGTATTTATTGTAAACTTCCAATAATATGGAAATAGCAAAAGTAGAAAGTCAAAGATCTGTACAGTCTCTCATGTTCCCATCACCCCAGCAAAGACAATCTCAACTGAAATTGAATCATAATTTCTCCAGCTTCATAATCTTTGGCCTTAAAAACTTTTTGTGTGTACTGTACAAAAATATCTAACTATGGGATGTCATGAATATATTCTTCCACATTTTCTTTTATGAGCTTTTCCATTTCTCTCTTCTTTCTTCAGAGGAAAATAGAGATCAGGACCTATGTATCTCCACAGAGAGATTCAATTGTTCTAGTGCCATTAGTTAAAAAAGATTTCACCTTTTTTGCTGAGTTGATGTGGTACATTGATCAAAATTAAATAGACTGTTCTGATTTCACCTCAGGCTTTTAAATACTCAAAAGTTGGCATTCCCTTCTTCACAACAAAAAAAATTTAACAGATAAAAATGAACAATTTGACTTTGACCCATTAGAGAGTGACGTCACAGGAAAAACCACCATCTAGAAACCTGAGAAGATAAGTGCCTGTAAAATATACAATGTATGAAAAATAAATTTTATATGTGAAAAAAAATAAAAACAGATTCCTTTTTTTTTGAGACAGAGTTTTGCTCTTGTTGCCCAGGCTGGAGCGCAATGGCAGGATCTCAGCTCACCACAACCTCTGCCTCCTGGGTTCAAGCGATTCCCCTGCCTCAGCCTCCCAAGTAACTGGGATTACAGGCATGCGCCACCACACCCAGCTAATTTAGTATTTTTAGTAGAGACAGGGTTTCTCCATGTTGGTCAGGCTTGTCTCAGACTCCTGACCTCAGGTGATCCACCCTCCTCAGCCTCCCAAAGTGCTGGGATTACAGGCGTGAGCCACCGCATCCAGCCCAGATTCCCTACTTTTCACCACATTCCCTAGTGGATTCCAGCATATTAGAGGTTTGAATATAAAATATAACAGGGTAAAGTTAATATAATAAGTTAATAGAATAAATTGTAGGATTATATTTTTGACTCCCAGATGAAAATCCATAAAGTAAAATATTTATTAATTTTATTAAATGAAAATTAAATTTCTATTTAAAATTAAGGATGTAGACTTCCATTTTCAACTCTGACATGTAACAGATGGGCAGTCATCACCTCTGTCCTTAACAGCAAGAAAAAAGCTGGACAATGTAAAAATCAGTGACCTTTCCTGGACCCATCAAATAAACGAGATCACAGAGCAAACAGCCACCTCAACATATGGAGCAGTACATGCATCTAAAGAGATAAAGCAAATGAGATCTGTTTATCTAAAGAGAAAACCGTGGTACCCCATAATCCTGTAGGAACATGAAACTAGAGGCTGAGTGTGGGCTGCACGAGGGCGAGAAGTTCCTGAGTCATCAGTCATAGGTGGGTCACACTTTCTTAAGCTTTTTTCCATATACTCCACCAACCCACACTCTCATAAGAGGACTCCCCAACTCCTCTCTCCCCTCTCCACTTTCTCTCTTTTTTCCTTCCCTACCCTGGCTTCACCTCTCTCTGGCCCTGGCAGTAAAGGGGAAGAGTGGGCATCATGAAATCTTGTCTAACCTTTCTTCCTTACAATACAGAAGGCTTAATTCCAGTGATTCCCCAGGATAAGAGTGAAATTTAGTCCCAACTCAGGGGAGAGAACTCTACGCTGTTTCAATACTGCTCAAAATGCCCTTCCTCTGTCACCTCGGGCAAGAAAATAAACACACACACAAAAACATAATTTATAAGGAGAAGGCTCCAAAGGCACAGATTTCAAAGGTTGTTAGCTACATGCAAGGAATGAATTAGATTGCAGGGAAAGTTTTAACCCTGAATGAGGGATCTTTGAAGGCCTGCACCCTCAAGGTAGCCCATTATGTACCCCAAAGGCTGTAAATTTATCAAAAGATTAGAGAATTCTTCTCTTCCAACACACATAGCCTAGAAATCTGTTAGTAAACTTTTAGTAAAAATAACACTAGACTAAAGCTAGGAGAAGGGCAAGAAAGTCACTCTCTCTGAGGACTAGAACAAATGGAAGCCACAAAACCAAGAGAAGAGGAAAAACCAGGGACAATAGAGAAACTGCATGCCTCTACTGCTTGTAGGAATAAGAAACATCAAACAGCCCAACTCTTAAAGGCTTATTTAATCTCAGTATTTATCACCCTACACAACAAAAAGTTTACAAACCATGCTAAAAAGGTAAACACAGTTTAAAGAGACAAACCAATTATCAGAACCAAACAGCAGTATGGCATAGATGTTGGAATTATCAAACAAACATGGAATGTAATATGATGATGATTAATAACACATATAAAGAGGTTAAAGGAAAAATATAGATAACACACAGGATGAGATAGATAATGCCGGCAGAGATAGAAACTCAAAGGAGTCAAAAGAAAATGCTAAATATTAAAAACACAGTAACATAATAAAGAACAACTTTGATGGGCTGAATTATTCATTAGAGCCAACTGTGACAAGGAAATAATAACTAAAAATTAAGGTTGGTTAATAGAAATTATCTCAACTTAAACACAAAGAAAAATTAGAAAGAAAAAGAATATCAAACACTGTGCTAAAATATTAAGTGGTTTTAATATTCATATAATTGAAATACTAGGAGAATATAAAAGAGAGAACAAGACACAGAACACATATTTGAAAAAAATGGCCAAATTTTTTCCAAATTGATGACAGATGGACACCAAACTACACATCCCAAAAGCTTACTAAGCAAGATAAATACACACACACAATCAGACATATATTTGAAATTCAGAAAAGTTAATTGACCACATATTTTATGTTATTGGACTTTTTATTATGTTCCATTGTCTATTTGTCTATTATGTCAATATCAAATAGTAATGATTATTTTACCATTAAGATAAATATTGTATAATCACTTCAACTTTTTCTTTTGCAAGATGGTTTTGTCTATTCTACATTCTTTAACTGTTATCTATATACTTTAGAATTAGCTAGCTTGCCAAATTCTGCAAAAAAAAAGACTGCGAGAGTTTTATGTTTATGTTCAGTCTACAGATTGATTTAAGAATAGATATCCTAAAAACAGAGTTTTATAATCCATGAGCATGGTATATCCATCTATTTATGTCTTAATTTCTCTCAAAAATGTTTTATGTAGAGAGAACTGGCACATGCTCTGTTAGGCTTTTATTTTCCATGTAGTTTGTACTACAAATGCAGAAGAGCTAAACTAACATTTAAAATAATAACTTTTACTCTTTTAACATTTTTAACTCTTTTAACAATAACTTTTAACATTACTCTTTAAATACATTAGATTCTTGTTTTTCCTTTTAGTTACATTTTTCTGATTATGCATGTGACCATATACAGGCATACCTCCAAGATAATTCAAGTTCAGTTTGAAACCACGGCCATAAAGTGAACATTCAAATACTGTGAATCAGATATATTTTTTTGTTTCCCAGTGCATATAAAATTTATATGTACACAGACTGTAGTCTATCAAGTATTCAATAACATAATATTTGAAAATCAAAGCATAATTAAAATATACTTCTTTTTTGAGACGGAGTCTCGCTCTGTCGCCCAGGCTGGAGTGCAGTGGCCGGATCTCAGCTCACTGCAAGCTCGGCCTCCCGGGTTCACGCCATTCTCCTGCCTCAGCCTCCTGAGTAGCTGGGACTACAGGCGCCCACCACCTCGCCCGGCTAGTTTTTTTTTGTATTTTTTAGTAGAGACGGGGTTTCATCGTGTTAGCCAGGATGGTCTCGATCTCCTGACCTCGTGATCCACCCATCTCGGCCTCCCAAAGTGCTGGGATTACAGGCTTGAGCCACTGCGCCCGGCCAATTAAAATATACTTTATTACTAAAAATGTTAACAATTATCTGAGCCTTCAGTGAATTGTAATATTTTTGCTAGTGGAGGGTCTTGCCACAACATTGATGCCTGCTGACTGATCGGGGTTGTGGTTGCTGAAGGTTGGAGGGGTTGTGGCAATTTCTTAAAATAAGACAACAGTAGAGTTCGTCACTTTCATGGACTCTTCCTTTTACAAAAGATTTCTCTGTGGCATGCTATGTTGTTTGATAGCATTTTACCCACAGTAGAATTGATTTCGAAATTTCGGTCAATATTCTAAAACCCTGCTACTACTTTACCAACTAAGTTTATGTAATATTCTAAATCCTTTGTTGTCATTTCAATGATGTTTACAGCATCTTTACCAGGAGTAGAGTCCATATCAATAAACCACTTTATTGGCTCATCCATGAGAAGCAACTCCTCAACCGTTCAATTTTATCATGAATTTGCAGCAATTTAGTCACATCTTTGGGCCCCACTGAATAACAGCATATCTGCTTATGGCATGGCTTATCGAATATTTTAAATTTTATATTTTAATATTTTTATGATTTTATAATTCTAGTTCTCTGGCTATTTCCTTTACATCTGTAGTGACGTTCTCCACTGAAGTCTGGAAGCTCCCAAAGTCATCCATGAGGGTTAGAATCAACCTCTTCTGAACTCCTGTTAATATTAACATGATTTAACTCCTCCCATTAATCAAAAATGTTCTTAATGGCATCTAGAATGGTAAATCTTTTCCAGGAGGTTTTCAACTTATTTGGCCCAGATCCATCAGAGGAATCACTATCCATGGCAGATATAGCCTCACAAATTTATTTCTTAAATAATAAGACTTGAAAGTCAAAACTATTCTTTGATCCACGGGCTGCGGAGGGTGTTGTATTAGCAGGCATGAAAACAACATTCATCTCCTTATACATCACCATCAGAGCTCTTGGGAGACAAGGTGCATTGTCAGTGAGCAGTAATATTTTGAAAGGAATCTTTTTTTTTTTTTTTTTCTGAGCAGGAGTCCTCAACAGTGGGCTTACAATGTTCAGTAAAACATGCCATAGGCCCATATGCTTTTATTCACTCTTTGTTGTTCCATTTACTGAGCATAGACAGAGCAAATTTAGCATAATTCTTAAGGGTCCTGACATTTTCCGAATGGTAAATGAGCATTCAATTTAATGCTCAACTTGGCATCAACCTAAAGTTACCAGCTGTTATCAATCAGTCCCTAATAAAACAGTCAGTCAGTCCTTTGAAGCTTTTTTTTTTTTTTTTTTTTTGACAGAGTTTTCCTCTTGTTACCCAGGCTGGAGTGCAATGGTGCGATCTCCGCTCACCGTGACCTCCGCCTCCCAGTCAAGCAATTATCCTGCCTCAGCCTCCCAAGTAGCTAGGATTACAGGCATATACCACCACGCCCGGCTAATTTTGTATTTTTAGTAGAGATGGGGTTTCTCTATGTTGGTCTGGCTGGTCTTTGAAGCTTTGAATCCAATCATTGACTTCTTCTTTCTAGCTGTGACAAACCTGGATGGTATCTTCTTCTAATAGAATGCTCTTTGTCTATACTGAAAATCTGCTTTTTTAACGTGGCCACCTTCATCGATGATCTTAGCTAGATCTTCTTGATAACTTGCTGCAGGTTCTACACCAGCGTTTGCTGCTTCACCTTGTATCGTTATGTCATGGAGACAGCTTCTTTCCTGAAAACCTCATGAACTAACCTCTGCTAGCTTCCAACTTTTTTCTGCAATTTCCTCACCTCTCTCAGCCTTCATAGAGTTGAAGAGAGTTAGAGCCTTGCTTTGGATTAGGCATTGGCTTGAGGGAATGTTGTGGCTGGTTTGATCTATTCAGATTACTTACACTTTCTCCATATCAGCAATAAGGCTGTTTCACTTTCCTATCATTCATGTATTGTCTTGAGTTTACTTTTAATTAACTTCAAAAACTTTTTCCTTTGCACTCATGATTTGGCTCACTGTTAGGAAGAAGAGGCTTAGCTTTTGCCCTATCTCAACTCTCGATATGCCTTCCTAAGTTTAATCATTTCTAGCTTTTGATTTAAAGTGAGAGACATGCAACTCCTCCTGTCACTTAAACACTTCAAGGCCATAAGAAGGTTATTAGTTGGCTGAATCTCCATATTGTTTTTTGTCAGGGAATAGGGAAGCCCAAGGAGAGAGATAGAGATGGGGAATGGCCAGTGGGTGGAGCAACTCAAACACACACAACAGTTATCAATTAAGTTGGTTATCTTATGTGGGCATGGCTTGCGGTATCCCAAAACAATTACAATTGTAACGTTAGAGATCACTTGATCACAAACCATCACAACAGATATAATAATGGAAAAACCTGAAGTATTATGAGAATTACTAAAATGTGGCTCAGAGACACAAAGTGAGCATATGTTGTTGTTAAAATGACGCTGATAGACTTGTTTGATGCAGGCTTGCCACAAACCTTCAATTTGTGAAAAACGCAATACTTGCTAAGTGCAATAAAATAGTGGATGTCTGCACAGCTCTATCTCTCTGTTTTGAAAGATTGCAAAATATTACTCCATATGGATGTGTTACAATATATTTAACAGTCTAACGAGCTGGTTGTGGGCTTTTTGTGGAAAAGGTAAAGGAGAAATTGCTGTGGCTTTAGTGCAAGTGTTATAGCATGTGGCCACTCTCCTCCCATAGTGTGAAAAGGATTTGTGGAGACACAGTGATTTTGTGATCTTTTATATGGAGATAATCCATAGGAACTGGCCTTGGAGCAAACTATTCAGTTGCTGGCACACCTGAGTTCACAATTCATTGCTGGCATTTGCTGACTTGCTGATCCTTGAAAAAAATCTCCTCATTTCAACTCAGTTTTTTATACAGAAAACATGTCATTAGGTTTTCCCTAGAGTGGGATGAAATTATGGGTTCATGAACTGTACTCTCTACGACATGAATGAACTGCAGAAGTACAAGATTGTCATTATTTTAGTTGTGTTTTTGTTCTGAGGGGTTGTTATGTGATCTCAGCTTACTCAGAATCTACAGTTTATCACTTGATAAATGAAAAAGAGCTTTAAACCCAACTCATTCTTCACACTGATGCCTGTATGCTTTTCATACCTATATCTGTGTGTCTGTATATATATGCATGTGTATAAAACCACATATATAGAAAAAAATATATATATGTCTTTCCTATCTTTTCCTTTCTTTCTATGTTACCATTTTAAGTGAAAAGGGCCAACTAACACAGAGAGGTAACACAGTGACTAAGAGTTGATTAGGTCCCTTGGTTATTCTTGTGTCTTAGAATTTGATTGCTTTCTTTCCACATCTGGTGCAAGTTTTGGTTCATTTGAAAAGTGTAGTCTCTGGAGGCTGCGATACTCTCACTTAGTCCTAGATGTAATGCAATTTCTTTCTATTCCTCTTGAACCTCCTGAGCTATCACTCATAGAGGGGCTGCTATAATTCTGTGCTCATGAGTCATTGCAGAAATACTGTAAATGGCATGGTAAGGACTGGTGGTATCCATGAATACTGTGTGTGTCTCCCCTGCCCTCAGCATGCTCCATTGTTCCACTGGCATCACTGAAAAAACACAAGTGCAAATGCAAAATTACAGGCAGCCTTTGCTTTGTACAGTTCTAATGTTCATGCCTATCAATTACTACCATTTAATTACACCAGCCCCACAAAACACACTTCAAGTTTCAGCTACCCTGGTACATTAACTGCGAATGATTTCAGTCTACAAATCACTGTGTAAATAACAGATGCGCATCGTGATCATTGACCAATCACATTGCTTCTTCCAAAGTCAGTCAGTTATTGGTCCCTGCAGCTCTGCTTTCACATACAAACAGCAAAGTAAGCAGTTGTATTGGCACCTTATCGCCCCATGATGAACACGTGTGATATTTGAAAAAGTTGGCTCATGAAAAGAAGGAATTAGCCCACAACGATGCAAATGCAGCAAAGAAATCAAAAGTGGTAGTGCTGGAAGTGAAATTTCAATGGAAAGAAAATTGGGTTGCAGAACACATACCTGTCCTTGGGAAAGTTGACCCTGCCACTGTTCAGGAGCCAATTTGTTAACAGACATGAAGAAAATGGTTATGATGACAAAGAGGGAGATGTAATAGGGGAAGTGATGCTGCCATAAAGAAATTGACATTTAAGAATATCTCAGAGATATTGAACAACACTAAAAATGTAAAAGTATTGTTCAATCTACTCTTGATGAGTTTTGTATAAGGAGAAAAACATTTAAATTCTCAATGTTTTTAACATTTTGAATTACAGTGCACTAAGTAAATATTATTTTTACTATTTATTTTCTGCTTACTACACATTTGTAACTGATGGGAAGGGAGTTTTTAGGATTTTGACAAAAAATGTAAAAAGTAAAGAATCATTTCCCCAAAGATAGATGAAGATCACTTTACACAATTTCCACTTGCACAGTCATCTTTCAGATCCTGTATTACTGTACAACGTGAGGATTGTGTGTATGAAGGATTTCAAAGAGGCAACAGCAGAACATTGCACCACAAGCAGGACCCTTATGAGTGTAAGACCCATGCAACTGCTTCACCAAAGGCCTACCTTTGATCTTTCTGTGTATGGTACTTGAATTTTCTTTTGTTAGTATATAAAAAAAGGCATCCATGAATCTGGCCCTGCTCTGGCACTGCATTTCCCACTGCTCCCTTCCGTGCACTGTGGGCCAGTCCACAGTGCAGCATAGCTTGCCTCTGGTCTTCATTGCTGCATGCATCAGTACACACCTTGCAAGGCTGGTACAAAGCAGACCAAGATAAACTATGTCAAGACTCTAAACTATGCACAGTGCTCTGGCAATCAGAGCACTGTGGCATGATTATGGCCTTATTAAAGTCATGAACTCCTCCATCTTCCCCATTCCACCTCACCTTTCCCACCCTTTAAACAACCCCTCAACCTCCAAAACCAAACATAAGGCTTTTCTCTTCTTAGAAATTTACTCTGACTTCCTCCAGGTGAAGTGACCACTTCTTCTTTTGTACTACTACATACCAGCACTGCACATAATAGGGCCTAAACTCATACTGCAGCCTACAGATAAGCAGGAAAACAGACATCTACTCATTATGATGAAAAGCCAATTTGGATGAAGAACACCAAAATTTACTGAGCTTTCTGCTCAACTTTCTGCCAGGCACCACAGTGGGCCACTTTGCTGTCGGTTTTGCATGTATGCTTAAAACCACGCAAAGTAGATGCTATTAGCATTCTTATTTTTGACACGAGGAAAACAAAATCCAGATGGTTACATAACTTCCTGAGGGGGGGCAGTGGTCACACGGGTAGCAGTTCAGCTGGTTATAGGAAAGGGAAGAAGTAAAAAAGATTTCCATGGGAAACTTATGGGAAAGACACATGTTTTATTACCTGGATTTAAGAGTTTTCCAGGCCAAAATTCCTGCAACCAGTGTTTTTCAGACTGGAGGTTTAAAGCTTCCATTTAGAAAATCAGAAAATAAGATCACTTTAAATACATCTTATACAGACACTAAAAGACAGCAGACCTTCTGAGTTTGAGGCAGGACTCTGGAGGACTCTTTAGGCTGCATGTACCCTCACTACCCACTGCCTATAGCCCCTCCCCAAAGTAAAACACACACATTCACACACACCCACACACGATATTTTTGGCCTTGATTGCTAAAGAGAAAATTTTTGAAAATCTAATTTTGCCGTCCTAAATAGAATGTGGACAATCATTGCACATTTACCTAGGTAGTGAAGAATATCCCAAAAGTACCTTGAAGGAAAATCATGTCCATTTTTCTCAGCAACTGTGACATTGAACCATCTGCCACTATACTTATTCAGTTGAGATTAAATATATTAAAGATATTTTTAAGGAATACCTAAGAAAGATCTATATATCCTTGAAGTACTACTTAAATTCAGACCATCAGAAAATTTTGTGTTGGGAATGTGTCTTTTCACCTTCCATACAATTGCATTTCCTGAGCTGCATTTAGGAGGTGAGGTAATATGACTCCTTATTTATTCCTGAATTGTTAGAATCTGAGAAATAATATAAGACACAGCCCCATGAGACTCAATAATTTTATTAATGTTGTTGGGGATTCATTTGATTGTTTAACATGTACTGAGTTCCTGACCAGCCTGGCCAACATGGCGAACTCCTGTCTCTACTAAAAAAATACAAAAATTAGCTAGGCATGGTGGCATGTTTCTACAATCCCAGCTATGTGGGAGGCTAAGGCAGGAGAATCACTTGAACCCAGGAGACAGAGGTTGCAGTGAGCCAAGATCACACCACTGCACCACTACACTCCAGCCTGGGTGACAGAGCAAGACTTCATCAAACAAACAAACAAACAAACAAACAAAAACATATATTGAGTTCCCACTATGTACTCAGCACTCTGCTAGGGTGTAGATAGAAAAAGAGAAAGTGGTAGACACAATCGTCCCTTGACTGGTGGTGTTAATTGCCTGACAATCACAACAGTGGCTCTAATAGTGACACTCAGTCTGTCTTGGTGAGCAGAGTAAAGGCCTCTGTAAGGAAGTGGCATATAAGCCAAGTGCTGAAAGATGAGTAAGAAATAGCTGGATTTAAGGATCATGGGACTCATATGGGAATGCTTTTTTTTTAATGAGGATTTGATGATCTTTTTGAGAAACCTGTGGGAGAGAGTTCATTCCCCAAGATTAGGAATGGTGGCTAATTTGTTTGGATTGATATGGAAACACAGTAGTGAATGATTTTTTAGTGGAAGTTGGTTTTTCATTTTTGTGCCAGTAAATTAGCACAGAGACTTCCTACCGAAATAAATAAATAAATAAACTAGACTTCATAAATTTAAAAGTTGTGTACATGAAAGGACACTAAGACCCAGGACACGATGGTTTCACTACTGAATTTTACCAAACATTTAAAGAAGATATAATACCAATCCTACCCAAATTATTCCAAAAATTAGAGGGGAGGGAATACTTGCAAACCTATTCTATGGGGCCAGTATTATCCTGATACCTAAATCAGATTTTAAAAAGTCACCTAAAAAAAAGAAAGAAAGAAAACTACAGGCCAATATCTTTGATGAACATTGATGCAAAAATCCTAATAAATACTAGCAAACTAAATTCAACAACACATTAGAAAGATCATTTATTAGGACTGAGCAGGATTTATGCAAGGGTGGCAAGGATGGTGCAACATATGCAAGTCAATCAATGTGATACATCATATCAACAGAATAAAGGATAAAAGATCATTTTAATTGATGCTAAAAAAATTGACAAAATCCAACATCCCTTCATGATTAAAAAAAAAAAAAAAAAACAGAAAAAAAAAAACAACGAAAACTTGACTGGGTGTGGTGTCTCACACCTGTAATCCCAGCACTTTGGGAGACCAAGACGGGCACATCACGAGGTCAAGAGATCGAGACCATCCTGGCTAACACAGTGAAACCCCATCTCTACCAAAAATATAAAAAATTAGCTGGATGTGGTGGCAGGCACCTGTAGTCCCAGCTACTCGGGAGGCTGAGGCAGGAGAATGGCGTGAACCTGGGAGGTGGAGCTTGCAGTGAGCCTAGATCATGCCACTGCACTCCAGAGCCTGGGTGACTGAGCGAGACTCCATCTCAAAAAAACAGAACAAAACAAAAACAACAAAAACCTCTCAGAAACTGAATATAGAAGGAACATACCTCAACACAATAAAAGTCATATACAACTACTATCATACTAAATGGGGAAGAACTAAAGCCTTTCCTCTAAGATCTGGAACAAGACAAGGATGCCCATTGTCACCATTCTTATTCAACATAGTACTGGAAGTCTTACCCTGAGCAATCAAAAAAGAGAAAGAAATAAAGAGCATCTAAATTGGAAAAGAGGAAGTCAAGGTATATTTGCTTGCAGATGTATGATCTTATATTTAGAAAAACGTAAAGACTGCACAAAAACTATTAAAAGTGATAAATTCTTTAAAGAAGCAGGATACAAAATCAACATACAAACATCAGTAGCATTTCTATATGTGAACAATCTGGAAAATAAATCATAAAGTAATCCCATTTACAATAGCTATGAATAAAATAAAATACCAAGGAATTAACTGAAGAAGTAAAAGATCTCTACTATGAAAACTATAAAACATTGTTGCCAGAAATTCAAAAGAGTGCACGAGAAATGGAAAGATATTCCATGTTCATGAATTGGAAGAATCAATATTGTTAAAATATTCATACTACCCAAAACAATCTACAGATTCAATGCAATCCCTATCAAAATACCAATGGCATTCTTCATAAAAACAGAAAAAAAATCCTAAAATTTATATTGAAGTACCAAAGACCCAAAATAGCCAAAACTCTCCTGAGCAAAAAGAACAAAACTGAAGGAATCATATTACCTGACTTCAAATTATACTAGAGCTATAGTGACCAAAATAGCATAGTACTGGCATAAAAGTAGACACATAGACTAATGAAACAGAATACAGAACCCAGAAATAAATCTATACATTTACAGTAAACTTATTTTTTAATAAAGGTGCCAAGAACATAGGTTGGGCTTGGAAAGCTGGATATTCATATGCAGAAGAATTAAACCAGATCCCTATCTCTCTCACACACAAAAAAATTAAATCAAAATGAATAAAAGACTTAAATTAAGAGTGTCTAATCTTTTGGCTTCCCTGGGCCACACTGGAAGAAAAAGAAAGGTTTGGGTCCACATATAAAATGCACTAACACTAACAATAACTGATGAAGTAAAAATAAATAAAGTTTTAGGAAAGTTTACAAATTTGTGTTGGGCCTCATTCAACGCTGTCCTGCACTGCATGTGGCCCATTGGCCATGGGTTGGACAAGCTTGATTTAAATCTAAGACCCCAAATTGTAAAACTACTACAAGAAAACACTGGAGAAGCTCTCTAAGACATTGGTCTAAGAGAAGTTTTTTGAGTAATACCCTATCAGCACAGGCAACCAAAGCAAAAATGGACAAATGGGATCATATCAAGTTTAAAAACTTCTGCACAGCAAAAGAAACAATCAACAAAGTGAAGAGACAACCCATCAAATGGGAGAAAATATTTGCAAACTATCCACCTGACAAGGGATTAATAACCAGAATATATAAGGGGCACAAACAACTCAATAGGAAAAAATCTAATAATTTGATTTTAAAATGAGCAAAAGCTCTGAATAGACATTTCTCAAAAGAAGACATACAAATGGCAAGCAGGTACATGAAAAGGTGTTCAGCATCATTGATTATCAGAGAAATGCAAATCAAAGCTATAATGAGGTCTCATCTCACCCCAGTTAAAATGGCTTTTATCCAAAATGCAGGCAATAACAAATGCTGGCAAGGATGTGGAGAAAAGAGAACACTCATATACTGTTAGTGGGAATGTAAGTTAGTACAACCACTATGGAGAACAATTTAGGGATTCCTCAAAACATTAAAAATAGAGCTACCATATAATCCAGCAATCTCACTGCTGGGTATATACTCAAAAGAAAAGGAATCAGTATTATTGAAGAGATATTTGCACTCCCATGTTTATTGCAGCACTATTTAGCCAAAATTTGGAAGCAACCAAGTGTCCATCAACAGGTGAATGGATAAAGAAAATGTAGTACATATACACAATGGAGTACTATTCAGACATAAAAAAAGAATGAGACCCTATCATTTGCAACAACATTGATAGAACTGGAGGTCATTATGCTAAGTGAAATAAGGCAGTCACAGGAATACAAACTTAGCTCGTTCTTACTTATTTCTAGGAACCAAAAAAATTAAAACAATTGAACTCATGGAGAAGGAGAGTAGAAGAATGGTTACCAAAGGCTGGTAAGGATAGTGGGTGGGTAGAGGGGAAGCAGAGATTGTTAATGGGTACAAAAATATAGTTATATAGAAGGAATAAGGTCTAGTATTTGATAGCACAACAGGGTAACTAAAGTTAACAATAATTTATTGTACATTTAAAAAAACTAAAAGAGTATAAGTTGATTGTTTGTAACATAAAGAAGGGATAAATGCTGAGGTGATGTATACCCCGTTAACCCTGATGTAATTATTACTCATTGCATGCTTATATCAAATATCTCATGTACCCCATAAGTATATACACCTACCATGTACCCATAAAACTTAAATTTAAAAATATATAAATAAATAAAATAAAATAAAATAAAACTGAAAAAGTCCCAGAAGATCAGAAATATAATTCCCCTCTACACACACACACAAAAGGACTCTATCAAGAAAATGAAAATAATCTATGGACTAAGAAAGAATATTTGCAATTCACATGTGATAATGAGCCTGTATCCAGAATAAATAAAGAATTCTTACAACTCAATAACAAGAAGATAAACAGCCCAACTAAACAAAATGGGCAGAGGATTTGAATAGACATTTATCCAAACAAAATAAACAAATGGCCAATAAGCACATGAAAAGATACTCAATATCATAGTCATCAGGCAAATGCAAATCAAAACACAATGAGCTATCACTTTACACCCACTAGGATAGCTATAATCAAAAAGACAAATACGAGTGTTGGTGAGGATGGAAAGAAATTGGAACACTCATACAGTGCTAGTGGGAATGTAATACAGTGCAGCCAATTTGCAAAACAATTTGGCAGTTTCTCAAAAAGTTAAACATCAACTTTCCATATGACTCAGCAATTCCACTCCTGGAATTTCTACTCAAGAGAATTAAAAACATATGTTCCCAAAATAACTTGGACATGAATACTTATAACAGCATTATTCATAGTCATCAAAAAGTGAAAACAACCTAAATGTCAATTAACTGATAAACCGATAAACAAAATATACTGTATTCATACAATAGAATATTATTAAACCATCAAAAGAAATAAAGTGCTGATTTCCACATTTCCACAAAAGTGCACACACTGCCTTTTGATTCACAGGCTCAGGCTTTGTCTAGAGAGCTGCAGAATAAAACACCTCAAGAGGGCTCTCTCCAGCTAGGTGATCCAGGTCCACAGACAGGTGAGGCTGTTTTGGGTCTGCTTCCCAGTCTTCAAAGGATTGATGCTCTGAAAAGTCTGACTCATGAGTATGATATTTCAGTTTTAATAGTGAGCCTTAATCGTCAATTCATTTTGCTTTCTGGATATTTCTTTAGGTAAGTTTACCAGGCTAAGGCACTTTATTCCCCGAGCAAAAAGCTCTTTCTGGAGGAAGTGCTTAAAATCAACAGAATTACATAAGAGAAGGCCACTAGTGAATACAACAGGATTAAAGTAAGTTTTAGAGCAACATTCCACTACAGATTTTATTCCAAAGAGTTATCTTCACTAGGAGAAATTTGATGTGGCCAAACCAGGTGCAGCTTTTCACATTTTAGTAGTCTACAATTAATCATTAATTCTAAGGAGGTTTAGAGAAACGGCAAATCCGTTAGCATCAGGCAGAATTTAGTTTGAATGTAGTCTCCACTGTTCTGAAGCTCTGTAATTTTAATTGAGCCAAGTAAACTCTGTAAGCCTAGCTCATTTTTTAAATGCGCTATTCCTGCCTACTTCATTGTGTTATCATTTTATAGTGAGGAATAAATGAATTTTATACCTATGAAGTTTTTAGTATAGTGTCTGGTGCATAGTAAATGCTCAAGAAGTGATCATTTATTATTATTATCATTTAGTTCTCTAATAGTTGTCTATAACCAACATTTACGGACCGAGGTCTTCATTCAAAATTCATTTACAGTGCAAGGAACTGTGCTGAGAGTTCTAAGATGGCTTTGGTTAACAAGACAAACAGCTTCAAACATACAAACCTTCTGATAGAGCGAGGAAAAAAAAAATAGCCTTCGCTGTTCAATGGTGAATATAATACCATACCTCAGTAGTTCTGAGACATTAGCGTGCATGAGAATCACCTGGAGAATGTCTTGACACAGTTTGTTTCTGATTCAGGAAGTCTAGGTTGAGGTAGGAGAATTGCGCTTCTAACAGTTCCCAGATGCCCATATGGCTGGTCTGAAAGTCACGTTAGGAGAACCACAGTTATAAAGGAGGGACGGGAATTGCCAAAAATGACTTGGTAATATTTTTGGTATTGGGAGAAGTGTGCATGGAATTCCACAGAGATAGTGCTAAATCAGAAGATCTGGAGGAAAATCACTGTGGTATAGAAAGAATAGCAGCAGAGCAGAGATAAGAGTTAGGAACAGGCACAAAGGGGCCAAGGGTTTGGGCTCTCTCACACATTATTGGACATTTAAGCTTAATGGGGAGACTTTTAAGATAGTTAGACAGCTGCATGATGGGATGCATTTGCCTTGTAGAAATGTGGCTCTAGGTCAGCCTTTTGCTGCCAAACTAGGTAGTTTGCTGTTTCTCAAAATCTTGTTCTACCTGCTTTCCTGAGCTCATGCTGTTTCTTCAGACTGAAATATGCTTCTCTCATATCTCCACATGTTGACACCCAAAAGTTGTTCCTTGGATTACAGCTGATTGTCTTCTTGTTTTCCAGCAATATGATGTCATATTACTTTCCTTAAAATAATAGTGTCTTAAAATAATCATGGCTTCCAGGGAGGAAAAGTCTTATATGTCCCTTAACCAGGCTGTAGCGCAGTCAGCTTTCACTGAATCCTGATAACTGAAGTCTGCAGTTTTTGCCATTTTTTCTTTCTATTAATATGCTTGTCTTCTTTGAGTTTTAAATGTAAATATGAATATAAACACAAACATGTAGTTAGTCGACACCAATCCACTATGATTCAAACATATTTTATTATAAAGATTGCAAAAATCTTTTCTTTTAAATTTATTTATGGTGTGTAGATAGCCAAATAAAGAAGTTTCTTCATTTTTATTTCATATATTCTTTAAAATTCTTTTCCTATATAAAGAAAGGGGATATAATAATAAACATGCAAAAGCTTATTTGTGCAAATGAATACATGCAGTTCACGCAATAAACCAAAGAAAAAGATCTATGGGGGAGAGGGTAAAGAAGAGGTGAAAGAAACACAGACTGAAAATAGGGTAGGAGGGAGGAGGAGGAGGGAGTGGAACCTCTCTGCCTATACTGCTTTTTTGTAACATTGACTTTTAAAATCATAGTAATGTTTCACATACTCCCACAAAACAATTAAAATTAACAAGGATGAGGGGTGAACCCCAACTGAAATATAAACAGTAATAAATGAACCAAACTAGATTACAAATAAATAGCAAAATCACATTGAAAGAGGTAAGGGGTGGGAGGGAAAGAACTGACCTAAGTAACTCTGGAAAAAAGTATTTTGAGTAGATATTCTAAGATAAAGAGCAAAAAATAACTGTAGGCTAACATTGTACTCCAGTTAGTATACATTTTTCTCATATGGCAATGCATTAGCAAGTCTGAAACCACTTTCCATGTATACAAGAGTTGACTAAATAAGTAAATATATCATAGATAATGAGAGACAGGATTCTCATTGTAAGAGGAGAAGCAACAAATCAGGAAAGAGGAGGCTGGAATGAAGCTTGTGATATTGAATTGGAGTCAGAGATGTAATTATGAACTCGTGGACTTTCAGTAAAAATACCAGTAAAAATACATTTATATAGATATGGTAGAAAAACAGATATGAGTATGCATGGTTTAGTATACATATACATATTTCTTAGCTCTGTCCATAAAAAGGACCGTGAAGCAACAATGGCCTGATAAGAATGAGCACACCCAGCACCCAGATCTTGATTTCTAAATACCACTCTCTAATAAAAGAAACGAGGACTCTTTTAAAAAGTAGTGATTTCAGCACTCAGGTAGAAGAAATATAAGATGAACCCAAAGCATCTCCTGGTACCGGCAATTAAAGAAGTGCTCAAAAACAAAAAAAAAACGAAAAAAGGAATATGTTGGAAGGACATAGGAGCCAACCTGAAAGAGCTCCCAGTGGCTAACGCAGGAACAATTGGAGCCACAGAGTAAATAAAAATAGAATTGAACTATAATCCAAAGAATAAAATATGTTTTCATAAGTACATAGTGATATGTAATTGAATTAATAAATTGAGAGGATAATTCGTTCTTACAAAGTAATTCAATTAATAAACATAGAATTTATGAGGTATATGAAAAATCACCAGGAAGCAAACACTACTGTGGTAGACAAAATTCACTAATAGATGCTAAAATTAGTGGGTAAAATTTTCAGAGGAAATGGGATATTAATGTGGTCTCAACATACATTCTCCCAAGTATTTACTAACTATAAGAGGAAATATAATGACTTTACCATGAGGTGGCCTGGCAGATACCCTCTTAACTAAGTGATCGATGTGAACATCAGTAATGAAATGTAAACATCACACCACCTAACATGGTGTGCTGAGAAGGGCACATCATTGCTATGGTATCCCTGTCAAAAATTCATATCTTAGTCTAATCATGAAGACACAGCAGATGAACCCAAACTGAGTGTCAAAATAATGAAACTGTACTCTCCAAAAGTCTCCAAGGTTATATAAGACAAGAAAAATAAATAAATAAATACAGGAGCTGATCCAGATGGGAGAGACTAAGAAGCCTAATGACCAAATGCATTGTTGAAAACTGAATTGAATCACGAAAAAGAAAAGGGACATTAGTGAGAAAAGTGCTGGAATTCTAACAAAATCTGCAACTCAGCTAATAGTATTATATCAGTTTCAATTTTCTAGTTGTGATAATTGGATATAACTATGTGTGTTGTTAACATTAAGAGAAGCTGGATGGGATACATATATAACAAATTATTATTGTAACAAATAAATCCAATTTTTCAAAATAAAAATTTTAAAGTAAAATTTTTTCTTTTTTGAAAAAACATGCTAAAAAACTAGACATCTACGTGTTAGAAAGAAACGAAGGAAGGAAGAAAGAAAAGAGAAAAGAAGAAAAGAAAGAAAAGAGAAAAGAAAAGTAAAGAAAAAGAGAAAGAAAGAAAGAAAGAAAGAAAGAAAGAAAGAAAGAAAGAAAGAAAGAAAGAAAGAAAGAAAGAAAGAAAGAAAGAAAGAAAGAAAGAAAGGCTTTGTGCAGTGGCTCACACCTGTAATCCCAGCATGTTGGAAGGTCAAGGCAGGAGGAATGCCTGAGGTCGGAATTTGAGACCAGACTGGGCAATACAGCAAGACCTCCATCTCTAAAAAGAAAAAACAAAGAATGAAAGAAAGAAACAAATTGGATACTGACCTTACATTTTTCACAAAAGTAACTAAAATAAATTGTGTATATATACACACATATATATACATATTTTATATATATATAAAAAATAAATATATAAACAATATATGAATATAAACTATAAAACTTCAAGAAGATAAGATAGGTGAAAAACTAGGTGACCTGAGGTTGTAAATGACTTTTTAGATACAACACAAAAGAACAACTGCTGAAAGAAAAATTGATGAACTTGACTATTAAAATTAAAAAGGCTATGCAAAGATGCTGTTTAGAGAATGAAAAGATAAGTCACAGACCAAGAGCTAATATTTGCAAAACACATATCTGATACAGGACTTATATTCAAAATATACAAAGAAGTCTTAAAACTCAGCAATAAGGAAACAAATAACCCAATTAGAATATAGGCAAAAGATTTGAACAGACGCTTCACCAAAGATATTCGGGTAGCATAGGAAAATATATTTAACATCATATGTCATTGGGAAATTTCAAATTAAAACAACAATGAGATACCATTACACACCTATTAGAATGGCTAAAATCAAAGATACTAACAATATCCAAGTCTGGTGAGGATGTGGATAAACTTCTCATTCACTGCTGATGGAATTGCAAAATGGTACAGCTGCTTTGGAAGACAGTATATCCATTTCTTGAAAAATTTAACATACAATCCAGCAATAGTGCTCCCTGGTATTTATCCAAATGAGTTGAAAACTTATGTTCACACAAAAGTCTGCACTCTAATGTTTACAGCAGCTTTATTCATAATTGCCCAAACTTGGAAGCAACCAAGAGATCCTTCAGTAGGCAAGTGGACAACGCATGGTATCCTCAGACAATGGAATACTATTCAGCAATAATATTCCATTAAATATGGAAAGATATCAAGGATATTTGAAAGCATATTACTAAGTGAGATATACCAGTGTGAAAAAGCTATATACTGCATGATTCCAACTATATGACATTCTGGAAAAAGCAAAACTCTGGAGGCATTAGAAAGATTAGTGGTTGCTAGTGTTTTGGTGGAGGGAAGAAAGGATGAATCGGTGAAGCACAAGAGATTTGTGGAGAGGTGCAAATATTCTGCATGATCCTGTAATAGAAGATAAATGGCATCATACACTTGTCTAAATCCGAACAATTGTACCGCACAAAAATTGAAACAATACTATATAGACATGCCTGAGATATTGTGGGTTTGGTATGAGACCAATAAAATAAATCAAACAATATTTTTTGTTTCCCAGTGCATATAAAAGTTATATTTAAATTATCACGTAGTATATTGTATGCTATAACATTGTACCTAAAAAAAAGTACGTGCCTTAATTTAAAAATACTTTATTGCTAAACAATGCATACAATCATCTGAGCCTTCTGGGAGTTGCAGTGTTTTTGCTGTGGAAGGTCTTGCATCAATATTGAGGGCTGCTGATCAAGGTGGCGGTTGCTGAAGGTTGGGGTGGCTGTGGCAGTTGCTTAAAGTAAGACAACAATGAAGTTTGCTTCGTTGATTGACTCTTCCTTTCACAAAAAGATTTCTCTGTAGCATGCAATACTGTTTGCTAGCATATTTCCCATAGAAGAACTTCCTTCAAAATTGGAGACAAACCTCTCAAAACCTGCCACTGCTTTATCAACTGAGCGGAGTGGTGGAGGGAGAAACCTCATTTCAAGACTCAAAAGTGAATAATGAGACAAGGCCACTGGTGGCGAACTATTTTTTTAAAGACATTCTCTCTGATTAGAGGAAAGTGGGATAAAGATGGCAAAAGGACACAGTAATGAGGGCTTCGAGGCACCCTGTCCTTGTGGATGCATAATAAATACAGTGGAACCAGTAATGGGTGACACAGAGCTGAGGCACTATTATGTCCATGAAGATGGCAAGCAAAGCAAGCTCTTGTGAGAGAATGATGACAGCAGGAAGAATCCCCAGGTGACATGGCTACAGGTGACCATAGGAACTCCTGGCAGGGCATTGAGGAGGAATGGTGTGACTGAAGACCCCAGGCATGCTGAGCTGCGTGAACCTTAGGCTGGGCTCTTGGCTTTATTACCCATGCACATTGAAGGTTCAGGGCAAAAGTCAAAGGACAAAGGGTGTCAATGAGCCTGTTCCCCATGGCACAAACCGGGGCTCTGCTTTGCTTTCCACTAAAACAAACAAAGAACTGCTGGACATGGCCCAAGGAGTTCAGAGTCCTTTATCGTTTTATTTTGTAAATAATCCCATAATTTTATCTGAATTGAGGAGAGTAAACATTAGAAATTCTTTCTCTTCCTGTCTTTTTTTGGTTGCTGTCTTTGGATGCTGAGTCTGTAAATGCAGCACTGATGATTACCTCACTTTCAAGCTTTCATTCTCCTCACTATAAGCTAAATAGCTTTAGAATAAGTGTGCATCAAATTAAAGAGAAAATTAAACAGTTCCATTTTTTCTAGTTAGTCTCCCCAGGGTACATTTTCCAAATCTACTCATTTGATGGACACATTGTAATGGAATTCATGATTTCTGAGCAGAAAATGCACAGCATGGGACACATGCAGACAGATGTGCATGTCTTTAGAAAAGCACCATGTCAGAAAGATATGCCTCACATGAGTCCCAGAGAGAAGCTAGGAAAACTATTGTCTTGTTTAGCAATGGCACAATCTTAACTCCTATACTCTGCTGATTAGGGAGGTGATTAGATCGTGAGATTGAAGCCTTTAGGATGGGATTCATGCCCCTATAAACGAGGTCTCAGAGATCTCCCTCACCCTCCTTCTGCCATATGAGACGCAGTGAGGAGGTGGCTGTCTGTAAACCCAAAAGAGCACCCTCATCTGAACATGACCATGCTGGCACCTTGATCTTGGACTTCCAGCCTCCAGAACTACAAGAAATAATGTCTGCTGTTTATAACCCACCTAGTCTATGGTAATTTGTTATAGCAGCCCAAGCCAAGACAATAGTTTTCCTAGTTTCTCTCTGGGACGAGGCCTATAATATATAGACATGCCTAATCCCAGATAGACAAGGACAGCCTCAGAGAGAAACTAGGAAAATTATTGTCTTAGCTTGGGTTGCTATAACAAATTACCATAGACTAGGTGGGTTACAAACAGCAGACATTTATTTCTCGTAGTTCTGGAGGATGGAAGTCCAAGGTCAAGGTGTCAGCACGGTCACGTTCATACGAGGGTGCTCTTTTAGGTTTGTAGACAGCCACCTTCTCACTGTGTCCTCATACAGCAGAAGGAGGGTGAGGGAACTCTCTGTAATCTCGTTTATAAGGGAAGGAATCCCATCCTGAAGGCTCCGCTCTCATGACCTAGACACCTCCCTAAGCAGCAGGGTATAGGAGTTAAGGCTGTGCTATAACCTCTGTCTATTTTTATTTCATTTATTTATTCATTTAAAATGTATAATTTTGGCATTGTGGTTTGTACTAGAAGTGCAGTGAAAACATAAACTATTTACATGTCCCTGCTATTAGGGAACTTTCATTCGTGTACTTTATAAAGATGCAATCAACATTTCTAGTTGTCCCCCGGTACCCATACTTTGCCCTTTTTAGATGGGGATCACAATTTTAGCTGTGCACAAGATTCTACTGACCGGCCAACTATGCAGTCCTGCTGCTACATTCTGGCCACTGAGGCACAAGTGCGAGTGATGGGTGTAGCACCTAAACCACACTTTTAAGAGGAAAGAGCATGAACGGCACCCCCCATACACACTTCTGCTCCCTGCAGTTGGGAGGTGTGGATGCCCTGAGGCATCACAGCAGAGGATGCTGTTTGCAGAGCACAGTTGAAACTAACTGGGGCTTTTACAAGAGAGAAAAATAAGCTTGTACTTTATTAAATGCTTTGTTATGTTGTGTTTTACTGTTTCAACAAGAGCTGAGCCTACTTTTTAAATACATACGAACACTCTGCTTGCTGCCACCTGCCTGGCACAGTCATGGGTAAGCTATTTTGCCAGAATCTCACTCTTCCCAAGAAAAAGGTGGGGCATTAACATACCCCTCATGGTAATAGGGTGTGGGTTTGAGATGTTACACACAAACATTTCTTTTTCAAATCTTAAAAGATGCTTAGAACAGTTTGACTAGGGACGCATTATAATTCAAACTGGAGCCTTATTACTCTCCTGATTGTAAATTTAGTGACAAATGGGAAGAATCTTGCTGCTGATGCAGAGATGAATTCAACTGCCCTCTTAACAACAGTACACAAGGCTGGGTGCGGTGGTTCACGCCTGTAATCCCAGCACTTTGGGAGGTGGAGGTGGGCAGATCACTTGAGCCCAGGAGTTAGAGACCAGCCTGGGCAACACTGCAAAACCCCGTCTTGTACAAAAAACTACAAAAATCAGCTGGGCATGTTGGCACCTGTAATCCCAGATACTCAAGAGGCTAAGGTGGAAGTATCATCTAAGCCCAGGAGTTGGAGGCTGCAGTAAGCCGTGATCACACCACTACATTCCAGCGTGGGTGACAGAGTGAGGCAGTCTCCAAAGAAAAAGAAGGAAAATTTTAAAAACCCAACAATCTAATAATTGCATGGACTAACATTTTACTTATGTATATAGATTTGAAGGATGAAAAATGCTATCTACCTCGTGCTAATGTGTTTTTCCAAATCATCGACATGCAAGACGTGGACAAGCAAGTCTGTTTCTGGTCCCAATTCTGACCACTCACTTGCTTTGAAACTTAATTTCAAATGTTGAAGTGCAAGTTTAAGTTGCTCACAAAAAAACATGCAGAGCTGTGACTGTCCTTTGTAAGATGATGGCAAACTGTTTTGTGAACTTCACATCCACCAGTATGCCCTGGGCCAGGAAGAGCACTTCCTGTGACCTCTGCTTCCTGCCTGAGGATGCCCTTTTGCACTCCTGCACCTCCCTCCACCTGTTCTGTTTCTACTTCCCCAAGGTCCTTTCAGGGCCCAGGTCTTCCCTTGGCTTGGCTGCTGCTGCTGCTGTCAGGACTGCCCTACCGCTAGTGTCCACGTGCCCCCTCACAGGGTTCCAAGTTCCTCCAATTTGTGGCCCTTGACTTCCACAGCACCTCTCAGCCCTTCCTGTCTTCTAGCACCTCAGAAGCTCCCCCCACCAAAGGGCAGCAGTAACTTTTCAATGACAAACACTCCTCCTGGCTTCTTCCTGTCCTCCTTATCAGTCAAGTCAATGTCCCTGAAACCCAGTTACGATGTCTTATCTGAAATAGTCTGCAGTCTTGTGCCAGTGATATTCTCTTCCTCACCTATCTTCTGTCTCTCTTTTGCTGGTCTGGCATCTATGGGTTGTGAAGCTTTTATTTCCTCTTTATGCCTCCATCTCAAAGACCATGTGCATCATTTCCATTCTAAAGACTCATAAATCTTTGACCCATTCTAACTGCCCATAAATCTACATGTCCACCCTGAGCAATGCTCCCTGTTTCTGAGGCCCACAGATCCCTCCCCTGAGCCTGACATCAGCCTCACAGATCCTTTCTGTTGATGGCAGGAATCACAATCTCAGGGTCCCATGCTGACGTTATTTAGCATTCTTTCAGAGCACGGCTTCTCAAGCATGACGTTTCTCTCTGTTTAGCTCCTCTGCCTCTCTGTTCCTGCACAAAGGACTGAAAACAACGGCGTGAACTGCCAAAGGCTAATCACCTTAGGAATAACATTTCTCAGGTAAATCTATTATGTGAAATCTATACATCTGTATCAATATCTATATTGCTAAAGGGTATGGCAAACCCTTTAAAAAGGGCAAACCCTTTTTAAATAGAAATGCCTCTTTGAATAAGATGTTATGTCTCATAAACTGGTAATTTTCCAAGTTATAAATAAGTTTGATTTATTCCAAGTTCCAAAAGCACTCATCTTTTAAATTAAGTGACTTAATCTGAAGTTCAAATGAAAAATTAATGTGCAAAACTAATTGAGTGAAAATAAATAATTATGAAAGGATACTTGCCAGACCAGATGTTAGCACTTACTGTAGAGTCATTATGTTTTTGATGCAGAAATTTATATCATTATGTTTTGACACAGAAGCAACCACACAAGGAATCCAGAAACAGGTGCAGTAATATAGGAATAAGTATAGAATAAAGGTGGTATTCCAAATCAGGTAAAATGGAAGAGATTATTGAATCAATAAGTCGCAACGTTTTTACTATACATATGACTAAAAGTTGCTTTTTCTTTATGACATAGGATTGCAACAATGTATTTCATTAGACAAAGTATAAGCAAGCTCAACTAAAAATTAAAGAACGTGTAAGAGAACCATTTGAAAGCTTATGAACGCAACAGCCTTCCTAAACAGGAATTAGGAGGTAAAACTTTTAAGTTGTAAAAAGATTAACATTACCAATATAAAGAAAGTTAAGATAAGGGACAGACAATTTTTGCAATTGAGTATGCACACATGGATACACACACAATGTGTACACACAGACACACATGTATAATGCATATAACAAAGATTCATGTATCTAAAATCAAATTACAAAGGCAAAAATCCTGTGATAATCATTTCTTACTTTACCTTTTCAATTTTCAATTTTCCAGGTTTTAAGTAGGACTTCCTTTGTTTTTCACTTTTTATATACAGGTATGGATGTGCAAGTTACTTTGGACAATGAAATATGAATAGATGTTAATAAAAAACAAAATATTACATTAACCTACAGTGAATTTGGGATTGTTGGTTACTGCAGCAGCAGCATGTTCTAACCTGTCTTGACTGGCACAAAACTCAGTTGAAAACAGGAATGAAGTAAATCAGCATTTCATAGGAAAAATATGTAAATGACTCATTAAATACATAAGATATACAGCTTTACTAATAACAGAAATGAGTTCCATTCTTTACCTATTGCAATAGATTTTTCAACTGACAATAGCGGTGTGATAAACTCAGATACATGTCATTAGTTAAATGACATAACATGCAGCCACTAAATGAAAGATTAGATCTACAGATACTTAGAGAAGGTTGCACATAAGGTATCACTAATTTTAAAAGGTAACTTAAATAATAAAAGATCTTACTATTTTCAAGTCAAAACATAAATGAGGGAGGAGAAAGACAGAGACAAGGACAAAGAAGGAAAAAGAGAAAGGGATAGAGAAAGAGAAAGTATCTAGAAGTATATATATCCAACTATTAATAGAAACTTACACTTGGGAGTAGAATACGGAAGTACAGAGAAAGAGCTTTCAATAGCTAATCTGTATAATTTTAAGGATTGATGGTATTTGGGGTAATTTAATGTTTCTGTTTTTGCTTTCTTGTATTTTCCAAAACATAAATATGATATAATTGATATCTAAAAAGGAAAAAATAATAGAGCAGAACATAGTATAAATAGAAGCAATAAATATTATTATTTAATTCAATAATTACTTGTTTTATTACATATATGTATCACATTTCAAATGTAGGTAGATTTTGCAATGAAAATGCTACACTCTTAAATAGAAGTGAAATAGGTAAAGCTTTTTTTATACTTTCAGTTAATTCATTGGTAAAATGAGAAAGCTGGGTTGTGGAATTTTTACCCGCCTTAATGATATGGAGGATAGCTAAACCTTTTAATGCCCAGTGGATCATATGATTTGGCCAAGACGTCTCCTATCATTTCCCCAGACTTCTCTCAAATCCCATTAACTGGCCTTCAGATCCTGTGTCCTTTACCTTCCAGAAAGCTGTGTCTCTGTCAGTATCCTATTCTCATCACCAAAATTATGGGACTTTTTTCCTGTTAACATTTGTGGTATGGGGGAGAGAGAGAAACAGAACTTTCCTCAGAATAACTCCACAAGCTCACAAGTTCACTGATGCTGACACAAGCTGTAAGCCTCCTGGTTCAGACACAGAACTTTCTTCCTCACAGCAGGAACATCAGCGTGTTCACATGGGCCCCCGTCCCCACACACCCCGGGGGAAACTTGGGGCTCCAGGGGATGCAGGTTTCCCTGCAGTTGGGTACCCTGAGCTTAGGGAAGCTGCTGCTTTGACAGTGAGTGGTGAACATGTCTTCTTTGTTCTGGGGAGAGTAGGTGCAGCACCTGGCCAAGGGATGCAGTCTTGCCTGGTGATCTCTCAGTGCTCAAAACTGCCAGCTACAGAAACAACTCTGTGAAGTGGTCCAGGTAAGGGAACAGACAAGCGCTCGTGATTTGGGCTCATTCAAGAAGGCGTGCAGGCATGCAGGAGGGCCATGGCAGACCCCCTACAACTTACAGTGGAAGATTTTTGAGGGAATTTGTTTTCTTCTAATCTATTAATTTTACCAAATATCCCTTTTTATTGTCTTTCATTAACTGACTTTAAGTCTAGCTGCTGCTTTTTGCTCATCTATTCCTATCTTCCTTTAACAAACACCCATTTCAGATTAGAGTTGGAGATGGGGCCAGTCCAATCTCTCTCTCAGGGCTCAGTCTGGCATGGAATGGCCACTGACCACAGGCTGTACCATAATGGCTGGCTCAGGCCAGGGAGGAAGTGGAAGCCTGAGGCATGACATTCCTGAGCCCAGTGTCTGAAGTGTGGATTCAAATCAGAACCACTGCAATAGGAGGTGGGATAACATCCACATCACCACTGATGAAAGCGAGGGGCTAGGCTACAGGTAAGAAGAAAACAAATTATTTTAAAATTATTGATTTTATTATTTTTAGTTTTAAAAACTTTATAGATGAGGAAACTAAAGTGAAAAGACTGTAGTAGCGTCACTTAGTCTCACTACCTGCAAAATGAGAATGAGGAACCTTCTAGAAGCTGATGAGACAACACTTTCTCTACGATTTAGCCAATTTTACGCACTCTCAGGAAATTTGCCATGGACTGGCCTGACTCCAGGCTGTGGCCTCCCACCCACTGGACACAGCTGTCTTTGGAAAATAAGCCTGATCCCGACAAAGTGAGTGAATCTCTACGATGCTAAACTTTCCTGCCCCTCCACGTGCCGATGCCAACTTCCTCTGCGCGTTTGACTAAAGTTTTCACTTTTTCTCCAGGTACGTTGCAGACCCTGAGTTATTGGTAAGTCAGATAGCAGGTCATTCTCCCTATACATTTGTCCTATAATTACAGGTTTTACTCAGGCCTTTCCTACTAGTCTTTGCCTGTCGACACTTGAGTTTCTGACTGTGGTAGCCTAAGAAGTAGTTATCTGAACTGAATAACTCTGGGTCCCAAGGAAATCACCTAGGAGAAGCAGTAAATATTTTTATTCTGAAGAACAGATGCATTTAGTGGACGCTTTCACAGAAAACATGCTTTAGTGTGTTTATTTGTTGCTATTGAATGTCTTTCCTATTCTGAAGTGCTCTATGATGCAAAACAAACTACTCAGCGGGGCCTAGGAAGTTAAGCCAGGACTGTGGGATTATCACACAGACAGATGTTACACTCACAAGAGGTGACTTGCTAGCAGCATTGACTTCTTGGCAACAGAATGGTCTGTGCTGTGAAGTAATGAGTTCACTTCAAGGAGAGATATTTAAACAAAGGCTCCATGGAGGGCTGTCTGTTAAGGTTTCTGCAGTAGACTTTGGTGCTCTTTAGGCTCACTACATGCATTTTACAAAAGAATAAACTAGTATTTATGAATACATAAATTTTGCATGTGTAGAAAAAGAAGTAAATGGTCCATATGCTAAAGGGAGAGCGTAAAGCTCATCCAGGTAAGGGATCCCTGGACTGTCTCAAAGGGTTGCTTGAGAACTGGAAGGGTGAGCCTCCCTTGCTTGGCCCAGGCAGCACTCACTGGACAGCTGTTTTAGCCCCTTCAGCAATTCAGGCCACAAAAGATTCTTGGGAACAAGTCTGCATATCAACACCTATTGCTACCTGCTATTTCAACCCAGGTGTGGAAATTTGGGATAGAGAAAACCAATGAATATACAGAACCTTCTTCCTTGTAAATGTATTGTTAAGCTCAGGACAACTTCACAAAATGCAGAAATTGGCTAATTACCTTATGTGCAAAACCCTTGTGCAAACTTTTCAGTGGAGACATGATAGTACTTATTCAGCCTCAGAGCAGACTGGAAATACATGAGTTTTATTGTGTTGTCATTGTCCTTCTTCACCGAGGATAAGATTAAGTTCAACCATAGTTTTCTGAGAAGGTGACATTTAATGATTTCAAATTTCAGTGAGAATTATCTTTACTGGTGTGAGAAAAGAGCCTTTTCATTATTTCTTTACTTAGATTTGTATCATTCATTCACCCACAAATTCATAGCCCCCCTGAAGGGCCACCAATGCCCTCTGTAAGATGGACAGAGGGCAATGTACTAGGCTATATATCCATCACACTATTCAGTTTTGTAGTTAGTGTTAATATGTGCACTCTATTGCAATCAATTGCTGCCATTGCAAGATGACAGCCCACTACTGTGCTTTCCCTGTGACAGAATCCAAGCAGTGGAATAATGCCAAGAAACTTACACAAGTGACCTATGTGTTAACAGCAAGTTACCCATTCCCAGCCTCAAATCTCACTCGGGAGAGCTCAACAAACCTACAATGCTTCCCATAATCATCTGGCCTCCTGATTTCTACAAGACACTCTTTCTGCCTCCAAAACACTTTTGAATATGCTCAGAATCTATATCTCCCATGCTGCTGCCCTGCCCTGAACTGCCTCATTCGAATTTGAAATGTCACACTGGTCTGCCAGGTGGCTTTTCTGATACATATTTATCCCACTGCAATTCCTTCTCCACAGAACTGACTGAGGGATGTTCATAAAACATAAGTCAGGAAAGGACTGTTCATTATAATAGATAATGGAATTAAGGAAAAGTCAAAAATTGACAAATCCCATTGGTGGTGTGTGTGTGCATGTGTGTAGGCTGATCACTAACAGGGCAATGTCATCACCCGTCAAACCATCCCTGTGACCACGCAAACTTGCTAGGGGTCTTGCCAGGTGCACCCCCGTGGATGCAGGAGACCCACTCCCTGGAAACAGCTATGCTCAGAGGCAGTCACAGCGCCTGCCCTGGAAGCCACCCGCTTGCCCCTTTCTTGTGTTTTCTGGCATTGCTTTCCCTGCAGTGGCCTCTGTAGTTATCTGTGCTGGAGGCCATCACAAAAATGAAATTTACCCCATGCTGCAGCATAAGACACTGAGTCACCCTAGAGCTCTCACATCTGCAATCAGAAGCCAGTGCCAGAGCTCTGTCTCTACCCCCTCCATGATCACCCTTCCCCATCACCCTGAGAATGAGCCTGCCTCTTGTTTTCCAGAGCCCCTGGTGAACACCATGGGCAAGTACCCCTGGGTTAAGGCAAAAGAAGCATGAGGAACATTGTCCTGGCTTCCCCAACACATCCCCAAGTGGTTTCCAGGACAGGGCCAGGGACCTGCTTCTGACCTTCCTCACTGTGCAACTGGGCCTATGCTGTTGCCACTCTCTCAGAAGGCTGGGGATGCATCTCTCCCTTTGGTGCATGCGGTCCAAGACCCTGTCTCGACATTCCACACTCTTTAGTGTGGATGGCTGGAGCCGCGCCTTGCCACTAACAGCCTGCCTGGGAAGGTTTAGCCCCGTTCCAGCCACAGAGTGAGCACCTGTCCCACCACACACAGCACCACAGTGAACCTTGCGCTAGACATCATTCCTTCAGCATGTTTGCCTTCTCTTCAGGTTTGCTCTTCCTCTCTTTTCCATTTATTTGAAGGAAATGGTTTTCCTTCTGTTCCCAATGTGTCCCCAGCCCCCACGAACACTAACACTCAGTGTCCAGTGTATCTTCAAGCCAGCCCCTGCTGCCTCCCTTTGGTCCATTCTCCACTGTCCAGTGACAATGCTTGGGATGCTTGGAGCCTTTGGCCTGAAGGAGTTGACTGTTCTTGGGTGACAGTCTTTCACCCCCCACTCCATTCTGCTTCCTGGAGCTAGATTGATCATTCTAGAAAACAATTTTATTATGCCACATGGACCTCAAAACACAAACAAAATTCTACTCAGGATGATTTTTTTTTCTTTTAATGGGAGTTTTATTTACATAATTTGATAACAAGACAGATGTTTGAAATTGCTGTTACTCAGAACAATTTCAAGTAAGTGGCCACGTTGCCCTTGGCTTACAGAAGAAAGCCATGACCTGATGAGTAGAGGGATGAGGGTACTGGAAAAAGTGTGCTGAAGGCCACAGAGAGGTCAAAGGACTTGTGAGGATTCCCAAGTGCCCACCCCTGAGGTGGCTGCCACCTCTCCCTCCCCTAAGCACTCACCCAGTGCCTTTCCTACAGTCCATCCAGTTGCATGTCCAGCATGGTGCCTCTGAATCCTTTCCTGTGACTCACGTTTCTATAAAAACTACTTGGGACCCTTTTTATATACATCCCAAGGTTTCCCGACTCAGGCTGTGATTAGGGCACATCATCCATCAAAAAGTTCCTCCTCCTTCCTTTTCATGTCTGCTTAGCCCAGTTATGACCATCATTCAAGACCCAATTGAGTTAATGCGAGTTTCTGAAAACTTCTGTGTTCCTCAGCCAAGAGTCTTCTCCTCTTTCACTGTAAAAGATTTGTTTCCTGCCAGTCGCAGTGGCTCACACCTGTAACCCCAGCACTTTGCAAGGCCGAGGCGGGTGGATCACCTGATGTCAGGAGTTGGAGACCAGCCTGGTCAACATGATGAAACCCCGTATCTACTAAAAATACAAAAAATTAGCCAGGCATGGAGGCGGGCTCCTGTAATCCCGGCTACTCAGGAGGCTGAGGCAGGAGAATTGCTTGAACCTGGAGGCGGAGGTTGCAGTGAGCCAAGATTGCACCATTGCACTCCAGCCCAGGCAACAGAGCTAGACTCCATCTAAAAATATATATATATTTGTTTCTATAATTCTCACCCATATTTATTCCTTTACATCTATGGGGCAGATAAGATAATTGGCTGTTTGATTGATCTCCCCTGGAAGACTGGGAGCTTGCCCTATTTCTTTACCCACAGTACCTCAAACAGAACCCATGGAAGGGATCCATACATATTTTGGGATGTATGAATTGAAAAATAAACATCTAATCACCTTGATTAGGTTCTAAATTCCTCTAGGACTTGAAAAAATTGTAGGTTTTTAAAATTCTTTTCTTATAATATCTACTCAAAAACATTGGGCTATATGATATTGTCCATTGATTAAGTCATTAGTTTATTTCCTGTAATCAATTACACTGCAAAATATTATAAACTAGTAGTTGTAGTCTCAAAAGGTAGCACAGTGTTTTTTTTTTTTTTTCCTTCATACTATTTTTGAGAACTGGAGCCCTGTGACTTGTGCAATTAAAATGCATGTTATTATGGACCAGCAAACCCAAGGCTTGAGGACCAGTTGGTAAATCCATGGAGATTTGTACTCCTGCATGGCCTGTCTTTGGGAGGCATTTCCCTTCATAACACGTGCCACTAGGTGCCAGTGTTGTTCTACTAAAGTGACCCTCCAAAAGTACAGGTGGTCCCCAATTTTACATGCTTAGCATTCTTGAAAATGATGACTTTACACAGAAGGTAGAAGGGCAAATCTAGTAGGGAAATGAACTGCGTAATTTATGTTTGTACAGGTTTGACATCACCACATTAAAGAAATGAACAAACAGATTGACTAAAGGGAAGTACAGGTGTTTATTAGGTAGCATTAAATCAGTTTAGAGACAAAAAATGAAAAATGACCTCTGCTGAGATGCTTTTGAATTTGCAAACCAAGCATGCTCAGTTGTTGCTCATTGAGCAAATGCAAAATGATCTAAAATTAGTATACAATTTATGATACTATTGCACCAGAAACATTTCCTCTCCCCCCTTCTCTTTCTCTTACTCTCTCTATATACATACATATATATACATATATATATAGCTCTCCAGTAAAACTTTCCACATAGAGAAACTTAGAATGCAAGTAACTTGTTTCAACATGCCTTGTACCTGTACCTGAATAATTATGAATTATGTTAAAATAGTTTGTCTAACTATCATCAATTAGAGGGAAGCTAATGCCAGATTTGCTTGTGTTTCTAATAAATTATTTGGCTGTGCTTTATCCCTGTGCTGTGGTATATATAGAATACCATGTGATTATTACTTGTAATCAGTTTGCCATAGACCATACTAGTTGCAGAAAGTGTATAATCCATGATCAGTGTAGTCAAGCCTTCCAGAAAAAATAAATAGGTAAATGGTGTTTGACACAAGGAGAAACTAATGCAGACAACCAAAGTTATTGTGTGCGTGTGCGTGTGTATGTGTGCACGCACGCGTGTGTGTGTGTGAAAGAGACAGAGAGAGAAATGTGAGGGCAGGGAAGAATTCATCATGGCTACAGTGTTTTTTTAATATAGCAGCATAAAAATAGATGTATCTGAAGGATAATAAAACGAACAGGTGAATGTTATGGGTCAAAATTTTCATTATTGGGAACAATTCTAAAAGAAGAAGAAAAAAGCACTTTGTTTTTTGATTCCATGTTCATTTCAAGACAAATCCTATATTACCTAACAAAGCAGCACAGTTTAAATTCGCACGCTACCTGAGATTTAAGGCATCTCTACAGAACAACAGCAACAACAAATAACAACAAAATTTTTTTTTTTTTTTTTAGACGGAATCTTGCTCTGTCGCCCAGGCTGGAGTGCAGTGGCCGGATCTCAGCTCACTGCAAGTTCCGCCTCCCGGATTCAGGCCATTCTCCTGCCTCAGCCTCCTGAGTAGCTGGGACTACAGGCGCCCGCCACCTCATCCGGCTAGTCTTTTTGTATTTTTTAGTAGAGACGGGGTTTCACCGTGTTAGCCAGGATGGTCTCGATCTCCTGACCTCGTGATCCGCCCGTCTCGGCCTCCCAAAGTGCTGGGATTACAGGCTTGAGCCACCGCGCCCGGCCAACAACAAAAATTTTTAAATCCCTAAATAATGCAGCAATAGCAAGCACAACTATTTGCATGGTACATCTTTCTCCTTCCTTTTACAGTAAGCACATTACTAGGCAGCTGCCAAACTATAAAGAAACATTTTTCAAACAGCCTGATGAAAGACACAGGTTCCTGAATTTGAAAGATTCATCTACTCAGGAAAATCTTCACATATATATCTTTGAATATCATCTCTACCAATTTCTTTTATTATCTTCTCCAGAATCTAATAAAATAGTAAACTTTCTCATTGTATTTTTCATTCATTTTCACATTTTAAACAATATTTCACATCTTTGTCTAGATTCCAGAATTTTGAACCAAGAATATGTCAATATGTCAGTAATTTATTGATATATTGCTTATAAATCAAATCAGCACTAATGGCAATGACGAATTTTGTGAGTAACAACATCAGAAGGTAAACAAAAATTCTGGACAAGGATAACATGAGAGAAGGAAGGATGAGAAGAAACCACTCATAAGTTTTCTGTGCTGCCCTGTAAGCACACACAGAGAGTGGTCCGGGACAGCTATTCTATTCTGTCTGAATGCACCAGTTTGTTCAGCCAGTCACTTGTCGACGGACATATGGGCTGTCTCCAGCTTTGGGTGGAGTCCTTTTTGCGGCTGTCCTCGGCAGCCCCCCAATCTCTGTGCTGAAAAGGGGAGGCTCTGTCTCTTTAAGACAAAGCCACCACTGGCCACAGTGCTTGTGTCAGGCCCCTCTGGCTGTTGCTCTTGTGCTTTGCATAGAGCAGCAGAGTCTCAGGCCTCAGGGACAGGGAAGAGGCTTCCTGGGCCAGGTCCCTGTTCTGTCAAGGTACCTCTTGCCAGTCTTCCCCGGGAATGTCAGTGTCTCCTGGTGGCAGAGGACAGTCTTGGAGCCAGGGGAGGAGAGTGGGTGCCCTGGCTGCTTGCTATGATCAAGAGTCCATTGTGATCCCCCTTGCTAGAGGTGCCAGAGATCTCAGGTCTGTGCAGGGGAATATGTGCCTACTTGAACTGTCAAATGTTGCTGGTTTGGGAGTGGGGAAATGCTGAGTCTGGGTGGTCTTTTTATGTTGGACTGGGGAGCTGAGATGCCGCTGTGCTGTTCTTCCAGTTCTGGGGTCCTGAATGAGTCACGAGTTCTCCTTCCTCTTACTGCTCTCCAGGCTTCTCCTATGGCTGTCTGTTGCATTATCTCTATAGTTGTGTTTAGCAGGAAGGAACAGAGAGAAGAATGTCTCCATGATCTCATTGGGCCAGTAGCAGCTGCTAACAAATTGTTGAACAAATAGAAACATCACTCTACAAAACATATGGGAGGTAACAGAAACCCTCAATGGACAGACAACCATTATGTTAATTGAAACAACACTGAAAAGATATTCACAGAAAACAACAAAAGTTGCATCTATTTAGTTGTATCAAGTATTTGAGGAACGAAAAATTTTAATCTTACACATGCCTTCCCGGAGAATAAAAATAAGGAGTACTCCCAAAGTAATCTTAAGACTATAGGATAAATATGATATGAATCACCAATTTAGGTATGTAGAAAAGAAAAACCACAGATCAAAATTATTTACGGGCATAAATGAAAATATCCTAATAGAATTTTAGAATACTTCAGCCAATAGTACATTAAAAAGATAAGATCCAAGTTAGCTTCTCCTCCCAGGAATGCAATGCTGATTCCAGTTTAGATAATCTAATTCTGTAGTTAATTGCTTTAAAGATTAAAGAGACAAACCACATGATTCTTACAGTTTATGTAAAAGCAGCTTTTGATATAGAAATGTTAAGAACCGGTGTAATAAGAGGTTATACTGGGCAAAAAGTGTCAACATGAGAAAGCTGTTGCCTTTCTTTTTTTTTTTTTTTTTTTTTTTTTTTGAGACGGAGTCTCGCTCTGTCACCCAGGCTGGAGTGCAGTGGCCGGATCTCAGCTCACTGCAAGCTCCGCCTCCCGGGTTTACGCCGTTCTCCTGCCTCAGCCTCCCGAGTAGCTGGGACTACAGGCGCCCGCCACCTTGCCCGGCTAGTTTTTTTGTATTTTTTAGTAGAGACGGGGTTTCACCGTGTTAGCCGGGATCGTCTCTCGATCTCCTGGCCTCGTGATCCGCCCGTCTCGGCCTCCCGAAGTGCTGGGATTACAGGCTTGAGCCACCGCGCCCGGCCTGCTGTTGCCTTTCAAAGGAGGTGCCAAACCACATGTAAAGTTTTCAAAGAAGACAGCCAAAAATAATTACGTGACTTTTTCATCACTTCACCCAAAAAAAATTAAAATGGGAGTACAAAGTGCAGCTTTCCAAATGTCTAGACACAGAAGAAAATGGAATAATAATTTCTTCCACATATGACAGACATTGGTAATAATTAAGAAATTGGGGCCGGGCACAGCGGCTCACACCCATAATCCCAGGATAACCTCAGCACTTTGGGAGGCTGAGGCAGGCAGATCACGAGGTCAGGAGATCGAGACCATCCTGGCTAACACGGTGAAACACTGTCTCTACTAAAAATACAAAAATAAAAATAAAAATAAAAATAAATAAAAATTAGCCAGGCGTGATGGTGGGGGCCTGTAGTCCCAGTTACTGGAGAGGCTGAGGCAGGAGAGTGGCGTGAACCTGGGAGACAGAGCTTGTAGTGACCCGAGATGGCGCCACTGCACTCCAGCCTGGGCAACAGAGCGAGACTCCATCTCAAAAAAAAAAAAAAAAAGAAATTGGAATTAAGATCTCATGTGATACTATTTCATAAATATAAGCTGAAGTAAAAAACTTCTACAAAAGAAAATGTTGGTAAAAATATAGAGCAAGGAATGTCTCAGCACTATGTGTGCCTTTCCTCAAGCTGAAGAGAAATTTGGAAGTATTGAGTAAATTCAAAAATGTATCTATGATGCAACCCAACAATTCCATTCCTCTGTGTGTATCTACTCTACAAAGAAACATGAGCGTAAGATGTGTGCAGGGAAGGTCACGGCAACTTTACAAGTCACTGTGACGGCCAGACACGTTCTCATGATGCTGCCACCAGAGAATGCTTAAGCAAATTGCTAGGTCTTCATCTCAGTGTAAGCAGTGAAAATGACTGCCTTACAAATGCAGGTATCCATATGAAAAGATATTTAAATATAAGAAAAAAATGTAAAAAGTAGAAGAAGAACTATACAATAACCTGAAAGAATATGTTGGCCTGGGAGTGGTGATAATAAGAGTAGAAAAAACAAAAGTCATAAAAGTATATATATCATGTTACTATTCTACAAATGTAAATATATACAAAAATGGTAATGTATTTTTACAGATTCATATATATGCATGTGTGTGTGTGTATGTGTGTGCATACACCTCAACTTTGCCACTCGTAAGGTAAACTGGAAACCCTGGAGCCTGCAGCCACAGCTGGACTCCCTCAAACCCCTCAACACCTGTCTCTGTCTAATGTCTTATGTAAGATGTTATAAGCCTTAATTCAAGGCAATGGTGACCTCTAGAAAGAAGAGAGGGGACTTGACCTTGGAAGGCTATGCAAGACAGTGTTTTTGTAATATTTTATTTCATTAGCAATTAGAGAAGGCATTATGTTTATTATGTTTTATATGTCCATATATCTGAAATATTTTATAATTTAAAGACAACTAATTGTCAGTCTGCAGCTGATACTAAATCCACAGTCTTGTTCCCTAGAGAAAAATTAGGAGCAGGTGCCTGTACATGCCTCTAGAGGTTTCCCTTGCACATACATAATGGGTAGCTCCAGCTATTTCACTCTCTACTTCTGTCTCTATCTTCCCTGTCTCTATCTCCTTCCATATCCTATTCTTATCCCTATGCCAATTTCCATCTTCTTCTCTATTCTTAATTCTATACTCTTCTCTCTTGACCTCTATTTCTTTCTCTCTCTTGATCTAGCTTTCTCTACCTTTTTACCTACTTTTAAAAAATCATACTGCAGGTACTCATTTTATACTCTGCTTTAAAAACATTTAGTCACATTCCCTCAATTTGTTTCCATGTCAGCTCGTGTCAACACATTTTATTGTTTCTAATATCCCCATGGATTTTCAAAGATTTCACAGATCGTTTATCTTCCACTATTACCAATTATCATCAGGTCATTAACTGTATTTTGCTATTACAGACAAAACTTCCTAAATCTGCATACTTTTGCATGAAATTTGTAGGAAATAGTAAAAGAAGTAGAGTGCTGTCTCAGAATGGTTTCTACATTTTCATAGAAATTAATACTAAATATTATAAAACTTCTTAAATGTTAGAGGTAAAATACATCATCATATTACCGAGGAATTTAAGTAAGTATATTTTCACATAAAGTTTATTCTTTTATAAAGTTCACCCATGAAGCTGCTCTTATTCTCATATAGAAGACTATCGGAGTGTTTTTAGTTTTTCTCCATCATTAATCATTAAGACTGATAAGATGTAGAGTCATTTACACTTTATTTCTCTCTGCTGGGGTTATTTTGAATGTTTATAGTTCCCTAAAGTCACATAGAGGTCTTCACATTTATTTGCACACAGTAATGTATACAATTATTTAACTTCCCCCCGAACCATTTCTACTTCTCTCCCTCATTTACGGTTTTGTGTACTTCTTTTTTCTTGAGTTAACTACAATTGAACTCCTTCAATACTCCTGTTATCATTCTCACCCACATCTGTTCTTCCTTTGATGCACGATGGTGTGTGTGTTCCTGAAGGAAAGTCTCACCTGTCTCTGTGCCACTACACAGGACCACTGGGAGGAAATGCTGGGTTACCCTCTGTGCAGGATGCACAAGTACTTGGCTTTACATCTAGTTTGGCAACTAATCCCATGACTTCTTTTTCTTCCCTCAAATGAAGACATAAATATTTTGGAACATCAGCTAGTAATGGAGGAGAGATAAGCATCATCTTCATCTGAAATCTCTACAATTAGAGTATCCATGCTACATGAAATGTGGTTCATTTCTCCAGACCTGACAATTGCATCGGTCCTAAAAGTTGACTCTCCCATTTCCTTCATCATGGTTCACAGACGAACGTTCAAATCACGCCCCTCACTGACTGAATGACTGACCTCAGACATTCCTTAGTATTTCCAAGCCTTATTTTTCCCATTTCTGAAATGTAGACTAAAATTTAATAAACATGTGAGGAAGATCTAATAAGATGTGTAAGGACAGAGTCTATAGACTGGCACATATTAAATACTCAGAGTATGGGTTATTGTTAAATTTCTATTTTGATTAGTATTTGATGAGAAGACTGTGCAAAGCAGTGACCAAGCCTGGCACTTTCATGCTCAGAACTCATGGTCTCCAAGCAAGTTGATGGTTATGCTAATTAGCTTGATTTAAACATTCCACATTGTATACTTCTGTGAAAACATCACATTATATTTCATAGGTATAAGCAGTTACAATTTGTTAATCAAAAATAATCTTTAAAAAAAGAACTCATGGTAGTACTTTATTGCCCATGAATAATCTAAACTCCCTGGTTTGTCACACACAAAAAAAACCCATTGCATTTCTAATATGTTTATTATACTCAGCCCAATCCCTTCCCATCTCCTTATCTATTGCTGGCAACAAATTGCCACAGGAATTAGCAGCCTAAAACAGCCTCTATGTATTAGCTCATGATTTCAGTGGATCAGGAATCCACGCACAGGTTATCTGGGTCTCTTGCATAGAATGAACAACTCATCAGAATTTGTCCAGGATTTTCCCTGTCTTAGCACTGAAAAGGCCTCATCCCAAAAAACTCATTTCCAGGCATGCTGAGATGGGTTTCTAGAAACTGCACCAGTTAGAAAATAGAAAGCCCTGCATCCCAGACACTTCCTTCAGTCCAGGGCCAACTGGATGGCTGGTCACCTAGCTCGAAGTCTCTCGCCTAGCTGCATCAAGGCATCGGCTGAGCTGGAGTCATCGGAAGGCTCAACAGGAAAAGAATCCACTTCCATGCCCACGTAGTTGGTGGTAGATTTGTTTCCTTTCTGCCTGTTGGCCGGACATTGTCCTCAGTCATTTGTCATGTGGATCCCTCCAACATGGCAGCTTGCTTCATCAAAGCAAGGAACTGAGAAGGCAATAGAATTTGTCAGCAACATGGAAGCATCATGTTTTGTAAACTAATCACAAGGTGACATCCTATGGCTTTGCCATATTATGTTGGCTGGAAGCAAGTCATAAGGCCACCATACTCCAGGGGAGAGAATTACACACTGGCAGAAATACCAGAAGGCAGGAATCTTTGTGGGTCATCTTAGAAGCTGCCTAAAATGCCCTGCTTCAGGAACCTCATTTCAGAGCTACACTAAGAGCTCAACTTTCCCAGGAGTCTTTTCAGTTTTTTTAAGTGTTGATTTTTCATTGATGACTGCATATACCTTTATTCCCCGCGTACTAATAAAATATTCATATTCCTAAATAATAAAATCCAATGACAATTCTATTTTAGAAATATTCCTGATCTCCCTGGCCTCATATTTTCCAGGCATCATTAACTATTCAACCTCTTTCTTATGGCAGTGTGTGTATGAGTATTAATTTAGTGTTTATATGACAACTCATTGCTTAAGCATTTTTCTTCTCTAACTCATCAAGTCCCTAGGTAAAGGACCTTGTAATCTATTCATCTACAAAACAGTCTCTTTCACGTCAAACCTTTTCCATAAACAGTGCTCCAAAACAAACAGACAAAAAACCTGCTCCTCATTTCTGTCAAGCCCACTGAAACAGTCCCAAGTGGAGAAGCATTAGAGAAGAAGGCTGCACACCCAGGGGCAGGGGCAACATAGAGGTGATCTTCGAAGTCAGAGGGGACCTTGACAAGAGAATGCCTTAATGCTGAGTCACCACCTGCACTTCACACCCTGCTATTTCACCTGCTTTCAGTGTTTCTGGGGGAAAAGTATTCCAAGAACTGTTAAAACCCATGGTGTATTTCTGAGTAATTCATCCCCATCATCAGCCATGGTTCACAGGGTGGGGAGGCTTGGCTTGTCCTGATGTGATATTTATCAGTCAACACAGCCATTACCTAGTGGCTTTGTTGAGACCTGCAGAAGACTTAGGGAAACATGGAAAAGATTGAGTGTACTTTTTTTTTTCCTACTGAAGATATATATCAGTAAATGATTAATCAAAGAAAGATATTCTTTGAAAATAGCTCCATACACACCTTTTCACAGACTATTACATTTATACAGAATCCAAGAGGTCAACTAGACCAGAGGTTCTCAAAGGAAACCCCTCTCATGAGGGAGGTTTTTCTTCTCTTGTTTAACTGCTAGACATATTTAGTTGAAATACTGAAGTAAGCATTACATTTCCTCTCATTGCTGAAACCATAAAAGAATATGTCTTTTATCATGAAGATAATAATTTTAACATGCAGAAATCGATTTTTATTATTACATTTTTAGGTAAAGGTTATATTTGAAAATAAGTGTATATAGACTTCAAATAGCCTACACTCAAAAGGAAGTGAAATTCATTGAAATATCACTCCAGCTACATTGTATGCTGCTGGCATACTCATATTCACAGTTTATAACACACAAAAGAACCTAAACTCTTAAGATGAGCTCTAAAACAGATGCATTTTCATTAACATATCCACTAGTTATGCATGTTCTGCAATAGGAGTAAAGACAGATATACAAGATTTTTTTTAAAGAACTGACTCAACATTTCAATAGCAGTTTCAGTTAAACTAAATTGGAAACTAGTGTTCTGAGTAACCAAAGTACAAGGTCAGTTCTTCAGCTGAGACTAAAAGTTAGAGAATACATCAGAAGACTTAAGAGAATATAGGCCATACTGTGTGGTGATTTATTTTAAAAATATTTAGAAATATAATTCTCAGGTTTATGACTTAAGAACCAATTTTGATCTAGCCAAAAAAGATATATTCAGAGGTACTAAAGCAAGTAACACCGCCATCTAGGGTTGTTCATAGGAACTGTGGAAAAGTTGATCAATACGTTCTCTCTAAAATCTCCTTTGATGGAAAGGTTACGGAAAAGCACTATTTGCAAAACACAAAAAGCACCAGCTTCATATTTAGATAAAATGATAATACCACCGTCACTGTTGCGATATGTTCTTATTTGGGGAAATGAAGATAGTTCTCAAAACAGACTCGCGGCTTGCAAGTAGTGACACCGTAACAAAAGTCTGGAGAGATACATGCCACAAAATAATTCTTAGGTAATGTGAGATGTTTTTGTTTGTCCTCTGTGAGAGAGATGGTGCAAATTGGACACATTCAGGAAAACTAAAAAATAAAAAAGTAAAACAGCATCCCTTTTTGTATCAGTCGGATTAGTCGAAGTTCAATTTTGTCAAGCACAACAAAAATGGTACATAGATGTGGACATAATATCCAGTTTTTGCAAGAGTGGGAGAAAATGGTGTGAGCATTTTCTCACACCATTTTCTAGTGAAAGGGAAAAGCTCTCTCATTTTCTCAGAGGAGAACGTGCTAATGACTGTTCAAGTTTAAAATATGCAAACACTGAAGTTGTGACTCTACATTTTATACTCTATCCTGAAGATACCCATAAGATTGTGTATATCAGTAATTAGCTCATTAATTGGTTGATGAAATATCATATTGTACAAACATAATGTGAAACTAAGCAGCTGCTGAAGAATGAGGAAGATTTACATAAATTGAAGTATCTCCAGTATAATACAATATTCAATAAGCAATACAAAATTTAAGTATTATAAATCACAAGTATATAATATTACAGTATGATTGTATAGAGAATACTTATAAGTATATTAAGCAATATTTATAATTAAAATGCAGATATTAAAATAAACAAGAGTTTTTACTGGTGTTTCTGAGTAATCCAACACCAAGGTGTTCACTTAAGCTCTTCTCTATTGCTTATTTGTAAATTCATTCTCTGACAAGGATAAAACTGAGTCCTATAATCTACTGTTTAGTTACTTACTCATTCAACCCTAATATATATGTTAAGCTGCCTCACAACTGCTAGCCATACTCCTCTGACAAAAAAAGCCAACAAAAGAGTAAAGATTATGCAGTTTGTTTCATTTTTAACAGTGCCCAGTCAGTAGATTGCTTTACAAAGTTACTTAGATCATCCTTTATCCCCCACCCCTTTCAGTGAGCTTTGCAATTTGGAGGCAGTAAAGTTTACAAAGTGGTGTACAGTTCAATGGTTTTTGACAAATGCATAAAATCCTGTATTCACCATCACAGTATGGGGTAGAACACGTCACCCTAAAATTTGTCTTGGGCAGCCTCCTTTTTCTAAACCTTGCTCTGTCTCCCAGATTCTGACAACCTGTCTCTCTATCTTTTCTTAGAATGTCATGTACTTGGAGTGATACGATATAGCTTTGGGGAGCTGGATTCTTTCACTTTGCATTGAATATTCATTCATGTTGTTGAGCAAATAAAAAGGCAATCCACATAATGAAATAACTTATTTGCAAACCATATATTTAACACATAATGTCTGAAATATGTAAGAAATGTACACAACTAAATAGCAAAAAAAAAAGTGATCTGATGAAAAAATGGGCAATGGCCTGCAAATGACCAGTAGGTATATGAAAAGGTGCTCAACATCACTAATCATTAGGGAAATTCAAATCAAAGCCACAGTGAGATATCACCTCACACCTACCTAAGATGGCTATTTTCAAAAAGATGAAAGATAAAAAGTATTGGCAAAGATGTTGAAAAAAGAGAAACTGTAGTGTTTCCCAAGATGGCCGAATAGGAACAACTCCGGTCTACAGCTCCCAGCGTGATCGATGCAGAAGATGGGTGATTTCTGCATTTCCAACTGAGCTTTGAAGAGAGCAGTTGTTCTCCCAGCATGGCATTTGAGCTCTGAGAACAGACAGACTGCCTCCTCAAGTGGGTCCCTGGCCCCCGTGTAGCCTAACTAAGAGATACCTCCCAGTAGGGGCCAACAGACACCTCATACAGGTGGGTGCCCCTTTGGGACAAAGTTTCCAGAGGAAGGAACAGGCAGTAATATTTCCTGTTCTGCAATATTTGCTGTTCTGCAGTCTCTGCTAGAGATACCAGGGAAACAGTGTCTGGAGTGGACCTCCAGCAAACTCCAACAGACCTGCAGCTGAGGGACCTGACTGTTAGAAGGAAAACTAACAAACAGAAAGGTATAACATCTCATCAACAAAAAGGACATCCACACCAAAACCCCATCTGTAGGTCACCAACATCAAAGACCAAAGGTAGATAAAACCACACAGATGGGGAGAAACCAGAGCAGAAAAACTGAAAATTCTGATGACCAGAGAACCTCTTCTCCTCCAAAGGATTGCAGCTCCTCGCCAACAACAGAACAAAGTTGGATGGAGAATGACTTTGACGAGTTGACAGAAGTAGGTTTCAGAAGGTTGGTAATAACAAACTTCTCCAAGCTAAAGAAGCACATTCTAGCCCATCGCAAGGAAGCTAAAAACCTTGAAAAAAGGTTAGACGAATGGCCAACTAGAATAAACAGTGTAAAGAAGACCTTAAATGACCTGATGGAGCTGAAAACCATAGCACAAGAACTTTGTGATGCATGTACAAGCTTCAATAGCCGATTTGATCAAGTGGAAGAAAAGATATCAGTGATTGAAGATCAAATTAATGAAATAAAGTGAGAAGAGAAGTTTAGAGAAAAAAGAGTAAAAAGAAATGAACAAAGCCACCAAGAAATATGGGACTATGCGAAAAGACCAAACTTACATTTGATTAGTGTACCTGAAAGTGACAGGGAGAATGGAACCAAGTTGGAAAACACTCTTCAGGATATTATCCAGCAGAACTTCCCCAACCTAGCAAGGCAGGCCAACATTCAAATTCAGAAAATACAGAGAACACCACAAAGATATTCTTCGAGAAGAGCAACCCCAAGACACATAACTGTCAGATTCACCAAGGTTGAAATGAAGGAAAAAATGTTAAGGGCAGACAGAGAGAAAGGTCAGGTTACCCAAGGAAGGGAAGCCCATCAGACTAACAGCAGATCTCTCAGCAGAAACCCTGCAAGCCAGAAGAGAGTGGGGGCCCATATTCAACATTCTTAAAAAAAGAATTTTCAACCCAGAATTTCATATCCAGCCACACTAACTTTCATAAGTGAAGGAGAAGTAAAATCCTTTACAGACAAGCAAATGCTGAGAGATTTTGTCACCCCCCAGGGCTGCTTTACGAGAGCTCCTGAAGGAAGAACTAAACATGGAAAGGAACAACCAGTACTAGCCACTGCAAAAACATGCCAAATGGTAAAGCCCATTGATGCAATGAAGAAACTGCACCAAGCAGACCTAATAAACATCTACAGAACTCTCCACCCCAAATCCACAAAATACGCATTCTTCTCAGCACCGCATACCACTTATTCTAAAATTGACCACATAATTGGAAGTAAAGCACTCCTCAGCAAATGTAAAAAACAGAAGTCACAAAAAACTGCCTCTCAGACCACAGTGCAATCAAATTAGAACTCAGGATTAAGAAACTCACTCAAAACCGCACAACTACATGGAAACTGAACAACCTGCTCCTGAATGACTACTGGGTATGTAACGAAATGAAGCAGAAATAAAGATATTCTTTGAAACTAATGAGAACAAAGACACAACGTACCAGAATCTCTGGGACACATTTAAAGCAGTGTGTAGAGAGAAATTTATTGCACTAAATGCCCACAGAAGAAAACAGGAAAGATATAAAATTAACATCCTAACATCACAATTAAAAGAACTAGAAAAGTAAGAGCAAACAAATTCAAAAGCTAGCAGAAGGCAAGATATGACTAAGATCAAAGCAGAACCAAACAAGATAGGGACACACGAAAAAAAACCCTTCAAAAAATCAGTGATTCCAGGAGCTGGTTTTTGAAAAGATCAACAAAATAGATAGACTGCTAGCAAGACTAATAAAGAAGAAAAGAGAGAAGAATCAAATAGACAAAATAAAAAATGATAAAGGAGATATCACCACTGATCCCACAGAAATACAAACTACCATCAGAGAATACTATAAATACCTCTATGCAAATAACCTAGAAAATCTACAAGAAATGGATGAATTCCTGGACACATACACCCTCCCAAGACTAAACTAGGAAGAAGTTGAACCAATGAATAGACCAAATAACAGGCTCTGAAATTGAGGCAATAATTAATAGCCTACTAACCAAAAAGGTCCAGGACCAGACTCACAGACGAATTCTACCAGAGGTACAAAAAGGAGCTGATACCATTCCTTCTGAAACTATTCCAAACAATAGAAAAAGAGGGAATCCTCCATAACTCATTTTATGAAGCAAGCATCTTCCTGATACCAAAGCCTGGCAGAGGCACAACAACAAAAAAAAGAATTTTAGACCAATATCCCTGATGAACATTGATGCAAAAATCCTCAATAAAATACTGGCAAACCAAATTCTGCAGCACATCAAAAAGCTTACCCGCCATGATAAGTCAACTTCATCCCTGGGATGCAAGGGTGGTTCAACGTATGCAAATCAATAAACGTAATCCATCACATAAACCGATCCAATGACATAAACCACATGATTATCTCAATAGATGCAGAAAAGGCCTTTGACAAAATTCAACACTACTTCATGCTAAAATCTCTCAATAAACTGGGTATTGATGGAATGTACCTCAAAATAGTAAGAGCTCTTTATGACAGACCCACAGCCAATATCACACTGAATGGGCAAAAATTGGAAGCATTCCTTTTCAAAACCAGCACAAGGCAAGGATGCCCTCTCTCACCACTAGTATTCAACATAGTGTTGGAAATTCTGGACAGGGCAATCAGGCAAGAGGAAGAAACAAAGGGTATTCAATTAGGAAAAGAGGAAGTCAAATTGTCCCTGTTTGCAGATGACATGATTGTATATTTAGAAAACCCCATTGTCTCAGCCCAAAACCTCCTTAAGCTGATAAGTAACTTCAGCAAAGTCTCAGGATACAAAATCAATGTGCAAAAATCACAAGCATTCTTATACACCAGTAACAGACAAACAGAGAGCCAAATCACGAATGAACTCCCATTCACAATAGCTTCAAAGAGAATAAAATACCTAGGAATCCAACTTACAAGGGATGTAAAGGACCTCTTCAAGGAGAACTGCAAACCACTGCTCAATGAAATAAAAGAGGACACACACAGATGGAAGAATATTCCATGCTCATGGATAGGAAGAATCAGTTTTGTGAAAATGGCCATACTGCCCAACGTGATTTATAAATTCAATGCCATCCCCATCAAGCTACCAATGACTTCCTTCACAGAATTGGAAAAACCTACTTTAAAGTTCACATAGAACCAAAAAAGAGCCCACATTGCAAAAACAATCCTAACCAAAAAGAACAAAGCTAGATGCATCACGTTACCTGACTTCAAATTATACCACAAGGCTACAGTAACCAAAACAGCATGGTACTGGTACCAAAACAGAGATACAGACTGATGGAACAGAACAGAGTCCTCAGAAATAACACCACACATCTACGACCATCTGACCTTTGACAAACCTGACAAAAACAAGAAATGGGGAAAGGATCCCCTATTTAATAAATGGTGCTGGGAAAACTGCCTAGCCATATATAGAAAGCTGAAACTGGATCCATTCTTTTCATCTTATGTAAAAGTTAATTTAAGATGTATTGAAGACTCAAATGTTAGACCTAAAACCATAAAAATCCTAGAAGAAAACCTAGACAATACCATTCAGGACATAGGCATGGGCAAGGACTTCATGACTAAAACACCAAAAGCAATGGCAACAGAAGCCAAAATAGACAAATGGGATATCTTTAAACTAAAGAGCTTCTGCATGGCAAATGAAACTACCATCAGAGTGAACAGGCAACCTACAGAATGGGAGAAAATCTTTGCAATCTACCCATCTAACAAAGGGCTAATATCCAGAATCTACAAGGAACTTAAACAAACAAATTTGCAAGAAAAAAACAATCCCATCAAAAAGTGGGCAAAGGATATGAACAGACACTTCTCCAAAGAAGACGTTTTTGCAGCCAACAGACACAGGAAACATGCTCATCATCACTGGTCATCAGAGAAATGCTCAAAACCACAATGAGATACCATCTCCTGCCAGTTAGAATGGCAATCATTAAAAAGTCAGGACACAACAGGTGTTGGAGAGGATGTGGAGAAATAGGAACGCTTTGACACTGTTGGTGGGACTGTAAACTAGTTCAACCATTGTGGAAGACAGTGTGGCAATTCCTCAAGGTTCTAGAACTAGAAATACCATTTGACCCAGCCATCCCATTACTGGGTATATATCCAAATGATTATAAATCATGCTACTATAAAGACACATGCACACATATGTTTATTGCACACTATTCACAATAGCAAAGACTTGGAATCTACCCAAATGTCCATCAGTGACAGACTGGATTAGGAACACGTGGCACATATACACCATAGAATACTATGCAGCCATAAAAATGGACGAATTCATGTCCTTTTCAGGGACATGGATGAAGTTGGAAACCATCATTGTCAGCAAACTATCACAAAGATAGAAAACCAAACACTGCATGTTCTCACTCAAAGGTGGGAACTGAACAATGAAAACACTTAGACACAGGGTGGGGAACATCACACCCCAGGGCCTGTCATGGAGTGGGGGGCTGGGGGATGGATAGCATTAGGAGAAATACCTAATGTAAAGACGAGTCGATGAGTGCAGCAAACCCATGGCATATGTATACCTATGTAACAAACCTGTACGTTGTGACATGTACCCTAGAACTTAAAGTATAATAAAAAAAATACAAAAGAAGGTAACCTTTGCACACTGTTCTTTGGACTGTAAGTTGGCATAGCTATTATGAAAAACAGTATGGAAGTTGCTCAATAATATAAAACTGCCATATGATCCAGCCATACCATTTCTGGGTATATACCCAGAGGAAATGAGATCCAGATCTCAAAGGGATATCTGCACTTCCATGTTTACTGCAGCATTATTCACAATAGCCAAACCTGGAATCAACCCAAGTGTCCATCAATGGATAAAGGTATAAAGGTATATAGTATATATGCATAATGGAATGCTGTTCAGCCTTAAGGAGGTGACCCTGCCATTTGCCATACATAGATAATCCTGAGGACATTATGCTAAGTGAAATAAGCCAAACATAGAAAGACAAATAGTGCATGATCTTACATTTTGTGTGGAATTTTTAAATGTCAAACTCATAGAAGCAGAGAGTAGAATGTTAGTTATCAGAGTCTGGTGGGTAGAGAAAATGGGAAGATCAAAAGAAAAAGAAGAAAAAAAAAAGAAATCTTACTGGCATTTTGACTGGTATTACATTAAATCTGTAGACCAGATCAAATTGAAGAAAATGACATCTTAATGATTTTAAATCTTTCAATCTATTTATTTAGATTTTATTTGTGTGTGTGTGTGTGTGTGTATATATATATATATATACACACACACTTTAAGTTCTAGGGTACATGTGCACAACGTGCAGGTTTGTTACATATGTATACTTGTGCCATGTTGGTGTGCTGCACCCATCAACTCATCAGCACCCATCAACTAGTCATTTACATCAGGTATAACTCCCAGTGCAATCCCTCCCCACTCCCCCCTCCCCATAATAGGCCCCAGTGTGTGATGTTCCCCTTCCCGAGTCCAAGTGATCTCATTGTTCAGTTCCCACCTATGAGTGAGAACATGCGGTGTTTGGTTTTCTGTTCTTGCGATAGTTTGCTGAGAATGATGGTTTCCAGCTGCATCCATGTCCCTACAAAGGACACAAACTCATCCTTTTTGATGGCTGCATAGTATTCCATGGTGTATATGTGCCACATTTTCTTAATCCAGTCTGTCACTGATGGACATTTGGGTTGATTACAAGTCTTTGCTATTGTGAATAGTGCTGCAATGAACATACGTGTGCATGTGTCTTTATAGCAGCATTATTTATAATCCTTTGGGTATATACCCAGTAATGGGATGGCTGGGTCATATGGTACTTCTAGTTCTAGATCCTTGAGGAATCGCCATACTGTTTTCCATAATGGTTGAACTAGTTTACAATCCCACCAACAGTGTAAAAGGGTTCCTATTTCTCCACATCCTCTCCAGCACCTGTTGTTTCCTGACTTTTTAAAGATTGTCATTCTAACTGGTGTGAGATGGTATCTCATTGTGGTTTTGATTTACATTTCTCTGATGGCCAGTGATGACGAGCATTTTTTCATGTGTCTGTTGGCTGTATGCATGTCTTCTTTTGAGAAATGTCTGTTCATATCCTTTGCCCACTTTTTGATGGGGTTGTTTGTTTTTTTTCTTGTAAATTTGTCTGAGTTCTTTGTAGGTTCTGGATATTAGTCCTTTGTCAGATGAGTAGATTGCAAAAATTTTCTCCCATTCTGTAGGATGCCTGTTCGCTCTTATGGTAGTTTCTTTTGCTGTGCAGAAGCCCTTTAGTTTAATTAGGTCCCATTTGTCAACTTTGGCTTTTGTATTGTCTTTGGTATCTTGCATTTTTATTTTTATTTAGTTAAAAATATATTAATTTTTTTCCCTGATTCTTCTTCTTAGATTCATGGGTAATTTGGAAGTGTATCTTTTATTCTCAAAGTAAGTGATACATTTCATATATCATTTTGTTATTGATTTGTTACAAATTTTGTTATTTATTCTAGTTTAATCCTTCTCTAGTCTGAGAACACACATTGTGTGATTTCTTTTCTATTTGTCAAACTGTGTTTTATTGGTCTACCCAGATGATTGTTCCGCATACAATTGAGGAGAATATGCATCCTACTGCTGCTGTTCAATAAAGTCTTCTGTAAAATCAATTAGATCAAGTCAGTTAAGAGTGATGTTCCTATATTATATTGTGTCATCTATATCTCACTGGTTTTTTGTTTGTTTGTTTGTTTGTTTTGCCAACTTGTTATTTTAATTATTGAGAAAGGAATGTTGAGGTCTCCAAATATGATTGCTAATTTAACTATTTCTCCTTTCGGTTCTATCAGTTTTTGTCTCACGTATTTTGAAGCTCTTTTGTTAGGGTTATACACATTTAGAGTTACTATGACTTCTTGAAAAATTGACTGGTATTGTTATACCATGTCCCTCTTCATCCTTGATGTCTCTTAGTGCCCTCCTTGCTTTCTTTTCCTATTCTTCTTTCCATGCTTGCTAGTGTGGTGTTGGGATCAGGGTGGGGGTACTTCCTCTGTGGTTCTGATGAAGCCTCAGTGTTCAACAGGCACTGAGGACCTTGACTTCATGATTTGGCCTTCATACATGTTATTGAGCCTTATCAATAACATGTAATGCTGGGACTATCATGGAATCCTGGCACCCTTCAGAGGCAGAGCTTTATTTCCCAGTTTTCTTCCCCAAGCTGAAGGAATTTCCAGCAGTTCCCACTCTCTCCAGTCTTGTTGCCATTCCCTGCAGTCCTTAAAGCAGATAGAAGATACAGGTCTTTGTGGAGTTTTGACAGTGGCTGCTGTTTTGCTCCATCACGGAACATCACAATGGGAAGCTGCTCATGATTTCCTGATATTCCCACTTTTTGGGATCCCTGAAATAAATCCATGGAAATGTGTGTGGGGAGTGGAGGTTGGGGGAGGGTTAATTCTCCTTTGCCTGAAACCTCCAGTACTTTAACCACTCGTGCCAGCCTATACTCCATCTTGAGCAATTCATTAAAAATGTCTATCCCAATCTTCTTACTCTTTTTTTATTTTTTATTTTTTGAGATGGAGTCTCTGTCACCCAGGCTGGAGTGCAGTGGCACAATATCGACTCACTGCAACCTCCATCTCCCAGGTTCAAGTGATTCTCAAGCCTCAGTCTCCCAAGTAGCTGGGATTAACAGGCCTGTACCACCACACCTGGCTAATTTTTATTTTTGGTAGAGACAGGGTTTCACTACGTTGGCCAGGTTGGTCTCGAACCCTTGATCTCAGGTGATAGGCCTGCCTCAGCCTCCCCTAGTGCTGTGATTACCGGTGTGAGCCACTGAGCCCAGCCTTCTTACTATCTTATATGACCTTCGGTAGCATATGCTGTAGGTAAGCCAATGCTCAGGTATCAAGTCCTGCCTCTCCCTGCAGGTACTTGTCTCTTTCCATTATTCATGCTAGTTGTTTACCCTATGACCTCAGTTCTTTCATGAGTTCAAGAAAAGCCTTTAGTTTGCAGACTATCTAGGATTATTTTTTTCTTGTAAGACTAGAAGTGACACTCTTTTCAGTTCTCTAGCTCTCTCCACTGGAAGCTTACACCTCTATGTGATATATCACATAACGTAATTAAAAACAAAAATCTTATGATCATCTCAATAGATGCAAAAAGATCATTTGACAAAATATAGCATATCTTTATAATAAAAACTCTCAACAAAATTGGCACAGAAGGGACATTCCTCAAAGTAATAAAAATCATCTATGACAAACCCACAGCCAACACATAGTACTGGAAGTCCTAGCCAGAACAATCAAACAAGGGAAACGACATCCATATTGGAAAAGAGAAAGTCAAACTGTTGTTGTTCACCGATGATATGATTGTATACCTAGAAAACCTTAAAGACTCATCCAAAAAGCTCCTAGATCTGATAAATAAATTCAGCAACATTTCAGGATACAAAATCAATGTACACAAATCAGTAACTCTGCTATACACCAACAACAACCAAACTGAGAATCAATTTAAGAACACAATGCCTTTTACAACAGCTGCCAAAAACGAAACAAAACAAAACCAACCAACAACAACAAAAAAAAACCCTTAGGAATCTACTTACTCAAGGAGGTAAAAGATTACTACAAGGAAAGTTACAAAACACTGCTGAAAGAAATCAGAGATGTCACAAACATATGGAAACACATCCCATGCTCATGGATGGGTAGAATCAATATGAAAATGACTATACTGCCAAAAGCAATCTACAGATTAAATATAATTTTCATCAGAATATTACCATCATTCTTCACAGAACTAGAAAAAACAATCCTAAATTCATATGGAACCAAAAAAGAGTCTACATAGCTAAAACAATACTAAGAGTAAAGAACAAAGCTGGAGGCATTACATTACCTGACTTCCAACAAGGCTATAGTTGCCAAAACAGCATGGTACTGGTATGAAAATAGGCACATAGACCAATGCAATGGAATACATAATCCAGAAATAAAGCCAAATACTTACAGCCAACCAATCTTTGGCACATCATACAAAAACATAAAGTGGGGAAAAGACACCTTATTCAACAAACGGTGCTGAAATAATTGGCTGCCACATATAGGAGGAAAAAACTGGGTCCTTATCGCTCACCTTAAACAGAAATCAACTCAAGATGGATCAAAGACTTAAACTCAAGAACTGCAACCATAAAAATTTTAGAAGATAACATTGGAAAAGGTCTTCTAGACATTGGATTAGGCAACAAATTTATGATCGAGAATCCAAATATAAATGTAACAGAACAAATATAAATAAATGAGGCCTAATTAAAATAAAAAGTTTCTACACAGCAAAAGATAATCAACAGAGTAAACAAGCAATCCACAGAGTAGGACAAAATCTTCACAAACTATGTATCCAACAAAAGATAATATCCAGAATCTTCAAGGAACTCAAACAAATCAGTAAAAGTAAAAACAAATAATCCCATCAAAAAGTGGGCAAAGGACCTGAATAGACAATTCCAAAAGAAGATATACAAACACCCAACAAACATACGTAAAAAAAAAGCTCAACATCACTAATTATCAGGGAAATGCAAATTAAAACAACAATGAGATACCCCTGCAAGAATGGCCATAATTAAAAAATCAAAAAATAATAAGTGTTGACATGGATGTGGTGAAAATGGAACACTTTTACGCAGCTGGTAAGAATGTAAAATAGCACAAGCACTATGGAAAAACTATGGAGATTCCTTAAGGAACTAAAAGTAGAACTACCATTTGATTCAGCAATCCCACTACTGGGTGTCTACTTAAAGGAAAATAAGTCATATGAAAAATACACATGCATAGGCATGTTTATAGTAGCACAATTCACTATTGCAAAAACGTAGAACCAACCTAAATGCCCATCAGCCAACAAGTGGATAAAGAAAATGTGGTATATTTAAATCATGGGGCCAGGCGCAGTGGCTCACGCATGTAATCCCAGCACTTTGGGAGGCTGAGGCAGGGGGATCACCTGAGGTCAGGAGTTTGAGACCAGACTGGCCAACATGGTGAAACGCCATCCCTACACTAAAGACAAAAAAAAAAAGAAAAGAAAAGCCAGGTGTGGTGGTGTGCACCTGTAATCCCAGCTACTTGGGAGGCTGAGTCGAGAATCACTCAAACCCACGACGGGGAGGTTGCAGTGAGCAGAGATGGTGCCATTGCTCTCCAGCTTGGGCCACAGGGCGAGACTCCATCTCAAAACAAACACACACACACACCATGGAATACTACTCAGCCATAACATGGAATGAAATAATGGTCTTTGCAGCCACCCAGACGGAGTTGGAGAACATTATCCTAGGTGAAGTAACTCAGGAATAGAAAACCAAATATTGTATGTTCTCACTTATAAGTGAGAGCTAAGCTATGAGGGCACAAAAGCATAAAAATGATATAATGGACCTTGGGGACTCACAGGGAAGGGTAGGAGTGGGGTGAGGGATAAAACGTCTTTTACTTTTTATAAAAATTGGGTACAGTGTACACTGCTTAGGTGACGGGTCCACCAAAATCTCAGAAATCACCACTAAAAACCTTATCCACAAAACCAAAAATCACCCGTTCCCTCAAAATTATCGAAATTAAAATTTTAAAAAATGAAGAAAGTTGTTTTTCATAGTGAAGATGTTGTGGTACCAAATGGTATTTCTAGTGTGTTACTTTTCTAAGGGTGTAACAAGATGAGTTAATGGTAGATGATGAGTTAAGAGAAACATGTTTTCAATTTTATTTGTCATTTTCTAGATTTGCAACATTAGATAATTTGCTATATTCTGCAGATCTCGGTTGCCTCTGTAAAATGTTTGTGTAAAATGATTGTGATTGTTGTAAAATGATTGTGATTTCTCATTTTTGTATTGCAGAGGAAGTTTGAAAAACTCTGACATTCTTCATTTCATTTAGTTCTCCATGCTACCCTGTGGTGTAGACAGAACAAAGATCAGAATTCCCAATTTCATTAAATAGAAAAACAAGGTCAAGTGAAATTAGAGATGTGCATCCAGCTCAAAAGTAGCCAGGGGAGAACCAGACCAGTGAGTGTTATACCACAGCTTAGCACTTTTACCTTAAAAAAAAAAAAAAAATTACATTTTTGGCAGGGCGCGGTGGCTCAAGCCTGTAATACCAGCACTTTGGGAGGCCGAGACAGGTGAATCACGAGGTCAGGAGATCGAGACCATCCTGACTAACACGGTGAAACCCCGTCTCTACTAAAAAATACAAAAAACTAGCCGGGCGAGGTGGTGGGCGCCTGTAGTCCCAGCTACTGGGAGGCTGAGGCAGGAGAATGGCGTGAACCTGGGAGGCGGAGCTTGCAGTGAGCTGAGATCCGGCCACTGCACTCCAGCCTGGGTGACAGAGCGAGACTCCGTCTCAAAAAAAAAAAAATTACATTTTTAACATAGTGGTAGCTTTATCACAAAGAATTCCAGAACCTCTTTTAACTTCTAATAAGGACTCTTTGAGGAAGAGATGGTCTAAACTCTTTAGTTCTACTATCCAAGAAGCTCGAGTTAAAAATTGTTCCGGAATACGGTGATTTAAGCTACACCATAGCTTTTGTGTGAGTCACTATTTCCAACATCCAACTCACTTTTCCAAAATTTATAACCCAATCGACCATTTCTTCATTGTAGTTATAACTAGAGACAAATTAGTTTCTAACTCAATTTGTATTTCATGGAAAAAATTGCCTACAGATGATTTTCAAATATAAAAATAGGAAATAAAATTTCCATGATGATTTGGAGTCAAATTAAGGTCATTTACTGTGCTAATGAAACAAGAAAAAAAAAACTTATCATACTGTTTTGGAGACGCAAACACTCTTAGTTTATATTACTCTAAACACTACAATGAGGTGAGTAAGATGCAAGGACTCAACGCCAGATGGGATGGTTAAGAGCCCTTCCTGTGCTTTCAGAGAACGACACTCGTTTCTGCTCTGGAAAGCTATGATTAGCCAGACACGCCGCTGAGGATCACGGAACTTCACGCCTCAGCGTCTCTATTTCTATGTGCTTTTCTGTGAGGTTACACGGGGAAGGCAATGAACGCCATGCGACTTTAGAAAACCTCAAGGGCCCTGTCACCTAAATAATTGCTCTAGGTAGCATTCTAGGCTAGTGCAATAGGTTCTAGGTAGGCACAGCCTTCCTTTTAAGAGCACATTAACAGGCGTTGCGTCTACGTACATTCAAATGTCAGTTTAGCACAATCATTATTTTAATATCTCCAATACATTTTATGTGGTCTCAAGCAAATAACAACAAAAGCAACAGCAAACTTGTGCTTGAATGTTTTTTTAAAAACAGAAATTTTTTCATGTTTAATAGCGTAACTTGGTTTTAGAAATTTAAATACAGATAAACGAATACAGATAAACAAAAACATGAACTCTCCTGCTCAGATGTAATTGACCATTTTCAGTTTTGTTTGAATCTTTTACTGGGCCTGAGTATCATATCTTATAATACTGTATTAGTATAGATCCTTCAGATGTGTAGAACAATTTATTAAGAATATTTTAGAGGATCAACCTACTATTTGACAGTCATGGCAATAGTGAATGGGAATTAAAAGAAAAAAAAAAGAAGTAAACAAAGGAAGGGAAGAGGAAAGGGAAAAAGAAAGGAAAGAAAAGGAAAAAGGAAATACAAGAAAAGAGATCAAATAAATAAATACGTGACTGAAAGTCTGGGAGTTGGCAAATACATATTCAGACTGATAAAACGGACCTCTTGCTAAAAATAGAATGCACAAAGTACAGGAGCAGCCTGCCTGTCCTGAGAGGCTAGGGAGGTTTAAGAAAAGAGGCTGGGGAGGTTTGAGACAGATCTTGATGTATGTAGTCAGCTTTTGCTTGTTGGAGAAAGTAATCATGGGTGATTCAGAAAAAGGAAGATACTTACATAATAAATAATGGTTTTATACCTATTTTAGTCTTCTCTTACTTTCATAGAATTCATTATCTTTGCATCAAAAGTTATTAACTCTTTCAGAACTCCGTGTATGCAAAATTCTTTGAACTGCGTTTCTTAATTTGTGTCGCACTGGTAATTTATCTAGCACAATGAATTGAGTGTGTGTCTATGTTTAAAGGGGAAAATAAAATTTAAAACAGCATATTTGATATCATTTATGATTAGATAATACAGAAGTATCAATTTTAATATAATTTTTAGAAAGTAAAGCTTAATGAAAACTTCTTATTAGTGCAACTACTAAAAAACTACAATGACTCTAAACTCATATCTTACCACACAGTAGGAGATATATATCAGAATTTAAGCAGTAGAGAAATTGTTTCTAAATTTTTTTTTTTTTACTTATCAAAAAAGCATATGATCTAAAAATATCAAGGCTTCCTAAAATGTACAAACCTCACTACAACTTTACTACACAGTTTTGTTTTGGGTTTTGCTATTTTAAAATACAAAACAATTCTTCAATATAACTCATAATTATTTAAGTGTCAGCAATACTTTGTTATGTACATTAATAAATTCTGCTTCCTTTTGTGAGATTAATCACTCCATAGTCTTTGCCAGTCTATTTCTGGGCATTTTACTATTTCTCTACTCAAATTTATAATTGTCCTTTATCCTTCTTAATGTTCCGATTAAGAACATTTAAAATATATATATAATTAAAAAATAAATTTAACACTTAATTCAATGTAGCACTTCTAAATAAACATATATATGTAGTCAAGTTCGTTAAGAATATATGTGTGATTTTTCAAATTTCTTTAATGTCCAAAAAGATATCTCACTGCATGTATGTTTTCTGGTGGGTTTTAACGCAGTATTTATTATTATTTTTTCCTTACACTAGTGCTTCTCAAATTACCCGTGATGAAGAAAAAGATGTATTTTTTTGTTTTGTTTTGTTTATTTAAAAAAATTTATTTCAGGTTCAGGGGTACATGTTCAGGTCTGCTACATAGGTCAACTTGTGTCATGCGGGTTTGTCGTATAGATTATTTTGTCACCTGGGTACTAAGCTTAGTAGCCTAGTACCCAATTGTTTTTGTTTTTAATTTCCTATTTGATGTAGACTGATATTTACTTTTTATAAGATACAATGTCAAATTGCTGTAGAAGCTTGTAACCACTTTCCATTTCTGTATTTGTCTTGTCATTGAGAACAAACCCTTGGCACCAGCCAAATGGGCTCCTGACCAATTGCATAGGGGAGCGTCCTGCCGGCTCCTTGCTTCTTTCAGAGTTCCACTCACTAGACAAGTGCCTGAACCACCTGCTTCTCTTGTCTATTGATATTCAAGCAAAATCTGAATGCAAAAAAAAAAAAAAAAAGAATCCATGATGTAATTAGCGAAGAGAAAGTGTTCTTTTTGCATATATCCTAAAATATCTTTCCTCAAAACGTCAAAAATTCTATTACCAGAAGTGTTCTGATTTTACTAGAATGCAAGAATTCCTGGAAGAACATCTTACAGATTGCAATGCTCTTTCATGCTCACATGCTCGTTTTATTGTTTAAAAAAAAAACAACAACAACAAAAACAACAACAAAAAACTATTTATCTTGGCAGGAGATAATTTTTTATCCCCGTTTTACAGACAATAAAACTGACTTACAGGTAACTTGTCTAATGTCTCAAAAATAGCAAACACCAGGATCAGATTTTCTGTGTAGACTTTGAAAGGTTTCCCTCGCCGGTACCAATCAAAGTCAAGATAGCAAATTTTGGTTTCTACTCTTAAAGAGCAGAAAATGTGTGGTAAACTCTAGTTTCCGTAAGAATACAATTAATAACTTACTTTGAATGCCTGTTATTCTACATTAGACTTTATGGTTCAGATGTTTTCAATCATACAATACAAATTTTGTGCTACTACTTGGGTAGATGAAATAGCAGCGACATTTGCCAAAAATTCCCCAAAACTTATAAAATGTATTTACCAATTTTCACATAAGATGTTTAAACTGTACATTTTAGCTTTTTGGCATCCACAGCATGCACCAAACAACAGGTACTCTTTAGAAATTCAGAGTGATTTCGAGCAGCATAAGCCATCCTATATTTGCACTTGAAAATTGCCACACCCAGCATCCTCTCTGCAACCTCATGCTTGTCAGCCTCTGGCAGTGTGTATCTGTCTGTCTCAGTATCTTTCCTTATTTTCTTTCACCACAAGACAGAACTCTTGCAATTCTCTTTTTCTGTTTTTCTATCCTTCTCTCCAGCTTGGTCCTTGATAGACTAGTTCTTCAGGTTCTGTTCTCAGCCTTCTTCTCTTCTGGGTCTCTCTCCAGATGAACTCATTCCCTCTGTTTGCTATAACTTCTCTATACCTTATAACGGAGCTATATCTCCAGTTCTGACCTTTTGCCAGAGCTCAAGAGCCATAATTCATGTTGCCTGTGGACACTTCTCTTGAGATCTCCATCCAAAAAACTGAACTCATCATCTTTGCCATCTTGCTTGTCTTCCCACGGGGCAAGCCTGAAATCTAATCCCCTCCTACTCTCATCTGCAAGAGGCATCCAAATCTAAATATTTCCAAGCAAGGTGATCTTCATTTAAACTGAGTTGCAGTAAAAGAAGCCATCCCAGGAGGAGCAACCAGCATGAACCAAGGCAGAGATTATCTGCAATTGGCAGACAGGGTTAGCCCAAGCTCAGGGATGAACACATAGCCAGAGATCTCAGAAGATAGTTGGGTAAGAAAGAGAAGTGGGGAAAAAAAAATTATCTCTCAGAAGTCTCCTGAGAACAAGGAAATTTTTACCAAAATGTCAGGAACAAAGGTCAGGTTTCACTGGGCTAGCAAGAATAAACTACAGGGAGGTAGAAACAATTATAATAGAAAATCACATATTACAAATAGTTCAGTAATTTGGGATATGAAAGGGGAAGAGATGAGAGAGAGAGAAGGAATTATCAGGGTACTAATATGGCATAGAGTATAAAAGAAGAGATTAGGACAATTTTAGTTATATTTTAACAGAATGACAAAAACGAAAACCTTATGTTTTTAATCTTCATTTTCACCTCCATAACATGTTTTGAAAATCTTTCTATTTCACTAATATTTTTTCTACAATATGTGTAATAGTAACATCATATTTCATTGAACAGAAGAACCAAATATTTAATTAATTTTCAATGTTAAACATTGCATTTATTTCTAGTTCTTCCACTTAAATAATGCAGTCACAGGTTAAGTTCATAAATATTACAGTAGTCTCTCTCCCTTTATCCACAGTTTGCTTTCTGTGATTTCAGTTACTCATGATCAACTACAGTCAAAAATATTACATACAAGATATTTTGAGAGAGACCTCATTTACATAATTTTTATTATAGTGTATTGCTATAGTTGTTCTATTTTATTATTATTTTTATTAATATCTTAGAGTACCTAATTTATAAGTTAAACTTTATCACAGGTATGTATGTATGGGAAAAAACTTAGTATATATAAGGCTTTCATGCATCCACTGGGGATCTGAGAACATACCTGCTGCAGATAAAAGGGGATTATTATATATCTTTAGGATATTCAACAGATACAACATTATTGAATGAAAAAGAAAACAATTTCTGAGGAAGTTCGGTATTGAAAGTTGCCCTCTTAGGAGTTTATAACAAAATATTCTCTTAATAATAATCCTGCATTCTTTCTAATCTTGAAGTTTTCAGTTAAGCATGTATTTATAGACTTCATTAAGAAATATTTTTTCTGTGAGTAGAAACTTTTAGCTAAGAATGGGATTGAATATATTTTATATTTTTGTCTATTTACAACTCTGAAATTTTTTGGCATGTCCTTTGCTTGAGATTTAGAGAAAAGCAGTTTTTCTTTTTGGCTATTGATATATAAAATCACCTAAAACTAATTATCCACTATATCGGTCAATAATCTTTTTTTCCTGTGAGTGACAGGAAAAACTAAAATATGGGTGGTTCAACCAAGACAGAAATTTAATTATTGGTTGAGTGAAGGAATTCTGAGAGAAGGCAATTCTGAAAGTGCTCAGATGGCAGTTTCGGGGCCCAGGCATCTATCTTCCTGACCACCATCTCCAGCATGTGGCTTCCACATTTAGGAGTCCCTCATAAACAAACACAGCAGCCAGAGTTCCAGCCATCACATCTACCTTCCACAACATCAGCTGGTGTGGGAAGTCAGGGACCCCGAATGGAGGGACCAGCTGAAGCCATGGCAGAAGAACATAAATTGTGAAGATTTCATGGACACTTATCACTTCCCCAATCAATACTCTTGTGATTTCCTATGTCTTTCTTTACTTTAATCTCTTAATCCCATCATCTTCGTAAACTGAGGAGGATGTATGTCGCCTCAGGACCCTGAGATGATTGCGTTAACTGCACAAATTGTTTGTAGAGCATGTGTGTTTGAACAATATGAAATCTCCGCACCTTGAAAAAAGAACAGGATAACAGCAATGTTCAGGGAACAAGAGAGATAACTTTGAAGTCTGACTGCCAGTGAGCCGGACGGAACAGAGCCATATTTCTCTTTTTTTCAAAAGCAAATAGGAGAAATATCGCTGAATTCTTTTTCTCAGCAAGGAGCATCCCTGAGAAAGAGAATGTGCTCCTGAGGGTAGGTCTATGAACTGCCCCTTTGGAGGCAGCTGTCTTTTACAGTCGAAGCCAAGGGATGAAATAAGCCCCGGTCTCCTGTAGCGCTCCCAGGCTTATTAGGATGAGGAAATTCCTGCCTAATAAATTGTAGTCAGACAAGTTGTCTGCTCTCAAACTCTGTCTCCTGATAAGATGTTATCAATGACAATGCATGCCTGAAACTCCATTCGTGATTTTAATTTTGCCCCATCCTGTGGTCTTGTGATCTCGCCTTGCCTCCACTGGCTTTGTGATATTTTATTACCTTGTGAAGCATGTGATCTCTGTGACCCACACCCTATTCGTGCACTCCCTCCCCTTTTGAAAATCGCTAATAAAAATTTGCTGGTTTTACAGCTCCGGGAGCATCACAGAACCTGCTGAGGTGTGATGTCTCTCCCAGACACCCAGCTTTAAAATTTCTCTCTTTTATACTCTTTCCCTTTATTTATCAGACAAGCCAAGATGCTTAGGGAAATAGAAAAGAATGCACGTTAAATATCAGGGGTGGGTTTTCCCCTGATAATCAGCAGGAGGAAATGGAGTAGAGTGGGCAGGTGAAGAAGCAGGATAAGCCTTTTAAGGATTAAAAGATCCTCTTTTAAGTATCTTTCCAGAAATCTTCCCACCATGCCCTTACACTTGACAGAGGTTAGCTCCAGACCAAACCTTGAAATCTTCCATCCATTTGAAGTGTATGAAGTGTAATGTTAATGTAATATTAACATAAATAAATAAATGTGCAAAGGTTAGCTGTTTCCCCATGCCACTGTGACACATTTTGCCTTTTTGTGTGAGCACTCTCACCCCCTGCATGCCAGCACCCAGGGTGACGCCAACACCCTTGTCCCACCTGGGCTCCTGGACTGCCCTCTGGTAAGTTCTCCCTGTGTCCACTCTGGCATTTCCCTGCCCGTGATTCCTACACCCAAAGTAGCGCAATCCTCTAAAAGAAAATTGAATGCTAATTCCTGTGAGAACCACACTATTCTACTCTTCACACTGAGAGAGAAAAAATATCTTCCCACCCTCTGGCTTAGGACACCCTACCTGATGAGGGCACTGGTTAGAATTCTTTCCTGGGGCCACACTGGCTTCCTGGTCATATACCCATGAGCACACCCAGCGCTGGCCCACGTCCACATGCTCTGCTTCCCACCATTCTCACACCTTGGCCTAGAACCCAAACCTTTCATCCAGAAGTGCCAGCTATTTTAAGGGACATTTTTTAGGTTCTTTTTTTTTTCATGTAGGCCTCATATATATGAAATTTTACCTATTTTACACTTCTCTGCTACTCTGAAAAGAATAATTTCCTTACCTAATTTTATACGTTTATGACTTCTACTTTGGAAAGTTATTTATCTTTGTATATTTATTTTTAACTAACCACATTTTACTGCACTCAATTATTAGTTGTAGTAGTTTTCTAATTTTTCTCCACAGTTTTCCAAAGAACCATGGTATCATCTGCAAGTAGTAATAACCTTATTTCCTCTCCTTTTGGAGTACAGTTCATTTAGTTATTGCTGTAGTGTTTTATTTCATTTCTGATGTTGAAAATAGTACTGATGGGAGATTCCTTCTGCTGTCTCACTTGCAATATGAATGCATCGGATGCTGCATGGTTGCTTTAGACAGCGACCAAATTGCACTGCAGAAGGAGCACTCTATTCCTAATTGTCTAGGTTATTGTCTAAAATAGCCTCTGATTCAAGATAGTGAAGCCTTGAATTCCAGAAGCAATGTTTTATGTGAAGCCAAAAGTGTTTATTGTTTGTTTGTTTTGTTTTGTTTTGTTTTTGAGACAGAGTTTAGCTCTGTTGCCAGGCTGGAGTGCAGTGGTGCGATCTTGGCTCACTGCAACCTCTGCCTCACAGGTTCAAGTGATTCTCCTGCCTCAGCCTCCTGAGTAGCTGGGATTACGGGCATGCGCCATTATGCCCAGCTAATTTTTGTATTTTTAGTAGAGACGGGTTTTCACCATGTTGGCCAGGATGGTCTCGATGTCCTTCCTTTCCTCGTGATCCGCTCACCTTGGCCTCCCAAAGTACTGGGATTAGAAGTGTGAGCCACCGCACCCAGCCATGAAGCCAAAAGTTTTAAGCATTGATGTTCCTTCATGTCTGTTTTAGATAGTCTCTCTCCTACAACTGCAATCATCTGTGCCATGCCCACAGTGTGTCAGCCCTCACCAGATCTGTAGCCATTCTTGACTGATCATTCTAGGAACTGCCTAAGCATTGGTGAAAATATTTTTATTCACTCAAGTAGGTTATCAGGGACAGTAGCTTTTTACAAAATGTACGTCATGGGCAGTTAAAAGGTGTTTCCTGAGAAAAGAATGCAATGGTAAAACAAATTCCAGAAATGCTAGGTGAAACAGCCTTAAATTGTTCTTTTTCAAAATTACAGAAATCCTTAGAGCTTTCCATTGTCGATGTTCACTGTGAGTCATCAAAAAGGAAATGGTATATGTGCCTCCTTCCCACACACCATGAGACAAAGGGTCAGCTTTTTTTTTTTTTTTTTTTTTTTTTTTTTTTTTTAACATAGGGTTTTACTCTGTCACCCAGGCTGGAGTGCAGGGAAATGATCATGGCTTACTGCATCCTCCACCTCCCACACTCTGGTGATCCTCCCACTTCAGCCTCCCAAGTAGCTGGAACTACAGGCAAATTCTACCACAATCAGCCAATTTTGTGTATGTTTTGTAGAGATGGGATCTTGCTATACTGCCCAGGCTGGTCTCAGAGCCCACAACCAGCTAATTTTGTGTAGGTTTTGTAGAGATGGGGTCTTGCTATATTGCCCAGGCTGGTCTCAAAGTTCTGAGCTCAAGCAATAACCCCTTCTCTACTTCCAAAAGTACTGGGACTACAGGCATGAGCCACTGCACCCACCAAAGGCATCTTACTTACATTCACTGCCAACATCTGACGTGGAGAAATTGACTTTGAAACTTTAATAAAATGTAGGAAGAGGGGAAGATGACTTATACTTATGAATCTAGAGTTTCCAAAGCATGACCCTGAAAGATTTCCTATAAATTGTCTCATTTCATCATCAAACGGTCCTGAAAGGTCAGCAGGCTGATCCCAGTTTGCTGACACCCAGAGATTAAGCATTGGGGATGCCATCACAAAACTCAAAGGCGGGGGCTTGTGCATCAGCCAATGCTCTTCCTGGCTTCCGCATACCCTGTGGGTTAAGCTTACAGTATGGCAAGTGTTTATTTGCATCCTCTTTCTTGGTTAGCCTAACAGTTCTCCAGGGGAAGGGAATTTTGTTTTAAGTTTCTTTTCATCCTCAACAGCAGACGCAATGCCTAATCCAGAGCAGGCACTTGGCACCCATTGTTCATATAATTAAATACACATCTGAATTCATTGATGACTTGCCTGTATCACCTAACTTGGAGCTCTGCCATTACCTGATTTTATTTCTTCAACAATGTCATTAAAAATGCTTTTACCCACTTGCCACTCTATGCCTTTTATAAAACAGAGTTTTGCTGTGGCTATGCTATTGCAAGTGTTTACAGCATACAACTAGTTACTCTCTGTGTCCTACAAAAGACTGGTCTTGAGTGAATGTGGTCATGTCTCAGAACCAAAGAGCTGCCATATCAAGAAAGCATCTAATTTGTGTGCATCCAGGAGATTTGCTCTCTGCAAAGCAATGGCTCATACTCTTGTGTGATGCTTGTCATAACAAGACACTTTCTGTTCCTAGGATCCTCTTCCTATGTGTACCTACTGCTTGTTAATGAGTTATCCCAAAACTTAATACCAGCAGCAACAATAGCCATATCTCACAGTTCTATGGATTGATTAGGCTCAGCCCAGCAGATCTGGCTTGGGATCCAGCTATTGTCACATATTGCTGATGGTGCAGTCCTGAAAGGCTTGACTTGGGCAGCACAGCTCTGAGTGCTCATCTCATGCTGGGTGGTTGGTGCTGGCTGTCCTGTTAGCCGGGAGGATTTACTATCCTGGTTTGCCTGAGCCATCCCAGTTTTATCACTGAAAGTTTCACATCCCAAGTCTTTACACTTCCCTCCCTGAGAAAAGTCCTGTTTTCAACAAATAATGCAGAAAATAGGGGTTAAAGTACAACACCCTCGTAGGAGAAGCTCCCAAAATAGGGGTTGAAAGCAATGCTAATTTTAGTGTCAATTCAATGGCATAGAATTATCTGCCTTCAATAGTTTTTTTTCCACTTTTTTTTTTTTCTCTACTTGCTGCTGAAGTTGGCAACCATGATTTGTGGTCTCCAACAACAGACTTCCCATTGTTGCATCACTCCTGTGATGGGACTTAAGTCTGTAGTTTAAGTGTGTTGCCATCCTCAACAGCCCATCTTTGCTTTTGTGTTGTGGTTTCTATGGACATAGCGCTGGTTTACTTTTTGCAATGTAAACAGTGACTGTTTTTTAAGGGTTCAGGTGATGAAAATAAGGATGATTATAATAACAATGCTAAAATGACCCAGATACTACCAAAAAAGCAGGCTATATGACTGTGTTCATTTAAGAGTGGAAAGAATGACACACAAACTGGATTAAGGAAGTAACCAAAACAGAGCATCTTCCCCAATATGCAGTAAAGAATCGGGGTTAGACATGGCAAAGGAGGGATATGAAAGAATGTATGAAGACTGAACCTCACAAATCCCGGAGGAGACAGGCAAATTATTCTAAATCAATCAAAAGTTCATTTTTTGTTCTCCCTGCCAAACACTAATGTCAAAAACAGTGGCTGTTGAAATAGTTGTGCATGGCACACAAACAAACACGCATCACTGGATCATTCCCTTGATTGCTCCATGAAACTGAGTCCACCTGTATGTCCTGATTCTGAGGATACTACTAATACCCTAAGTATCAATCCCACTATAAAGAAAGATAAAGGACAAATGCCAAACTCTGGGAAAGTTGAGCAGCACACCCCACCCAGAGATAAAGGTGGATGTCCTTGGTTCATTAAAATCTCTTACAAAATTATGTGAGATGGACATTACCATAGGAAAAACAGATACTGCAGACTACTGGGACATGGGGAGCGGGGCACCTGGGTTGGAAAACAACCTATTGGGTACTATGCTCACTACCTAAGTGATTGGATCTGTACCCCAAACCTTAAGCATCATGCAATATAACCATATATTTAATAACAAACTTGCACATATACCCCCATATCTAAAATAAAAGTTGAAACTTATTTTTAAAATTATGTAAGAAAGATCAACACATAAAAAGGAAAACTGGAGAAAATGCATAAACTAGCCATTTACAAAAGCAGACATGGAAGTAGACAATAAAGAAAAACTGCCAAACTTTACTTAAATTCAAACCAACAGCCTTGAGTATTCCACGTATCCTGCATACATGTCAACACCAGGCATCATCACAGCCAGAGAAACACCCTGAACGAGAAGAGAAATGGTTATTCTGGACAGAGAAACAATATTGTGGATCTTATCAACAAGTAATTGTTTGCCAATCCAATATACTCTCCTTACATGGGTCTCATCCTGTTGAAGGCTCCAGGAACCAGATACATTGCTAAGTATTGTTCATATATCCATTAAATTTAGTATTTTTAGTCCCACACTAGGCATATACAGGCAGTATTATTGTGTCATTTTTTTTCAAATGAGGAAAACAGATTTTTAAAAGGGAAAATGGAATATGGGGGTACATGTGCAAGTTTGTTATTACTACCACAGAAGAAGGCATTGGGGTTGCCCCAGACATCATGACCTAGAGCCATGAGATTCTGTCTGCCTCTGAGTCTGAGGCCATGTGAGGAAATCAGGATGGGATGATGAGAATCTTACAACATCAGTTATCCCCAGGACTTTAAATCTAGGCATCAAGGCTCATGGCAACATAAGGCATGTCAAATGAAGCAGGAAGTCCAATTTAATCAAAGTTCTAAGCCCTAACTTGCTCATTCATAAATGGGTTAATCCCTACTGATAGAGTTATTTTAAGGAGTAAATAAGGTAACATCTGCAGAATACTTGGAAGTCATTTGGAAAGGTCATAAGATCAGGAGTAGGAACACTGGTCTTGAAGACTAGTTCTGCCTCTACTGCAAGACACTAATCTCCCTACTTGACTGTTTACTTCTGTGTAAAATGAAGAGATTACATGAGATCTCTCACCCTGATATTTTCTTAGTGACCCAATAATTCCAGTGTAGTCTGAGAGCTGGAGTGAGCAGAGGCAGGATCCTAAACTCACTCCTTCCAAAGGCATAACCTGTAATCCTGCTTCTGTACTAAACTGTACGTTGCAGCTCCACAGATGGACTGAGTACCACAACGGAAACTATGACAAGGGCTTGAAGGTGCCAAGAGAAATATAGCACGCAGCATATAAGCCAGATGTGTGTTGTCTAGACAACTTAAGATCATGACCAAAGTCCACTTCCACAAATCAAATTATCTTCTGCGCTCCATCCTACATTTCCAGCCACAGAGAGAATCACTTAGAAAATGTCAACATTTTCCTTCCCCAAGATCTGATCCCATTCATGACACTGGAAAGTCCAACTTTGCCTCAAACACAGTTGCTAAAATTAAAAAGTCAACCTCGACTGTGCACGCTGTCATAGGAGGAATGAGTGGCATTCTTAGAAGAGGCGAGAGGGAAAAAATTGTTCATCTGTGCCTCTTCAGGAACAGTGGGAAGCAGGAACTGTGTGAAGAAACTCGATGTGTCCTAAATATGGACTTCAGAGGATTCTTTAGTGTTGAATCAAATACAAATGTGATAGCTTTGGGATATTTTGACATTTCTGTCAGGCTTTTTTATGCTTTTGCAGGCTCTCACGGAGATGTCTGAGAAATATCCTTACAATGTGAAGTCTGGGATTCAAGAATTTAGGTTTGTTGAGGATTAAGAAAGTTTGGGGGCAACTGGTCTGGAGCAGGCTAGATTCTAGTACTAACATCTCCTAGCTGTGTAAACTTCACCAACTTCATTCCTGCCTTGAGCTTTCACTCTCACAGGTTAGATGGTGAAAATATTTATAACATAGATACCAGAATAGTTATATTTTATCATATAGATTTTTTTTCTCAGTTAAAGTTCCTATCAACCCTGCTTGCTAGTAATGACTGTCTGCATCTTCCAGGAGAAAGAACTTGGGCCCAGAGACAGGAAAGATACATGGTAATAACGAGATTACCAAATGACAATGGTTTGCGTATGTGCTTTGTGAGGTTTCCTGGGTTGTAGATCACATTCAGCACCCAGTTTCTGTATTCCTGAAAGAAGTGAAAGAGAAGACACATAAAGTATAGCTTTCCTCGTTGACTTACTCTAAGAATTTGCCTAGGCTAAAATATTCAGTAACAATTACATTTGGCTTTAAGACACAGAAAATCCAAATAATTACTTTCAGAGATTAATTTTTTCCTCATATAAACAAAGTCTGGAGATAGCAAGTCTAGGGCAAGCGCTAGTGTGCCAGCTCCACGATTTCATCTACACACTGGCACCTTCTGTCCTTAGAATGTGGCTTTTATCTTCTAATCTGCCTCATAATACAAGACGGCTACTGGAGCTTCAACCATTTCGCGACATTCCAGATAGGAAGAAGAGATTAAGGGCAAAATATTACATGTCCCAGCTAGGTCAGACCCTTTGAGAAAAGTTCCTGAAAGTCCCAACTAATGACATCCCTTACACTCAGCTGGAAGGAGGTGAGAAAATGTTGCTTTTTAGCTGAGACATTGCTACCTGAAATAAATGGGGGATTATGTTCATTGAGAAGAAAAGGAAAAATAGAAATTATGGAGCAGCGAATGGTCTCAGCTATGATTATCAGCCATCATCTCAAACTCCGTTTATCAGAAATGATAGAATGTATCTCATAAGTTCAAGAAGTCTTCCCAAATTCAGGCTGATATCCTGTTGATCACTGAGCCACGTGACAGTAATTGATCTGCCACATGTAGAGCAAATTGTGAAATGCAGATGAAAGACAAACTGGATCACCTAAAGAATGGGTTACTAGGCTCTCCTCTGCTATTGAGTAGCAGCGTACCAGAAGAGACTGTCATCTCTCTGCCTGGAGCCATCTTCCTTGTCCGTGAAAGGAAACAATTTGACTAGTCCATGAATGGCCAGTATTAATTGCATGTTGTGCAAGAATCACAGTTGTTTCCAGCATCTTTTATTGCTGAGCTCACAGTCAGAATCATTTTCAACACAGGGTTCCAGACATCCACTGATAAATTCTAGCATCAAAAGAGTTTAGAGCTGTTGATCATTTATCACATGTTAAGCGGTGTTCTTTGGAGTTTACACAGATTGACATTCAGTTTTTTAATAGGTAGGCAATTATTACTCCAACATAAAAATGAGAAAATTGAGCAGAGAAGAATAAAATATCACATCAAAACCACACAGACAGAAAGTAACAGAGCTGGAGTTCCACCTGGGTACTTTGGTCCCAGAGCCCGGCTTGGATCCACTGAGATTTAGTCTCTACATCCCACACTTGGACTGCATGGCCTCTATAGACCTCTTAAGGGTAAAGCCTTCTCATTGGTGTAAATATCCTCTTATTCCTGCTTCAGGAGGTTAGCTAGACTCTGGCCCTCAAAGCATCTCATAAACTCTTCAGGGTATGCAGGAGGCTTCACGTGATACAGCCATGCATGGTGTAGTGCCTCAAGGTTCAGGGTTCAAATATCTCTAGGAATCAATACAGAAACAAGACAACCTCTTATGCGATCAACACAGCTCAGGAAATTCTCGTTATGCATGCAGAATGTCTATTTACAATTTTGTGACATACAACAATAATTTACCTCTCTGAGTCTCACTTTCCAATTATAAAATGGAATTTCTAACAATATCTAGTCCTTGAGCATGTTGCAAAGATCACAGAACATTGTATGGGAAAACATGTTGTGAAGGAGAAAGGGCTTATAAATGGAGGCAGCATGTTGTAGGATAATTAAGAGGGCCTTTACGCTAAAATGAAGTCAGCTTTGATTCCTGGATCTGCCAAGACAAAAGGCATGAGTTTGAAAATATTAACATCTCTTGATCTCCACTCATAAAAAGTGAGAATAAGAACTCTATTCTCTGCATTTGGATCCATTTGAATCTCTTGGGTGCCCAGTGGAGCTGGTCTGCCTCCATCCAACTTTAAATTACATTTTTCAAACAATTCAAGACAAAAGCCACTTAGCAAGAAAGAGTCAAGGAATCCACCCCTGGCTGCTCAACCCCTAAGCTGCTGAACCACTGTATGCCTATGCCTCCAGACAGAGAAACAGCCTGGCAGCCCTGCTCCCAATGAACCAGTCCCCAAACTTGCTGATCCATCACATGCAAGCATGTGCCCCTGGCCTGAAGACCAGCCTGGCAAGCTTACCCCAAGCTAAGCTACTACACCATCTCCACAAACTCCTATAGCCTAGGTCACTAAGGTGCTTGCAAACATTGCTAACATGGATTATAGCTGACAAAACTAAACTATACTACTGGGTCCACCCAGAACAAAAGCCAACACACCCTATCCAATAACACCCTAGATCCCATCTACAGGAATACGTCTTTCCCTACAAAAGCTATTCTATAAAATTGGGGGAATAAAACTGTTCCCCCAGATGCACAGATATCAATGTAGGAATATAAGAAACATGAAAATGCAAGGAAACATGACACCTCCAAAGGAATACGGTAATTCTACAGTAACAGTCCCAAGGAAAAGGAAATTTACAAATTACCCAAAAAGAAATTTAAAATAGTGCTCTTAAGGAAACTCAAAAATATATTAGATAATACAGATAAGCAATTCAACAGAATCAGAAAAATAATTTATGATTTAAAATAAAAAATTCAACAAAGAGATAGATATCATAAGGATACAAAATCAACACAAATTAATCAGTAGCATTTCTAAACACCAACAGCAAACTAACCAAAAAATAAATTAAGAAAGCAATCCTGTTTGCAATAGCTACCAAAAAAATCCTAGAAATATATTTATCCAAGGAGATGAAAAACCTCTAAAAGAAAAACTATAAAACACTGATAAAAAATTGAAGAGGACACCAAAAAATGCAAAAACATCCCATGTTCCTTGATTGGAAGAATTAATATTGTGAAAATAATGACCATACCACTAAAAGAAATATATGGAGTCAATGTAATCTCTATCAAAATACCAATAATATTCTCCACAAAAATAGAAAAAATAAGCTAAAATTTGTATAGAATCACATAAGACCCTGAGTAGCCACAGCATTCCTAAGCAAAAAAAAGAACAAAGCTCTAGACATCACACCACCTGACTTCAGAATATACTACAAAGCTATAATAACCAAAACAGCATGACACTGGTGTAAAAAAAGACAGACAAATGGAACAAACTAGAGAACCCGGAAAAAAATCCATGCACTTATCTCCAACTGATTTTCAACAAAGGTGCCAAAACATTTATTGGAGAAAAGTTAACCTCTTCAATAAATGGTACTGGAAAGCTGGATATCTGTATGCAGAAGAATAGAACCAGGCTGCTGTCTCTCACCATATATAAAAATTAACTCAAAATGGATTAGACAATTGAATGTAAGACATGGAACTATGAAACAAGTGGAAGAAAACATAGGGGAAATGCTTCAGGACATTAATCTAGGCAAAAAAATGTATAGATAAGACCTCAAAAGCACAGGCAACAAACACAAAAATAGACAAGTGAGATTATATCATACTAAAAAGCTTCAACACAGCAAAGAGAATAATCAAGAGTGAAGACAAAACCTGCAGAATGGGAGAAAATATTTTCAAAGTATTCATCTGACAGGGGAATAATATTTAGAAATACAGGAAACTCAAACACCTCAACAACAACAAAAATAATTAAATTTTAAAAGTGGAAAAATGGCCAGAATAGACATTTCTCAAAGAAAGACATACAAATGACCAGCACGTATATGAAAAAATACTCAGCACAACTAATCACCTGGGAATTGTAAATTGAAACCATAATGAAATATCATCTCAACCCAGTTACAATGGCTATCATAAAAAAAAACAAAAAATTACAAATACTAATGAGGATATAAAGAAAGGAGAACTCTTATACACTGTTGATAGGGATATAATTAGTACAGGCATTATGAAAAACAGTATGGAGGGTCCTCAAAAGATTAAAAATAGAACTACCATATCTGTCAGCAATTCTACTACTGCATGTATATATTTGAAGGCAAGAAACTCAGTATGTCAAAGAGATAGCAGCACTCCCATGTTCATTGCAGCATTATTCACAATAGTCAAGATATGGAATCTACCTAAGTGTGTATCAACAATGAATTGATGAAGAAAATGTAGTATAAACAATGAAATACTATTTGCCCATAAAAAGAAAGAAATTGTGTCATTCATGGCAACGTACATGAATCTGGAGAATATTATGTTAAGTGAAACAAGCCAGGCAGAGAAAGATTAATACCACACATTTTCACTCATTTGCAGAAGCTACAAAAGTTGTCCTTGTAGAAGTAGAGAGTAGAATAGTGGTTAGCAGAAGCTCGGGGACAGGGTAAGAGAGTATAGGCAGAAGTTTGTTAACAGATCAAAAAGGACACTAGATCAGAGGAATAAGAGATAAGAGGACTAAGTTCTAGTGTTCCATAGCACTGTACAGTTGACCCTTGAAGAACACAGTTTTAAACTACACAGGTCCACTGACATGTGGATTTTCTTCTGCCTCTGCCTTCCCTGAGACAGCAAGACCAACCCCTCCTCTTCCTTTTCCTCCTCAGCCTACTCAGTGTGAAGATAAAAACCTTTGTGATGATCCACTTCCACTTAATAAGTAGTAAATATATTTTCTCTTCCTCATGATTTTTAATACCTTTTTCTCCTCTAGCTTACTTCCTTCTAAGAATACAGTATATGAGAAAACATATAACATACAAAATATGTATCAATCCAGGGTCCTCAATCCTGTTAGGAACTGGGCCACACAGCAGGTGGTGAGTGGCAGGCAAGTGAGTGAACCTTCATCTGTATTTATAGCCACTGTTCATCACTTGCATTACTGCCTGAGCTCTACCTCCTGTAAAACCAGCAGTGGCATTAGTTTCTTATAGGAGCATAAACCCTATTGTGTACTGTGCATACAAGGGATCTAGGTTGCATGCTCCTTATGAGAATCTAATGCCTGATGATCTGTCACTGTCTCCCATCACCACCAGATTTTGATCTAGTTGCAAAAAAAACAAGCTCAGGGCTTCCACTGATTCTACATTATGGTGAGTTGTATATTTATTACATTATATATTACCATGTAATAATAATAGAAATGAAGTGTACAATAAATGTAATGCTCTTGAATCATCCCCAAACCTCCCCTACCCCAGGCCATGGAAAAATCGAACTGGTGCCTGGTGCCGAAAAGGTTGGGGATAGCTGTGCTAATCAACTATTTCTGTCGTTGGTAGGGCTTCCAGTAAACAGTAGGCTATTAGCTAAGTCTTAGGGGAGTCAAAAATTATATGTGGATTTTTGAGTGTGTAGGTGTCAATATCCCTAACCCCTGTGTTATTTATGATCAGCTATAGTTAACAACAATTTATTGTATATTTTCAAATAGCTAGGGAGAACATTTTGCATGTTTTCAATATAAAGTAATAATAAATGTTTGAAGGTATGGATTTGCCAATTATCCTGATTTGATCATTACACATTGTACATATGTATTGGCATGTCACACTGTACCCCATAAATGTTTACAATTATTATATGTCAATTAAAAAATAATCCAAAAGAGAATAATCACATACATTTTTCAGTGCTAGTGTGAAAATCTGGATTTCATGTGAAAAGCCTCGATAATAAGGTTTGGCACATTTTTTTCTTTATCCTTTACTGTCACCCTTTGCTGAGATAGTTCTAAAATCTCATTTTGGAATAGTTCTCTTAAATAAACATCACCTATCCTTGGTTAAAGTCACATCCTTTATTTATAAAACTGCCAATACCACCTAGTGCTAATATAATGCCATGCTTATAGTTGTAACTCAATAAATTATTGCTCAATTAATGCATGCTAAGCTTCTTAGGGTGACCTTACTAGATCTTGAAAGCACGATGGATTTATATCCAAAACAAAGGTAAATGCAAGTCTATTCAGGGGGAAGATATTGGAGAGAGCAAAAATAAGAGAGAGAAAGAAAAAACAAAAAAAAATCCAAGAGGCGGGGAGGATATATAAGGTTAAGGTGAGCTTAATCAGAAATCCAGGAAAGAGGAAAGATGGACTGAGTGAAGGCAATAATGACTGAATAGATAAGGACAGTGCTGGAGAATTCTCAAGAATTCAAGTAGCCCATCAAGTCCCAAATAAAGACAGCATATATTTTTCACTAGGAAATATTTTCACTTCTTCACCTCTGTAAATGGCAACAGAGGTGAAGAAGTGAAAATATATCCCAGTGAAAATATAAAAAAAAGACAACATCTAAAAAGCATCCACAGAAAATTTAAATTAGACCAATGAAATGAAATAGCCCAGAAATAAGACCACACATGTACAACTATCTGATCTTTGACAAACCTGACTAAAACAAGCAATGGGGAAAGGATTCCCTATTCAATAAATGGTGCTGGGATAACTGGCTAGCCATATGCAGAAGATTGAAACTGGACCCCTTCCTTACACCATATATAAAAATTAACTCACGATGGGTTAAAGACTTCAATGTAAAACCCAAAGCCATAAAAACCCTGGACTAGGTAATACCATTCAGGACATAGGCACAGGCAAAGATTTCATTATGAAGACGCCAAAAACAATTGCAACAAAAGCAAAAATTGACAAATGGGATCGAATTAAAATAAAGAGCTTCTGCACAGCAAAAGAAACTATCAGTAGAGTAAACAGACAACCTACAAAAAGGGAGAAAATTTTTGCAAACTATGCATCCAACAAAGGTCTAATATCCATCATCTATGAGGAACTTTAACAAATTTACAAGAAAAAAAGCAAACAACCCCAGGAAAAAGTGGGCAAAGGACATGAACATACACTTTTCAAAAGAAAGACATACATGCAGCCAACAATTATATAAAAAAGCTCAACATTACTGATCATTAGAGAAATGCAAATCAAAACCACAATGAGATACCATCTCACACCACTCAGAATGGCGATTATTAAAAATTCAAACAATAACAGATGTTGGCAAGGTTGTGGAGAAAAAGGAATGCTTATACATTCTTGGTGGGAGTGTAAGTTAGTTCAACCATTGTGGAAGACAATGTGATGATTACTCAAAGACTTAAAGACAGAAATACCATTAGACACAGCAATTCCATTACTGGATGTATACCCAAGGGAATATAAATCATTCTATTATAAAGACACATCCATGCATATGTTCATTGTAACACTATTCACAACGGCAAACACATAGAATCAACCCAAATGTCCATGAATGATAGACTGGATAAAGAAAATATGGTCCATGTACACCATGGAATACTATGTAGCCATCAAAAAGAATGAGATCTTGTCTTTTGCAGGCATGTACATGGAGCTGGAGGCCATTATCCTTAGCAAACTAACACAGGAAAAGAAAACCAAATACCACATGTTCGCATCTATAAGTGAGAGCTAAATGATGAGAACACACTGACACATAGAGGGGAACAACACACACTGGGGTCTTTCAATGGGTGGAGGTTGGGAAGAGGGACAGAATCAGGAAAAACAACTAATGGGTACTAAGCTTAATAGCAGGGTGATGAAATAATCTCTACAGCAAACCCCTGTGACACAAGTTTAAGTATGTAACAAACCTGCACTTGTATCTCTGAACTTAAAAGTTAAAAAATGAAATAACAGAAAATTTATTTCTTTTTGTTTTTGTTTTGTTTTTAAATTAAATTTTACTTTTTAAATTTTTTTTATTTCCATAGGTTATTGGGGAACAGATGGTGTTTGCTTACATGAGTAAGTTCTTTAGTGGTGATTTGTGAGATTTTGGTGCACCCATCACCCTAGCAGTATACACTGCACACAATTTGTAGTCTTTTATCCCTCACCGCCTTCCCACCTTTTGTCCCCACGTCCCCAGAGTCCATTGTGTCATTCTTATGCTTTTACATCCTCATAGCTTAGCCCCCACTTATGAGTGAGAACATATAATGTTTGGTTTTCCATTCCTGAGTTACATCACTTAGAATAATAGTCTCCAGTCTCATCCAGGTCGCTGCAAGTGCCATTAATTCATTCCTTTTTATGGCTGAGTAGTATTTCATCTCATATATATATATATACACACACACACACACACATATATATATATATACACACACACACACACACACACCACAGTTTATCTGCTTGCTGATTGATAGGCATTTGAGTCGGTTCTCCTTTTTTTACAATTGTGAATTGTGCTTCCATAAACGTGTGTACCAGTATCTTTTTTGTATAATGACTTCTTTTCCTCTGGGTAGATAGTCAGTAGTGGGATTGCTGAGTCAAATGGTAATTCTACTTTTAGTTCACTAAGGAATCTACACTGTTTTCCACAGTAGCTGTACTAGTTTACATTCCCACCAGCAGTGTAGAAGTGTTCCCTGTTCACCACATCCACACCAACACCTATTGTGTTTTTTATTTTTTGATTATGGCCATTCTTGCAGGAGTAAGTTGGTATTGCACTATGGTTTTGATTAGCATTTCCCTGATCATTCGTAATGTTGAGCATTTTTTCATATGTTTATTGTCCATTTGTCTATCTTCTTTTGAGAATTGCCTATTCATGTCCTTAGCCCACTTTTTGATGGGATTGTTGTTTTTCTCTTGCTAATTTGTTTGAGTTCATTGTAGATTCCAGATGTTAGTCCTTTTCCAGATGTATAGATTGTGAAGATTTTCTCCCACTTTTCTCCCACTCTATAGGATGTCTGTTTACCCTGCTAATCATTCATTTTGCCATGCAAAAACTCTTTAATTAAGTCCCAGTTATTTATCTTTGTTTTTATTGCATATGTTTTGGGGTTCTTGGTCATGAAATTCTTACCTAAGCCAATGTCTAGAAGAGTTTTTACAATGTTATCTTCTAGAATTTTTATAGTTTCAGGTCTTAGATTTAAATCCTTGATTCATCTTAAGTTGATTTTTGTATAAGATGAGAGATGAGGATCCAGTTTCATTCTCCTATATGTGGCTACCCAATTATCCCAGCACTATTTGCTAAAAATGGTGTCCTTTTCTCACTTTATGTTTTTCTTTGCTTTGTTGAAGATCAGTTTGCTGTAATTATTTGAGTTTATTTCTGGGTTCTCTATTCTATTCCATTTGTCTATATGCCTATTTTTATACCAATATCATGATGTTTGGGTGACTATGGTCTTATGGTATAGTTTAAAATCAGGTAATATAATACCTCTAGATTTGTTCTTTTTGCTTAGTCTTGCTTCGGCTATGTGGGTTTTTGTTGTTGTTGTTGTTGTCCCATATGAATTTTAGGATTGTTTTTTCTAGTTCTGTGACGAATGATGTTGTTATTTTGATGGAAATTGTGTTGAATTTGTAGATCGCTGTTGGCAGTATGGTTATTTTCACAATATTCATTCTACCCATCCATGAGCATGGGATGTGTTTCTATTTGTTTGTGTCATCTATGACTTCTATCATCAATGTTTTGTAGTTTTCTTTGTAGAGGTCTTTTGACTCCTTGGTTAGGTATACTCCTAAGTATTTTATTTTTTCTACAGCTTTTGTTAAAGGGGTTGAGTTCTTGATTTGATTCTTTGCTTGGTCGCTGTTGGTGTATAGAAGAGTTACTGATTTTTGTACATTAATTTTGTATCTGGAAACTTTGCTGAATTCTTTTATCAGTTCTAGGAGCTTTCTGGGGGAGACTTTAGGATTTTCTAGGTAAACAGTCATATCATCAGCAAACAGCGACAGTTTGACCTCCTCTTTGTCCATTTGGTTGCCCTTTATTTCTTTATCTTGTCTGATTGCCCTGGCTAGGACTTCCAGTATTACGTTGAAGAGAAGTGGTGAGAGTAGGCATACTTGTCTTGTTCCTGTTCTCAGAAGGAATGCTGTCAGCTTTTTCCCATTTAGTATTATGTTGACCGTAGTAGTGCTAAGAGGAAAGTTCATAGCCTTAAATGCCTAGATCAAAACATCTGAAAGGTCACAAACAGACAATCTAAGGTCACCTCTCAAGGAACTAGAGAAACAAGAACAAACCAAACCCAAATCCAGCAGAAGAAACGAAATGACCAAGATCAGAGTGGAACTAAATGAAATTTAATTAAAAAAAAAAAAAAAAAAAAAAAAAAAACAAGAGATAAATGAAACAAAAAACTGTTTCTTTGAAAAGATAAATAAAAATGGTTAATAGATCATTATCAATATTAACCAAGAAAAGAAGAGAGAAAATCCAAATAAGCTCAATTAGAAACAAAACCAGAGATATTACCACGGACACCACAGAAATACAAAAGATTACTCAGGCTACTATGAACCCCTTTACATGCATAAACTAGAAACCCTAGAGGAGATGAGTACATTCCTGGAAAGATACCACCCTCCTAGCTTAAATCAGAAAGCATTAGATACCCTGAACAGACCAAAAACAAGCAGGGAGATTGAAATGGTAATAAAAAAATTGCCAGCAACAACAAAAAAAAGTCCAGAATCAGACGGATTCAGAGCAGAATTACATCAGACATTCAAAGAAGAATTGGTATCAATGCTAATGATACTATTCCACAAGATAGAGAAAGAGGGAATGCTGATCTGATTATATGACACCAGCATCACCCTAATACTAAACCCAAAGGACATAACCAAAGAAAGAAAAGTACAGACCAATATTCCTGATGAACACAGGTGCAAAAATACTTAACAAAATACTAGCTAACTGAATCCAAAATCATAAAGGAAAAATGATGATTCCACATGGTCAAGTGGGTTTCATACCAGGGAAGCAGTTACGGTTTAACATATGCAAGTCAGTAAATGTGATACACCACATAAACAAAATTAAAAACAAAAATCACATGATCATCTCAATAGATGCAGAAAAAGCATTCTACAAAATCCAGCATCCTTTATGATGAAAAGTCGCAGCAAAATCAGCATACAGGGGACATACCTCAATGTAATAAAAAAAAATTTAAATTATCATTAAAGGAAGGAGAGCTCGCTTGAGCAGACTTTAGAAGAAAGAGTAACCACTGGAGCATCTCCACAGTGCTGATGGAAAATGACTGCCAAGCCATCTCCCAAGAATGAGGGCAAATAGTCTTTTAGACAAACAAATATTGAGAAGGTTTGCCTTGCAGACTCTCATTAAAGAAAATTTTAAAGGAGGGACCTAAGGCAGAGCAAAGTAACCCTAAATAGGAGGCTTGGGGCACAAGAGAAAGTAAGGAACAAATAAAGTAGCCAACATATGAAACAATTCAGGTGAATTTGAACCTGTATGAGGCAATAGTAACAGTACTAGTTTGTGTTAAAAATATGGTAACATTTAAATTTATGCAAATGGCAACAACGGCAAAGAAATGACTAGAAAGAGTTCAGAAGTTCAAATACTGTAAGGCCCTTGCATTATCTAGATACTTAAGGATAAAGATATTAAACACCCTTAGACTTTGTCAGGGTAACTTTGCATTTTATGTATTTTATGGTACATACTTAAAGAACAGAATCAGAGTATACAACTTTCAAATAAATAGAAGATGAAAAAATAAAATGTAAAAAACACTTTACAACAAAACCCAATAGCACTTGAATATTAACAAACAAAATTCAGCAATATTAAAAATAATAACAACAAAGACAACAATAACCCATGGCTACGTTGGGTCTACCAAATGAACTGCTGAATGGGCAGGTGCCCAAATTAGCAGATTAGAAATTGAATAATCATATGATCACCTTTCAGCAGAAGCTGAAAGATCATCTGATACATGTCAACCTCCATTCACAATATTTTTTTAAATCCCTGGAAAGGAAATCACTTAGCCAGATAAATGTACCTATAAATATAATTCTGCAAACTTAAGTCACAAAGTTACAACCCTAAAAGCTTTTTCTTTGAGACTAGGAACAAGAATGGCCAACATCCAATAGCTTCAAACATTGCATGTGGAGGGATGGGGAATGTCACATGCAGTAAAGTGAAACAAGAAAAAGACATGAAAAGGGTGAGTATTGGAAAGCAAAAGAAGAGAGCTCTTATGATTTGGAAACAATAGAATTATTTAAAAAGAAGACTCCAAAAACTCCATAAATGCCATATATGGAAATTCCAACTATTTTAAAGTGACAATATACAAAGTAAAAAGTTAAAGCTTTTAGAAAATGAAGTCGTAGATAGATCTTTATAGCATAGCTTTAGAGAGGGCTTTTAAAACCCACAAAAAATACAGAAATTAAAAAAGAAAATATCACTAAATTTGTGTATTTCAAAATTAAAGAAATGTATTTTTTTAATATCAGAAGTCAAAACATATAGGTAGTTAAAATTCCCAATCAACACATAATGGGTTAGAAACCAAAATTAATGCCATTGTCTTCCAAATCAGAAATAAAGGGATCTTTAAAAAAAGAAAAATTAGAAAATTTTATGAATAACATATTCAAAATCTTCCAACCCTATGCAACTTTTCATTTGGTACTCCTGAATTATATTCCTTGTAATAAAACTGTAATCGTAAGTATAGTGCTTTATTGAGTTCTATGAGTCTTTCTAGGGAATTATCTGTCCTGGGAATCACCAAATGTATAGCCTTTTAGTGTGTATGGCCTCTGAGATTTGTGACTGCTGTCTGAAATGGGGGCAGCCTCACGGGACTAAGCCCTTTAACCTGTGAGGTCTGTGCTAACTACTACTGGTTAATGTCAAAATTGAATTAAACTGAAACACACACCTTGGGGTGGAAATGGAACAGCAGCCCTAGAACACTAATACAGCCACCATCTTTTGATTAAGGCCATAGCACTTCCACTGGGCTTTGTCCTACCAAGTATTCTTTCACTACTTTTCTCCAAATTCAGGCAGCAAGACACTGCCTCTCCTTTACCTCTTTGTCTTCTTGTTGCCTAAGATCGTATCTGTTGCTCTCTTTGTACATACATTTCTTGAGCAAAATTACACCTTCCCATGGACTCAATCCTGATCTGAAAAATTCCAGTCTCCACTTCCAACCCTCCCTGGACATCTCCACTTTGATGTCCAAATATTCTTCAAATTCAAACCTATTAAATCCATCCCACCCCCTGAAAAATATTCTCTTCTTCAGTGTTTAAAGAAAGCTTTTAGAAAATGTGGATGAGGAAAATGGGATCGGCCCAGTCCAAGTGCACTACAGTGAGGGGAAAGCCTACTCATGTCAAGGTCTCTTTGATGGTCACCTGTGGACAAAACAGAACAGCACAAGTTTGTTCCTCAAAGTGCAGCCACGGGACCAGTAGCATCAGCCCTCCCCGTAAGCTTGTCAGAAACACAGGCTCCAAGTACCCACCCTGGACCTTCTGAAAGAGTGTCTGCATTGCATGAGGTCCCCATGATCCACATAGACATTAGAGCAGGAAGAGGCTTGCTCAGGAAGGCAAGGGACACAGGAAACCTCTATGGCCTCTCTGTCTGTAGGGAGATGAGCTGATTGAACCCAGCCAACCCACAGTGCAGGCTCAGCATTAGTAAATTAAACTCACTGCAACTTCTATACCTCAAATGTGCAGGTGAGAAATAGGGCTTTCCTAATACACTCAGACAAGCTCAAACTCTTGGGAATATACTCATGATAAAAGTATCAAAGCATAGCTTAGCCTGGATCTTAGTACACATTGTGCTATCTACAACGAGGATCTTCCTTTCCTTTATGTCCCACTCCATGCACACTCTAGCTGATATTAGAAGACTGGAGATGCAAAATAAATTTAAAAAAATGAAGAGTCAACATATTTTTGAGTCAATATTTGTGATGGAAATTTAAATGGAAAATGCTAGGCATGGTAGTTCATTCCTGTAATCCCAACACTGGGAAGCAAAGGCAGAAGGATTGCTTGAAGCCAGGAGTTTGAGACCCGCCTGGACAACAAAATGAGACCTCTTCTCTACAAAAATATTTAAGAAATTAACTGAGTTTGGTGGTGCACACCTGTGGTCCCTGCTGCTCAGGAGGCTTAGGCAGGAGGAGTGCTTGAGCCCAAGAAGTTGAGGTTGCGGTGAGCCATGATCACATCATAGCACTCCAGCCTGGGCAACAGAGTGAAACCTTGTCTCTCTAAACAAAAAAAAAAAAAAAAAGAAAAAGAAAAATTTTAAAATTAAACATTTAAATGTAAAGACAGTTTAGCAGCTTTCACAGTGAAGCTTACCAAACTGTTGCTGAAACAGTACAGATTTACTATGACTTATCCAGTATTCATGAGCCCAGATTTAGCCAAATAGAGACAAGTTCAAATCACATGTGAGTTATCATGTATGGTGTGATATATTGGCTGTGTTATTGCACCTCTTTGTGGCTCAGACTTCTTAAAATGTAGGAAAAGAGAGAAAAAACATATTTGACATTAGAATTTACAGTTTGCTCTTAAATTTTCTTCTCGTTTCAAGATCTATATACTTTTCATTCCCCTTTTAATTAAAAAAATTATTGAAATAATTGTAGGTTAAACATGCAGTTGTAAGAAATAATACAGAGAAATCCTACTGCCCAATTTTCCTCAATGGTAATATTTTGCAAAAATACCATATAATTATAATATTGTATAATAAAACCAGAATATTGACATGGATATAATCATCCAATCTTACTCGGATGCCCGATTTTAGTAGGACTCGTGGGTGTGTTCAGTTCTATACAACTTTATCATCCAAGTAGTTTTGTGTATTCACCACCACTGTCAGAAAACTGAACAGTTCCAATACCACAGGGATCTTCCATGTTAATTCCTGTGCCTTGTCCCACAGGCCTATCTCCTGGCAAAATGTAATCTACCATCTATTTTGAATTTTGTCATTTCAAAAATGTAGAAATAAAATTGTAAAATATATAACATTTTCAATTTTTTTTTCACTCAGCATAATTCCCTCAAAATTCACTCAAGTTATTGCACATCTCAACAGCTTGAGCAGTATTCCAAAGCATAGATGTGCAACATTTTGTTTAACAATTTACCTGTTTATGTATATCTGGGCTGATTCCAGTTCCAAGAAAGAACAGCACACATTTATAATAACGAATAAAGCTGTTATGAACATACCTGTACAGGTTTTTGTGTGAACATAGGTTTCCATTTCTCTAGCATAAATGCCCCAGAGTACATTTGTTGGGTCACAGGCTAATTGCATACTTAGTCTTAAAAGAAACTGGCAAATTGTTTTGTAGAGTGCATATATGTGCATTTTCTACCAGCAATGTCTGAGAGATCCAGTTTTCTCACATCCTTGTCAGCATCTGATGTTGTCACTGTACTTATTTAGCCATTCTGATAGGTATGTAGTTGTCCCTCACTGTGGTTTTAATTTACAGTTACTTGATGGCTAATAATGTTGTAAATCTATTCACGTGCTTATTTACCATTTCTATATGCTTTTTGGTGAAATGTTTCTTTATGCTTTTTGCCCATTTTCTAATTGGTTTGTTTTTATAGCAGCTGAATTTTACAAGTTCTCTGTATGTTTTATAGACTAATCCATCTTAAGATATGTGGTTTGAAAATATATTCTCCCAGTCTGTAGTTGGTCTTTTCATCCTCTTTACATGAGCTTTCAAAAACAAAAAGGTTTTATGAGGTCCAATTTATCAATTTTATTTTTTTATTGGATCATGCCTTTGGTGTTAAGTCTAAAAACCTTTTCCCTTTGGGAGGCCGAGACGGGCGGATCACGAGGTCAGGAGATCGAGACCATCCTGACTAACACGGTGAAACCCCGTCTCTACTAAAAAATACAAAAAACTAGCCAGGCGAGGTGGCGGGCGCCTGTAGTCCCGGCTACTCCGGAGGCTGAGGCAGGAGAATGGCGTAAACCCGGGAGGCGGAGCTTGCAGTGAGCTGAGATCTGGCCACAGCACTCCAGCCTGGGCGACAGAGCCAGACTCAGTCTCAAAAAAAAAAAAAAAAAAAAAAAAAAAACCTTTCCTAGCTCCAAATCTCAAAGATTTCTTCCAATATATATTTTTAAAATGTTATAGTGTTACATTTTACATTAAGATTCATGACTCATTTTGAGTTGATTTTTATATAAGGTCTGAGACTTAACTGGAGAATAATTTTTACCTATGGAAGTCCAATTTCTCAAACATCATTTGTTGTCAAAGCAATGCTTCCTCTATTGAATTGTTTTTGCACCTTTGTTAAAAATCAGTTGATCCAATTTGAGTTCATTTGGGTGAAAGCATAAGGTTTAGGTCTAAGGCCTGGGTTTTTGTCTTATTTTACTTATCGATTTTTGCATCTAGATATCTGTTTGTTCCAGCACTATTTATTGAAAAGACTATCAGCCCCTGCCCCGCCCAATTGAACTGGTTCTGCTCTTTGGTGAAATATCAACTGGCTACCTTTGTCTGGGTCTATTTCTGGACTTTCTAGTCTCTTCCATTGATGTTTTTATCTATTGTTTAGTCAATACCACATTGTCTTGATTACTATAGCTATATAGTAGGAATATCAAGTAGAGTGATTCCTCCCACTTTATTCTTCCCACGATTTTCCAGAGCTACTCTAAGACTTCTCCTCTTCCATAGATATTTTACTAAAAGTTTGTCTATGTTTTCAAAAAAAGTCACCTTGATGAGATTCTGACAGAAATTGCATTCAGCCTATAAATTGATTTAGGTAGAACTGAAATCTTTACTATGCTGGATCTTCTAATCTATTAACACAATGTGCCTCTTCATTTATTTAGGCCTTTTAAAATTTCTTTCATCAGAATTTTATAATTTTCATCATACAGATACTATACATGTTAAAAGCACATAAAGTTTTATTTGAAGTAATTAAGAATAATTTTGTGTTTTCATAGCACTTTTATTTTTAATATACATTAATATAATTAATTTTGGGAGTTTGATATTGTATCCTGTAGACTTGCTGAACTTACTTATTAGTTCTAGGAGTATTTTTGTAGATTTCTTGGGATTTCTATGTGGACAACCATGTTGTCTGCAATACAGATATTCATATTTCTACCTTTTTCACCCGAATGCCTTTATTTTCATTTTTTACCTTGCTACATAGGCTAGACCTTCTAATAATATTTTGAATAAAAGTGGTGAGAGTGGACATCCTTGCCTTAGTCTGAATTTTAACAAAAAAATATCAATCATTTGTTCACTGTAAAGTGTAATGTTAGCTGGAGGTGCTTTGCAGATGTTCTTTATCAAGCTGAGAGAATTCTTCTCCTATTTTTGTGAGTTTTTTAAATAATTAATGAGTGTTAAATTTTGCCAAATACTCTGTTCTCCAACAATTGATATGATATTTCTAGCTTGGTGATACGGTGGATCACATCACTTCATTTTCAAATGTTGCACCAGCCTTGCATACCAAGAATAAGTATCACTTGCCTATGGTGTAAAGTACTTGTAAGGCATTGTTAGATTTGAGGTGCTAATATGTTGTTGAAAAGTTTTATGTTAATTAAAAAATAGGTCTTAGTTTCTCTCTCTCTCTCTCTCCCCCCCCTCTTTCTCTGTGTGTGTGTGTGTGTGCACGCGCACGCTACCTTGGTTTTACTATTAGAGTGTGATATTGGCCTCATAAAGTGAGTTGGGAAGTACTACTCCATCATCTTCTAACCATCTGGTCTTGGAAACTACTTTTTCCAGAGCTTTTAATGGCCAATGTAATTTATTTAATAGTTAAATGTCTAGTCAGAGTTTCTATTTCATTTTGGTTGTGTTTTGTTAGTTTTTGATTCTCAAGGAACTGGTTCATTTAATCAAAGTTGTGGGATTTGTGATATAAGGTCATTTACAGTTTTACTTTATTATCTTATGAATGGCTACAGAATCTGTAGTGTTTTACCCCATTTCATTCTCAATATTGGTGATTTATTTGTTTTTATTTTTTTCAGTGTTGCTAACAGTATCAATTTTACTGATTGTTTTTGAAAAGCAACTTTTTATTTTATTGATTTTTCTCTGTAGGTTGTAGGTTGTCTTTTCATCCCCTTTACACAAGCTTTCAAAACAAAATATAAAAGCTTTACTTTCAAAAAAAGTAAAGCTACCGTGTGCCCCAGCAATCACACTTCTGAGTGTATATTCAAAGAAACTGAAATCAGATTTGAAGAGATATCTGCACTTCCATGTCTCCTGTAGCATTAGTCACAATAGCCAAGATATGGCAACAACCTGAATACCCATCAATAGATTTCTGGATAAGAAATTCCACACACAATGGAATATTACTCAGCTTAAAAAAAAAAAAAAGAAAGAAAGAAAGAAAGAGGAGATTCTAGGAGATTCTGTCATTTGAAGAATTTGAACAGTCCTGGTAAACATTATTTTAACAGAAGTAAGTCAGATACAAAAAGACAAGTACTTCATCTCACTTATATGTGGAATCTAAAAAAGGCAAATAAATAGAAGCACAGAGTAGAACAGTGGTTACCAGAGATGGAGAGGTGGGATAAATGGGGAGATTTTTATATTTTCAATTTCATTGATATGTGCTTTTATCTTTATTCTCTTTCCTCCTCTTACTTTCAGCTTATTTTGTTCTTATTTTTCTAGTTTCTTGAGTTAGGAAGTTAATTATTCCTTTAGGACTGTCATCCATTTCCAGCATAAGCATTTAAGACTATAAATGTTCTTCTCAGTTTTACTTTCACTGCATCTCACATACTTTGATATGTAGTATTTTTGCTTTCATTTATTAATATGAATAGTTTTATTTATTTTGAGACTTTTAATCTTTCTTCTTTATGCCTGCAGATTCTTTTATTATTTTCTTTCTGTTTGAAAAATTTTCCTTTGGCAATCCTTAAGGGCAGGCTTCTTAGTAACATGTTCTTTTACTTTTTTTTTGGTTTTTTACTGTTGAGAATGTCTTTTCTTTCTCCTTCATTCCTGAAGAATAGTTTCACTGGTTACATAATTTGTGGCTGACAATTCTTTCAGCACTTGAGAAATGTACTGGTTTTCCTTGAGGTTTCACACAAGAAATCAACTTCATCCAAGTTGGTGTTTTCCTATATGTTATGCATTGTTTCCTTTCACCTACTATTGAGATTTTTTTCTTTGCCTTTAATTTTCATAGTTTACTTATGATTTATTCTTGGCACGAATCTATTTAGGGATATCCTATTCAAGGTTTGTTCTGCTTATTGGATCTGTAGATTTGTATCTTTCACCAAGCTTGGAAATCTTTCACTCGATATTTGTTTAAATAGTCTTTCAGCCTTACCTTCTTCTCTCTTCTGAGAGTCTTTCAGTCATTCTATATAAATGTTCAAGTTTTTGTTATTGGCCCACAGATCTCTTGGTCTTTGTTTACTTATTCAGCCTATTTGCTCTCCGTTGTTCAGATTGAATGACTGCCATTGATTCATCAAAATTCCTCACTTCTAGCCTCTGTCATCTCCAGTCTACTGCTGATCTCACTTGGCAAGTTATTTTTTCCTCTTATTTATCAATTCTGCATTTTCCTTTCTCTCTTTTAAAGAACTTCAGTTTCTTTGCAAAGATTTGCTTTTTTCATTTGTTCCAAAATAATTGTTTAGAAGTTTTATGGTTTCAGGAGTTATGTTTAAGCCTTTAACTCAAAATGGTTTGAGTTTATTTTTGTGTATGATATAAGTTAAAGGTCCAAAGCCTTTATTTTGCATGTAGATATTCAGTTTTCCCAACACCATTTATTTGACTACTCTTTCCCTCCTTGTGTATTCTTAGTGCTCTCATTAAAAATTAGTTGATCAAGCATAAAACTCCTAGAAGAAAACATAGAAAAAAACCTCCTTTACACTAGGGTTAATTGGCAGTAATTTCTTGAATATGACACCAAAAGTACAGGCAACAAAAACAAAAATCAAAAAGTGGGACTACCTCAAACTAAAAAATATCTACACAGAAAAGAAAACAATGAAGGAAATGAAAAGTTGACCTACAGATTAGAAAAATGATTGTAAATCATATATCTGAGAAGTAGTTAATATCCAATATATAGCAAATTGCAATTTGTATAATTCAACAGCCAAAAAAAAAATGTAACCCAATTAAAGAATGAGCAAAGAAGCTAAATAGACATTTTCCAAAGACATACAAATGGATGTATGAAAAGGTGCTTGGCATTACTAATCATCAGGGAAATGTAAATCAAACCCACAGTGAGCTATCCCCTCACACCAGTTAGGATGACTATTATCAAAAAGACAAGATACAACCAGTGTTGATGAGTATAGAAAGAAAAACTACTTTCACTGTTTGTAGAAATGTGAATTGGTGAATTTTGGCTGCACCAATTCACATTTCCACCAACAGTATACAAGAGTTAGTTTCTCTTCACATACAGAGAGAGTATACAAAACAGACAATAAAAGAAAAAATTAAAAAGTGGAACTACATCAAACTAGATGTAGAATATAGAAAATAGTATGAAGGTTCCCGAAAACACTAAAAGTAAAGCTACCATGTGACCCAGCAATCACAATTCTGAGTGTATATTCAAAGAAACTGAAACCAGATTTGAAGAGATATCTGCACTCCCATGTTTATTGTAGCATTAGTCACAATAGCCAAGATATGGCAACAGTCTAAATACCCATCAATAGATTTCTGGATAAGAAATTCCACACACAATAGAATATTACTCAGCTTTTTTTTTTTTTTTTTTAAAGAGGAGATTCTAGGAGATTCTGTCATTTGAAGAATATGAAGAGTCTTGGTAAACATTATTTTAAGAGAAGTAAGCCAGATACAAAAAGACAAATACTTCATGATCTCACTTATATGTGAAATCTAAAAAAGGCAAATAAATAGAAGCACAGAGTAGAACAGTGGTTACCAGAGATGGAGAGGTGGGATAAATGGGGAGATACTGGTCAAATGGTACAAAGTTGCTGTTATGTGAGGTGAATAAGTCTAGAGATCTGGTTACAACAACAACATTAACTGGCTGTAGTTAATAATATTGTATTGTATACTGGAAATTTGTCCAGAAAGTAGATTTCAGGTGCTTTTACCATATGCACAGCAAAACTGATAACTATGAGAGATGATGGATATGTTAATGTATTTGACTGCAGTAACCATTTAACTATGTATTTGTTTATCAAAATATCATGTTATACACCTTAAGTATATAACATTAAAAAGAAGAATTTCCAATATATTGCTATATCTTTTTTGGGGGGGATGGGGGGATGTCCCCTGGCTGGAGTGCAGTGGCACAGTCTTGGTTCACTGCAACTTCCACCTCTCAGGTTGAAGTGATTCTCCTGCTTCAGCCCCCAGAGTAGTTGGAATTACAGGTGCCTGCCACTATGCCTCACTAATTTTTTTATTATTATTTTTAGTAGAGACAGGGTTTCACCATGTTGGCTAGGCTGGTCTCAAGCTCCTGACCTCATGAATCAACCGCCTTGGACTCCCAAAGTGTTAGGATTACAGGTGTAAGCCACCACACCTGGCCAATTGCCATATCATTTTTTATGACAGCCTTAAAACCCCATCTGATAATTCCAGTAGCTCTTTAATCTTGGTGTGGGCATCATTTCGTTGTCTTTTCTCATTCCAGTTATGATTTTCTTAATTCTTGGTAATGTTTGCTGCATCCTACACATTTACCTATTATAAAAGGCAACTCTAGGACCTGGTTAAATATTTTACTTTAGCAAGTAGTTGCCTTTGTTAGGTCTGGCCTGCTTTGCAGGCTGTGTGGTTCTAATGGAAGTTTACTCATCAGAGCTTTTCAGTGTCATTTCGGTCTCCTTGCTAGATCTGGTACTGCTGGGGCTCCCACTGGTTCCTGTTGTGCCACCTGAAGGGCAGAAAGGTTTTCCCCAGCCTGTCTATTGGGGAGGACAGCATGTGGTGAAATTAAACTCCTCAGTCATCCCCCGCTCATGCCTAGACAGTCTGGAGGGTCTTGGGCCATGAGGACACAGAGGCTTCATGGCTGGGCTGCTGTCTGACTGGGGACCTCTTTCCTGTTCTGCCTTCCCATCTGTTGTCTCTAGGTGGACAAATGACTGCTTGGTAGGGCAGGAGGACAACTCCCCTGGCGGCCAGGCTCCCTGGCAGTTCCCTTAAGGTGTTATCAGGATTGCCTGATGTTCTCAGAGGGTCTCCCATACAATCCAGGGAAAGGAGGAGTCTGCCTGTACTGACATTGGTTGTTAGGTGGGGATCAGCAAAGATCAGGTCTGAATGGCCACCTGGTGAGGGACACAGGACCCCCACCCTGTGCTCTTTCTCAAGTCCTGAGGTCCTAAACAGCTTCCTACCTCCTTCCCTCCCTCCCGATCTTCCTGTGGTTTCTAGTTGTGTTTGGCAGGCACCCATCCATTTGTCATAAACTTCAATAGTGATGAAATGCTTCAACTGAGCACTCACAGGTGAATGACAAGAGCTGTTTGACAAGCTCGTGGGGACCCTAAAGCAGAGGAGTTGACCCTCAGCGCTCATATACTCTGCAAGGGTGACGTTGGTCCCTGATGACTGGGGAAGAACCAGCCTTCTCTCCTGACAAGATAAAGTGGGTGGGATCTCAGCAGCCTGAAGTGGGCGACAATGGGCTGATGAGCCCTCTGGTGCCTACCTGGGCCCACAGCCTTATGTTCGGCTGCAAGCCATTCTCACAAGTGGGCAGCAGACATCCGTTTCTCAAGAAGGACAAGTCTCAGGCATTGATCTCAATGAAGCCTACCTGCAGATAATTTTATAAGAAATATGTAAGATCTGTAAGTAGAGAGCTTTAAAAAACTAATGGAGCAACACAAAGATTAACAAATTCAGTAATTAAAAGATGTAAGCTGTTTAATGAGAAGATTGAATCTCAAAAAATACATAATTTATCTTTAATCTAAAAATAAAAATGCTACCAATAATGGTAATAAAAGAACATTTTTAATACATAATTCAAAGTTCATATGGAAAAATTAGGATGAAAGAATGTCTACAAAATATCCAAAAGATAAAAGCAATCGGAAGACAGGCACAAGCCTCATCACATAATAAAACAAATCTAGAATACAACAATTTTATTCAAAGACTACCGAAATCAATGAAAGAAAATACAGAATACAGAAATAGAACTAAATTAATATTAGAAATTATATATGATAGATATTACATTCTAAATCAAAAGGAAAAGATGGATTATTTCATTGTTGGCAATGGAAATATATATGGAAGAAAATGAAGTTGCATCCTTACAATACTCCTTAAAACCAGGTAAACTCTGGTTGGATTGCCTGTTTACATCAGAAAAACACAATAGGCCGGGCGCGGTGGCTCACGCCTGTAATCCCAGCACTTTGGGAGGCCGAGGCGGGCGGATCACAAGGTCAGGAGATCGAGACCATGGTGAAACCCCGTCTCTAATAAAAATACAAAAAAAAAATTAGCCGGGCGCGGTGGCGGGCGCCTGTAGTCCCAGCTGCTCAGGAGGCTGAGGCAGGAGAATGGCGGGAACCCAGGAGGCGGAGCTTGCAGTGAGCCGAGATCGCCACTGCACTCCAGCCTGGGCCACAGAGCAAGACTCCATCTCAAAAAAAAAAAAAAAAAAAAAAAAAAAAAAAACCAGAAGAACACAATAAGCCATACAAGTAAGAAAACATGAAAACATGGGTCATTTTTATAAATTTAGTTTGAGTAGGAGGATGTTTTCCTTAAATGTATAAATAAAATGCATGCTGTCATTTTTTTCTTCCAGCATAGCAGTAAAAGGGAAGAAAGAGAGGGCATCTGTGTGCGGATGTTTTTAGAGATATTCAAAAGGTGGGGGACAAGAAACTACAGCAAAATGGGCAAGGTGCGTTAAATAGACAATTTCCTGAAAAGAAAATCCAAATGCCACTTGAAGCTTTGCTAGATGACAGAACCTGGCTCATAACTGAAACAAGGACAAAATATCATGCTCCTCCTCTCAGACTGTAGACACCAATATGTTTAGTAATTCACTTTTCTTTTGAAGTTATTGGAAAAGAGGAACCTCGGATATAAATGTTCAGTTGTGAGCGTTCACTGCACACCTATTTGCAGTTGATTTGGCAGTGCTGGCAGTTTCATCCGACATGAAATTCTAGCCATGTGGAAAATAAGCGTGCATCACCTTTATCATTTCACTTTTAACAAGTTGAGCTGCATATGTGCACATATGTGCTCACACATGTGTACGGACGTGTACACATTCACCGAATTCAGTGTGGTAGAAAATGACTGGAGAACATCCTCAGTGTTCAGCAGTAGGTTATAAATCGTGGCTAAATAGAGTTCATTGAAACCATGAAACACAATATAGACATTAAAATGTTCTCCAAGTGATGAAAGGAAAGAAATCGTAGAGATTAAGGGAAAGGAGGTAAATGGAAAAAGTGTGTAAAGAAGTGGGGTGGCAAGTTTTGTCACATAAATGCCTGTGCACTCATGTCTGCAAGGGTACAAAGACAGCAGGAGGACGATCATGGGGGACTCCCTTAGTGAGCCTGGTGTGGGGTCGGGGGAGAAGAAATACTTTTTTAGTACATTATTTTATGACACTTGAATTTTCTACTTTAAACAAACAGTTTTATTAAAAATACTATGTTTTTAAAATAGACTTTTGCGGGTAGCATATAAAACTTCATCAGAGAAAATGAAAGAAAAATAAAGTGAGAAATAGACAAATGGATCCAGAGAACAGATCCTTTTCCCAAATGCATCTTAAGCAAGACCCAACAGTTGGCTGTTAGAGAATGTCCAGTACCCCCAGCCATTGTCAGTATAACTTTATAACTGAACCATTTAGAAATGAACATAGTCTGTAAGTAAAGTTAGCCACATCTAACTTTCTGAGTGTATGTGGCTGTTTTCTTTCTCCAATACTTAAAATTGAGGCTATTTCTGTGCAGAATAGAGGTATTTTTTTATGTGTGTTTTCTTGTCTATAGCAATTGAGATGTCAGAAGGAATGAAAAGTACATCTTTGATCTATTCACTATTGAGGCTTTTTAATTTTTAATTTCCAGCCCAAATTTCAAACTCAAATAGGAATAAAATAGGTACAGTTATAAATAAATACTACAACAGTAACAAATACAAAGGAAAAAAGAAGACGGACCAAACAGCAACTTCCTCATTCTTCCTCTCCTGAACTGGCAGTTCTGGGATGGATTGGCAATAGTCATGTGAAGTGTGGGGTTTATGGCCTGTTTGTGCTGGTCCCACAGGCTCCAGGTTATGAGCTCTGTTGACAGAGGCCACGGGAGCCCCTGTTTACTGGGAAAACGAATGCTTCTTTACAGCAAAGGATGGGTAATCCCAGATGCTGAACTAAGAAACAGCTTGTTCTTTGTATCAAGGAATTTACTCTTAAAGCATGTTTATTATTTTTAGATTTCAAACCCCAAGGGCTTTGACTGTGGCTGAGTCAGTGTTCCCTGAAACTATTAGTATATTGCTCTCACACATCAAGTTTTAGTATGAATGATTAAAAATAACACTGCACGTAACCTGCCAGTTTTGTTAAGCAGATGGACAAGTAAGAGGGGTGACTGTTTATCCTAGACCAGATCAGAATGGGCTCAGGATTCTCAAATGACACATTTAAGGAATAAGTAACTAATTCATTAATTCGGTTTGATCATTGTTTTATTTGTGTTCTTGGTTTTGTTTTGCTTTCTTTTTCTAGAAAATCAAGGCACAGAGTTACATGATGTCCTTACTCAGTAGAATCCAGCCTACCAAGGAAACAGATTGACTTTCAGGTGACCAAGAACTATGATCAATCACTCCCTGGGTATTCTTGTTGCATCACCCATCCACCCACACATAAGAGACAAAATCCCTTTCACAGCCTCCTTGAGAGATGTCGTGCAGGTGAGATGCATGTATTTGGCTGGAGTTGTGGGCTGAGATCAGGGGCCTCTGGAATAATATGGGCAATCATTCTGATCATTCTAATCCCAGGTAATGGGATCAGAATGACTCTGGCAGTCCTGCGAGCCACGCCTGACAGAGCCAGCTGTGCGATCCCTCTCCAGAAAGGAGAGGTCTGAGTAATGGTGGCCTGGCTCCTCGCTGGCTGGGTGGGTCGCTCCTCTGGCCTAAAGCCAGAGAGCAGCTTCCCAGATTAAATCAACGTTTTGCACCACACCCTGAAGCAAGTGGGGCCATTTCCAGGGACAGCTTTGGGTTGAGTGTGCTGACTGTGTGTCCCAACTGAGCCATCTCAGTGGCACCAAGTCCTGGCGTCTGGACATCTGGGAGACTTCTATTCTTAACCAGGTAGCCCTGAAAACCGAAGCCTCAACTTAGTCTCTTAAAAAAGGGGGAATTACAGTCCCCATGCAACAGGGTAGGTATTCACTAAATACCAGTTCCTTCCTTTTTAGAGTTTATAAAACCTTGATTAACAGAGGTTAAGTGCAGAAAGTCAACACTCAGTTCCTGCTTGTTGAATCTGAACTGCCACTGGAAGAAAAGCAGGTCGGGTCAGCAGCACTTTAGGATCTAGAGGCTGAATAAAGAACCTACTTCCTCCTAGTTACACATTGAATGTGGACCCTTCTCTGTGAAGCGGGACATTCATTTTCAAGTCTTTAGTGCCAGCACTGGAGGCTACTGCTGACCCAGCAGGAGGGGGTCTTATCAAACATGTCAACACCACTTAAAGCAATGGGCTCAGGAGCCCAAGCCTCACTCCTGAACCCTCTTCTCTAAAGCTTCCTAGACAGGGGCCGAGGTATAATGATTGCATGTCGGAATAAAGCTGACCTAAAAGGTTTCCAGCAACACAGGCATTTAGCACAATGAAATCATACAAAAGTGGGATTCTGTGCAACGTTGTACCAATGGCAGGGCAGTGGGCATGCCTCTCACTGTGGGTGCAGGCAGTAAGGGGTACATTGTCTGCAGAAAACTTTAAGACAATCATAAAACCCTGTAAAAATCAGCCTGGTTTTCATCACCAGTATTTGCCAGAGATTCTAAACAACACCGGTGATAAAATGCTCCTTCATCCCAAAGAGATGTTGTTGGCCTATGACCTAAATAACTGCTCCCAGCTACGTAGCTGGAGGATTCAGCTACACCTGCTCACTTCTAGAATAAATTTGTAAGGGGTAGAAATCCTTTGGGTTCCATTTGAGCGCAATTTGTGTGCCCAAACCCTGGGGTACAACACATCCCTGAGTTTTAAGCGGGACGTTCTAATCAGCGATGATGACACAGTGACCATCAGGGTGGAGAAGCAATCTCAGTCTTCCTCTGGCCCTGTGAACCTGGAGCACAATCTGGGAGGTGTGACCTCATTGTTGAGGAGGAGCAAATGTCTATATTAAATATTTTTATGTTTAATATTAAAGTAAGTTCCTATATTAAATATTTTACTGAATTTGAAGAATGGATTTTTAAATGACGTCTATCCTTTCGAAAACTTATTTCATCATTAAAGGATGAATCTAGAAAATAATAATGATGATTGATTATTTCATGTCTATTACTGAAACTAATTTGGCACATATAAGAGAAAAATGTCAAAAAATATATTCTTTGGTTGCCTAACACATAAGGTACACCCCAGCTACATCGTCAGGAGTATATTTAAAGACTATTGGCCAGGCTCGGTGGTTTACACCTATAATCCCAGCACTTTGGGAGGCCGAGGCGGACAGATCACCTGAGGTCGGGAGTTCGAGACCACTCTGGCCAGCATGGCGAGCATGGCCAGTCTCTACTAAAAATACAAAAATTAGCTGGGTGTAGTGGCGGATGCCTGTAATCCTAGCTACTCGGGAAGCTGAGGCAGAAGAATTGCTTGAACCTGGGAGGTGGAGGTTGCAGTGAGCCAAGATTGTGCCACTACACTCCAGCCTGGGTGACGGAGCCAGACTCTGGAAAAAAAAAATCAAAAATAAAATAAAAGATTGCTTTTTATAATAAAGCAAAAGCACACAACAGAGAAATGATATCCCCATTCGGCAAATAATCCATGGAAGGCCTCAAATCTTGGTGCATTGATTCTTCAAGTTCTTTCTACTACCCAGATATAAATCCATTTTTTAAAAAAAGCCAAGTGAAAATAAGCTCAATCATTTTGGTACACTCTCTTTTCAGGCACCAGATTTCGACTATAATACCTGAGTTCATGTCCCAGCTCTGTCATTTTTACTGCATGACTTGGAGCAAGTTAGTTAAATTCTCAGAGCTTCAATTTTCTAAATTCTAAAATAGATATTATTTAAAATGACTTTTCCACTGGTGGTTGTTAAGTCATCACTGTCACTTGGAAGGGTGGTGAGAACTATCCTCTATCTTGTTCCTTGCCTGGAGTTGAGCTGGTATCTGTCACGTAAGTACTGTCAATGGTTGGTGGCTGACCACCTCAGAGAAAAGGCATGCTATAGAAAGATAAATACTGGCAAATTGCTCCTTCACATTCTCATGTTGCAATTTCAACCTTTTTTTTTTTTTTTTTTTTTTGACAGAGTCTGGCTCTGTTGCCAAGGGTGGAGTGCAATGGCTCTGTCATGGCTGACTGCAGCCTTGACCACGGGCTCAAACGATCCTCCCACCTCAACTTTCTGAGTAGCTGGGACTACAGGCGTGTGCCACCATGCCTAGCTAATATTTTTACTTTATTTTTTGTAGAAACAAGGCCTCGCTATGTTGCCCAGTTTGGTCTCAAAATCCTGGTCTCAACAATCCTCCCACCTTGACCTTCCAAAATCCTGAAATTATAGGCATGCACCACTATACCTGCCCCTTTGTTTTTTGTTCAGACAGAAATTGCTGAATATAAAGGATTCTAATGCACCAGCTGAGAAATGTATAAAAGATAGCTTTTTCATGTTCATGTTCATACAAGCCAAAATGCCACTGCAGAAATAATTAGTTTTATTTTGCTGCTCTAACAACATCCAAACATTTAATCCTGCAGTGCCTTGCACGCACACAGAAAGGAGGTTACAGAAAGGAACAGAGCACTATTAAGATTTAGAAGTAATTTTTGCTACATCATGATTTCAGGCCATTTGTAAAGACTATGGATCAGACCTTCCTAATTTAGACATTTGCGGCTGGGTTTTAAATGCATAGGGAGCTGCAAACTGCATGGAGTCCTTCCCTCAGATGGTGGCGTTCTAGAGAGGCAGACACTGGGAAGATGAAAGCTTGGAGTGGGGAGGTACTCATACACCCACCTGAGGAGCAAACACACTGAAACTAGTTCATACACTAAAAATCCATATTATGGGTCAGGAGATGGGATACATGTCTTTCTGTGATTTTTTTTTTTTAAGAGATAGAATCTCCCTATGTTACCCAGGCTAGACACTAACTCCTGGGCACCAACTCCTGATCATCACCTCAACCTCCCAAGTTAGCTGGAACTGCAAGTTTGCAGCATTGTACTTCTGTCATTTGCAACAACATGGATGGAGCTGAAGGTCATTACGTTAAGTAAAAAAGCCAAACACAGAAACAAACATCACATGTTCTCATTCACAGTCCAAGCTAAAAAAGTGGAACTCATGGAGATAGAGAGTAGATTGGTGGTTATCAGAGGGTAAGAAGGGTGGGGGAAATGAAGAGAGGTAAATTAATAGGCACAAATATACAATTTGATAGAAGTAGTAAGACCTAGTGTTTGATAGATCAGCAAGGTGACTGTGGCTTACAATAATTTATTGCATATTTTAAAATAGCTAGAAGAGAATAATTTGAATGTTTCTAGCATAAAGAAAAGACACACATTTAAAGTGATGGATATCCTAATTATACTGATTGGATATTTACTAATTATACAATGTACTAAATTATCACATGCACCCTGAAAATATGTGCAGCTATTATATATCAATAAAAATTAAATTTAAAAATGCTTTATGGCTTAAAAATTGCTTTATCCCCCCTGAGGTTACACTGTCCTGAAAGCAGCTTGGTGTTTGTTGTTGCTGCCATACTTCCCTAAACAGCTTACAGCACATAGAGAAAAGTGGCCGGCACAAGACACAGCTTGGCATGCTACCTGCCCTGTGCTGCTCTCTGACCTATTTTGTTCTCCCTTCAACTGCCCTCACTCCCAATGCACTTACCAAACTTTGAGGAAAGTAGAATTCAATTTAACACAGTGACTTGTCCACAATTACTCAGTAAAACAAGAATCGAGTCCTCTGGTCTAAGGCTTAAATGTAAAACCTAAAACTATAAAACTTCTAGAAGTAAATATAGGAGAAAATCTTTGTGACCTTGGGTTAGGCAGAGGTCTTTTAGATACAACACCAAAAGCATAATTCATAAAAGAAATGATAGATTGGATATTATCAACATTAAAAATTCAGTTCCTTTTTTGAATGTGCTAAAATATTAAAGAGTAAAATGAGCTCAAACTACAAATTCAAAGATGAGATGATATTTATAAATAATATGTCTGATAAAGAGCCTGAATCCAGGATGTATAAAGAAATTTTAATACTCAATAATAAGAGGAAAAATTAACCCCATTCAAAAAGTGGCCAGAACATATGGACAGAGACTTCATCAAATAAGATATCCAGATGACAAATACTCACATGCTCAATGTCATTAGTCATCAGCAAAATGCAGGTTAAAACTACCATGAGATCACACTACATACCTATTAGAATGGTTGAAACCAAAAAGACTGCCCATACCAAATGTTGACAAGAATATGAAAGAGCTAGAATTTTTTTTTTTTTTTTTTTTTTTTTTTTTTTTTTTTTTTGAGACGGAGTCTCGCCCTGTTGCCCCGGCTGGAGTGCAGTGGTGCAATCTCCACTCACTGCAAGCTCCGCCACCTCCCGGATTCACGCCATTCTCCTGCCTCAGCCTCCCTAGAAGCTGGGGCTACAGGCGCCCGCTACCACGCCTGGCTAATTTTTTTGTATTTTTAGTAGAGACGGGGTTTCACCGTGTTCGCCAGGGTGGTCTCGATCTCCTGACCTCGTGATACGCCCACCTCGGCCTCCCAAAGTGCTGGGATTACAGGCATGAGCCACCGTGCCTAGCTGAAATTTTATATACTGATGGTAAAAATGTAAAGTGGTACAACCACTTTTGAAAACTGTTTTTTTTTTTTTCTTATCAGGTTAAATATACAACTACTATAAGACTCAGTCACTCCACTTCTAGATTTACTCCAGAAAAAATTAAATTATGTCTACATAAAAACTAATACATGGGGATTTACAACAGTTTTATTTGAAATATCAAATAACTGCAAACAACCAAAATGTTCATCAATAGATGAATGAAAACAATGATATATTCACACAATGAAATACAACGTGGATAAATCTCAGAATAAATTATGCTGAATGAAAGAAGGCAGACAAAAACATATACTCCAAGTTCCCACCTCATCCAAACAAAGCAAACAACACACACCCCCGCACATATTATAATGAGCTGAAACTGGGACATCAAGAAGGTGGAATTGACTAGAGCCAGATCTGCAGGAATCCAAAAGAGGCTGAGTTGCCTTAGCAGAGATGTCTATAGCAACCAACAAATTGAACCTTGGAGCGAGCAACAAGGACAAGGGAAAGGTTGACCAGAAAGCTGAGTCAAGGCTTGCACACAGAGTGAGGTGGTCAAGTTTCCTTCTAGAAGTAGAAACCAGTCTATACTGGGAAACACTTCTCTGCAATTTAGGTCCACAGGGATCTCACCGCCAAGATTAAGCAAAGAGGTAGTAACCAAATTTCACAAAATCCAGAGAAAGCAAAAACCACTAGGATTAAGTGTCAACAGAAACAACAAATAACAGGTTTGATCCCTAAGACATACAGAGTTGGAGATTTTCAAATACATACAAATGTTTCAAATGCATAATTTAAAAAATGATCAATCAACATGAGACTATTAAGAAAAAAAGCATGTAGAAATGTTAATATAACTGTTAAATACATTTATGTATAACTCAATATCTAGTGAAAATAGATGATATAGGAAAAGAAATTATGTGCAATAAGATGAAATACATAAAATAGACATGAATGGATATGAATGATATAATGAGATAGTCTCTTGGCTTGGCTACATCTTGTAAAACTATAGTGACAAATAGTCCCAATATCTCAGTGCCTTGAATCAACCAAATGTAATTTACTGCCCACTCTACAAGTCTATTATGAGCCCTTCGAGGCTATGTTCCCTGTTGTCTTTCTTCTGGGACCCAAGGCTCAAGCTACCACAACTTGGAGCATTGTTGTTCACCCTGGTAAAAGGGGTTCAGGAAGGTTCACAATGGCTGAGAAATGCTCCAGGCTGAAAGCCAATGCACCATTGTAGCCTACATGTCATTAGCTAGCAATAGGCACATGGCCCCAGGCAACCCAAAGAAGCCAGAAAGGGCAACCCTGCTAGTGTTCAGAGTAGTCAGCTGCACACATTTGATGAGCTGGCCTGATGACTGTCACATTTGAACACAGGCCTCATCAGAGTCTTAGAAGGGGAGAGCGGAGAAAACAGAGGTGAGGCAATCTTCAAGAGCTCAACGCTGGAAGTTTTCTATAACTAATAAAGAAAAACAGGATTATACAGATCAACGCATACCATACCAGAGAAGATAAAAAATAAGAAACCTGCCACTAACTACACCGTGTTAAGACTGTAGAATACAGGAAGAAATCTCAAAAATAGCCAGGTAGGAAAAACAGAGGACTTAAACAAACAAAAAAAAGGCAAGATAAATATAGATTTCTCAATATCAACAATGGAAGAAAGAAAACGGTCCAATATTATCTTCAAAAACACGTGAGAGAAAATAACCGTCAACCTAGTATGTGTACAAAGAAAAATATCGTTCAAAGAGTGAAATAAAGATATTCAAATATAATCCAAAAAATGGAAAGAATTTTTAAAAGCATTGCATTCAAAGAAGCAGGTGCTTCATGAAGAAGAAAAATTATCCCAGAAGCAAGATTGAGAGGCAAAAGGAAGCAGTGAGCAAACACTACGCGGCCTTGCACGCAGCTCCTAACAAATGTCATCCATAGAAAGCAGTCACAATTGCTATTTGGTATTAACTTTTTAAAAAGCACAGAACTAAAAATCCTCTGTAGCAGTGGTGTTGGCTCAGGAAGGATGTGTTTGATTTCAGTTTCTCATGTTCTCTTGTTGTTCAGATGGATCCTCCTGGGCCTTGAAGAAAACCCTCCCCCACCAGCACCTTTCAGCCCCTTCTGCAGCCAGGCAGGGCTTGGTAAAGCTCCCTTTTTCCTGTTTGGACTGTGCATCCATTCGTTCTATTCGCCTTGTGCCAGTGAAGGTGAAACTCATCTGGATCCCACACTGTTACTATTCCTCACATGCCTCGGTGACGTCACCTCTCTGAGGTCAAGAGATTTTATTCCCAGTAGAACTCGAAAACTTCCACTCCCACCGGACTGGGATAGACTTACTTCTAATGAATTTTTCCCAGGGCCTGGCACCTGCCTTGCTGCTCTTTACTCTCCAGTTTTCCTTTTCCTGAGGGTTCTCCCTTTGCTGAGGTCACCTCCGTTTCTTTCCCATAGGGGCTTTACTGAGCTCTGTGTCAAAGAGGCAGATTTGGTATATTTTGTTGTATTCAATTTCTTCATGTGTATACAGACACAGTAGTTTGCATAATTGCAAAAGTAAAACCAAGATATTTATCATGCTGTTCCTTTTTAGTCTAAGGTTTCTATTTTCTATTTTCTTTTTGTTTGCTTCTACTCTTCCTCTATCTTTGTGCATCTCTTTGTCTTAACTCTCTTAGAATAACTTCAGTTAATTCATTTGAACCACTTATCTTCTGTGTTTTCTCCCATATTTTCCTAATAAAAGAACACACACACACACACTGAGGAGGTAGCACTGTTTTAAACATTTTCTGCATCTTGCTATTTCATATGTGACAATATCATGTAGAACACCAAAAACTTTGAAGCTTTCTTCAAAGCTTTTTGATGGGAAAAAAAAGACTTTTAACATTGGTTCCAGCTTATTGAATAAAATGTGCATCCACACACACACATCCACACACACACGCTCATATACACACACATCGTTGATGCTGGTTCACAATATGGATCCCCTATGGAATCTCATTTACAGCCCTTCTCGCACTTCTTCAAGACTGGCTCAGGGGCAGGCATTATTTGTTAATATTTCACATGAAAGAACATAAAGGCTTTACAGGAATGGAAATCCATAGACTAAAAACTTATATTCCATTAAGAATTTAATCATCTGATGCATTAATAATAACTTTTTAAGTGTTCATAGATATTTATAGCTGAGAAAACCCTCATGATAAACATGGTAGACACCACACCCCTGGCTTTAGAGATAAGGAATGTGAAGCTCAGCACACATCTAGCAGATCACCTGAAATCACACGGCTAGACAATGTGGAGCTGGGAACTCAACTCAGAAACGTCCTACCATCAACTTGAAGCCTTTCAAATTAATATTTATAAAACTTCTTCTTATTAACTGGACTAACAAAGGATACAACTGTTCTAGGTGTCTTAGTTACTCAACTTCACGCAGCTCAACTCCCAAACTCAAGCTCCAAAAGTTTGCTTGAGTTCTCAAGAGCATAAATTGACTAGACATTTGTATGCATAGGTTATTACATATATGTTTATATATCCACATATATGAAATAATTCTGATGATGAGATGGAATTTTTATTTTTAAATTTAATGAATCTGTAAAAAAACAAATCTAGTCACTAAAAGCCCAGTGTTCTTTGTAAAATTTTGTTAAACTATGTTAAAAGATTCATTTTGTCCTTTACCCTAATGTAAACAAAAAATTCAACCTCTTATTCTGTCCTCTGGCTATTAAACCACCAGCAAAGACAACTGAACTGTCCCAGTCTACTATAAATGATATATTTTAAAAGGTTAGACTCACTTTTAATGAAAAAAGTAAAGTGGCAATTGCAATGCATATAAAAACCACCTCTTTGCCTTGCCACTTTAGGTAGATAAAGGCTTTGTTTCCATGTATGGGCAAGTGCCCTCAACATCTCACCCCATTGCCTCATTCAGGAAGACCCCAGCCAGGCAGAGAGCAGAGAATTTCCCCTCTGCACTGCAGACAAGTGATCTTTTGCACTAAGCCACAGGTGCAGGCAGAAAAGAGAATGGGACAAAGACAAGTCATGAAAGAAGTAAATGGAAGTTAGAAACTTCCTTGCTTTTGTGTTCCTAAAAATAATTTTAAAAAAAAATATGCTAAAGCAAATGAAGCCAGATTTCCTTTGTGGAATGTAATTACCTAAAGAGGACCAGCTTCGCTTCATTCAAAAGAGCTGTTCAAAGGTTCATATCCAAGCACCTCCCCTCCCTCTCTTCCCAAGTTCTTTAAAAGGAATGACTTTCATTAAGGCCTTTTCTGAGATTCTTTCTGGATATACACAACTTATTGCAATGAACCTCAAGCCTTTTTTGAATCTTGAAAGACTGGGTACTACATCACTACAAGGCACCCAACTCTATCATTTTGTTTTTTACTTAAAATATATAGGTTTGATTGTTTTTGTTTTTTGTAGCTGTGGCTGGCATGAAATTCTCACATGCACACCAAGAACTTGGCAAATAATAAGCCTTCAGTATATCCTAGTATTATTTTTTACCCAATAGACAAGAGTGATTATTGCTTTGTCTGTTTGTGGTCAGCACCTACAGAACCACGTCCTAAGGAGAAGACAATGATACATTTATTCCGTAAAGCTAATTGAGTAGCCAAACTAATTTATCCCTTTCTCTGCACCTGATCCCCTTATCAACCCTGTTAATGGGTAGCTTATTTCCACTTAGACCAAATAACTAACTCACATAAAGTTTCAAAAACCTGAACAAGTTTGTATAACTAATAAGTGGTAGAGCTTGGTTCCAAACCAAGGACTTGTCAGAAATTTTTTTCAGCCCATAATGCATCTCACACAGAAAAAAAAAAAACTAATATGCACTCCCTTCCTTCCCTGACCTAGCCAGAATGTTCAAACACTTTCATTAGTAATTTACTTAGTCCTACAGACAGCAAACCTGGTGAGAAACTATGTCACTACTGGCATTCTGTAGGTAAGGAGAGCTAAGAGGTCACAGCCGTTACTCAGCACAGGTTAAACCTATTTTTCTTTGTTTATATCTGAAGCTTCAAACACTTTTGTTTAAAACTATCTTAACATCTGCCCTGTAATCATTTTTGTAATATTGGGTAATCATCTCACCAAAGGGTGTGCCACAGTTGATTCAACCTTTGATATGTGGTTAGGCATTTAGAGAAATTAAAAATGTTTCCTGTGAAGAATTATTAACATATTTGTTATAATACTTGTTTTAATAATTATTATAATAAGTATTATAAATATTATATTAAACATTATAATAATTATTAATCTTCACAGGAGATGTAATTATTAACATATCTGTACATGGTGTTTATTTTGAGATCACTACCTCAGGCAAATGTTTTAGGATCAAATATTGTTAACTCTAGGGTAACCACTAAAAATGTTAAAATAAAAAACTAAATAAGTCAGTAGAGAAGACAAAAGGAAGATATATAAAATGCTTAAGTAAACCTACAGAAGATAAAAAAGACACAAGAAGCAAAAAATTATTAGAACCAGTATAAAATAGCTAGTAAAATAGGGTTAATTCAACCAAATCAATAAATGATTTAAATGTAAATAGTGTGAATAAGCACATTAATTGAAAGACAGAGTTGTCAGATTAGATTTTAATAAAAGCAAGACCTACATTTATGGCATCTATGAAAAACTCACTTTTAATATGAAGGCATAAATAAGTTAAAAGAATGAAGACTGATATACCATAAAAATACTAACAAAAACAAAATAGGAGCTTTGCTATATATTAATATCCAACAAAGTAAACTTCAGAACAAGCAGGATTTATCAGAGAAGAAGATGTATATTATGTAACAATAAAAAGGTAATTTCTACAAGAAAACAAACTAACCCTAAATATAGTTGTACCAAATAACCTAACTTGAAAACACGTGAGGCCAAAACTGGTAGTTCTGAGAGGAGACAGAGAAATCCACAATTATAATTGGAAGGTTCAACATTCTTCTCTGAATATTTGATATGACATCTAATCAAAAATTAGTAAGGATGTAAATAACCTAAACAACATTATCAGTCAAGTTGTCCTGATTGATATTAATAGAATGTTTTACTCAATAAGAGCAGAATACACATTATGTTCAAGTGCAAGTGCACATGGAACATTCACCAAAATAGTATTGGGTTACAAAACAGACCTCAACAAATTTAAAATAATAGAAATTATACAAATAGAATAAAATTAAACTAAAAATCAATAATGACAAAAAATAGCTAGAAATTCTATTAATATTTTGCAATTAAAAAGTACACTGCTGGCCAAGCACGGCGGCTCATGCCTATAATCCCAGCACTTTGGGAGGCTGAGGTGGGTGGATCACCTGAGGTCAGGAGTTCAAGACCATCCTGGGCAACAAGGTGAAACGCCATCTCTATTAAAAATACAGAAATTAGCTGGGTACGGTGGTGTGTGGCTGTAATCCCAGCTAGTCAGGAGGCTGAGGCAGGAGAATTGCTTGAGCCCGAGGGGCGGAGGCTGCAGTGAGCCAAGATTGTGCCATTGTACTCTAGCCCGGGTGACAGAGCAAGACTCCAAAATAATAATAATAATAAACATAATCCATGGGTCAAAAAAAGACTCAAGGGAAATTTAAAAAAATACTTTGAATTTAATGAAAATGAAGCACCACATGTTGAATTATGCAAAATGCAATTACAAAGTGTTTAGCAAGAAACATACAGTTTTAAGTGCTTTTATTAGAAAAGAATAAAGTCAGGGCCAGACACAGTGACTCATGCCTGTAATTCCAACTCTTTGGGAGGCTGAAGTGAGCAGATGGCTTGAGTCCAGGAGTTCGAGACCAGCCTCAGAAACATAGTGAGACACCATCTCTATAAAAAATACAAAAAAATACAAAAAAAAAAAAAAAATTGCCAGGCATGGTGAGCCCTCATCTGTAGTCCCAGCTACTCAGGTGACTGTGGTGGGAGGATTACCTGAGCTCGGAAGTCAAGACTGCAGTGAGCCATGATCGAACCACTGCACTCCAGCCTGGGCAATGAAGTGAGACCCTGTCTCAAACAAAAAACATTTTTTTAATTTTTAAAAAATTTTTAAAAAGAAAGAAAAGAAAACACCAGGCTGGGTGCAGTGGCTCATGTCTGTAATCCTAATACTTTGGAACACTGAAGCAGAGGATCACTTGGGCCCAGGAATTTGAGGCCAGCCTGGACAACATAATGAAACTCCATCTCTACAATCAATCGATCAAACAATAAATAAAGTTAGCCAGGCAGGGTGGTGCAGGTCTGTCATCCCAACTACTTGGGAGGCTGAGGTGGGAGGATCACTGGAACCTGGGAGGTCTAGGTTGCCGTGAGCCATAATCATGTTACTACATGCCAGCCGGGGTGACAGCGTGAGACCCTGTCTAAAAAGAAAAAGAGAGAAAGAAAAGAAAAGAGATACAGAAAAACAATAGAAAACATCAATAAAACAAAGCTGGTTATTTAATTTTATGAACTTTAAAGAAGACTGGTCCAGAAAAAAAGACAGAAAACAGAGAAAGCACAAAATAACAATATCAGAAACGAGTGGGATCGTATCACTACTGAACTCACAGACATTGAAAGAAAAATAGGAAACTATACAAACAACCATATGCTATCAATTTGGAAACATTGATGGAATAGCCCAATTTCTTTCAAATCATAAATTGCCAAAGTTCACTAAGAAAGAAATAGATAACCTGGAGCTATATATACACACACATACAAGTGCTCTTCAATTAATGACGAAGTTACTTCTTGAAAAACCATCATAAGTTGAAAATATCCTGTCAAAAATGGATTAAATACATCTGTTTTAGTCCGTCTTGTACTGCTGTAAAGAAATACCCGAGACTGGGTAATTTATAAAGGAAAGAGGTTTGATTGACTCACAGTTCCGCATGGCTGAGGAGGCCTCAGGAAACTTACAATCATGGCGGGAGGCAAAGGAGAGGCAAGTACCGTCATCACAAGGTGGCAGGAGAGAGCGAGCGAGGAAGTGCTACACTTTAAAACCATCGGTTTTCGTGAGAAGTTACTATCAGAACAGCGTGGGGGAAACCACCCCCATGATCCACCGTTTTTTTTCCTCTGGATACATGAGGATACAGGTTCCTCACTCGACACGTGGGGATAACAATTTGAGATTAGATTTGGGTAGAGATACAAAGCCAAACCATATCAACATCTAACCTAACAAACAGCTATTATTCCTTAGCCTAGCCTATCTTAAATATGCTCAGGAACACTTACATTGGCTTATGGGTGAGCAAAGTCATCTAACACAAAAACTATTTTGTAATGAAGTGTTGAATATCACAAGTAATTTATTGAATACTGTTCTGAAGGTGAAAAGCAGAAAGGTTGTATGGGTTATCAAACTACGGCTTCTAATGAATATGTATCATGTTTCCACCATCGCAGAGTTGAAAATCATAAATTGACCCATCGTCATTTGAGGACTGTCTGTATTTTATTTATTGCTCGTGCGAGTTCAAAATTATACAGCCATTTTGAAAATAATCTGAGAGTTTTTTACAAAGGCAAACATACACTTACCATAGTATTCAACAATCTCTCATAATATTTACTCAAGAAGAGAAAAATTTATATTCATACAAAAAACATGTACACAAAAGCTTATAGCAGCTTTATTTATATTCATAATTACCAAAATATTCATATTCATAATTCCCAAAATATGGAAACAACCCAGATATTCTTCAATAGATGAATGGGTAAACAAGATGTGTGCATTCACACAATGCAATATCAGCAATCAAAGAAGAACTATTGCTTGATGCACAGCGGATGAATCTTAAACGAGTTTTGTTAACTGGAAGAAGACAAATTTAAAAGGTTAAATATCATGTAATTCAATTTTCATGGCCTTCTGGAAAGAGCTGTAGGGACCAGAAACAGATGAGTGATCATCAGGGATTGGATTATAAAAGGGCTGCATAGGGAATTTTAGGGTGATGGAACTTTTCCATATGGCACCATATTAATTGACACATGACAATGTTTTTTTCAAAATTCACAAGCTCTATACCACAAAAACTTAAATGTATACAAATGTAAAACAATCAACTAGTATGTCATGGGGAACCAAGGTTGTATGGCATAACTGCACTAAATGGGTTGGGAGAAAGTTTGGATTATGATGTTTGGCAATGTACTATAAGTCTACAGACAAAAAACATTATATTCAAACACTTTAGATAGTAAATTTGTTTCACACTGAAATATTTGTTAGCAATTCTGAAACAACTTTACATGTAGACTAGATTGAAAAAATTAGCAAATATAGTGTAGGTAATGAGAATGATGCTTTTTACTGTCAGACCAAGAAGTCATAAATAAGCAGGAGGGAATTTAGAATGAAGCTGCAGTAATGTACTGGAGTTAGGTTTGTCAGTATGAACTCATATGTACACAGACACACACACACACAGAGACAAATAGATATAGATGTGTGCACATGTGTGAGTTAACAAAGAGGAAGGGAGGGAGGGAGGCAGGAAGAAAAGGTGGGAGAGAGAAAGACAGAGATGATTCCAATTAATAATTGTAGAAGGAATGAGGGAAATAGGAATTTGTCATTAGAACATTTTCACAATAATTACTTCAGGCAAGAACCACTGATGATACAAAAGTGAGTGGGTGAGATTTTAAGGGGAAACAGGATATTTGCATAACCTCTAAGTATCTTCCCCCAAATACTCATCAATTACTTTTGATGATTTTAATATATGCTAAGAGTTTAAGAAATTCTTTGTGACTCCTCCATCTTCCTAGAAGGTAGGATTAATTCCTCACTCCTTGAGTGGGGCTGGACTTAGTGGCTCTAATGAACAGATACAGAAAGGGGACAATGGTCACATGACAGTGGAGGAACCCAGCTGACCATGCCTCAGCCACGTGATCCAAGCAAACATAACAGTAATAACCTATGTCAACATTGTGCACCCGCGACGTGACATGATGAGAAGGACACATTCATCTCTGTGATCTTCTTCCCAAATCCATAACCCTGGTCTAAATCATCAGAAAACGCCAGACAAATCAAAATTAGGAACATTCTACAACATACCCGACCAGTATTTTTCAACAATGCCACGGCCATGGCAGGTAAGCACAGGCCGAGGTTCTACCACAGAAAGAAGGAAACTAAGGTGACTTGAAAACAAATGCAATGAGGGACCCTAGTTCAGATACTAGGGACATTAGTGGAAAAAATTACTGAAATTAGAATAAAGCCTGCAATGCAATTATTAATATTTTACCAATTAATCATTTCTTGATTTCGATCAATATTGCAAGGTAACCATGGTAATGTGAGATGTTAACTACAGAGGAAGATGTATGACAGATATGTGGAAACCTTCCATACTGTCTTTGCAACACTTCTGTACATCTAAAATGATCTCAGAATAAAAATATTTTAAAGTATTTTGCAAATTTTGTAGGTAAAATAAGGAAAGTATTGTTCTTAAAACTGTTATGCATTTGGAAAGCTTTTATATGTTTGCTGTTGAATTTCTACTTTTGTAAAATATTTGCTCTACCAGCATTTTTCCTATCTATCCACTTACTACTTGTGATTGAGATGAGCTTATGTTAAGGATGAGAGAACACAGACCCATGAATGAGAAGATTCCAGTCCTAGCTCCGTCACTTAAATGACTGTAAGATTTTGGGTGTGGTACTTGATTGTTCAGACTGTTTCCTAATCTGTTAAGTGAAAAGAGCTGTTTCTATCTCATCAGATAATTATGGAGACCAAACTTAAGAACTACATTTTTAATATTAAAGTATCTTAATTATATTTACATTAAATACTTCAAATTTTATATTAAATTTATAGTGTCTTATATTGTCATTTAAATTTATATTAAAATATATTAAAATTTATATTTAAATATGTGAAATATTATAATGTAAAGTCCACTGCTAATGACATAGGTTATAGAATTTGGAAATGCATACTGTATGATACACGCTTGGCTTACAGAATAGGGAACAATGTTTTCCAAGTATACTCCCTGGAGGCTCAGTGGCCCACAGTGGCCACCAGGAGCTCCAGTGCACAATGGGATGTGATCCTCCTTTAGAATATTCCAGAGTACATTGGTGTGCTAAATGCTCTGCAAATTCCACTGGAGACAAGCCTACTTAATATTACTTAATCCAGCATTCTCTCAAACTCCTGATCTCCAGTGATTCACCTGTCTTGGCCTCCCAAAGTGCTGGGATTACAGGCATGAGACACCGCGCCCAGCTCAAGCCAGCATTCCCTAAACTTTGTGGACTAGGATACTTCATTAGCATCTCCCAGCCCTACAGTTCTAAATCCTTGGTTAGTCTGCAAGAGAGAAGAGGCAGAGCATGAAGGAATGACAGCAGATGTGTGTAGGGGGAACTGGAAAGCCGTTTCTTGGAAGTGGAGGTTACGTAATTACTTTGGCAGAAGTTAAGTCTGGTTAAAAAAAAAAAAAAAATCATAGAGGAAGAAGTTACCTCTGGACTGAGAAAGACTTCAGACACCAACTCATGACCTTAGGGGGCGGCACCAATAAGAAGATACGGTGGGCAAAACCACAACAATTCTGCATAAATTGCTTGACATCTCCAAGTTCTACACGTATTCTTACTCCTAGCAATGCCTGGTCTCCCCTGCCTTAACTAACACTCTCTGGGGCATATTATTTTTTAGAGCTTAACTCTATAGATTTCTGCTGTCTCCCAAATGCAAGTTACATCTTCCATGATGTCTCTCCCAACAGATTCATCAGCAGAAACTATTTTTTTTTACTTTATAGGTTTGTTTGTGTCTGATATATTTGATAGTTCCAGGAAAATCTAGTTGTTTTCAAATCTATGAACTTTTGTATAAATGTTCCCTTGAGCACCAAAGCTTTTTTTATGTTCTTAAAAAAAAAAAAAAAAGGCACTCACTTGCTAATATGAGTCTGGAAATGAGGCATTTTTAAGATCTATGTTGTTTTTGGGAAAGGGTAGACTGCATAACACTGAGCGTAAGTAGATTAACTGTACTAGGTAAATTTCTGGGAAACAGACCACCAGAACTGTCTATGAAGCAAGAAGCTTGACTTAATATTTCATATTAGGATAACCAAATGTTAGAAGAAAATAAAAACTTTTAATTTCCCAATGATTTGAAGATGAGAATTTAAAATCATTTAAATTAATATTTTATACACACTTTACCTTTCTCATCATGACATTTCACCTGAATCTTCCTGTGTTAGGACAGGTGTGAGCAATGTATCAATTGGCGAGTGAACAGTCTCCCAACAAGTACACAACTAGCTTGATCGCTGAGTGTGGTTGCACAGGCTTCATGACCAGAGGCCTCTGGCCTGGGAGTTCACACACCCATTAAGAAGCCCATTGAACTTGTGAAAGTTTGTGGCTAGGTCAGAGCATCTGAATTTAAGTCAAGCTCTGCACCCTCAAGTGTGAGGCATGGGGTCATTTATTAGCCTTTCTGAGCCTCAGCTTCTGTATCTGTACAATAGAAATAACTGCCCATACCTCACTGGATTGTTGGGAGGGCTGGGAGGAAAATGAAGAATTTGGTAAACTAAACTGCAAAGCCTCTGATCCTTATTTCTGAAGAACGACCACTTTCTATAACTATCCTTACCTTGTTTGGAGCCAAGGAGTAAATTTCTTTACTTCTGGAAAGGTAGAAAAGGAGAACTGGGTCAAGCACTGTCCACTGGGATAGGGGCTGGGATTTGGGTTGAGGGAGGGAATTCTTGGGAGGGTTTAGGTAACTAGAAGGTGCTGGGGAGAGCTGTCAGGTAATGGCATCAGAGGGAATGTGCCTTAGAAACTGAGAAAGCTTGAGCTCCAGGAGTCCAGTGAAGATGTGTCTGGCCTCAAAACACCACATTCAGAAGTTTCTCTAAGGATGACAGGAGCTATGGTGAAGCTGGATGTTGAACATTTTAGGGAGGACAGGATCGTGTGACAGCGGATTACTGAGCAGCTTATCAAGTTGCAGACCTGGAAAACTGTCATTTGCAAAGGTTCCTTCCAAGACCCTGAGAGGGGTCCTAGCAATGTGAACATTTATTATACATTTGCTGATTTTGCAAAATTTTCAAAAGTTATCTATTTTGATTGCATTTGATCAGGGACACATTCTCCTTTGGCCCTGAGGCTCCTCCTGCAGACTCTGTAGGGTCAGTTGCACTGCTAGGACTGAGGACATTTGGGGGTCTGAGTGGAAAGGGAGGGAGATACATATCAACTCAGTTTACTGGGATAGCTGTGTAGTTCTCAGTCATTGACACATACAACTAGATTACTTCCAGTTAACCCAAAGTAGAAATGGCTCTTCCAAATCTATCTTGTACCCTCAGAGCCTCTCACCAGGTATCTGTACCCAAAAATCAAAACTGGAAGTCACACAGTGACTTGACCATTTCTAAGGTGCCTCACTGACATCCATGCCAAATAGAGAACAGAGGTGTGAAATGTCCAGAGCAGAAACAGGAAGCGAGTCCGGAACACAAGCTTTGCTTTCTGGACACTGGACATAAAGCTTTGTGCTCCTTTGACTACAAGTTCTCCCCTTCTGAGGAACAGACTCAGTTACGCAGGGGATACGAATATAAACACACACTTCTTATTCTCTTTTTAATGGGAGCCTCGTGCTTCTCGATTGTAGGTTCAAACCTGCAGTGTTACCTCCACCAGGTAGATCTGTGTGTTAGGCCAGCGTTTCATACAACCGAATATATCAAAATGTGCCTCAAATACCTGACAAGTCTTATTTGAATGAAATCTGGCATTTCCAGGTGGGACCACAGGCAAAGCTGTTCCCAAAACATCAGCCCAGAAAAAACCTGAGAAGCCAGGGCACCAGCAACAAACTCCTACCCAGGCTGTGACAAGTCGCAATGTCCAGGATAAGAGTAATTTCTTTATTTCTTTCTTTCTTTTTTTTTTTTTTTTTCAGACAGGTCTTTGTCACCCAGGCTTGAGTGCAGTGGCAGGGTCAAAAGCTCATTGCAGCCTCAATCTCCTGGGCTCAAATGTTCTTCCCACCTCAACTGGGACTACCGCATGTACCACCACATATGGATTTTTTTAAATAGAGACAAGGTCTTGCTATGGTGCCTAGGCTGGTTTTGAACTCCTGAGCTCAAGCAGTAGTCCCACCTCAGCCTCCCAAAGTGCTGGGATTACAGCGTGCCCCCAGCCCAAGAATACTTTAATAATACAATTATGTGGTGCAAAACAGCACAGTAGTATATAACAATATGGTTTAATTGTTAATATGTTGAGACTCGTTTCTTTATTCTAAAAATTATTGATCGTGCAAATTCAAAGTATTCTTTTTTTTAATTAATTTATTATTATTATACTTTAAGTTGTAGGGTACATGTGCATAACGTGCAGGTTTGTTACATATGTATACTTGTGCCATGTTGGTGTGCTGCACCCATCAACTCGTCATTTACATCAGGTATAACTCCCAATGCAATCCCTCCCCCCTCCCCCCTCCCCCCTCCCCATGATAGGCCCCGGTGTGTGATGTTCCCCTTCCTGAGTCCAAGTGATCTCATTGTTCCGTTCCCACCTATGAGTGAGAACATGCGGTGTTTGGTTTTCTGTTCTTGTGATAGTTTGCTCAGAATGATGGTTTCCAGCTGCATCCATGTCCCTACAAAGGACACAAACTCATCCTTTTTGATGGCTGCATAGTATTCCATGGTGTATATGTGCCACATTTTCTTAATCCAATCTGTCACTGATGGACATTTGGGTTGATTCCAAGTCTTTGCTATTGTGAATAGTGTCGCAATAAACATACGTGTGCATGTGTCTTTATAGCAGCATTATTTATAATCCTTTGGGTATATACCCAGTAATGGGATGGCTGGGTCATATGGTACATCTAGTACTAGATCCTTGAGGAATCGCCATACTGTTTTCCATAATGGTTGAACTAGTTTACAATCCCACCAACAGTGTAAAAGTGTTCCTATTTCTCCACATCCTCTCCAGCACCTGTTGTTTCCTGACTTTTTAATGATTGCCATTCTAACTGGTGTGAGATGGTATCTCATAGTGGTTTTGATTTGCATTTCTCTGATGGCCAGTGATGATGAGCATTTTTTCATGTGTGTGTTGGCTGTATGAATGTCTTCTTTTGAGAAATGTCTGTTCATATCCTTTGCCCACTTTTTGATGGGGTTGTTTGTTTTTTTCTTGTAAATTTGTTTGAGTTCTTTGTAGGTTCTGGATATTAGCCCTTTGTCAGATGAGTAGATTGCAAAAATTTTCTCCCATTCTGTAGGTTGCCTGTTCACTCTGATGGTAGTTTCTTTTGCTGTGCAGAAGCTCTTTAATTTAATGAGATCCCATTTGTCAATTTTGGCTTTTGCTGCTGTTGCTTTTGGTGTTTTAGACATGAAGTCTTTGCCCATGCCTATGTCCTGAATGGTACTACCTAGGTTTTCCTCTAGGATTTTTATGGTATTAGGTCTAACATTTAAGTCTCTAATCCATCTTGAATTAATTTTCGTATAAGGAGTAAGGAAAGGATCCAGTTTCAGCTTTCTACTTATGGCTAGCCAATTTTCTCAAAGTATTCTTACTAAAGGAAAATGAGCTGAAAAAAGCATTTATGGTATTTGTCAGGTTTTTAAAATTTGTTGTGATTTCTTCCCTCATTCTAAATAAATACTCTAATTTGCACCTAATTCTAAGTTTGCAGTTCTGTTTTTGTAATTGTGTAACGTTTTTAAGAGGATTTTTCTTAAGAGGATATTTTTTAAGAGGATTGCAGAAGCTTCAGGCCCTACAAAACCTGATCAGCCCATAGGCTCCTAAAGGCAGGGGCAAGCTCAAGTCCACATAGTAAGTCTGGATCAATTAAAAACCGGGCAAAAGCTGACATGAAAAATTTGGGCTGAGAAACCAGGAGTTAGAACTCTAATCCCTGGACAGAGTACTGCATGGAAGAAACATGGAGGCAGGTCATGAGGCAGAGCACCACGACCCCAGCCTGCTGAGCATGGATGGCTCTCTCTGATCATCCTCCCAGATTACTACGACCTCCTCTGAGAACCCAGAGGGAGAGGGGTCCTGAATAGGTGTGCCTGCAATTGGGGAAATCTGCAAGCAGCCCAGGGAGGGCACCTGTATTAGTCTGCTGGGGCTGCCTTCACAAAATCCTACTGCCTGGGTAGCTGAAACAACAGAAACTAGTTCTCACAGTTCTGGAGCCCAGAAGTCCAAGATCAAGGTGTCAGCAGGGTTGGTTTCTCCTGAGGTTTCTTTTCTCGGCCTGGCCCCATCTCCCTGGGCTCAGGGTCATCTCTCAGGATGGCCAGGAAGCAGGAAACCCGCTGACTGGACTAACATTTTAACAGGAGCATGAGTCTCTGGTTCAGGAAAGGAGCCGACTGGTATAACCACCTGCACGTGTTTCTGTAATGATCTGTCTCCCCTTTGCAAATTTCTTAGCCCTTGCTTCATTGTGCCCTTTATTCTGCTCTGTTCCCACCTTGCTGCAGAAAGCCCTGGAGTGTAGGGCCATGCAGGTCCACAGATCCCAGGCCCAGCTTCACAAAATTCACTGGGTCCCAGGAAAATGTAGAAACTTGGTCTCTCAGAGGACCACACCTGGGGACAGACATGAGCAGCTCCCTAGCTGGACAGACAGGGTTATGGGGGCCTGTTAAACTTACCCAGTGCAGAGGTGGCTGAAGAGGGCCTGTACTAGTTAGCAAGGTGTTCACCCAACAGCCAGAGTAAAAAATCATTTAATCCACAAGATATTGCTTATAGTAGGCAAAAGCATCGTTAGCGGGCCAAAATTAGTTCCAGCCCTATGTTCATTCCCACATAACAAAGCTTTAAAGTAAGCTCTGAAAGAATCAGACTATGTCTGTTAATTTACTACATCCTGGGATAAGCCTCAAAAATCATTATAGCAACAAAACTTACTCAGCATTCAGCACCCCACAATGTAAAATTCACAGTGTTCCATATCTAATAAAAACTTACCGGCCGGGGCGGTGGCTCACATCTGTAATCCCAGCACTTTGGGAGGACTATGCGGGTGGATCACCTGAAGTCAGGAGTTCAAGACCAGCCTGGCCAATATGGCGAAACCCCATCTCTACTTAAAAAAAAAAAAAAAAAGTACAAAATTCAGTGGGTGTGGTGGCATATGCCTGTAGTCCCAGCTACTTGAGAGGCTGAGACAGAACTTGAACCCAGGAGGCGGAGGCTCTAGTGAGCCAAGAATGCACAAACAACAACAACAAAAAAAACTTACCAAGTATGTAAAGTTTATGTATTACCCAGTGTATGTGCATTTTATTAAAAATACTTGCCTTAAAAATATTCTAAACACTCTTTTTAAGACTGGTTATCTGCAGATCTTCACTCCCAGGAGAGGCTGGGGGTAAGAAAGGAGGAGAGGAAGGGAGGGGAGGGCCAAGCATTTTAGCCCCAGGTCCAAACTAGACTAAACAAAAATAGACTTTCCTTAATTCACCTCCAGTCCATGCCCTGTTATCCGTAAATAAAGACAATAAATTAACTAAAGGAAAAAGTCAGAAGTGTCATCAAGGGAGTCCCATGCAATCACACATGAATGGGGTCAATTTCCCTGTGCAAAACCCTGTGACCCAAAAGTGTGGAAAACTGTTGAGAAACTGCATGCTTTTTTATTTCAGAATGTTCTTTTTTCATCCTATAATTACTTAAAATAGGTCAATCCCTTGACATTGATTAAAGATGGTAGGTTTCAGCATCCTTGGTGGGCAGATGCACATGATGACCCAGTGTTGGAGCACACTGTCCTACAGCACGCTCTGTCCATGCCATGCTGGGTTGGTGCTTTATGGACATTCTGGTGTTTGAAACATACAAAGCTCAGTATTTTCAACATTTTAATGCTAGCTTATAAAGTTTCACATCGACTCACTTTTTACAATGGAGAAACATTATTTTGGATGCAAACTTGAAATTAAATAATTTGATAGTGCTGTGATTACCAGCAGAAGCTCTGCTCCACATGGCCTGGATTCTGGTCTCAACTGGAAGCTCACCTATTTGTGACAGTAACCAAGGTGCTAGGGCTCAGTGTTGTCACTTCTAAAATTGGGGAAATAATAGTAATTATCTCACAGACCTGCTGTAAGAATTCAATATTTTAATATTTTTAAATTGCCTAGGACAGTACCTAAGACATAATAAGTCCTATATAAATGTTTGTTACAAAGAAAGTAAACTGGAATAATTATTTAAATAGTCTGTAGAATGACTTAAACCAATGCATAATTGTTACAAAATAGCTTTCTCATAGGTTAATTATGTAGAAAACTAGTATGCAAGTTTTCCCACCTTCATTCTAAATAATACCAGGAATTTATTCAAATAATACCAGTAATTTTCAAAACTTGACTGAAAATAGCCATACCAAAAAAAAAATGTCTAGGAGTTAAAAATAAATGTGCAAAATCTATCGATACAAATGTAGCCTTGCTCCAGTGAAAAACTTAATGTTCTTCAAAGAGAGGTCCCACATCATGAAAAGGCCAATTCTATCTAGCTTGATTGTCATATTTAATGCACTCTCAGTGACAACCACCACCACCATCACCACCACAAAAAATGAGCAGCACACTTTAAACTTCAGTAAGCAAAAGAAATCCGGAAGAGGTAGAATCCTGAAAAGCAGGAGAGAGCTCTACAGAGGCACTGGGCTTACTAGGTAGTCAAAAATACTGTAAAGATAGTAATTTAAATACATTAACAGTCACATATGAAAAGACCTACAAAATAGTGGAACTGAAGTCTAGAAATAGAATCAGATACATATGAAAATGTGTTATGTGGTAAAATCAGTATATCAGATCTGTGAGGGTAAATACTGACTTCTTACATGTGAGTACTGCAGCCAACAGCATGCAGGAGACAGGTCAGCAGGACAGCCTCTCACTTGCCCAGAGCCAATAGAACACCTGCAAATGGAAGGTGTACTCGGTGTATGAGGGCTCACGCCTGCCTTGTCTTCTAGTCTACAGGATTTTTGTACCTGGAGGGGCCACCAAGCCTGCATGTCTAAGGTAGACCTCCCCAAATGTCTTCCTTGAGACCATGCTCCAGGCCCGGGGGGCCACACTGGCACACTGTGATGTGGGGAGCTGACTCAGTGGGAACCACCCACTTCCCTGTAAAAGGCCCAGATAGACTCGGGACCACTCAGGCAGGGAGCTCTAAGGCCCTCTGATCTTGCAATGTGGTCGTCTAGGCTCCGGGGCAGGACACAACTTCGGTCCAGTGGAGTCCTGGCTTTGAGGCAGCATCATGCCCAGGCCATGTGCATGCTTAATATTCCTTCTGTGGGTGCTCTTAGCAGAAGAAACATCTATCATGTGTTGAACTTGTTCTCTGATGAAGAGGAGAACTTGATGGAGCTAAAAATCTTGGAAAAATGGTTCCAAGATTCCAGATGTGGGTATTGGGTGCTAGAGTCAACTTTCTAGGAATAACACTATTATGACCTTTTGGTTACACAAAAGTCAGATGCAGACCATTCTGGAAAACAGAGAGCTTGAGGCCATATGATTCTAGGATCTAAGCTGTTCTCACAACACTGGTTTAGAGCTCAGTGGAATAATGCAACACTGATTTTCTTTAAAATCAGAGTCACAGTTCTGCAGTCTGTTTCCCTTCAGAAATCGTTGCCTTTCAAAATGTTTTCTCACTGGAAAGTCCCTGAAAAGCATTTCCCCCAGGATGTTTTTCAGCAGGTGTCTCAGTCCATTCAGGTTGCCATAGCAAAGTACTAAAGATTGGGTGGCTTAAACGACAGATGTTTGTTTCCCACAGTTTGGGAGGCTGGAAGTCCTTGGTCATGTGCCAGCATGGTCGGGTTTTTGGTGAGGGCTCTTGTCTTGGTTTGCACATGACCACCTGCATGCATTGTCCTCACATGGCAGAGAGAGAGAGAAAAAGAGAGAGAGAGAGAGACAGAGAGAGAGCCCACACTCTGGCTTCTCTTCTTATAAGGCCACTAATCCCATCACTGAGGCTCCACCTCATGACCTCCTCTATGCCAATCGCCTCCCAAAGTCCCACCTCCACGGTCCCACACATCATGGGCTAGGGCTTCAACAGATGAATTGTTAGTAGACTCAAGCATCCAGTGCATAGCAGCAGGCATGCTGAATGTGTGTACATGCCCGAGTACACAGGGGACTGGGAGCAGGAACAAGAAGGCAGGATGGAGGGGAAAACTTGTTCTCTATCAAACCTCACATGAGGCATATGCTGGTACACTGTGAATGCATCTGTGCTATTGCACTGGGAAGACTGAAACGAGAACACTCCCCCTCCCTGTCGTGTGGAACTTGGAAGAAGGTCTGAGGGGAAAAGAATCTAACAAGGAGAGTACTGCTTTTTTTCTGCGGACCTCAAGTTTTTAGGGTTCTGTATTTTGAGTAGAAGGAGACAGATTTTCAGGCTTTTCTTTCGGGGAAGGAAAACTGGTTCCTGTTCCCCCAGGCAGGTCAGATTCTGGCCTTAGAAGTGTTCCCTAGGGGCCGGTGGGTGGGGTGGCTCACGCCTGTAATCCCAGCAATTTGAGAGGCTGAGGTGGGAGGATCACAAGGTCAGGAGTTTGAGACCAGCCTGGCCAATATGATGAAACCCTGTCTCTACTAAAAATACAAAAATTAGCCAGGCCTGATGGTGGGCACCTGTAGTCCCAGCTACTCGAGAGGCTAAGGCAGGAGAATCGCTTGAACCAGGGAGGCAGAGGTTGCAGTGAGCCCAGATCTTGCTATTACACTCCAGCCTGGGCAACAGAGTGAATCTCTGTCTCAAAAAATATATAAAAAACAAAAAATAAGAAGTGTTCTGTAGGAGAATGCTGTGGTGCTGAAAGGGATAATGTCTGATCTTGGCTTCTCAGCTAGAATTTCCCTCCCAAATCCTTACTGAGTGTGGCCACATGTTACCACCTGTCCTCTCTAATGAAACGTGCTGCAGCACTTCCCTGGGGACAGCAGTAAGGGAAGGCAACAGTGTCCTAGGTCAGCAAGAAGGCATGTGTAGAGTATCACCTGGATCCCAAGAAAGCCATAGCAAAATGTCTGAATACTCAATGCCAAATCCCCAAGCCCTAAATTCCAGATTCCGTTTATCAAATGAGGAGAAATCCGTCTTTTTTATCTTTACCGCATTGACTTTTGTTGACAGGAGGAGTCTAACTGACTTGGAACACTGGAGAAACATTTGGTTAATATGTAAATTCTCAAAAACTCTCAGGGAAGAAAGTGAACAAAAGAAGGTTTTTCCTCAAATGTCTGGCTCTTCAAAGTCTTCGTGCTTCGAAGGACTTGGACAGAAATGGGGAAAAAGGACAAATCTGAGATGTTCTAATCATGCAATTGTCAAAGGCTTTCAACATTCAGACTTCTTTATCATTACACATGATCTAACCCAATAATGAATTATTCAGAACCTTGAATGTTAGCAGAAAGATTTCATGTTTTTGCAACTTCAGAAATGAGGAGAGACACTGAATATTATTGTGCAAAGAGTTATGCAAAATGATAGTTGAGTAAAAGTACAAGTACAGGAAAAATTAATGGTGGGAAGCCCTAAGAAATCTAGAGTGATGTAGGTTTAAACTAAGCTGTATTCAGGGAGAAAGAAAAGCAATGGTGAATTGGCATGTGTGAGTGAAGAACTGACAACCTTAACTGAATGGGTGCACTTTAAAAGAGAAAAAGAGAGAGAGATTGAGATTTGGGGTTTGAGACTTGCTATAGGCTTAGCTATATTGTCAGTGGCCAATACATGTGTGTGCAATGAATAAAACAGTGAAAATAAATGCACTTCTGTAAGCAACATCTTGGAAATGAGCAGGCCATATTGAATGAGGGGCAAAATACCTGTGTCTTTTATGAGTGTCTACAGGATTCTAGATAATCAGCATTATTGAATTATGTGACTTGGGTTTGAATTTTGCTGGGCCTTTTACGAGTTGTGAAATATAAGACAAGTTATTTAATCTTAAGCTTCTGTCCATCTTCTATGAAACTAGTAATGGCACCTGCCTTATAGATTATGGGGATTCAGTGGCCTGATATGTGTACAGGGATTGTCACATGTCTCAAAAATATTCTTATCCTTATTGTCATCAACCCTCTCATTGTCATTGGCCTTACTATCATTAGGTGCCACTCTGGTCACCCCTTAACTCCTCAGTTCACCCCTTGTTGAGAATTCAATCCAGAAAAAAAGTATTACTAACCCAGACATGAATATTTCCATCTGGCCCTCACTTTTAAACATTGAAATAAGCATGCAATTGAAAAAATTGTTTAAAGTATCCTAAGAAGAATAAATAATAACACCTACAGAAAATGTGTCTAGATGGGAATTTCATTCATCTAAGATCAACTCAGAAAGCAAATTCTTCCATTTGCTTTTGGTCTTACCATTTCCAAGTCATTCTGGCTGAAGCTTTCGATGCCAAAACCCACATCAAAGCAGACAGAAGAAAGCAGAGGCCCGCAGGAAATAAGAGCAGCTCCGGGTCATCTCTTTCCAGGGCTGACAGCCCATCTTGTTCACATTCACAGCATATTTCTTAGAGCAGACACCCAATTAGAATATGGAGTCCAGACAATGGAAAATGTAATAATTTTGCACTCCCTGTCATTGCTTAAGGGTTGCAAGAGCGTCTATGGTTTCCTCAAATATAACCTGAGATTACTGTCTTGGGGGAACTCTCTCTCCAGGAGCTCTGTGAGAAAAGGCCTCTTCAAAAGAGAAATCAACACTTTCAGGCCTGAAATAAACTTCTGATCACATTCACTCCAATTACAATGCAAGCTGCTAAATAGAATTCCTTTGAGAAAAATGGGTACAGAGATGTTTCTGTATAAATGTAATTACCTCAATTTATTTAAAGGATGCAAAAAAGAAATAATCTATACTTTAAGCGACAAAGCTTTGCAAATTGCATACCTACCACTACATGAAGTACCCTCCAAGCATGTTGGCTGCCTGGGCTCGGACTGCACAGACCCTAACATGAAATAGCCAAGGTCAGGGTGCATTAGAGGTGAAAGATTCCACACTTAGCTTCCTGCTTTTGGTGCCACACAAATGAACTTCAAGGCTGATGGAGTCTTAAAAGACCTGTAGAGGAAACAAGAACTTTAATAACTGTCATCACGTTTATACACAATGGAAGAAGAATAATATAATTAATAAAATCAAGTCACTATAAAATCAGAAAGACTCCCTGGGCTTATGCTACCATTGACAGATTTGCTCACTCATTCAAAGATTCATTCATTAAAAATTGTTCCCAGCAGCTGATTACATGAGTGTCAATGGGCTGTAAAGACAAAGAGATAAGCACAAGGAATACCAGATCATTTGCACTCCCTGGGGTATGCATGAATGTATCAGTATATGGATTATTGCATGCCATGTGAGTGCAAATAGGGGAGAGTGGTTATTTCTCCTCCATCAGTGGGTGACGTGAGGTGCCTTTGGAAAGAGTTTGTGGCCCCGCGCGCAGGCAGAAGGAAGTCCCTGCTCCCCACTCCTTTGCATCACGAGATTCTGAGCCACAGGCTGTGGTTGGTGGACTTGATTCTCAGAGATCTCTTTGTAATTATGAATGCTGCAAATATTTTCTTGGCTTATCACGTGATTTTTGGCTTAATTTATGCTGTGCTCCAGCTAAGGTGCTTTCCTCATGGATTGAACCCTGGATGTTCTGATGCTTGCTGTGATAACAGGCAACAGAAGTGAGGCAGGTTTCTGAACTAGTCCACTCAGAGCTACATTCTCCAATGTGAAGTCAACAGCCGCATGAGCCCAGATTGAGAAGTGCTGTAAGTGTAAACCATAAACCAGATTGTAATGACATGGCACAAAAAGAGTAAAATATTTCAATATTTTCGTACTGATTACAGGTTGAAATTATAATATATTGGATATACTAAATTAAACAACATTTTATGAGAAACATTTTTTTCTTTTGTCATCTTTCTAAAAATATGGCTAATAAAAATTTTCGTTTCCATATAGAATTCTATACTTTGTGTTTCCACTGGTCACTTAGCTAGAGACTGAGTCTGTCCCCATAAATCAAACGGCTTTTGTATCGGGCTCTGTCACAGAAAAGATTATGCTGATTCTATCCTAAGGCCCACTTTTCCTTATAGTATTGAATTTCCCTATACACGAGCATGGTAAACTTCAGATCTGCTTGATGTCTCTCAAGGAAGCACATAGCCATCACTTATTGTTTACTCCTGGTAATGTATAAATGTCTTTTTTCTTTATCTTTTATTAGATTCTCAGGTTGTTTTTTGCTTCTTAAGAAATAACGCATTCCACCTCTATTATTCGAGTGGTGGCCCCCTTATAAATTCTAAGTTAGTCTATTTATTCTATAATTAAAGCATACATATAGTAAACTTCCAAAACAGTAAACAAGACAAATGTAAAGTATAAATTTACCTACCTTCACTTATCCCCACTTCCTAAGGGCAGCGACAATTTTTGTAGTCTTCTAGACACCTTAAATTTCTAACAAAATTTTTCTTTTTCTATAAAAAGTAAACATTTTTTAAAACAATAATCGTATTTTCCTAAGAGACTGATGAGGTATGTAAGGATTCAGATAAAGTTCCAGTTCTTCCATCGTCTACCTGTACATCCTGGAGTAGGTCACTTCACTCTTTGAGCATCAAATTTTCAGTTTCTAAAATAAAAAGATGGCACAACCCTCACAATTGACATGTCTAATCATGAGACCATTAAAACAAGCTAAGGCAGCTTCAGGTACCTACTATGAGTCCAGGGAATGGAGGAGAGTAGGACATTCCTTGTTTCCATCTCCCAGCACTCCCACTATGCTGGTCTCCAAAGCAGCATAGATTCCAGCACCTTCCACACCCTGTGGCCATGGTGGCCTTTTGCTTCAGGCTCTGAGTGGCCAGGCTGCAGAGGCAGGCTGCCGGGAGCCCTCAGGCCAGCATCCCTTTCAGACAGGTCTGCCCATCCCAGAACTGGTCTTCCTCCTTCCTTTTTCTGGTTCATACCATGGATCCCACACCAGTACCAGCCTTGAAATCTCTACTGAGCCTTTCAGTTCACTGAAACGTCACCTTTTTATACTGTATGTCTGGTAGGGGGCAGGGTGGGGAATTGAGGGCTTCTAAGGCTGCGTGAACCTTGACTGCACCAGACAATTTCAACTCTCCTCTCTACCTGACCTCAGTGGACGTCCCTTCCTCTAGCCTCCCCAGCGCTGACCCCTTTCTCAAGACGGCTCAAATAAGCCCTCCCTTCTCAGAGGCTTTTCTTACCAACCCTGGGGACACCTGACACCTGTCCAGTGCCCTGTCTCCATTGTATTCAAAACCCAGGGGAACTGACATAGCCCCTTTGCTCAGACTGTCTCTCTCTCATTTCTCCATCCTCAGGACCTGGCAGACCACCTGGCATCACCAGATGCCCAACACCACTTGTGGAATGAGTGTTCAATGGAGATTAGGATCAAGAGCTCACGCAGACATGGCTTCTGCCCTTGTGTAGCTTTTCATCCGCACAAGACAGACATAAATCCAATTCCCACTAGCTCTTAGGACAACAAAGTCTCACAAAGGAAAAGTGCAGATTTGTCACAAAAACATTCAACAGAGGTGCCTGATCCAGTCTGGGAGGTTATGGAGGCTTCCTTTTAAGTCCGGATTCAAGGAATGAGTAGGCACTAAGTGGAGGGTGAGGCTGGGGAACAGAATGGCAAGTGCCCTGGCAAATATTTGTGCAAGACAAGGGGATGTTGACACACTGTGTCCAAGCAACTAAAAAAAAAAAAAGCTAAAAAACTTAGGTGTGCTCAACCTAAAAATGAATGTTTATCTCCTTATGAAATAAAGAAATGCATCTTTATTTCATAAGGATGTCATTAGAATGACATCTACGGATACACAGATGTCAAGTTAGATACACAGATGTCATACATACACGGATGTCAAGTTAGAATATTTTGTGGTCTCTTTGCATGGGATGTGCCAGGGTGGGGGTGGGTGATGTCACGTGTGATATATTAAGGGGAAGAATTTATATTCCATGTTTAAACTAAACTTGCCAGTGACTTTGATGTCTTCAAATGTTTACAAAAGTTTAACTTAGAAAAAAAATCTTAGCTTTTTTCTTTAACAATAAGAGAAATGAGCTTTTAAATTTATTTTTAAAGAATGTTTTACTTAGGAAAATAAATCTTAAAAGAATACTTCAGTTCCTTAAGCCTCTGTCATAACATTTAGGTAGCATTAAAAAAAAAAAAAGCAGAATGGCATGGATTTCAAAGGAAGTTTTAAAAAACTAAAATGAAGGGATTTTCGGAATCTATTTTATTTTAAAATATATTTATTCTTTATAAAACAGTTTTGTGGAAAAAAATGAATTAATTCAAATTTTCCTATATTTTAGTATGAGTTGTCTGAACATAATTACAAAAGCAGAACTATTTTTGTTATATCTCTAATCAGTCAAAAAATGTATTTTTCTCTAAAAGGATTAAAAGGTAGGTTAATATGCTATTTAAATTTACATTTAGAAAGGCTTAAGAAGGGATCCAAGGTGTTCAGAGAGACTGATGAGGTTGGTAACGAGACCAAGGAATTAGGTGATGGACACGGGAGAAGCCGCAAATGCCCCTGTGTGTGTGTGTGTGCACGTGTGTGTGGGTGTGTGTGTGTGTGTGTAGAAATAAAAAGTACAATTTTCCACATGATAAATTTGAGATGCTAATGACAATTTGATGATATTCAAAATATAGGTTTGAAACTGCAAATGGACATTTACTAGAGCTGTACATTGAGGAGCCACCCGCACAGTGGTGTTTGAGGAAGCTGCAATTGGGACTGAACTAGCCCACAGGTAGGAAGAATGAAAGAGGAAGAGAAGCAAGAAGAGAATCTTGGAAATTTGAAAAGTTAACTTCCCCAGAATAATTATCTAAAAGCAACATAATGTGCTCCAATAGGTCTTATATTTAGACATTATTTGCAATCTGTAAACTAAATAAGTCCTCAATATTTAAGGTAATGGTCATTAAAAAAAAAAAAAAAAGGAAACCTAAAAAACTGTATCTCAACCAGTTGATCAAGGCCAACATCAACAGTAATGAATCATGTTGATAGTATGTGTCATTGGAATTACGTCATGAGAATGTCACTTAATCTCTGTGGTCTTCCTTCTGATAACCCTTAATCCCAGTCTAATTATGAGAAAAAATCAGACAAATCCCAATGGAGGGACATTCTAGAAAAATACCTGACCATACTCCCCGCAAATGCCGAGCTCATCAAAGACATGGAAGATCTGAGAAACGGTCACAGCCAAAGATAGACTAAAGAAACATGCTGTCTAAGTGTAATGTGGTATCCTAGATGGGATCTTGGACTAGAAAAAGGACATTAGAAAAAAATACAGAAATCTGGATAAAGTATGGATTTTAGTTAATAATAATGATATATACATATTAGTTCATTAAACATATTAGAAAGATGTTCAAGGTTTTTTTAAGTGAAAAATACATAATACAATACATTCTTATAAAATTCACTGTGCTTTAATACTCAACAAAAAGCAGGAAAACTTAGATTGTATTTTTCATTTTAGTACCTTGTTACACTTTGAAAATTAGGACCACTTATTCCAATGGACCTTTTTTTCTTTGTAATGAATTCATGTCATGATTCAGTGAGCAGATATGTATTGAGCTCATACCATATAGTAGGCATTCTGCCAGTTTACTGGAGATACTTGGCAGAGAAGATCAGACTGTATATAAATAATTTCAATACAAATTAAAGATACCATATCTAAGGGAGCAGGGAGGCCACAAGATAGGCACAGATTAATGTTACGAATTTTGGAGGAAATACTAGTAAAAATCCTCATGGCACAAAGAACATTAAAGCTGAATGGTGAAAATGCACACATACAAGGAAGCAGTTAAGGATGTATCAGGAGGGGGAACTGCACGAACAAAGCAGAGAGGAGGAACCAGGCAAACTGACCCCAAATAAGGGTGAGCAGTGCATGTGGTTGGAGAGAAAGGGAGGAGTTTGGCGGGCTGAGGAGGTGAGATGGGGAACACTATCAGGGCTGAGATAACAGTGCCAAGTGCTCTGAGTTTGGGTTTATTGAAGTAAATGGGTCACAGCAGATGTTTCAGAAGTCGGCATATCTTACAGTCAAAGATCTAATGTTAGAACCACACACATTCTACCCTATGAAAGAGCTCAATGCCCCAAATCTGAAAAATAGAAAAGTAACATATCATCATTCCCATTCTCCTAGGGAATGAAGTCCCTTCCAGCTTGAAATTAGATGGAAATCAGAGACGAGAGATGATTTCCTGAGAAGATACCAGTATGCAGAGCCAGGACTCTGGCATTAAGAAAATGCTACTGTTTGGATGTTTGTCCCACCAGATCTCATGTTAAAATTGGATCCCAGTGCTGGAGGTGTCACCTAATGAGAGGTATTTTGGTCATGGGGGAGGATCCCTCGTGAATGGATTAATGCCCTCCTGGGTGGGTGAGTTCTTGTCTGTTAGTACCCGAGAGAGCTGGCTGTTAACAAGAGCCTGGCACCCCAACCCCTCCCTCTTGCTCTCTCTCCCACCCTGTGATCTCTGGACATGTCGGCTGCCCTTCCCCTTTGGAAGCAGCCTGAGACCCTCAGCAGAGGCAGATGCCAGTGCACTTGTTCTTGTATAGTCTGCAGAACTGTGAGCCAAATAAACTTCTTTTCTTTATAAATTACTAAGCCTCAGGTATTTCTTTATAGGCACACTAGCTGACCTAAGACAGGAAAGCACTAAAGCAGTCAGCAGAAAGTGGGAAAAGGTAGATTTGAGGCAGGGAAAAGTAGGAGAAGTAAAGGATCTGTCTTCACACTGTGTATTAACAGGTCAGATGGGCAGATAGAAGGGACCTGCTCCTCTGTTTTTCAAAAATTTCTTTCTAGGCTGCTAAAAACGCAAATTGAAAACCAACCAGCAAGTTGTGGCTAGTCAATTAAATATATGTGGTCAGCAGAACCTAGGCTCTTCCAAGGTTCTCCCCAGCTTGAGTGTTACCACAGGTAAGGGAGAAAGCTGGACATATAACATGGGACTAATATTTTTAGTTAACTTTTTCTTGAGATAATCATAGATTTAAATGCATATGTAAGAAATAATACTAAGATAGCATGTGTCCCTTTTACATAACTGTCTGGATAGTTTCATAAGTTTTACAGTCTTATAACTGCTTTTCAGGGTAGCTATAAAATCTTACATTCCCACCAGCAATATACATGAGTGACCCATTTTCTCTACATCCTGGCCTGTGTTTGATACTTTCACTGTTTATTTTAGTCATTCTTATGGGTGTGTAGCAACATCTTATGGTTATTTTAATTTGCATTTCCCTGTAGTTTAATGATATTGAGTATCTTTTCATGTGCTTATTTGCCATCTGTACATCCTCTTTGGAGAAATGTCCCTTGCTGTCATTTTAAAATTTTCTAATTGGATTGGTTTTTGTTTGGTTTCACTGTGTTTTGTTTACTGCTGAGTTTTGAGAGTTCTTTATGTATTCTAGATACTAGTCCTTTGTCAGATATGTAGTTTGCAAACAGTGTTTCACAGAACAAAAGTTTTTAATTTTGATGAGATCCAACTGATCAATTTTTCTTTTATGGATAATGCTTTTGGTGTCAAGTTGATTAACTCTGCTTAGCCCTAGATTCTGAAGATTTTTTCTATTTCTGTTTTGTAAAAGTGTGATAGTGTTAGCTTTGGATTTAAGTTTGGGTTCCATTTAGAGAAAATTTTTGCATATGGTGGAAACTTAGGCTTCTGCCAATAGCAACTGATGTTGATTATTGCAGGTTTAGATAGGAATTAATATTAATACTGGATAGAGCAATTTCTCTGACTCTATTTTTATTCAAAATAGTGTTCACTGTTTTATATCTAAGTCTACACAAAAGTATTGCTGGAATTTTAACAGGGACTTAATTAACCCTGTAGATTGCATTAGGATCATTGATATCTTCAGTATGTTAATATTCCAATTCATGAACATGGCATGCAGCTACACTTATTTAGGACGCTTTTATTTCTTTCATAATAGTTTTGTAATTTTTAGCATAGAAACCTTATACAGGTTTTGTTATGTTTATGCCAAAGTAGTAATTTTCTTTGAAATGATTATAATTGGTTTATTTTAATTTTTCCCCACAGATGTATTGTTTGTTCATATCCATGCAATTTATTTTTCTATTCGGGCTTTTTTCCTGTGACCTTGCTGAACTCACTTATTAATTCTAGTAGGATTGTTTGTAGGATATTTTGGGATGTTTTGTGAAGATAATGATGTCATCTGCAAAAAAGAATAGTTGTGTTTCTTCTTTCCAATCTCTATGGCTTTTGTTTATTCTACTTGCCTTACTGCAGTAGCTAGAATATCCAGTACTTCTATTTTATGTAAGAAATTATGTAAACTTAGTGTTAATTGTTCTTTAAATATTTACTTCCAACCTCCAGTGAAATCACTAGAAATTCCTTTATTTTGGAGCTTTTAAATTGCAAATGCTTATCCTTGCCTTGTGTTTGATCCTACAGAACAGCCTTCAGTCTTTTACCTTTAAGTATGATGTTAACTGTACAGTATTATGGATAATTTTTCCCAAATTCAGGTGGTTCCTCCTAATCCCTAACTTGCTGACTGAAAAAAATTTGTGAAATTCCTTTTTGTTGTTAATTGATGTGATTATCTGATTTTTATCATTTAGCCAGTCATATGTTGGGTTGCATTGATTGATTTTAGAACCTTGAAAGATCATTGCACACCTGGAATAAATCTCACTTTTTTATAATTTATAGTGTTTTAATATTGGTGGATTAAATTTGCTAACATTTCATGGAGGAGTTTTATATCTAAGTTGTGTGAGATATTGCTCTATTTGTTTTTTTAGTAGAATCTTAGAATTTTCTGTGTTATTATTGGTTATGATAATATTTTTCATATACAATTGGATGGAAAGTATTTCCTTCTCTTTTATGTTTTGGAAAAGATTATGCATAAATTAGTGTTGATTCTTATTTAATTATTTGGTTTAAATGTCCAGTGAAATCATCAGTACCACAAGATTCCTTTACTGGGAAGTTTTAAATCTCTAATTTAATTTTTCTTATGGTTAAAGTTATTCATATTACTTACTTCATTTTGATTGACTTTTAGTAGTTCTTGTTTTTTGAATAATTAGTCCATTTCTTTCAAGTTGTTGAATTTATGTGCACAAAGCTGTTTTTATTGTCATCTTATTATCATCTTAATGACTGCAAGATCTGCACACATCAGATTTTATCCCAGGTATTTGTAGTTATTTGTGTTCATTCTGTTTTTATCATATTTATTACAGTCTAATCAATTTTATTGATTTTTTAAAGAATCAGCTGTTTGTTATATTGATTTTCTCTCTTTTTCTTGGCTTTCATTTCATTGATTCCCAGTCTTATCTTTATTACTTTTTTCCTTCTGCTTACTTTTAGTTTTATTTTGCTGTTCTTTTTCTAGTTTCTTGATGTAGACATTTAGATTATGTATTGAGAATTTTCTGCTTTTCTACGTGAACGTTGAGTGCTATAAATTTCTATTTTTAGAACTCCTTTAACTGCATCTCACTCATTTTGATATGCTATGTTTTTACATTTTCAGTATCATCCAGTTACATATATATGTGTGTATGTGTGTGATGAAAAGAGTCAGTTCTGTAAAACATTTGGTGAGATTTATTCTAAGCCAACTATGAGTGACCAATAGCCAGTGACACAACTCCTGGAGATCCTGAGAACATGTGCCCAAGGTGGCTGGGCTACAGTTTGGTTTTGTACATTTTAGGGAGACATAAGACGTCCATCAATACACATAAGATACACATTGGTTCAATCTAGAAAGGTAGGACAACTAAAAATGGGTGCTTCCATGTCCTGGGTAGATTCATGAATTTTCTAATTGGCAATTGGTTGAAAGAGTTAAGTTACTGTCTAAAGACTTAGAATCAATAGAAGGAATGTCTGGGTTCAGATAAGGGGTTGTGGAGACAAAGGTCCCTATTATGTAGATAGAATCAATCGAAAGGAATGTTTCTTATCAGACTTAAAGAGTCTGTTCTATCAGTCTTAATGTCTGTGTTTTCATGTTAATGCTGGTCAACCATGCCTGAATTCTAAAGGGAGGAGAGCATAATGAGGCATGTCTGACTCCCACTTCCAATCATGACCTGAACTAGTTTTTCAGGTTAACTTTGGAATGCCTTTGGCCAAAAGGAATGTCTGTCAATCAGTTGTGGAACTTAATTTTTGGTTTACGTGTATGTGTGTGTGTGTGTGTGTCCTTTGAGACTTTCTCTTTGACCCATCGTCCTTTAGAAGTGTATCACTAATATGCATGTGTTTAGAGATTTACCTTTTTGTGATTTCTAGTTTGATTCCATTTCAGTTAGAAAACATATTGCAGTATATGCTCCAACATCAGTAAATGGCCTACAATGATGGGTATTCCACAGGCATGTGAAAGAAGTATAAATTCTGCTGCTGTTGAGAGTGGATATATATCTACATATGCCTATTAATCTATATCTAAATATACATATAGACAAGTTAGATGTTCTTGGTTAACTGTATTGCTCCAACTTTTTATATTCTTGCTGTTTTTCTGTCTAGTGGATCTAACAGTAGCTAAGTTGGCATACTAAAGTTCGTAATTGTACCTGTGGATTTCTCTATTTCTCCTTTCAGCTCTATTGCTTTTTGCTTCACGTATTTTGCCATTTACCCATTTATTGTCATTTGTTTTCCTAGTGTTTTCAATATTTATCATTATGTAATGTCCTCCTTTGTCTCATAATTTTCATTTTTAGAATCTATTTTATCAAATATTTATATTGTCACTGTTTTTAAAAACCAATGTTTCCATAGTATATCTTTTTTCCATGCTTTTACTTTCAATCTATCTATGTTTTTGAATTCAGAATGAGTTCTAATAAACTCTAAACAGTTTATTAGACTGTGGTTGTTTTTGTTTGTTTGTTTTGCTTTGCCAAATTCTGCCTTTAGCTGGTATATTAATTCCATTTACATTTAATGTTATTATTGAAATGTTAGGGCTTGCAACTACCATTTTATTATCTGTTTCCTGTTTGATTCCTCCAATTCTCCTTTCTCTGGTTCTTTATTGCATTCTTTTTGGTTATTGCTTTTCTTTGTCATTTCATCTTTATTTGTCTATATCTATATATATTTTCTATATCTATATGTATTTGTCTATAACTATATCTATATATATTTGTAAAGCTTTTGTTAGTTGTTTTTCTGGATTTTACAATATATATATGAGACTTGTAACAACCTATCAATATAAGCATTTTACCAGTTTGAATAAAGTATGGAAAGTTGACTTCCATTAAATTTCCTTATCCTCTCACTTTAAAAGATCATTGTCTTGTGTATCAGACGGTGTCATAATTTTTGTTTTAATCATCAAATATAGTATAGAAAACTCATGAGGAAAGGAATATTCTAGTGTTAATAATCTTTATTTCTGCTCTTTTCATTTTTCTGTCTTCTTTTCTGACACTCTAAATGTTCTTCTTTTATGATTTTCTATTTGAAGAACTTACTTAGCCTTTTATTCAGGTTTGACCCACTTACTACAAATTCTTTTAATTTTCTTTTATCTGAAAATATTTTTATTTCTCTCTTTTCCTGAAAGATTATTACACAGGATATAAAATTCTGGGTTGTCAGTGTTTTTCAGTACCTGAAAACTTGTGTGACACCTTTTTTTAATCTCTATGGTCTCTATGGAAGATAAATCAGCTGTCATTTGAATCGTTTCCCTACAGGTAAGGCATAATTTCCCTCTGGCTTCTTTCAAGATTTTTAAAGTTTTCTTTTAGTCCTCTAAAGTTTATGAGGTGTTCTTTGTTTGAAACTCTTAGGGTTTATCTTGCTTAGAGTTTGCTCAACTTCCTGGATCTCTAGGCTTGTGTCTTTCTCCAAATTTGGGAAGTTTATAGTCATTATTTCTCTGAATACTCTTTCAGTACCAGACCTCTCCTGTCCTGAGACATCAGTGAAACCCATATTAACTATTTGTTGTTTTCTCACAGGTCCTTCATGCTCTGTTGGGTTTTTTGTTTTGTTTTGTTTGGTCATTCTTTAAATCTTTGTTGTTAAGATTATGTAAATTCAATTAATCTGTCCTCCAGTTTACTGATTCTATTCTCTGGCATCTCCACTCTACTTTAAAACATTCCGATCTAAAAAAAATACTTATTACATTTTTCAATTCAATGATCTTGATTTGGCCCATTTTTAATAGCTTCTATTTCTTTGCCAAGACTTTCTATTTTTTATTTGAGAATAAAAATATTAAGGATTCTTTTTTATTAAAGAATCCTTAATTTTTATTGAATCAGTTACATGGTGGTTGCTTTAAAATTCTTAATTTCTTCTTTATCTCAATGTTGATACCAATTTGATTGTATATTCTTGTCCAAGTCGTGATGTTTCTATTTCTTGCTATGATGAGAGATTTTCTATTGTATCCTGTATACTTTGCCATTATTTTTAGACAATTCTGGATCCTCTTTTTTTTCAAGTTTGAAAACAGTCATTCCATTTAGGTTTTGCATGCTTGTATTGGCAAAGAAAACCTGAGGACTATAGGAGGTCAAAATATTCACATCAGCTTCTACTCAAATGTTTTCATTCCCATTATCAGGGGCTCCCTTTTTCCCTACCAGTGTTCTAATAACGTAGACAATCGAACCGGACTTCACATATTTCAACTTGTGTGGTATGTCAACAAACCCAGATGTCAAAATTTGGTGCAGATATTTGGAAACATTGGGCCTGAAGCTACAAGAAGTATTTGATGTTTTAGGGACAGATGTAGAAAGTCTCTAGCTTTTTGACCATGCCTTGTTCTGGAAATTTAAACCCTCAAAACTGTTTCTTTTTTTTCAATAATCTCCTGAGTAGTGATAATGTTTGCTCGTTCTATACTCCTTTTATCTTCAACACCTTCATAGCAAATTTTCTACTACAATAGTCACTTTCTACTAAGGCTTCCATCACTGCTTTATTCCAGGTAACTTAACGTGATAATTAATGTGACCATATGCTTACAATTGCCAGTGTCTAGTTTGCCACTGGATAAAATTAATTCTCCCTTCAAAACCAACTTGATAAGCTAACCAGCCCTGAATTCCCATTATTGAAGTTCTTATTATCTCCAAATTTATCTCAAAACCAAATACTGTATTAGTGAGTGCTCATTTGGAGAAACGGAAGCCTCTCTAGATATTTTCAGTAAAGATATATTTAATACAGTCAGTTAAGTCATATACAACCATTGGAAAGTCTGTGGGAGAAAGGTCAAAAGGCCATTTTCAAAAAATCTAATATGCAAGGATTGTAAGGAAACCAATATCAATAATTCAGCTTCTCACAGTGCCAAAGGGGATGATTATCCATGGGACTTATGGCATCATTGAAAGCCACAGACAATAACCGCAGCTGCTTCCTGACGCTGGTGCTGGAGGAAAACAGCTTCTCCTTCCCTTTTACCTACCAAATGGAGTGTGAATGCCTCCCATCCTGGAAACAGAAATTGGAAACTCAAAGAGAAAGAAATTCTGAGAAACACTGATCCAGGCTTCATCGATGTTAGGTGAAAGAAACTGTGGAATGGAAAGGAGTTAATGCTGCATTTTCAGCAGGGCATCCAGCACTAGGGACAGTGGTCCAACTGCTTCAGGGACTCACAAGCGGCACCTTACCCTGGAGCTTCTCTTACTGGCTTTTTACCTCTTGGCAGGAAACACAAATGTCAGTTTTTCTCCCATTTCACATTTAATTTATCACATTTTTAAATTCATTATTTACTCCACAATACATGTTTTTATTCATTACTTACATTTGAAAAATATTGAAGAAGGATTCTGGTTATTCTCATTCCCTTTGGTAAATTATTTCTGACCTTCTATTCAAAACAATTAGTTCAAAAAATTCAGCTCTGATTATGTTACTAAGAAAAACAAACAAAAAAACAAAAAAAAATCCTGTAGTCCCCTTTCCTCTGGTATTCCTTGTCTGACATCAAGGATCTTTCTAATCTTATTACTACTTTCTGTCCAAACATGTTTTGTTTTTTATTGGTCTATAACACATACTCTAAATCAAGTATGAATAAGTTAGTTTGTCAATACTTGTTATTTCTCCTAATGATATAGACTTTACTCATCCTTTTCTCTCCAAGGGCATTTCTAGTAATATGTATTGGTGTTGACTTTGAGCCACATCCTACCTTGAGGAGACGCAGAACCCAGTAAGATATATAGACAAGAAAACAACTAATCACATCTCAATATCAAAAGTACAATGATGGTGCAGAATGCAAGCATGGTGGGGACACAAAAAGGATGCATGGCGCCCTCTTGTTAAGAGTTGTAAGTAAGACTTTTTGGTCATAGTAATACCTTATGTGGCTTGTGATGAATGTGTAGGAGAGAGTCAGGTAAATGAGAGGATGAGAATTTTAGAAATAGGTGTTAAGAGGAAAGGGAAAGTTTAGCATGTTCAAATTACAAGTAGATCAGGAAGGAAAGAATAGACAAGTCCCTGCCTAAGTACAGAAAGATGTGAGGCTAGGAAGACAAATAGCGATCATATTATTGAAGACCGTGTGGCCATACTTCAAAGCTGTGGCTTACTGTCAAAAATACTATATAGCTTTAAAAACATTTCAATCAGGTGGGTGTCATAATGGAATTTGAATTTTATGAAATCATACACATAATCCTTCAAAGAATAAATTAGAACAGGTTGAGCATGGACACTTGGGAGATGGTGCTAGTAAAGCATAATAATGAGAGCTGTCAGAGAAAATATTGTGCAATGACACATGTTGAAGCATGATAAAGGATACTTTATTCAGTTCATTGCCATAAGCATAGGGGCCATAGCACAGGGGTTTTGCAGTGGGCAAGATAGATGGGGTTCAACTTGAAACGCAGCAAGTTGAAACTTACAGCCAAGAAGCAGGGTGGATGTCAGTGGGTGGAAAATCACTAAGAGGAAACCTCAGGGTAAGGGTGGATTCTGGCTAAACCAACAGCAGAATTCTTGCTAAAGACAGGCCCCGGTAATCAGATATCACCTGGGGAATGGTGGCGGATGAGGAACCTGAAAAACCATCAAGAATGAGGGGTTCTTGCTAAACTAAGACAGCAAGGTTTTGCTAAAACTGACTTTTATAAGGAAGTGGACAATTGGGCCTGGGAGAAGGTTCAGAAACCTGGCTAATGTTTGGTCAAGCAGAGAGTCTTTGTCAGAGCCTCCACAGAGCATCTGCTTGAGAGTGAAGATGAAGAGGAGGGAATCATAGTCAAATCTTTGGGAGATAAGATGAACGTGACCTGCCGTGAAGATGGGGAATCAGAAATGTGCACCTGCAGAGATGGTGAGGGAGTCATGCAGACAGATAATAACTAAAGCTAAACAATTTGCAAAGAAGTTGAGTTCAGTGTGGGGCCTGTTGAGTCTGAGGTTTTCGTGAGAGCTCCAAGTGTAGACAGCCAGTAGCCAGTAGAATATGGAGACAGTGCCAAAGAGAGAGGTGTGAAGTAAAGACACTAATTGAGAATTACTATAGACTAGAGGTCAAAGCTAATAAACAGTCCACTGTCATACCCCTCAGGACAATTTATATTTAAAATCAGTGGAAGAGGAATGGAGCAATGCAGACGGAATAGATGAAAAAGCAGGATAAGTTGAATGTGAGGAAGTCAAGGCAGGAAAGCCCTTACAGAAGGAAGGAATGGCTGACAACCAAATGCAGCAGAGAAGCCTGAAGGATGACGGAGCACAAAAGGACCATCAAATTCAGCAGCCCCAAGGCCATTCATGACCTTGGTGAGAAGGGAACCAGTAAGATAACACAGACAGGCTGCAGGAGCATCTCCACCTACCATGCTGTTGTTTACTCATCATTCCCAGCTCAGGCATTTGTTAGAGATGCCGGAACAACCATGCTTCACTATTAAGGCTAAACTAGATTCACTCTAACAAAGCTTGTAATCTTCAAGTAATTCAGTGCCTATCAAAACAAAATCCAACACACTTTAAACATTGGAGTCAAAATCCAGTCACTCAAGAATGTAACATTCACAATGTCCAGACTCCAACTAAAATTTACTGGACTTGTGATGAAGCAGGGAACTCTGAACCATAACCAGGAAAAAATATTAGTCAATGGATACCACACTAAAACCATAAGTGCCAAATTAATGGAATTGAAGGCAGAGGCTACGACACAACTATTACAAATATGCTCACAAAAATTAAAGAAAAGGAAAAGCATAAAAAGAAGAGAAACTGAAAATATAAAAAAACGTATCTTCTAGAGATAAGAATGTTATATTTGAAATAAAAAATATAATAGCAGATTAGTAGCTGCATAGAAACAGAACAAAAGAAGTCAAAAACTTTTAAAACACACATCTCCTTGAGTTTTGGACTGTACCAAGTATCTTAACATAGTTATATTTGGAGTTGCAGAAGGGGGAAGAAAAATATTTGAAACAATGGCCTTTTTTCTCCAGATTTAATTTATATTTCTACATATAACAGAATCTAAGAGAACCACAGATAAGATTAACACCAAAAAAAAAGAAAAAATCATGATTAAACACAGGATCATAAAATAAAGAAAAAAAATCTTAAAAGAAACCATAAATAAAGCATTACATACGGGTAGCCAAAGATGAAAATGAATGCTTGGTCCTCGACAGAAACATTGCGAACCAGAAGAAAATAAAACAATGTTTTTAAAGTATTGAAAAAGCAAAGGAACCAAGAAAGAATTTAATATCCAGTAAAATTATTCTTCATAAATGAAGTTTAAATAAAGTCATTTTTCATACCAAAAAAAACTAAGATAATTTATAGATTTAGTAGCACACTTATTCAGCAATGTACCAGACAGAGGTCCTAGCTGGTCTTATAAGACAAGAATTTTAAAATGTATATAAAATAAATAAAATTTTTCAGATGACATAATTGCAATATAGAAATTCTGTGGAATCTATTAAAGACTATTAGAAAAAATAAGTGAATTTATCAAGATTACAGAATTCTAGAATAATATACAAAAATCTATTGTATTTTAACAAAATAGCACCAACTAAATTAATTTTTAGAAGAATACTATATATAACAACATGAAAATAACATAGGAATTATATTATTTTATAGTATATTATTAATATAGTATAGCATAGTATATTATTATATAGTATACAGGAGTTAGCTGAACAAAATATGTTCAGACTGCCATGGTAAAAATTATAAAAGTTTGTTGAGAAAAATTAAAGATTAAGGTTTAAATAAATTAAAATGTATACAAAGTTCATTGATTGTAAGACTCCAATAAGACATATTTTTTTCTTCAAAAGATGTATTTATTCAACGTATTCCCAATAAAACTTTCAGAAATGTAGTAGTGTAAATTAAAAAGGTAATTTCACATTGTTTGGAAATACAGCAGTTCCAGCATAGCCAAAACAATCTTAGAAAACAAAAAAAAAGAGAACAATTTTGTAGGACTTACACTGCATAATTTTAGGCCTTCTAATGAAGCCCTACTGTGATACCAGCCTAAAGATGAATAGACAGATCAATGCAAGGAAATGAGGGGTTCAAGAATAGATAAGGGCACACATGATCAATAGATTTTAACAATGTTGTCCAGTTTTTATTTATGGGACTCCTTCAGTAGATGGCATGTTTCTAAAATTGAGCGAGATGCTCATCACATGCTTGCGGCTCCATGAATACTCACTGAAATGGCTTGAATTAGAAAATGAAATAAACAAGAAAGAAAGAAGCTTGTTGCTACAGGGGATTAATGGGTGCATGAGATGAGGAATAGGAAGCAGTAGGAAATTCCAAAGGAATGTCCCCTGTAGGATATGGGGTGGGTGGGACAGAGGACACAGAGGTCTGGTCAGCCCCAGGGCCACCGGCTGCCTCTAACTGAACCCTGGGAATCTCATTCAGCGCCTTTTGCCCCCGCGGTACCTTCATTCCTCGCAGCTGCTTTGCTGAGTACATCCAGGCCTGAGAAGTCAGGAGGTTTCTTGCAGGAAGGAAGCACATGCATACCTGCTAGCAGAGGGAGACAATGGAAGCTTAGATTTCCAGTCTCATTTCTTTCCTGTCCTTTCCAGAGAGAATTTAGTGGCACAAAATAAATAAATAAATAAAATAAAAAAATTTAAAAAGCATTTGGAGAGCCGGGGGCAGGGAGATGCTGGTTGGAGAAAAAAGGAAACTTGGATGCTAAATGGGAAAATTTCTATTTGCTCTCTTTTCATGTGGCTAAATTTAAGATGACTGCTTTGGCAGCTGGAAGTAAAGGGAATGTAATAATTTCCAAATCTGAAAAATTCAGCCTACCTCTGTATGCTACAATGTGCTGCTAGTGCTGTCCTAGTGGCAGAGGCCACCGAGGCACACAGGAAGTCCCATGGGGCAAGAGTTCATGGTTCTGAGGAGGTGAGAAGGAGCTGATCCTGTCTGCTCTCAAGTCTCATTATAAAAGGCAGTTGCCATAACAAGTTACTCCACATTTGCTATACAAATTGGAAACCTGAGCATACAAGAGAGAGGACAGGAAAGGCACTAGAAGGCTATGCTGGCTCTTCTCACATTATGCCCATGCCTTATTCTACTGCTGTCTAAGGGAGCCATACGTTAAATGTGCTGAATTGATGTTTCACATGGCTTACATATGACTAAAATATTTGCTGGAGTTTTACATTGGTGTGTAAGAATGTGATGATGGTGTTTGAGAATTTGATTGGCATCTTTAATAAGATGGAAATGCAGGACCGTTTCTCCTAAAATAATGGTGTGTAAGTATCTTGTATCTGAGAATTGTAAGACGTTGTTGCTAAGGAATTGTGTGTGATTCACCAGGGAATGCTGTTCAGGGTGCTGAGAGTCATAATGTGAAGCAGCATCAAAATCAGCTTAGGTAATCAAAAAGGCTTTGCAGGGGCAGTGTTGATTTAAAAAAAAAAAAAAAAAAAGGGAGAACTCTGTAAAATATTTGAAGAGATTTATTCCGAGCCAAGTATGATGACCCATGACACAGCCTCAGGGATTCTGAAGACACGTGCCCAAAGTGGTTGGGTCACAGCTTGATTTTATCCATTTTAGGGGGACAGAAGTTGCACGCAGACATCAATGAATACATGTAAGGTGTACATTGCCTTCAGAAAGGCAAGACAACTTTGCAGTGGGTGGTGGGCTTCTAGGTCAGAGTTGGAGTCAAAGGTTTTCTGATTGGCAATTGGTTAAAAGAGTTAGGTTATTATCTGAAGACCTGGAATCAACAGAAGGGAATATCTGGGTTAAAATGAGGAATTGTGGAGGCCAAGGTTCTTGTTAATGCAGATGAAGTCTCATAGGTGGCCACCCTTAAAAGCGGTAGATGACAAATGTTTCCTATTCAGACCTTCATTTATTTATTTATTTATTTTCTTAAGACAGGGTCTTGCTCTGTCAGCAAGGCTGGAATGCAGTGGTGAGATCGCGGCTCACTGCAGCCTCTGCCTCCTAGGTTCAAGCAATTCTCCTGCTTCAGCCTCTCACGTAGCTGGGACTAAAGGTGAATGCTGCCATGCTAGGCTAATTTTTGTATTTTTTAGTAGAGATGGGATTTTACCACATTGGCCAGGCTGGTCTCAAACTCCTGACCTCAAGTGATCCGCCCGCCTTGGCCTCCCAAAGTGCTGGGATTACTGGTGTGCCACCGCACCCGGTCAAAGAAATACATTTTGAGGTAAGTTACTTTGACTTATCTCAGGGCCTGCTATCTGTTACGTGATGCTATGCTAGAATCAAGTTGAAATTTGGAATCTTATTGCTAAAGAGCCTGTTTTTTTCAGTCTTAATGTTGCTGGAGCATTTAGGTGGATTTAGGTGGATGAGACCCCATCCCCAGCCAGTTTTCAGGTTCTTAACACTGTCTTGAGAAAAAAATTCAGGGACAAGTCAGAGTGACGAGACAGGCAAAAAGATTCTACTGCAAAACTAATGTCCACACTTAAGAGAGAAGTGCAGGTGGGCTCATTAGAAGGAGTTGTGTATAGTGGAGTTTGGGGTTTTAATTTTATGGTTGTTTCTTTAATTAGGGAGTGGAATAATCATTAGGTATTCTGGAAAAGGGATGAAATAATTATTACACATTCTGAAAAAGGAGGGGATTTCAAGGACCCTCCTACCCCTGGTTACTGCCTGCTTTCTCCTTAACTTGGGTTTGCTTTGAAGGGTCATGGACATGTCATCCTGACCAGGGTTTTTGTTTGTTTGTTTGTTTGTTTGTTTGTTTGTTGGCTGTTTACTCTCACTTATTTTGGGGTTTCTGTAATCCTGTGATTTCTTTGCCTAGTTTTGTTGTAGGTGTTGTTTGGGCTTTTCCATGCTCCTATAAATACCCAGTGTTATTTCTATCTCATTAAAATCTCTGTTTTGACATCAACTGCACCTGGATTCTAAAGAGAGGAGAGTAGAATGAGGAATGTCCAATGCCCTCTTCCCATCATGACCCGGACTAGTTTTTCAGGTTTCTTTGGAATCCCCTTGGTTGAGAGAAGGGGTCCATTCAATCACTGGGATGCTTAGAATTGTACTTTTGGTTTATATCAGCAATAACTGAGCTCCATGCTGCTTTGTAACTGCCCCCTTTTTTTCTCCGCCACCAGGTTCCCATCCCTCACCTGCACCGCACCCACACTAGTCTGTTTTTGTCCACTATTATTAGTCTGCATTTTGTAGACTTTTATTTAAGTGAAATCAAACACTATGTACTCAATTTTTACTGGCTTCTTACTAAGCACAATTGTTTTGTAAGTCAATATTTTATTTCTTTTTGTTACTTAGTCTTGTGATATTGTAAAAATATACATTTGGTCTTTGATCCCATTTCATGGCATACAACAACTAAAATCCGTAGAATCTCCAAAGTGATGTCTTTGTGTATGCTATCTGCAGGCACTTACAGAGTTGAATAACTGCAGGCAGCCCCTAGATAGCTTGAGGATGGAAGCTGCTCATCAGAAAAAACAAAGTAGGGTTAGAATGTTGGGATATTCAGCCCCACCTCCCCAACCTCCAGGGAGGAGAGAGGGGCTGAAGGTTAAGTTAATCACCAATGGCCAGTTGTTCAAGTTCATGCCTACATAATGAAGCTTCCATAAAAACCTAAAAGAGCAGGGTTCGGAAAACTTCCAGATAGCAGAATACCTAGAGTTTTGCAGAGGGTGGTGCACCCAGAGAGGACATGGAAGCTCTTGGCCCCTTTGCCTGTACCTTACCCCATGCATGTCTTCATCTGTGTCCTTTGTAATATCCTTTATGATAGACTGGTAAATGTAAATAAGTGTTTTCCTGAGTTCTGTGAGCTGCTCCAGCAAATCACACACAAAGTGGGTGGTGTAGCAATCCTGATTTATAGTTGGTTGGTCAGATGCACAGGTAAAATAACCCAGAGCTTGCAATTGGTTTTGGAAGTGGGGGGCCAGTATTGGGGACTGAACCCTCAACATGTGGAATCTGATGCTATAGCCAGGTAGATAGTGTCTGAACTGAACTAGAGGACCTACAGCTGGTAGCCACTGCAGAAATGATGCTTGCTTAATGTATGGGGGAAAACACCACACATTTGGTAATAGAAGACTTCCGTGTTGATTGTCATTGAGTGAGAGAATAGAAAAATCACTCTAAGTTTGTTATTTTCACTCAATTCTTGCTATATGGATACATAATAATTTATTTATCCAGTTACCTGGTGACGGACATTTGGGTTGTTTCTAAATAGTTTGGAGCTATTACAAATGAATCTGCTATGAACATTTGTGTGCAAGCCTTTGTATGGGTGTACACTTTCCTTTTTCTTGGGAAAAACCCAGAGGTGTATAGGGTTGCCTGTTATTTTAAGAAATGTCCAATCTGTTTTCTAAAGTGGTTGCACCATTTTACATTCCAGCTTATAAAGTACCAGTTGCTCCTCATCCTTGTCAACGCTAAATATGGACAATCTTGTAATGTTAGACACTCTGATAGGTGCATAGTGGTAGTCATGGTGGTTCTGATTTGCCTTGCCCTAAAGACTAATGACAGAGCATATTTTCATGCACTAATGTACCATGCATATTTCTTCAGGTTCAAATTTTTGCCACTTTAAATTTTTTTCTTTTATTTTTATCGAGTTCTTTATCTTATGTGATTTACAAACACTCTCCTAATCTGTGATTGCTTTTTGCATTTTGAAACCATATATTCCAAAGAACAGAAATTCTTAATTTTGATGAAGTTCAATGTATCAGTTTTTTTCCTTTACAGCTTATGCTTTGGTATTGTTTTTAAAAAGCTTATCTTAACTCAGTGTCACAAAATTTTTCTCCTTCTTTCTTGACATTTTATAGTTGTTCATTTCACATTTAAGTTTGTGATCAATGTTGAGTTAATTTTTGCATATTGTATGAAAGAAAGTAGTTTTGTGTGTGTGTCTCTGGATACCCACCTGCTCTCCTATATTTGTTGAGAAGTTCATATTTTCTCTCTCCACTGAGTAATCTATTTAACTTTGTCAAAAACAAAATGACTGTATTTATAGGTAGTAGCTTATTTCTATACTTTGTAATCTGGATCATTAATCTATTTTTTAATCTTGATGCCAATCCTATACACTTTTGATTACTATATATTTTAAATAAGGTTTAAAGCCAAAGAGTGTATATCCTCCAACTCTGTTTTTCTTTTGCAAAGTTGTTTTTCTAGGTCCTTAGCATTTTTATATAAATTTCAGAATCAGGTTTTCAATTTGGGATTGAAGTGAAGTGACAGATTACTTTTTGGAGAATAGACAAATTAGCAATATTGACTTTTCCAATAAATGAACATGGTATAGCTCTTTATATAGGCATTTTTAATTTATTGAGAAATGTTTTTTAGTTATCATTGTGCACATCCATAGTTGGCTGGCCCCTGGCCGGAATATTATCTGCCTTGGTAACTGTTTCATGAGCACTTAAAAAGACTGTGTTCTGCTGCAGGTAAGTCAACTGTTTTCTATAAATGTCAAGTGAATACACTTGTTGATGATGTTCTGTAATTCTTCTGCACCCTTACTGATTTTATTTTTCTTCTATCAGTCATTCAATGAAAGCTACTGAACTCACTAAATATAATTGTGTTAATTTATCATTGTTTAGACACTGGTGTCTACATGAGTGGGGAGGGTGAGAGAAGGGGGAGAGTCAGAAAAGATAACTATTAGGTACTGAGCTTAATACCTGGGTGATGTAATAATATGTACAGCAAGTCCTCATCACACGTGTTTAGGTAACAAACCTTCACATGTACCCCCAAAACTCAAATTAAAATTTAAAAAAAATTTTTTTTAAATTTTATCAATTTTTGCTTCATGGATTATGGAACCTTATTATTTAGTGTGAACATATTTAGGATTGCTGTTTTCTTGATGAAATAACATTCTTATCAATATGAAATGATCTTTTTTTTTTTTTTTTTTTTTTTTTTTTTTTTGAGACTGAGTCTGGCTCTGTCGCCCAGGCTGGAGTGCAGTGGCCGGATCTCAGCTCACTGCAAGCTCCGCCTCCCGGGTTTACGCCATTCTCCTGCCTCAGCCTCCGGAGTAGCTGGGACCACAGGCGCCCGCCACCTCGCCGGCTAGTTTTTTGTATTTTTTAGTAGAGACGGGGTTTCACCGTGTTAGCCAGGATGGTCTCGATCTCCTGACCTTGTGATCCGCCCGTCTCGGCCTCCCAAAGTGCTGGGATTACAGGCTTGAGCCACCGCGCCCGGCCATGAAATGATCTTTTATATTCCTGATAATATTAGTTGCTATGAAATCTACTTTGATGTACTCAAATAGCTACTCCAGTTTTCCTGCTATTAAAGTCTATCCATCCTTTATAACATAGTAAACAGCACGTAGTTGAGTCTTGTTTTATATCCAATCTGAAAATCACTGCTTTTTAAAACTTATTTTTAAATTTGGGAATATTTATAGATTCACATATAGTTATACAAAATAATGCAGATGTCGTATCTATCCCTTAAGTAGATTCTCTCAAGTGTAACATCTTGCAAAACTATAATAAAATGTAACAACAATGTTCCTGACATTGATACAACACTGTACCACCACAAGCATTCCTCAAGTTGCCTTTTTATTGCCACACTAACTTCCCTCCCAGCCCATTCCCTCCTGAATCCCTAACAACCACTAAATTTGTTCACCATTTCTATAATTTTGTCATTTCTAGAATATTATATAAATGAAATTTGATAACATGTAAACTTTTGGGATAGGCTTTTTTCATTCAGCATATGCTTGGAGTTTCTTCCGAGTTGTTGTGCCTTTCGATACTTCATTCACTTACACTGCTGAGTAGTATTCCATGTAATGGACACACTAAGGTTTGTTTAATCAACCACCAACTGAAGGACATCTGAGTTGTTTTCAGTTTTGGGCTATTACCAATAAAGATGCTATAAGCATTTATAAATGGGTTTTTGTGTGAACGTAAGTTTTATTATTCTGGGATAAATACCCAAGAGTACCCAAGAGCCAATTTATATGGTAGTTGCATGTTTCATTTTATAATGAAGTGCCAAACTGTCTCTAGAGTGGCCATACAATTTGATATTTTCGCCAGTGATAAATGCAATCCAGTTTCTCTGATTCTTCACTAGTATTTGACATTTTTATTTTTTTAATTTTATGTTTCCTAATAGGTATGTAGTGATGCTTCATTGTGGTTTTAATTGGCATTGGCCTGAAGGTTCATCATTTTGAGCATCTCATATGCTTATTTGCCGATTATATGTTCTCTTTGATGGGATGTCTCTCTATGTATTTTGCTTATTCTCTAATTGGGCTGCACTTTTTTTTTTATTTTACTGTTCACATTTGAGAATTCTTTATGTGTTCTGGATACTAGTCCTTTGTCAGACATGATTTGCAAATATTTTCTCCCAGTATATTTTTTTCCATTCATTGTCTTCCTAGTCTTTGCACAGCTAAAGTTTTTATTTTGATGAACCTCAATTGATCAATTTTTCCATTTATGGATCACGCTTTTAGTTTCAAGTGTAAGATCTATGCCTAACCATGGAGACTAAAACTTTTTTTTTTTTTTTTTTTTTTTTTTTTTTTTTGAGATAAAGTCTCACTCTCTCTCCTGGGCTGGAGTGCAGTGGTGCAATCTCGGCTCACTGCAACCTCCACCTCCCTGGTAAAAGCGATTCTTCTGCCTTGGCCTCCTGAATAGCTGGGATTACAGGCGCCTGCCACTATGCTCAGCTAAATTTTTGTATGTTTTGTAGAGACAGAGTTTCACCATGTTGGCCAGGCTGGTCTCGAATTCCCGACCTTGTGATTCACCCATCTCAGCCTCCCAAAGTGCTGGGATTACAGGCATAAACCATCTTGCCCAAACTATTTTTTTCTACAAGCTTTATAGTTTTATATTTTACACTTAAGTTCATGATCTATTTTATGTTTATTTTTATAAAAGGTATGAGACTTACAATGAGGTTTGTTTTTCTGTCTATGAATCACCAGTGGCTCCAGCACCATTTGTTGAAAAGGCTATCTTTCCTTCATTGAACTGCTTTTGCACCTTTGTGAAAAATCAGTTGGGCATATTTGCGAGAATCTATTTCTGGGTTCTTTATACTGTTTCCTTCAGCTATGCAACCAACCAATACCTAATAGTCTTGATTACTGTAGTTATTTATATAATAAGCCTTAAGATCAAGTTCATTGATGCCTACAAATTTATTCTGCTTTTACAAAATTATTTTAGCTATTGCAGTTCCTTTGCCTTTCAAAATCAATTTTAGAATAATGTTGTCTATTCCTAGAAAATTTTGCTGGGCCTTTGATAGACATTACTTTAAAGCTATATATTAATTTGGAGACAATTGGTTTAAACTACATTGGGTCTTAACATTCATGAACATGGTATAGTTCTTTATGCATGTGGATCTTCTGTGATTTCTTCCATCCACATGTTGTAGTTTTCTGCATCTTTACATATATATATAGTTCAAGTTTGCCTAGATATGCACATATTTATTTTTGAGAGATTTAAAATAGTACAGCATTTTAAATTTTGATGTCTACATGCTCATTGGAAGTATACAGAAGTGCAATTGGTTTTTGCATGTTTATCTTCCATTATGTGGCATTCTTGAACTTATCAGTTCTAGGAATTTTTTTGCAAAGTCCATGGGATATTCTATGCAGACAACCATGGCATTTGCAAATAAGGGCAGTTTTATTTATTTATTTCAGATATTTTTCTTGTTTTTCTTTTCTGTCTTACACTAAAATTTTCAGTACTATGTTGAATAAGTGTGTAGCAAGCAGACACCCCTGCTTTGTTTCTAATCTTAGAGGGGGAAGCATTCACTCTTACCTCATTAACCACATGTTAGCTATAGTTTTTTTCATAGAATCTTTATAAAGTTGGGGAAGTTCAAGTTCTTCATTTCTAACTTGCTGAGCTATTATCATGAATAGATTTTGGATGTCATCAAATGTATTTTCTGCATCAATTGATATGGTTATGTGATTTTTCACTTTAGAAATATTATGGTACATTGAAATGATTGATATATAAATATTGAACTAGGCTTTCATCCCTGGAATAAACTCCACTTGATCGTGATGTATAATTTCTTTTATATATTGCCAAATTCTATTTGCTAATAGTTCATTAAGAATTTTTGCATTTATATTCATATAGGATGCTAATCTGTAAGGTTGACTTTTTTGTGCTGTTTTTGTATGATTTTGATAACAGGATGATATTGGTTTCTTAATATGAATTAGTGTGTTTTCTCTCCTTTTCTTCTTTCTGGGACAGATTGTGAAGAATGAGTATTAATTCATTTTAATCATTTAGTAGAATGCTCTAGTGAAACAATCTGGGCCTGGTTTTTTGTTTGTTTGTTTGTTTGTTTTGAGATGGAGGATTAATTGCAAATCCAATTCCTTTAATAGTTACAAGGCCATTCGTATTATCAATTTTATATTGGCTGAGTTCTGAGAGTTTGCGCTTCTGGAGGAATTGGTTCATTTCTTCTAAACTATTAAATTTCTATGTGTAGAGTTGTTCCTGGTATTCTCTAATTCTTTTGACATCTGCAAGGTCTCCAGTGACAGCCTCTGATTGACTCTTTGTCTGCATAATTTTTATCTTACCTATTATGTTTTTGTCATTCTTAGCAGAGGTTTGCCAATTTTACTGATGTTTTTGAAAAATCAACCCTTTGAAGTTTCTTGAGGTAGGAGCTTACATAATTGATTTGAGAATTTTTCTCTTTTCCAAGGCATTCACTTACCGATATAAATTTACATCTCAGAACTGCTTTAGTGGTATTCAGCGAATTTCTATATATTGCATTTTCAGTTTCACTAAGTTCAATATATTTTTTTCATTTGTTTTCTGACAGATTTTCCTCCTTGAAAAACCTATGGATTATTTAGAAGTGTGTTGTTTAGTTTTTAGGTAAATTTGAAGATTTTCCTGTTCTATTTCTATTGTAGATTTCCAGTTTCACTTCTTTGTGTTTGGAGAATACACTGTATTATTTCGATTTTGTTAAAATTGTTGAGGTTTGTTTTATGGTCCATGAAATTGTCTATCTTGGTATATTTTTCTTCTGAATACCAGGAATATTTCATGTGTTCTGTTCTTTTGGGATAGAGTGAACTACACATGACAATTAGACCCTTTTGGTTCATAGTATAGTGAGTTATTCTACGTCTCTGATGATTTTCTTCTGTAAATTTCTGAAAGACAGTTACAGTTGTTGATTCATCAACTAAAATTGTGTATTTGTTACCAACTCCTTTCCGTTCTATCAGTTTTTCCTTTGCATATTTTGCAGCTGTGTTCTTTAGTGATTATACTAACTGCTCTGGTTTCTCGGTGAACTGACCCTTTTATCATTATAGACCATCCTTCTTTTGGGTAATTTGCTTTGCTCTAATATTTATTTTATCTACTATTATATAGTCCACCCCCTTTTTCTTTTGATTGATGTCTGCATGAGGTATCTTGCTGCATTCTTTATTTTCAATCTGTTTATATGGTTATATTTGAAGTAAGTTTTTAAATAAACAGTATATAGTTGTGTCATGTTTTAAAATTCACTCCGAAAATCTGTCTTTTAATTGCTATATTGAGATCATTTATGCATAATGTAATAGTTGAGAAGTTAAGGTTTAAATGTGCTGTTTTATTTTTGTTGTCTGTTCTCTCTGAGAGAACATTTCTGAGCTTTCTTTTTTCTGAATTCCTACATTACTTAAAAACTTTTTTAACTTCATTTTTTGTAGTGTTTTGGAGTGTACCTTTTGTATAGCTTTTCTGTAATGTTTTGGAGTGTGCCTTTTCTGTATAGTTTTCTGTGGTTTCTCTGGTGTTATATTCCTAACTTATCAAAGTCTACTGGTGTTATCATATTATTAGTTTGAGTAAAATCTAGAAACCTTATTTCTCCTCAGTTTTTTCTAACCCTACCTCATTTATAATATAGGTGTCTTAAACATTTACTTCACATACATTAATAATCACAGGAGATAGCTGTAATTTTGTTTTAATGCTGCGCCATTATTTGGAAAACTCAAGAGGAAAAGGAAAGTATATTGTATTTATGCATATGTTTGCTTACTGTATTTTGTTCTTCCTGCTGTTCCGTTTCCTCTATTTATTGTTAACTTTCTATTTTGAGAATGTCCTTGAGCCATTCTTTTAGAGTAGGCTTGATTGTGACAAGTTCTCACCATTTTCCTTTATCTGAGAATGTTTTGAGTTCCCCTTCATTCATGAAGCATCTTTACACTGGCTATAGGGTTCTGGGTTATTTTTTAATCATCAACACTTATAAAATTTTGAGTTACTTCTTTCTGGCCTCTATAATTTCTGATGGGATATCGCCTGTAATTTGAATTAATTTTCTGCTGTTGTTAGGTTGTTGTTTTCTTCTGGAGTTGTTAAGACTTCTTTGTGATTCGTTTTTTGAAATTTCATTATGTTGTGTCTTAGTGTAGATTTCCCTGGGTTTATCACAATTAGGCTTCCCTTAGTCTCTTGGGTCTATAAGTTTGCGTATTTTGTCAAAATTGGGGAATTTTCATCCCTTATTTTGTCAAGTACTTTTTAGCCACTCACTCTTACTTATTTCATTTTGGTAGTCCAGTGATATAAATATTAGATATTTTGTTACTGTCCCACAGATTCCTGAGGCTCTGTTCTTTTCTTTTTTCCTTTTAGTCTGTTTTCTGTTGTACAGATTGGGCAATTTCTATTATTTTATCTTCTAGTTTACTGCTCCTGTCCTCTGTCCCTCCATTCTGCTCTTGAAGGCACCCATAGAAGTTTGTGTTTCAATCATTGAATTCCTCAGTTGTACAGTCTAGGTCCTTCTGTATATTTTCCTATTTCTTTGCTGAGACTTTCTATTTATTAATCTATTTCAAGTATGTTCGCAATTACCCATTAAAGCTTTTTTGTATTGATGGCTTTAAAATCCTTGTTAAACTTATTTTATCATCTCTGTGATAGCATCTATTGATTGTTTATATTCATTAACTTTAAGATCTCCTGGGTTTTGGTGTTAGGAGTAATTATTGATTGACATTTTGGATATTATCTTATGAAACTCTGGATCTTATTGAAACCTTCTGTGTTAGCTGGATTTCTGACACCACACTGGCAGCACTGGGGAAAGGGGTTGCTAATATTACTTCCAGGTGTGGGTAAAAGTTTTACTGCCCCATCTTTCCTCCACTGAAATCCAAGGTAGGGAGTGCTTCTGTTTCCTTCTAGGTGTATTAAAGAAATATTTCTTAAAGTGTCTCCACTGATCACTGATACCTTACTGACTGAATAGGATAGAGCTGCCTTGCTCCTACTTCTCATGTTATCTCCACAGACACCATGGCAGTGTGAGAGGCAGGGTGGGAGTGTGTGGAGGGGAGCCTCACTACCACTGAGGGGTGGTGAAGGTCCTGGATCTCTATTAGGCCTTCTCTTCCGCGATTCTGGCAAGGAAGGGAAGGGGTGCCACATTACTGCCGGGTTAGGAGGAAGTTTAGACCCCCCACATGGTCTCCATCTACTCCTTGCGGGTCTAGGCTAGTGACCACTGAGCAGGAACGAACGTCCTGCCTCCCTACCTGGCCTTCTCCGACACCATCCCAGAAAATGACTGGAGCCTCTTGTTATAGTCAGCTGAGGCATTTGACATTGTTGCCATCAAAGGAGCTGGCACTACCATCTTTCTGCAGTTTGGCTGGAGTATAGAGGTTATAAACTAAAAGTTTTATGTTTTGTTAGGCTGCCCTTTTCCTGATCCTTAGGTTGAAGACAGCATTTTGTTTTCAGCCTTTCATCCACGTGCATTAGCATTTTTGGCATCTTGGCTTCTTTAGTTCCAAGTCTAAAATATATGAGAAAAAAGTAAAACTCACAGGCCTCACCACCATATCTTTCCTGGGTTCTTGAGATCCTGAAGTCCTTGGCCAGGCCGCCTTATTCTCTCCTACCGTAGTGTCTTCTTATGTTGGTTTTATATATGAAGTGCAGAGATTTTAGTTTTCCTTAGAAGAGAACAGGAAGAAGTATCTTCCTGCATCTGTACATAAACAGAAATCCTATTCTCTGCCTTTCAGTTGAAGTGTATAGATCATTTACATTTCACATGATTATTGATATGATTGGGTATAAATGTACGGTATTGCTATTTACTTTCTGTTTGTCTCATGTGTTTTTAATTCTCTTTTCCTCTTTTCTGCTTTGTTTCAAATTAATTGAATATTTCTAATAGTCCTTACTTTTTAGAACAATATTAAATTTACAGAAAAATTAAGAAGATAGTATAGTTGCTATATATTCTGTACCAACTTTCCTCCTATTAACATCTTAAATTAATATGATATATTTATTACAATTAATGAACAAATACTGATACATTATATTAACTAAGTCCATAGTTTATTTAGTTTTTGGGGGGGGTTACCAAGTGGTTGTTTTTTTTTTCCCCTGTTCTCAGATCCTGTCCAGGATATCACATTGCACTGTTGTCATGTCTCCTTAGGCTTCTTTAGGCTCTGACAGTTTCCCATAATTTCCTTGTTTCCATGACTTTGATGATTTTGAGAGATACTTGTCAAATATTTTGTAGGATTCCCCTCTACTAGAGTTTGTCTGATGTTTTTCTTATGATCAGAATGGAGATAGGATTTTAGGAAAATCACAGAAGCAAAATGGCATTTTTATCATATTATGTCAAAAGTGCATACTGCTAACATGACTTGTCACTGCCGATGCTGACCTTGAGCACTTGGCTAAGGCAGTGTTGATCAAGTTTCTTTACGTGTAAGCTTTTTCTTCATTGTTCTCCCCCTTCCCATGCCGCACTCTGGAAATAAGCTACTGTGCATTGGACACTTGCAAAGTGATGATTTATCACTTTTTTTTTACACCTTACGAGTAGAGTGTCTACATAAATTACTTATATATTTTTTCCCTTTTTGAGATATTTGTATCTTCTCCCTGTTTTTTGTTTTAGTCATTTATTTATATCAGAATATATGTTTATGAATTTTTTTTTATACTTTAGGTTATAATCCAATACAACTTTCTGTATCTGGTTGCGTGAATTGTTCTAGCTTTGACTGATTTCTCAATGACGTCTATTGTGATCTAAGAGCAGAATTTTTTATTTTAGTCTTTAAAACTTGCTCTTTAGTCTTTAAAACACAAGAGTGTTTTATAGCCCAGAATGTGGTTTATCTTGGTCATTGTTTCATGGGAACTTGAGAGGAATGAGTATGCTGCTGTTATTAGATAAACGCTCTATAGATATCAATTAGATCAAATTGATTGATGGTGCTGTCGGGTCAATTATATCCTTATTTTCTGCCTGTTTCATCAACTACTGAAAAAGGAGTGGTAAAATTACCAACTATTATAATGGATTTGTCTATTTCAACTTGTAATACTGTTACTTTTTTCTCCCATATTTTGATGACGTTGTTAAATACATGCACAAAATCTACGATTTGGGGACTATTTTGTACTTTCTGAGCTTGCTGGGTTTTTTTCCTTTTCTTTCCTGCATTTCGTGTCCCCTCTGGTCTTAATTGAGTATTTTGTATGACTCAATTTTCTCCCTTCTTTTAGTATATCAATTATATTTCTTTTAAAAAATGTGTTTAGCAGTTACTCCGCAGTTTGCAATATATATTTATAACCAAATTAAGTCACTCTCAAATAATACCATAATACTTCTTGGGTGGTACAGGTACTTTTAGCAGTGTACCCCCAAGCACTCCTTCCTGTCCCTTTTAACTTTGTTGTCATTCTTTTTTCTTATGTATATGCTATAATCACTTAATGCACTGTTACTATTAGTACTTTGAATAAACAGCTGCCTATTCAGTCAATTAAGAATGAGAATAATATAAAATTTAATTGTATAATCACTTATTCCTCCTTTGATGCTTTCCTTTCTTTATGTAGATCGAAGCTTCTGAGTAATATTATATTCCTTCTCTCTTTTAAAAGGAAAGTTCTTCTCCCTGAAGAACTCCTTTTAAAATGTCTTGGGGATTAGATCTACTGGCAATAAATTTCCTTAGTTTTTGTTTGAGGAGGTCCTTATTTCTCCTTAGTTTTTAATGAATCACTTTATAGGATGTAGAATTCAAGGTTGCAAGTTTGTTTTGTTTTGTTCAAGTATGAAATATTCCACTCCACTACCTTCTGGTTTACATGGTTTTTGATGAGAAGTCTGTTGTAATTCTTATCTTTGTTCATATATCTGTTAGGTGTTTTTACCCTCTCTGGCTACTCTCTTTGTCTTTGGTTTTCTACAGTTTAATTGTGATAGTTCTAGGTGTATTTACCTACACTTATGCATCATGTTTTATATTCTCTGAAATTCCTGGATCTGTGGTTTGGTGTCTGTCATTAATTTTGGAAAATTTGCACCCACTATTTCTTTAAATATATCTTCTGCTTCTTTTTCTGTCATCTCCTGATATTTCAGTAACACATGTTAAACCATTTGAAATTGTCCCAGAGTTCTTGGGTGTTGTGTTCCTTCTTAGTTTGTTTTCTGGTTTCCATTCTTTGAATTTAATTTTAGAAAGTTTCTTTTGACATAACCTTAAGCCCACTGATGCTCTCCTTGCTACGCCTGATCTATCGATGAGCCCATCAGAGACATTTTTCATTTCTGTTATGGGTTGTTTTGATTTCTAGTATTGTTTTATTATTTGTTAGAAATGCTATCTCTCTGCTTACATTACTCATTTGATTTTGTTTGTTTTTTGCTTTGGAGCCCTCAGCATAGCCATAGTTATTTTAAAATTTTTGTCTTATAATTCCAAAATCTCTGCCTGTATGAGGTTGATTCTGATGCTTGTTTGGTCCCCTCAGATAGTGTTTTATCTTGCCTTTTTAGCATATCTTATAATTTTTTTGTTGTTAGAAGCCAGACATCCTATGTCAGGTAACAGGAACTGAAGTAAGTAGTATTCTAGTGTGAAATTTAAATTAATCTAGCTCGCAGGTGGGTTGAATTTAATATTTACTGTATGTGTAAGCATCAGAGGCTTCATTTTTTCTAGTGTTCCTAAAGAGTCTAAGCTTTGCAGCCTTTTCATTTCCCATAGCACAGGGGAATTTATTATGAGAACACTTTCCCATTTTGCAGGACATAAGCTGTGAGTAGGCTATATTTCCATAACAATACAAAAGGAAGATATAGGAAGTTGCAGTCAATAGCTCAAACTTCAGCTCAAATATTCAGCAAGTGACCTCATGCAATAGACAATCCCCACGACAATTTCACCAATTTTTTGAAGCAATTATTAGTATTACTTCCTAGATAACAACATTCAGAATCAGACAAAAGTTTATGCCCTAAATGGCAGAGTCAAGCCCAATGAACTCCAAACCCCAAGTATTTCCCACTATACCAGGTTCCCCTCCACCCTGCTACCCTGAACCCTACCCATGTCCAGAGGCTGACTTCTACAGTCCTGTAAACTAGCTTTATCAAGTCCTGAAAATGCAACCAAGGAAAGGGACTGGAATTTCTCTCTCAGGGAGAGAAGACAATTGGATGGTGTGATTTTCCTGGGAGGCAGATGCCTTTAATATCTCTGCTGTTAATCATGATTGTATTTTGTTAACCAACCCAGATAGCCCACAGTGCTTTCTTCTCTATTATCTTCTTTGGCACACAGTTCCAAGAAAAATAATACTTCTACTGAAAAAAATAAGTATATGTGATTTTTATTACATGGTAAGAAAAAGGAGGGTTAAGCTAGCCCTAGAGAATAATTTTCATAATCCTTTCAATAATTCATCACTCCCTCCTAGATACAAGATATTTAAGCTGATAAACCAAGATTGTGTAATACTAATTTGCTCGATCCCAAGTAATGTATCATCTGTTTTTTCCACCCTTCTTCTTTAAAAAATGAGTTTAAAAAAAGGAGATTTGTAAAAGCAAAAAAAAAAAAAAAAAATTGTAGTTAACTTGTTGATTGTGTCCTTAAGTGAGTGTAAAGGATTCTTGTTTTACACTACAAAGCCATATCATTTTCCACAAGCACTGTCCTTTAACAGTTACTGACCTTTAAAATTGATCAGACAGAACATTTTCATCTGGCACAGAAGGGTATCAGTGATTTTCTTACCCTTTAGCCTTTCATGAAGTCAAAAGTAGAGACAGAGATTTGGGAGATGATAAAGGCCATCTGACAAAAGCATTATTCGGAGTTTGGCTGGACTATTAGAACAATATTCTTGTTTCTGGATCCATTTAAGTGATGATATAATTTACTTTTGAAGGTTGTGTTAAATATCAATACAACTTAGAGGCAAGAAGTGAGGTGAAATGTTTCAAAGCTAACAATGTCATCTACAATACGCAGAAGAAATAAAGGTGATGATGTGAGTAGATGCTTCATTTTTAGTCAACACTTTTAGTGTAACAGGGCACTAAATCTAAAGTCCAACTGACACACTACCTTTCAAGAGATGCCAAATTCTAAAGAAAATTTTAAAGTTATATATTTTAATGTGTTTTTAAATAATATATTTTAAAACTATTTTAAAATAACAAACTTTCTAAAATTATTACATGGTATTTTTCTAAAAATATGTTCTTTCCCAAGAATGGTTATTGGACTCTGAAATTTATACAGATGACATGAGTGAGAGTGCAGATGGAGAGAAGGACTTTACGTGAGGATTTCTTCAGAGAAAGTGCCACTACGACCTTTCCCCTCCCACTGAGACAGAGGTGAAAATGGGGTGTCTGCTCCCTTCACATCTCAAGAGAAAAGACTTAAGGTTGATAACCAGGATAACTTTGACATGGTGGCCAGTCATCCGTTTTGCCCAGGACTGCGGGGCTTCCTGAGACATGAGACTTTCTCAAAACTGAGAAAGTCTGGGTTTTGAGAAAGTCTGGGACAAAACAAGAGGATTTGGTCTCTTTCAAACTGGACTCTGGAGTTGAGGAAGAGCTCATGACACCAGTATCTGAGCCATGACATAACACCACCCAGTCATCGTGCTAGAGTCTATTTATTCTCCAAATCCCCTGAGCTATAACATGAGTCATTCTCCTCTCTTCAAACTTCTAATTCATCCTCCCGTCAGCTGATGACTAGCTCCCTATTTCACTGAGAAAATAACACAATAAGAAGAGAGCAGGCACAAGAACTTCCAGAAGCCTCCTCAACCATGTCTGAGCCACGTGCTCTGCATTCCTTCCTGTGGCCGAGGAGAAACTGTCTGTGGCCCCCACACTTGACTGTCATCTACTATTGCCTCTCCCCTAGTGAGGGATGCATGCCTGCAATTCTGCCCCCTCCCTATGTTGTTCCTTCTCACACTCTCTTCTAGGTAGTTCTAATCAGCATAAAAACATGTTGTTATCTTGCCCGTCTTAAAGCATGCACACATGCACACACGCACAATTTCCTTTTCACCCCAGTTACTTCTCATCTAAGGAACTTCTTGCCATTTTCTACTCTCACTGTGGCTTTTTCTCCCAATTGTTATTAACATTACAGTGAGGCTTTTGTCCCAACATGCTACCAAAACATTACTCTTGTGTAAGCTATTAGTAACCCTTACTTTGCTAAATCTAATGACCAAATCTGGGTCCTCATCTTCTGTGCCGTATTAGGTACATTTACTCATTCCTATCTCCTAAAAATATTTTCCTAATTGAGTTAGAGGAAAGCATGCCAATCTTACTAAAAACTCTACAGATAATAAGCACCTATTTTGTATGCAGTCCTATATTAATTAGTTTGAGAAATATATTTAGACCATAAAATATATTTTCTGCTGCCAACCTATAGACTCACTATGGATGCCTCCCTGGCAGCTCCTTTTCCTTCTGCTTTGCAGGAGAGGGAAAGCTTAACCTTGAAGATCAAACTACTACTAAATATTTTGGTCTGAGCACACTAACTTCTGAATCAAGAATCTCTCTTGCAAACTGAAGTTATGATGAAACTCCCTATTGCTTTCAAGGGACCAGAACATTTTTTTAAGCTTGCAAGAGTGGTTATACACCAGCTTGGGGAAAGCTTCTCACACTGAAAGAAATTTTAAAAGTAGATGACATATAAAAATAAAAGTGAAGTTTGACAGCATTTTATGTTATTCAACTTATTGCTCACAATCCCATTTATATTATTATAATAAAATAAGTGTAAATCCAGGAAATCGTGTGTTTAATACATGCCAGTGATGTCACACAAGGAACAATGCCTCTATTCACATTCCCCATTTCGAGTCCTGGCCTCGAAAACGTCTTTCTGTAGTAACAGGCAAGATCCCTCTAGACAGCATGCTCTGCCATAGCCTATGTTGTGTGCAATTATTGCTTTTACATTTGCTGACATTGTGGGTAGACTGTGATGCTTGATTTTTTTGTGTCAACTTGGGTAGGTCATGGTGCCTAGATGTTCAGCCAAGCATCAGTCTTGATGTTGCTGTGAAGGTATTTTTAGATATGATTAACATTTAAATCAGTAGACTTTGCATAAAGCAAATTGTCCTCCATAATGTGGATGGATAGGCCTTTTCAAGTCAGTTGAATCCATTAAAGACCCTATGAGCAAACATCGAAATTTCCGAAAGAAGGAATTCTGCTTCCAGACTGTAACATAGATACCCTCTGTTTCTCCAGCCTGCTGGCCTGTCCTGCAGATTTCCAACTCGCCAGCCCCCACAATCACATGAGCTAGTTATTAAAAATAACCCTTCACATTGGTTCTGTTTTTCTGGAGAACCCCAATTAGTACAGTAGTGCTGGTGGTTGTGTGTGGGGGTGTGAGTGAGATGTGTGCCTTTTATTAAAAGAAATTGAGGATTTTGCTATTAAAAGTAATGGTTAAAAACTGCAACTACTTTTGCACCAATGTGGTAAATGCCTGACAGAGATCAGGTTCCCTGGAATATAGTCTCTTAGCCAAAGATTTTGAAGAGGAAGTTTATTGGTGAATGCTGTTGGGATCAACAATCAAGGGGGTTGAAGTTGATAGAATTGGAAAAATGCAAGGTTTGTAATGCAATGTGGTCATAAGACAGAAGGCTCTAGGTCCAAAAGGGCCCCAGAGGCACCCTCGTAAAGCAAGGGGGAAGGCCTCTCTCTCCCCCACCGTCACTAGTCTTGGTAAATGTGTTCCCCTGGAGAGAGGCAGGGTCTTGGTCTCTCATTGGCTCAGGCAATGCCTGGAGAAGCACTGGCTGGGCTGTGCTCTTTCAGTACTGTTGGCAGTGTGGAGAATGAGTGTCGCATCGTAGATGCGGCTCTGGGACGTGCGCGCCACTATCCTCTGTAACATTTTAGGATTCCAGAGCTCCAGAGAAGACACAAATGTTTGCTGATATTTATTTAGCCATTTAGCCGAAACTTTAAAAAGTATTTTTTCAAATAATTTTGTACATACCAGATACTTAAAAAGATAGTACAGGGTTCACCTGTTTCCCTAATGTTAACATTTTGCATAAGCACATGCATTTATTGAAATGAAAACATTAACATTAATAAAATAGTAATAACTAAACTGCAGACTTTATTAACATTTCCCCAGGTGTCCCACAAATGCCTGTTATCTGTTTAGGGCAGTCAAGAATATTACATTACAAGTATTTGTTTTCTCAATCTTAGGAAAGACAAAATGCAACAGACAACTAAGGATGATGTTATTCAGGTAGTTGTAACAGGGAGAACACGCATCACTGAAGAGTCCGGTGTCTTAAAGGGGCAGGTAGACAGGTCGAGAGTGAGAATATGTGAGCTGGTAGGTAGATTTCTCCATCTTCATGCTTCTGGGAATACAGGGCTCAGGTGAAGCTCAGCAATGTCTGTCTCTCTTTATCTTTCATGACCTTGCATTTTTGAAGAGTACTGGTCAAGTATCTTGTAGGATGTTCCCAATTTGGGTTTGTCTGGTGTTTGCTCATCATTAGACTGGGGTTACCGATTTTGGAGAGGAGCGATATGCACATGAAATGCCCTTCTCATCATATCATTAGCAGTACATGGTACCAACAGGTCTGATTCCTGGTGATGATGACCCTGGGCACCTGGTTAAGGTGGTGTCTGCCAGGTTTCTTCACTCTGATGTTACCATGGTTTCCTTCCTTAGGTACTTTTTCGAAATATCAATTGTGTTCCAGGTGCCATGTAGGCTCTGAAGCTTCAGATTAGAATGACATCTGCTTGTTGCATCCAAATAATTCGTACAGTCCCACAGGGAAACAGTCAGATGTGCAAAGTGGGGGTGGGAAGAACAGTCTCAATGGGGATAGAGTTTTCTCAGCCCTAGATTCCCAATGGAATCGCAGCCTTAAAGAGCGGGAAAATCAGTTGCAGATCTGACCCTATGCATAAAAGGAGTTAGATTTGTATCATGAGAAAAAGAGCAAGAACCATGTCCAGGAAGTCAGGTACATTCTACATTCCTTTTCCCCTTCCTGCTCCTTAAACAAGCATTCTCTAGGCTGCGTCATTGTTAGTTTCTAAATGTTTGTCCAATCCATTTTTCTTTCCCAATCGATTACCTTAGTTCTCTCCCTCTCCGGTCCCACCTCTGTAGAACATACGGAATGTTCTTTGTAAAGCATACCCTCCCCCACCCCAAATATTCTTCCCAATGTCACCACACAGACTGATCTGGTTCCACTTTTATATAACAGAGTCATGAGTTGTTTGTCAGTTGCCATGGACCCCCATGTTGAAGGCCATGAAACTGGAGCATGCCCAAAAAAACAAGGCACAAGTGCAACCTAAGTGGTCAGGCAGAGGAATGGGACTGAATTAAGAAGCCAACACGGTACACCAGCATCCAGGATCCAATCAGATCTAGCCTGGCATCTCTCCATGGCAGAATCCGGTCAGATCATGCCTCCCAACAAAACCTAATTGCAAGATCCAATCAGATAGCACCTCATTACCTGTGCTCATAAAGCTCCAAACCCAGCTCAGAGAGACAGAGCTGAGCATTTCCTGCTGTCTTCTGTCCAAACAGCAATCAAACATTCTTGCTGCAAAAACTCAGTGCTTGGGTGTTTGACTTTCCGTTGTGTAGGCAAATTGATCCAGTTTGGTTCAGTGACACTAAAACCCACTAGACAGAATTCCATCTTCCTGACAAAATGCCTAAGTCCTTCACGCCCTTCTAGCCCCTCAGCCCACTACCCTGACTCTCATCCCCCTCTCTCCACTCCAGGGACTCTGCATTACTATGATATCCTCTCTGTCGAAGCACCTCACCTCCCAGACATTCACCGTTTCATTCCTGCCAGTGGCTGCCTTCCACAAACCCTCTTCTCTGGACTAACTCCTGTGTCTCTTTTAAGACCCTCCATCTGGGCTGCTGAATGGGTCTCCTGGATTCCCTGGGGCACTTCCTCTGCTCATTCCCTGGGTCATTGTACCAGGTGTTGGCTGTGGGGATGCACGCCTCTGTGGTTCATCAATCCTGTGACAGGAAGGACAAGTCACTCAACCTCTCTGCGCTTCAGATTTCTCATCTAAGCCATAACGAAAATGATAGCATGTACTTTTGACAGTGTTTAGCAGAGAGCCTGGCACATACTAAGCAGTAGTAGCTTATTATTACCCCAGTGTCACTGCTGCCACTGCTGTTAGTTTCTGTGACAGGCTCCCACACTGGGCTGTGGAATCCCATAGAGTAGTACCTATGCCAGTATCTTCTTTGAATTCCATGAAAAAACACGGTTCCCACTACATGTTGGCTTTCAATAAATATGTAAGGAAGAAAGACGAAAGAAGGAAAAAAGTTAACTCCGTATTCTTTTTGTAACACTTTCAAACCAATGTTTCTTATATGCCTAGTACAGACTACTTATACAATCAATGTCTTGTAAAAATGTAAATCACTAATAATCAGTGTTGATGAAGGCTAAAAATATTCAGATAGGTCCAACCTAAAATATTACTGGATTTAAGGGAAAGAATCAGAATAGAAATAATTACTAAACTCTGTTTTCCTTTAACAATGTCTTTCCATAAACATTTATTTTAAAAATAATGAGGCAGTGGAAGAACTTCTGAGTGGAAAAAGCTCCGCTAAGCCAGAAATGCCAAAAGATTTCTAAATTCTAGACCTTGTCCCAAGAAATGCCTTAATCACTGTGAAATAAGTTCTTGGAAAATGCCTAATATCCATCCAGACACATTCCTTGATGCTAAGAATGACTTCAGGTTCCCGTCTGACCTTTAGTCTAGGGTTCCCTATGGAGAACAGCTGCACAGTGATCCCTGAGTTGTCAACCAGGATGAGCAGGTTGTTGGAATCAGTGTCACCCACGTCCTGCTGGTCAGTGAGCCCAGTGTAGGGAAAGTGGGCTCAAAGAGTCGTGCATCACAGGGCTCAGGTCTTTGCTAAAAGATATTTTGCTTTGCAGAAAAATTCACTTCATAATGCAATTAAGTAAGAAATTACATAGTACATTTAAAATATATTTTAGTTTTTGTGTATTTGATTTCTGCAGAAAATGTTGGAGTTGGGAATTTCCAATTCAACCCTATCAATATCATTTTTCTTTATATCTTCTAAAAAAAGAATGGGATACATATGCAGAACGTGCAGGTTTGTTACATAGGTATACAAGTGTCATGGTGGTTTGCTACCTATTGACCCATCCTCTAAGTTCCTTCCCCTCACCCCCCACCCCTCAACAGGTCCTGATGTGTGTTGTTCCCCTCTCTGTGTCCATATGTTTTCAGTGTTCAACTCCCAATTATGAGTGAGAACATGCAGTGTTTGATTTTCTGTCCCTGTGTTAGTTTGCTGAGGAGGATGGCTTCTAGCTTTATCCATGTCCCTGCAAAGAACATGATCTCATTCCTTTTTAGGGCTGCATAGTATTCCATGGTGTACATGTACCACATTTTCTTTATCCAGTCTATCATTGATGGGCATTTGGGTTGGTTCCATATCTTTGCTATTGTAAATAGTGCTGCGATAAACATACATGTGCATGTATCTTTATAGTAGCATGATTTCTATTCCTTTGGGTATATACCCAGTAATGGCATTACTGAGTCAAATGGTATTTCTGGTTCTAGATCCTTGAGGAATAGTCACGCTGTCTTCCACAATCAACCCTATCAATATTTACTAGGTAGTTATCAACAACATCATACTCGTCACATTATCCCTCACTTTAACAACAATTTTCTCTAGCATCGAAGTATTAACATGGTACCAATATTTTCCACCTTTCCACCATTTTTTTGCTTTCTTCTGTCATGAACCCCTTGAAAGAATTGTTTATAGTATCTGCCTCTGATATTTGTCCTTCCCTTCTTCCATTCCATCATTCCAGGTGTCCTTCCTTTCAGTGAAAATGTTCTCATCAGGGTCACTAATAAATTTCACTTGATCAAAACTAATGGGAAATTTGCAGTGTTCACTATACAGGCCTTTCAGCAGCATTTGACACAGATTTTGTCATCATATTTTTTAAAAAGGCCCTGTGGGCTCGGCTGTCATCACATCACTCCCTCTGGTTTTCCTCCTGTGTTGTTCCTTCTTCTCCCCAGTTCCCAGAAAATTTCTGGCTCAGTCTTATTCTCTCATTCTCACTGCACTCACTCCTCTGAAGCTGCACTATGTGCTGATAGCTTCCTAATGTTTATGTCTCCTGTCCCAACATTTCTTCTGCACGGGACTAGCATGCACAACTGCCTCTCGACTTCTATGCATTTAGATACCAGCTATCCAGCCTTGACATCCCCAAAACTGAACACTTGTTTCCCCAAACCCCTCAAGCATGTTCCTACCTCTAGGTCCTGAGATGGTAAATGGCTTTCCCCAGGTGATGATATTGAGAGCTTTGGATCCTCAGGACTCTTCTTCTTCTCTAGTTCCTGATGCCCTCAGCCACTGCCACCATCAGCCTCCTAGTAGGACCCATCTTCGCTCCCTGGGTGGCTGCAAGTTTCTGGGTCTGGGCTCCCATGCCCATCTTTCCCCTCAACTCACTTCACAACAACAACTTCTCAATGGTTTTCCATCATGATTGGAACGAAACCTAGCTTGGTCATTTGTGTCTTTTAGAATATTTCTAGCCCAGATGCGGTAGCTCACACCTGTAATCCCAGCACTTTGGGAGGCCAAGGCGGGCAAATCGCCTGAGGTCAGGAGTTCAAAAGCAGCCTGGCCAACATGGTGAAACCCCACTTCGACTAAAAATACAAACAAAAAAAAAAATACCTGGTCATGGTGGTGGGCACCTGTAATCTCAGCTACTCAGGAGGCTGAGGCGAGAGAATCGCTTGAACCCTGGGGGTGAAGGTTTCATTGAGCCCAGACAGTGCCATTGCACTCCAGCCTATGGGCGCCTGCCACCATGCCTGGCTAATTTTTGTATTTTTTAGTAGAGACGGGGTTTCACCATGTTGGTCAGGCTGGTCTCAAACTCCTGACCTCAGGTGGAAAAAAAAATTATCTATTTTAATAGCTAGTGTGTCAAATGTATTGACATAAAGTTTTCCCAATATTCCCTATTTTCCTTTCTGTCTGTAGGATCTCTGGAGGTGCCCCTTTTTCACCTCTCTCTCTCCTCCCTCCCCTCTTCCCTGTCTCCTGCCCCTACTTCCTCTCAGCTAGAGATTTATCAATGTTATTCATCTTTTCAAAGAATCATCTTTTGGTTTCTCTGAACTTCTCCGGTGTCTGTTGTTAAATAAAGCTGGTTCTTACTGAGGGGAGGGGGATTCTGGAATCTGCTTTTCACAATCCCCCAAGGGTTGACCCAGAGCACCTGGCCTCCTGTGCTCTGTCCGTGGCTGGCTGACTGGCTGGCCATTGCCCTTGCCCAGCACACATATTCGCAGCTCCACATATTTATCTTGGTCACTCCATGAAAATCACCATGCAAATTTTATTATGTGAAAAAATAAATATGAAAAGACTTTTCAACTAGTAAAATACAACTAAATATCAAGGGTGATCATGCTCTGCAAACTGGAAAGCCTCTTTCAGTCATTTCCTAGAACTCTTCAAGATTCATTTCAAATGTCACCCCATCTACCTGTCCTTCCCAGATTTGAGCAATCAAAGGTGATTTTTTTTCCTCCTTGGAACTGATAGGGCCTCCCGATTTTGAGTCTCTGGATGGTGCTTTGATATTCTGCAGCTCTGCTTCATGTCCCTGATAGGCTGGGTGTGGCCTGAAGGCAGATCATTTTCACAGGAGTAGGTTAAGTTGCCTGGCACATGCCAGGTTGCAAAACAGAACAAAGGAAAGAAAAAAATAAATCAGTCATCAATCTACCAAAGCTTTCTCAGCTTTGTCATTTACAATCTCTGCAACCCTGAGCACACTCATCAAACTTTTTGTGCCTCGGTCTCCTCGTTTGTAAAATAGTCACCTGTACCCACTGGCAAGGTGGTCAGGAGGACTATAAATTAAGATTTGAAAGCCCCAATGCTGGTCTGACAGGGAGTTCGCATTCCGACAACGGAGCTCTGCTTTAATAAGCCACAATAATCCACAATTTTGACTACCACTCATTGAGTTAAAACAGTTTTCCTAGGAATATGGTTTCCTCCAATCATGCTGCTCCGTCCAGTCCAGCTGTTCCCGTTAGGTGCCTGAGTCAGCGTTAGAGGTGTGGATACAGCACAGAAGCCTGGGTTCTGGAGTCAGAGCCCTGGGTTTAATTACAACTTGGTCTCCCTCTTTCTGGAATGATACTTTCAGGAAAATTAAGATGATGAACACTTCTTTGCAGTGTTCCCAGCACCTTCTCCCTCTTGTCTTCTGAGAGCTTATATACCTGTTTGAAGCTCTGCCTCCAACCTACCTGTGCTTCCTCCCCTCTTCCCTCCCACCTCAGAGATGGCTCCCTTGTCCTCTACAAAGCAGACTCCAACCTGGAGACAGGCTTCATGCAGACTCGTTGGCTGTATGTGTAAGGAATTCATGTAGGTGACCTCAAGGGCTTGGGTTTAGAAACATTTGTGAGGGCACCCCTGGCACTGAGGTTTAACCACCCCTGCAGGAACTGACCTTGGAGAGTGGGAGGGTGTGCAGGACCATCACTCAGGACCCTGGGTGGCTCCGGGGCTTTTACTTGTCTTTTCAGTGCAGGAGTCTGTGATGCCTTAACCAAGTTACTCACCACTAACAATGCTTAATGACTTCCTCAGTCCTTATTTCTATTTTTGATTCTTACTAATTTTCCAGAGAGAGAGAGACTAATTGGCCAAATTTCTGCCATCTGTACATAGGCAGAAGTCCAATTATCTGTGTGGACAGCTCTGCCCACTCCAAAGTCCCTTGGTATGCAAACATCTCTTCCCAGAAATGTGACCTCTTTTAGGGAGATTTCCACAAGCCCAGAGGCACCATTAATCTCCCTTGGCTTTGGGCATGGACTTCACCCCCCCTTGTCACGTCATTGAACTGTAACTCATGGCCTGATGCCTCCTTCTCCACCATTGAGCCTCTGGCTGTTGCAGGTCTTATTCGTAAATGCTGCATTCATAAACAGAGCAGCATCTTCAGCAACGTTCTTCAGTCAATGGGCAATCTTGGAAGCCTCAGTCTTTTTGCTCCCATAGTGTTTAGAGAGACCCCATTGCATCCAACTCTTTTATTTAAGTGCAATATGAAAAAGTGAGCTGTTTTCCTGCCTGTAGAGAATGAGAGGGAGAGATCAAAGAATAGCTGGAAAAAGGGTATTTAAGAGATGTTGACAGTAAACTACACCCCCCTATTCCATCATATCCTCATCCTGTGGGCTGACGTTGAAGGATGAAGAAATCCCCACAGGGCCAGGGTTTGGGGAACGGGGCATATCACACGTCTTCTGAGAGCTGCATCTATATCCCTCCCACTCCCCATTGTTTCCAACTATTTCAGTAGTAACAATAAAATTCATTTTTTTGAGCCTCAGATAATCTATAGGGTGCTAAAATTGTAAAAGGATATTCCAAGAATAGTGAGCTGAAAGGTTCTAATTAATCGCGGGATAACTGTTCTATATTAAAACCTGGCATTTTTTAGAAAAAAAAACGATAATTGCAACAGATGAATGAAACATGTTAATTAAGTGTGAGGCAATGGAAATACTGACACAGCTGTTACAGAAGAGCAACTTCCTTAGAGAGCGATAGGAAACTCGGGATTTGTAGACAAAAAAGTCATTGTTTCCCACACACATGGAAATCTTGAAAAGTTAAAGTCCGATAAAAAGATCGTGACACAGAGTTTTAAAAAGGATGCAAAACCAAAACAGCAAAAGTGTATGCAATATTTTAACAGACATATATAACAAGCAATATTTGTTTTCCTATGAAATACAGAGGACAATAGTAACAAATTTGAACGACAGGAAGAAAGGGATGTTTCAAAGACAGTAGACTATATTAAAGGCAAAATCCCCATCAAAATATGTGATGGACCCCATGGAGAGGCTGGTAGCAGTGGCTTTTCACATGGATCTGAAAAAGGCAGACAAAAATTGTCAATGTGAACCCAATCAAGAAATCAAATAGTGGGATGGTCCAGATCCACCTGGAATACAGTAGCCTCTTCCTGTTACAAATCTCTTACCAATTCAGTGTTGTCTTTCTGGAGATGGCCACACTGTGGTTCATCCTACACACAAGTTGTGAATATTTCTCTGAGAGACTTAACCTCTCAGACCTGATGCAGTCACCCCTCAGATCCAGCAAAGCAACAATTTTCCTTAGGAAACAGATTTCCTAAATTTCTTTTTTTTCCACGTCTGGTACTTTATTTCCAAAATTCTTCCTTTTTGCAATATTCAGTTGAAGGATCATCTCTTGCCTCAGTGTCGACAGTGAATCCGAAGGCTTGTGGCTAGGAGTACCCCAGTGGGGTGGCTGAGAATGTGTCCTAGGCAAGCAGCCCTGCTGGCCAGCTGGCCACAGCCCTGCTTCCCCTCTCAGTGTGTAGCCCGGCAGGTGACTGACCCTCTGGGCACCTCAGCTATCACATATATAAAACAGGGATGAGAATGGCAGCTTCCCACTGCATCCTGTGGTTTATGAGGATTACGTGAATTAACACCTTGCCAACATTAGGAAAGGATGAATGGTTACTGCACTGATGATAAAGATTTTTACCTACCTAACAGGCCACTAGATCAGAAGTAGACCATGAATTCTAATTCTCTTCCACGAATCAGGATTTACGCATAAAAACCTGACTACCAAAGGGAGAAGGTGGCAAGCAGAGGCAGGAGGACAAATGTGAGAGTGCGGATTCCCAGACTGGGAAGATTGATTAGATTTTCCACCAACTTCTTCCATTGCATTACTTAGATTATTTAGTTCATTAAAAAGAACACGGCTGGGTGCAGTGGCTCACGCCTGTAATCCCAGCACTTTGGGAGGCTGAGGCGGGTGGATCACGAGGTCAAGGGATCGAGACTATCCTGGCCAACATGGTGAAACCCCGTCTCTACTAAAAACACAAAAATTAGCTGGGTGTAGTGGCATGAGCCTGTAGTCCCAGCTGCTCAGGAGGCTGAGGCAGGAGAATTGCTTGAACCTGGGAGGCAGAGGTTGCAGTGAGCCGAAGATGGCGCCACTGCACTCCAGCCTGGGTGACAGAGTCAGACCGTCTCAAAAAAAAAAAAAAAGAAAGAAAGAAAAAAAAAAGAACACTGTACTCATAATGTATGAAGCTCACTCCGAGGAAGAGACAGGTTCGGGAGTCACAGCTTGGCCCATTCCCACTCTGTGTTGGGACTGTGGGGGCCTACAGTGAGCACTGAGAACGGAGAAGGCTGAGCTCGGATATGGCCATGGTGTCCAGTGCTGATGCTGTGTTAGTACAGGGTCTCAGGGGAAGCAAACCAAGACACAGTCCCCTCCCCATTGGGGAGAAAAAGACAATAAAGAATAATTGCACAGACCTGTTAGGTCACAACTGTGATGTGAGCCTACAAGAAGAGAACATAGTTCACTTGGAGCATTAACAGTGTCTAATCTTGTTGGAAATATCTAGTGAAAAGGCCAGAGTCTGGGGTAAAAAAAAGAGCAGGAGTTATTGCTGGCCCCGAAAGCTGAAGATGAATCAGGGTGCCTCATGAGAACATGACAGAGTGGACTCAATGTCACATCCATGAAGAGGCACAAGGTGAGAGGTGAGGACAGGGCTGTGCTCATCCACTCCTAACCCTGTTGATATGTGTTCCCATGGTGGAGAAGATTCCAGAGTCCCAGGCACCTCAGCTGAGTCTGGGTATAGCAGGCAAAACCAGCCATTCAGTGACTAAGGAATTGTCTAGATGTTTCTGAATAGTATAGTAATGCTTTCCACACATTTTTTTCCCACAATGGAAAATGAACTTTTGTTCCCACCTGCAGCATCACACTGCAGAGTCCACTCGGAAGTCTGGAGCGGGTGGGCGGGAGCAGCGCGCGCTGCGAACCTGGAAGCCAGAGCCCTGCATTATGCCGCGGGAGCTCTCCAGAGACTGTGCCTGTGAATGGGGCTTTTGTTCCCGCTGCAGGCCCTGGTCCCAGCCATTCATGGGCTCAGTAAATGAGGAAAGGTGGGGAAGACCTGCCCTCGTGGATACGTCCTCACCACCTGTTGGCACAAAGGGTTCTTTCTAAAATCCTCTTACGTAAGAGGCTGTGTTGGCTCGGAGCGCTCCCAGACATTCACAGGAAGGTCAGATAACAAGAGCCACTCAGTCAATGGGGCTCTGATTGGAGAACAATGCTGCTGCAATTGTGTTTGTTAGAGAAGACTTTGAATGCAGCCTGGAGTCTCTTGTTCTGCTCCTAACAACATCCTTTCTCTGCTGCTGGGTGAAGCAGGTTGCCTTGTTCTGAGTGAGACCCAGTGGGTCTTTGTCCTGAAGCCTCATTTAGGAGCCCCAGATGCCCTCTTTTGTGAGCCCCAGGAGGCTGTTCTTACACACACGGAGGGAGAATAAAGGCCTAGGAGGCTGCTCGTACAGCCTGTGTGTGCTGGGCTCCTCCACCATGACTTGATGCCTAAGAACTTCTCCTCTGGGGCACTCTTGATCTCTCTCTGTCTCTCTTTTTCTGTTTATCTCTGTCTCTATCTCTATGTCTCTCTCTGTCTCTATCTCTTTGACTGTCCATCTCTCTGTCTCTCTGTCTTTTTATCTCTGTCTCTATCTCTTGTCACTCTTTGTCTCTCTGTCTGTCTCTCTGTCTCTATCTCTATCTGTCTGTCTCTGTCTCTCTCTCTTATCTCTCTCTGTCCTTATCTATCTCCATGTCTCTATCTCTTGTCTGTCTCCGTCTCTGTCTGTCTCTCTTTTTTTTCATTCCCCTTCTCACCAGGAAAGAATCTCTAGAAAATTTCTTAGAATCTCTCTCCAAGCAAAGGCCAAGAAACCCTTCCTTAGGCTCTGGAAGAAAATGCACTCTGGCTGTGGAAGTCCCAGCTCTAGCAGTGCCCCGGGCTGGCATCCTGTAGGAAAGGGTTAGCTCAGATGGTGAAGAGCAAAGAAGAATATGCTTGGTGGAAGAGGTGGAACTGAATCCTCCCCACACCACTTACTGGGCAAGCCCCAGTTTCTTTATTTATGGGATGAGAATCAAATCACCACAGGATATTCGTGAGAGTTACCTTACCTCTGAAGGTGAAATGCTTGGTGAGAATATCACTGCTAGTATCTACGTGTAATGAAGTTTCAACATTATTAGCAACCGGGACTAAGAAGTCCTCAAAACAAAATTAATCATGCTTAGAAATTCAGCATTGAAGGAAGAATACTGTCTCCTGGAACTATTGGTCTATGTAATTAAAATTAAAAAAGATGTGGGCTTTTCCCTGTAAAGGGGGAAAAAAGACTTCTGAGAACATTGGTTGAGCACAATCTTTTGGTCAGTCTGTATCAGAGACCCAACTCTCAGGCCAAGGGGCAGCTCAGGTGCAGAGAGCCAGCACTACACAGGGCAGCAGATGTGCCAGGCACCTGGAAGGAAAGGGGTCACAGGCTAGAAACTCAGGAAGATCATGCAGAGAATGAGATGGAGTCTATGGAAGAGGAGATGCAGTCTCAGCATTGGACACAAGAAACTGTGCCTGAACAGGGGAGAGCAAGGCTATAGAAGAGAAGACGATGCCCAGGAAGAGCATGTTACAGGCCCAGGAAAACAACAACCCAAGGAAGGACAGAGGGGGAGACTAGGTCTCACAGGGTCCACAGCAGCCCATTGTCTGGAGAGATGCAGCACAACCATCTCGGGTCCTGTGCTGGGGACAGGATCTGCCCAGAGGTCTCGTTTCTGCTCTGGCCCCAGTACATCTGGATATACCCTTTCACCCACCAGTGGTTGGAAGTTGCCTGGTGTCAGTGGTAATACACAGGCAGAAACAATTCTGATCACCAACTCACAGTATCCTATTTTATTTTAATGTTCTAGCTATGGAGAAAGGGAGAAAATCTGCCTCCCGGGTTCAAGGGATTTTCCTGCCTCAGCTTCCCAAGTAGTTGGGATTACAGGTGCCACACCACTATGCCTGGCTAATTTTTGTGTTTTTTGTAGAGACAGGATTTCATCATGTTGTCCAGGCTTGTCTCAACCTCCTGACCTCAGGTGATCCGCCCGTCTCAGCCTCCCAAAGTGCTGGCATTATAGGCATGAGCCACTGCGCTGGATCTGTACTTTTCAAATACTAAGCAACCAATCCAGAGCCCATAGCTCCAACTACCTCCTTATGGCTCTCACACTCCGACCACTGTCCTCCTACCCTAAACACCCAAGGACCTGGTGTCAGACCATGAGGCACAGCCCGTCTGCCCCAGCACTCTGAAATAATTCAAACCAGCCAATTCTAGGCCTTCCCACCCTGCCCTACCTGTTCCTTCCCATGAAAACCACAATGAAAGCTCTTGTCCACACTTTCCCCGCTCCTTCTGCCTCCTGAGTGACTCTAGTACTTCTCATGTGGCCCTGCATGGCATGGTATGTCCCCTTCTCTTAGGAACTGTGAGTAACAAACTATCTCCCACTGGAAAACATCTCCTGAGCTGCTGGCCTCAGTGTCCTTGAATTGTAATAAACTCCACATTGCAAAACACGGACAAGGCAGGAAACCTCTAAGTTTCACCTCTCCAACTCTGTCTTCAGACCAGCTACTGGGTGTTGACTGGCACAAACAGCCATTGAGGTCTGCCCAGCCCACTGCCTCAGGCCTGTGTCCCATCTGCCTTCACCCTTCTCACCTCCCCGTTGGGAGCAGACCCCTCCTGGCCTTCCCGGCTTCCCCAGCATTCCCCTCAATGCATCCTCAGCCCTGCAGAGGGGCTCTGACACCATGGCTTCTCTTTCTTTAGTTCAATATCTGGTTCCTGAATCATTTGCCTTCTGAAAGTGCTCACTGGTTGCAAAAGGAAAGAACAACAGCAAGAATTATCATAGGAAACCTTGAAAATGACTGACCTCTACCCAGCCTCATGTCTAGACTGGGGAGACCCCTGAGCTGCTGGTAAGAGTCTCTACTGCGCCGCATCCTGTGCTTGCTTCAAATGGGGAAAGAGGCATTCTGGAACTGACGGTGGACATGGAGCCATGGACATGGCCAAAGACCCTCTGTGTGGGCTTCCTGTCACTGAACCCCACCTCAAGTACCAGCTGGCCATTTTGGTGGTTTCCCTGTAAAGCAGGCTGAAGGGCAGGCACGGTGACTCACGCCTGTTAGCCCAGCACTCTGGGAAGCCGAGGCAGAAGGATTGCTTGAGGCAGGAGGATAGTTTGAGCCCAGGAGTTCGAGACCTGCCTGGGTAGCAGTGTGAGGTCCTGTCTCTATGAAAAATAAAAGTTTTAAAATGTGAGAAATTTTTTAAATTATAAAAAGAGAAAGCTGAGTTCTAGCTTCCTACAGAATGATGCCCAGACCCTTCACATGTTGGGATTTTTGTATGAATTTAATGTAGTCACTTTTTTAAGGAGAGTGATACATTTCCTGATGTACTTTAAATTGTTTTCATAAAGGCTTAATATCCTCTTATCTTACTGTCTCACACTGCTTTTTTTTTTTTTTTCGTCCCCAAGAGACCCTACTTTCCCTTCTTCTTTAAAAAGGGCCTCTAATTTGGTTTCTATATGGGAACACAGGGTATGATCAAACTTGTGTTTATGGGGGCTTCCCAGACAGGGAAAGGGTATGGTCCTGTGTCTGGAAAGGTGGTATATATGGGGTTCCTGCACAGGGAAAGTGTATAATCAAGGCAGTACATATAGGGTTCCTGTATAGGGAAAGCTTTGATCAAGGCCATCTGACCGGCCTTGGCCAAGGCTTGGCATGGGGTGAACATGTGACTTGACTTGGTTAACAAGATGGAAAGATAAATGTTGGGGTTTCTGCCAAATCACTTGCTCCATGATAAAAGGAGTGAGCACTGTGATGGCAACGTCGCTTTTGTCCCACTGCCTTCCTTCTCGTGGTGCTGCCATGAAGACAGGTGCTTGAACTGGAATCTTGAAAGCATAAGGAGTCTTGCAGGGGTGCCTCCAGCCCATGAGACCACCAAGCTCAGGGCCTCCTTGGAAGTGGGAGAAGCAGCTCAGGTTTCAGCCACTGTTCATTGGGTTATATATTTTCAGCCACAAACATCTTAAATAGCACAGCCATGTGTGATTTCTGTAATAGTCTTTCACAGCGTGGAGCCTGTAGTCATTCCATTTGCCCAGAACTCCTTGGACTGACCTCCACCCCAGGCCGCAGGGCTGTGGCAGCTCACAGTGCTAGTTTATTGTCCTTCTGTCCCACAGCACAGAGCTCATTGATCGTGATGAGCACCTCAACATGTTTTGATGAGTTTTTATATGTACATGTCTTCATCCAACCATGAGCCTCTCCAGGACAGAAGGAGGACGTAAACTCGAACCACACTTCTGATGTTGGGCATGCCACAGGGCCCTGCCTTTAAATGTCTGATGGATTTAAACTTCTCTTCCAGGAAATAAAGCTCAGTTCTCCAAAGAAATTGCATGCCTCATACAGTGACATTTAATTTTGATGTTGGAGGTTCAGCAGTGTGTACCAGGGGAAGCAGCTTGTGCTGATTTGAGAGCATCACAGTGTGAGGTCATGGGATGTTCACCCCAAGGGGCCACTGGCATCAGCTCCCTGAGCCCCCACTTCCCCTTGTCTCTTTCCACTCTGCCTACATCGGACAGAAACACATTTTCCTTCGTTCCCCAAAATCTATGTTAACCTCCTGTGCTAGTTACTAGGATTGAATTTCCTCTCCTTAGACCAGGGAACCAAAGATGGAAATGCAAACCTATATGGCCTGGGAAATAACAAAATCCTCTCAACTCAGTCCAATGCTCCCTGAAACTGATACTGCCTTCCCAATTCATTTATTTTTATTTCCATAGCATTTCCTGGCAATAGGCAGGAATTTATAGTAAAGTTCTGGGAAACCAGGAAGGTGGATTCCACTGGTTCCTGGCACATCTGCAGCCGACTCGCAGGCAGACACGTCCATGGGAGGCCCGGGGCTCTCTTGCTGGCTAGGGGACGTGGTTGTCCTGCAGGACATTCCACTTCCGTGACTTGTGAAATAACCTTCAGACAGATTCTCTGACAGTAATATGCTAAATAAGTGCACTCTGAAGAAATGAGATGCATCATGTACAGACACTGAGGATGAAGGAGTACAGGGAATGCCACTCTCAAACCTGCTGCTTTGGTATATTGATTATCAAGCCAAAGGTACTTGAAAAGCAGCAACTGCATGGAGAGGCTTTCTCTGAGCTCCTCTAATCAGCCAAAGATAGAGCCCCCAGAGGAACTCGGTTGTCATCAATCCCATCCCAGGGAGTTTCATTATCTAGGGAAGAAGGCTCTTATCACAGGGGAGGAGGCTAGAAACTGACACCACACCTAGACAGACCTCATCATCTATTCTCCTAAGGGGCAATTCATCTTTCCCCCAAAGTCATGACTCTCCCGCAAGTTGCCTGAAACCCCTTCCCTTCCCCACTATGAAGAGGGTATATAGGCTTCTACAGCTCACTGGGTTTTCGGGGAATTCACTTTACTTTCCTGTGATGCCGCAGCACACATAATAAATGTGTGTACTTTCCTCCTGTTAATCTGTCTGTGGTCCATTTCTTTTTCAGAGACTCAGCTATGGAACCCTCAGATGGTGGAGAAAACATCTTCCCTCCCCTACAGGGGTGAAGAGAGGGAGAAGGCCCCTCACGTATCCAATGCACCAGCATCACAAGGAGGCCAGTGCCTTCTTGTCACCTGACTCCCACTGACTCAGCACAGGAGACAGAGCTGCCAGAGGGAGGTGGCACTGGAGGCGAGGCCTGAAGGAAAAGAAGTTCACCGAAAAGAAGGGCCGTGGCAGTGGGAGAGAAAGGGGCAGCTTTTGCAAGAGCTGGGCCATGTGAAAGAGGTGCCCAGAATAAGGTGAGGGGACAGTGGAGGGAGAGCACTGTGGGGGGTCCTGGGACCCAGCTTGTTCCCTCTTTGGGACTGAATTGTGTCCCCTCAATTCATATGTTGAAGTTCCAACCCCCAGGACGCAGCATCTGCCTATATGTGGAGATGGGTTTTAAATAGGTAAAATGAAGGTTAAAAGATAAAATGAGGTCATTAGGGTGGGCCCTAACCCAATCTGACTGGTGTCCTAATAAAAAGAGGAGATTGGGGCACAGGCACACACAGAGGAATGAGCATGTGAGGGCACAGAGAGGGGATGTTCGTCTAGAAGCCCAGGAGAAAGGCCTCAGGAGGAACCAACTCTGCTGACGCTTTAATCCCAGACTTCCCCCCTCTAGGGCTGTGAGAATAAATGCCTATGTGTCAGCCACCCACTGTGTGGCACTTTGTGGTGGCAGCCCGACCTGATTAATACGGGCCCTGTTCAGCCACCTCTGCACCGTGTGAGTTTAGCAAGCCCCCTTTCTGCTGTCTCTCCGGGTAGGGGGGCGCTCCCCATGTCCATCCCCAGCAGTGGTCCTCTCAGAGACTACATTTCTACATGTCCTTGGGACCCAGTGGGTTTTGTGGAGCTGGGCCTGGGATCTGTGGAAGTGCATGGCCCTGTGATCCAGGGCTTTTCACAGAGAGGTGGGAGCAAAGCAGAATTAAGGTCATGATCAAGCAAGGGCTAAGAAAGTTGCAAAGAGGAGATATGATGATTACAGAAACATATGCAGGTGGTTACAGCAGCCGGTTCCTTGCTGGAGCAAACAGGCATCCTGTGAGAATGTCAGCTCAGTCAGTGGTTTCCTGCTTCCCAGCCATCCTGGGAGAGAACGCTGAGCCTGGGGGATGGGCCAGCATTCCCCACAGGGGCCTGCTCAGGCGTCTGGGATCCCTGCTGCCCCCTTCAAGTGCTGCTTCCCACTCACTGGCTGAATCTAGTCCTTCCCAGGCAGGGGCTGGGGCAGAGTGTGAAATCCAAGGCACAGGGACAAGGGTTTGCATCTAGGCAGCCTCATGAGCCAAGGAGCAGCATGGTGGTTTTGTGACATGGGAAGTAGAGGCTGCTGTGCCTCCTAATTGGCTCTTATGGGAAGGGGTCAGGCAAATTTCTTGAAGGAAACATCATTTCTACTAAATCCAGACAAGGTGAGGAGGATTTGATTAGACACAAGAGGGAAGGGACAAACTTGCAGGTAGAGCCTGCGTGTTCAAAGGCAGGTGAGGCTAAGGGGCACTGCGAGAGGTGAGGGAGGCTCCCAGCCTGCAAAGTGTGAGGACAAATAGGCTTTCCTTCCAGAAGGTGCAGTGCAGCCATCCCAACCAGTCTCTCACCATCCTGGGGCACCTCCTTCCTCCCTGCCTCTGCAGCTGGGCAGGTTCGCTGTGGAGTGATAGTGACTTGGCTTACAGACCTGTGCAGCCTGCTTCTCCCTTGCCAGAAGAACATGTGAGTCAGGGGAGGCTGCCTCTGCCCAGCTTTGGGGATTATTCCTTGGTGATGGGCCGGTGACATAATCTCCCTTCCTAAAATGGTGTTTGGGAGTCTTCTGTTGGAAGACTAGTCTCTCCTCATTCTGTGGATACAAGTTGGTGATGACAGGTTTGGAGAGACCAAGGCTGCTGTCTAAGAACCAGGAACAGAGGAGAAAAATGTGACAACATCACATGCTGAAAGTGGAAGGTATCTTGGTGCCCAGCTCCGAAGGGGTGAACTACGAAGGAGGGTGCAGGGCCACTGAGGTCTGGGGTTGCTGGTCTCCTCCCCCTCTCCCGGCAGTGCAGGTGAAACTCTCAACAAGGATTGGTTCTATGAGTCAAAGGCTTCTTGAGGATCCATCTTGCCCACTCATCCCTGCCCTATCATGATTCACGAAATTAGCCCTCTTTGAGTAAATGACCTGAATCAAGGGCTTACTGGGCACTTCCTGCTCTTCAGGTAGTCTCACTGAGGAGGTAGGGTGTCCAATCAAAAGAGCCGTTCTGACCCTGAGCGGCATTGAGCCTCAGTTTCCCCAACTGTTAAATGAGCTAGTGGGACAAGAATGTTTCTAGGCTTCCCTTTGGTGCAAACTGAATTTTAGAGTAATTTAATGCCAGTGCTGGGCTTGTGGTCGCTTGAAGTTTTCATCCACTAGGAAATGGGTTGAGAAACCTGTGCTTGATTGTAATTGTACATTTGCCATCTTCTAACATAATCACTGCCTTTTTATAAGTTCGTGTTTTTCTGTAGTTTGCAACTTTCATTGCCACTGTCTCTCGTCTCCCCCAACAACATGCGTGATGGGCTTTGTGTTTGTCCTCACACTCCCAATGAGATAGCGGGACTGGGAGTTTCAGGGGAATTCCCACAGTTGTGCAGCTGATAAGAAATTAGACATGAGCTTCTTTGACCCCAAATAATCATCCTTTACACTCAGCCAAGAGCAAGGCTCGCCTTTCTTAAACAGCATCCCAGAGAGGCCAGCAATTGGGTTTATGGTTTTGCAGTGCTTGGAGGAAGAACATTATTTAGGTTGTAACAGGCTCAGCGCCTATCAATAGCAGTGGTAATGTACATGCCGGCACCCTACCCACAGTTTCCAAGGAAGCAGGTTGAAGAAACAAACAAAGAAAGCAGGAAGGTGGGGAGAAAAGAATTTAGGGTCAAGGGGAATTCCCGAGCCTGGTTGAGATGGCTGCACAAAGGCACCAGGAAAATGACTTCAAAGGCACCAAAGAACCATTCTCAAAGGGCCTGGACTTGAACACGTTCAAATGAGGAGACAGTGCACAACTTCAGCAGTCCAGGCCTCTGTTTCTAATGGAGACCAAGCATGCTGCAGGCCAGAATATCTCCCGGTTGGGGCGGTCTGTGATCAGGATGGTGTGAGGGTGAATACGAGATGGGGGCTACCCAGGGACCACTGAAAACCGTTTCTCAGGGCTATGCTGAGCCCTGGAACACTGGGAAAAGGAGTGTCAGAAAGGCCTGGATGAAGTCACTGCTTTCTCCCTCAGGGGTGATGAGAACACCACACCACACTACCCTCCCTTCTCCCACCGTGCTGGTCCTGCCTGTGCAAATGCTCTTCCCACCTCTCATGTTCCTCCTGGGGCTCTGGCCACTTTTCCCCTCCCAGCTCAGTGGGTCCCTGTGCAGGGCATCTTGTTTCTGCCTCTCTGCCTTTGTTCACAGCTTGCTGCTCAGATGTCACCGACTCCGAGAAGCCTTCCTAGACTCAACCACTCAGTCTTTCACTCATCCACTTATTTAGTAAGCACCTCTCTATGCCAGCCACCGACAGGGATATGGGCAAAGTAGAGAGTTTTTGTGAGACCCAAGACATCATTTGAGGCTAAGGAGCTGTTTTTAGGAAAATGACACAAAATTATGAATACCAAATTAGGTGCAAGGTCCTGGAGAGGTTGTGACTGTGCGGGCACACATCATGAGTTTCCTGATAACACACCCAGATGCAGGGAAGACGTGCCCTTGGGTGGGGCACCTGCATTCCAGTGGAGAGAAGGGATGGTAAACGGAACAGTAAACACGTACGTTTCGGAGAATCATGCTGTAGAGAAAAACTAGCAGGGTAGGGACCAGAAGGTCTGGGTCCAGGTGCTCAGAGTTGCCTACTGTGACAGAGGACTCTGAGCCATGGGACACATGCACAGGTGGTGACGTGTCCAGGTGGAGGGAACAACAAATGGGAAATCCAGAAGGCAGAGTGGAGGGAAGGAGCTCAGGTCACAGAGGAGCCATATGGGGCAGGAGTGGGTGGGGTGATACACCAGCTTGGGGCCATTATGAGGGCCTTTTAGTGAGACAGAAAGGAAGGGACAGTAACATACTTGACTCAGGTATTTCAACGTCATCTTGTCCTTCCCTGTCATTGCACACCATTTTTATGTCATTCACTGTATTAAAAGGTAAACTTAGGTATGCCAAAATGTTAATAATTTCTTTGAGCATTCAGAGATTCATGAATCAAGCAGCATCAGACTTCAAGTTCTTCACTGCTCCAGCCAGGAAGTGCTTGGGGGAACCTTTATTAAGGTATTTCAGAAGAGAGACAAAGAAAATAGTTGATTGGTTCAAGTGGAAAATTCCTACTTGGAGGTTAGTAGGTGGTTTCCGATTGATTAACCCGAAGTTTCATTTTGCTGTTTGCATCGAGTTGGGTTTCTGTTTGCTTCAGTAGGAACCCACCTCAGCCTAATGGCTTCCCAATTCATTATGTTAACAACTACATTCTAGTTTCCTAATGTGTATATATGACCAACATTCCTGCTTTACCATAAACTTCTTGAAGGCCTCAAACACAAATTCATCTAAATATCATTTTTCCTTGCCCCACCTCTTAGACTCTTGGCAAAAGGCCTGGCAAGTATTAGGTGCTCATTAAAGGCTCTGTAAAGTAGAAGATGTAGGAACATGGTTCTGAATCACTTTTCTCTGTCTCTCTCTTTGAAGACATGACTAGAAATCATTTAATTTAGAACACATTCCTCCAGGCAGTTTCATGCTATGCTAATTCCTGGAGATATGTAAAGGCATTATCTCCACTGTCATGAGAGGAGGGCAGCGCCAAAGCCCAGCAGAACTCCACGTGCTCAGGCGTCTACCAGGAAAGTACGGCTCATCAGCTGCACAGGGTTGAGCAACCTGTGATTTCATTTGGCCTCTTCCTAGATAAATGGTAAATCTTAACGACACAGCAGGAATTTCAGGGCTCAGGGAGGGGATGGAACAAGATCACAGCATGGAGAGAGGCCTTTGGGTGGGCGGTGGCTGTGGGACATACGGAGGGTGGGCCAGGGTTGGGTGAGGAGGGCAACTGGAGCTCCCTAACATGATTAAATGAATGGAGAATAGGTGTTTAAGTGCTCTAATTTCAAAGTTCAAGAGGATAGCTCTATGATTTGTGAAAGTTTTCTTTTTTAAATAAAAAGATGTGGCTGAGAACGTGAAGGACAGGGAAAAGGAGAGCAGCTGTACCACCCTGGGTTCTGGCCCTGGAGACTCCCAGCTTTTCGTGGCCTGAAGGCTTCCACCTCCAGCTTAGCTAAGCAGGAACCGAGCCACACTCTGCAGGGCATTTCCGAGGGGCAGCGGGGGCTGCACAAAGGAAATTGAGCTCCTGTCCATGGAGCATGGCTGTTAAGAAAGAGCCAGAAGGGGGGCTGTGGGCTGGGCGTATGTGTGTGTGTGTGTGTGTGTATGCATGTGTGTGTGCTATGTATATATGTGTACCTGTGCAAGTGTGGAGATTGTAGGAAGAAGAAACTAGAGCCTACTTTTCTGTGATTGGTAAAGGACAGTAGAAAGGTCAGTAGAAGATGAATTCATTTGGGGAGAAAGAAGAATAGACCAAACTTGTAAAACAAATGCATATGCTCCTGTTGCCTGTCCTAAGATGAATTCTATCTCTATCAACATTCTAGAAGATGTATTTAAGTTTATATCTGAACCAGAAAGCAAGGAATGGCATCATCTGAGGAGCAGAGACTAGAAGGAATTCTTGGAGAAGAGTAAACAAATGGAATCTAATTAATGAAGAAACCGGATGATGCCAGTTAAATGATGGCCACTCACATTGGTGAGGGTGGATCATGTACTTTACTCATTCTGTGGATTCAAACCTTTCTTCATTAATTAGATTCTTCAATAATCAGATTTTCATCAGTTTCAGCTAATGGTTCACTGAGAGAGCCACTAAAGAAGTAAAAGTCGTATCTTAGAAAAAATAGAGCATTTGGTTAAACACACAAACTGGAAATTATAAGGTTTTGAGGTCCTCCCCTTCTCACTCATTAACGGAACCGGCAGCTGCAGAAGGTTCTGGAAATGTGCTGGTGTTCAGAAGCAAGGCAGAGACTCCGAACACCCAGCATCCAGAGGAAATGAGGTCAGGCCACCTGCAGCCCGTCCTGAGTGCTGGGTCCCACAGGGGCTGAGAAACTCATACCCATCAAGAACTGTGAGATCCAGATATTTGGTTATAGAAGTGACACACATGCAAGTCACCACATGTATATCAGAAACCAACACAAATAAGTAGGAATATATTTGAAATTTAAATTAAGATTCGTATCTTCAAAGAGATTTGAGAAGATGGGCAGGTATTAAAAAGGTGTTTTTAAAAACCAATAGATGGGCTGAAAAACAGCTTTTAAAAAAAGAACAAAGCAACGCAAAAAACAAATTAGTAAACTGAAAGAAGGGAAAGAGTTTTTCCAAGAATCAAGACAAAAGGGCAAAGAAGTAGAAACTACAGCAACAACAGCAAAACAAACATACAACAACAAAACAGAAAAATGAAATTAGCTGCAGAAGTCCCAATCGCCAAAAACATCCCAGAGGGCAAGAATATGAGCGTCTAATTTATCTTGTCCAAAGGAAAGTTGCACTCATAACAATATCTATTTCTCCTCAGTCAGTGATTGTCCCTCCCATATTAAGAATCCTTTAGGCCTAAAATTAATATGAGGGGCTAAAAGCCTTCAGAAAGAGGACCAACTGTAAAAGTTTCTACATGATCTCATCCCTGCAGATTGAGGTCTCCAGGACTGAATCACTGTCAGTGCACGGGCATGCAGCTTCTATTCTTTCCAACTGTGTCTTTCCTTGCTTAAGAGTGCCCACATGACCCGCGGTTTATCTGATTGAATTAAGGCCCATGAAACCCAATATGGTATAACTGGCTATTCTCTGCTTCATGCTGAACTTACCAGCTTTGTGGTAAATAAAACACCACTGGAATCTCTGAAAGAACAAACTAGAAATATCCATTTTTTTTTTTTTACAAAATATTCTGAGACAAAAGGAATTCTGGGATAAGATGGGCATGATAATTATGAAATGAGCTTTAAAATTTTTCACGAAATTTTTTTCTCTCTCAGCCAGGCTTCGACCAGAGTAATTCTTGACACCTTGGAATATTAGGTGAGGTGTATTTAGGGCTGTTCTCATCCCCTGTGTTACTTTTAAGTTGCCTTCAGTCTCCAACATAGGCATGGCTTCTTAAAGGAGGAAGTGAAGAGGTGAGGGATGGGCGCTCTGTCAACAATATTCCAAAGCTGCTGTATTAGTCAGGCCTCTCTCAGAGACAGAACCATCTGTCTCCTATTGGTCTGTTTCCTGGAGGTCCCTGACTAACATGACTAACACAGCAAGTTTGGAAGATAGATAGATAGATAGATAGATAGATAGATAGATAGATAGATAGATAAAATTAGTTCACAAGGTTATGGAGGCTGACAGGGCCAAGATCTACAATTGGTAGGCTTGAAACCAAGGAAGAGTCAGTGTTTCAGTTCAAGCCTGAATACAGGAAAAGACACCCAATTCAACAGTCAGGCAGGAGATGTCCCTCCTACTCAGCCTTTTTGTTCCACTCGGACCCTCAATGAGTTGGATGACGCCCACTCACATTGGTGAGGGGAGATCATGTACTTTACTCATTCTACGGATTCAAATACTTATCTTAGCCAGAAACACACTCACAGACATACACAGAATAATATTTGACCAAATATCTGGGCACCTGGAGCCCAGTCAAGTTGACATAAAATTAACCATCATACCTACTGTCTTCATCCATTTTGTGCTGCTATAACAGAATACACAAAACTGGGTAATTTATAAAGATTATAAAATTATTCTTTCACAGCTCTGGAGGCTGGAATTTCAATATGAAGGTACTGCAGATTATGACCCAGTTTCTCTGCTTCCAAGGTGACATCTTGATCCCTGCCTCCTTTGGAGAGGAGGATCGTTGTATTTTCACATAGTAGAAGAGTGAGAGAGAGAGAACCTACTCCTGAAAGCCCTTGTTATGGCAGTGCTATGGTTTGAATCTTTCTCTCCTCAAAAATGCATGTAGAAACTGAATCCCCAATGTGGCAGTATTGAGAGGTGGGGCCTTTAAGAGGTGATTGGTCCTGAGGGATCTGCCCTCATGAAAAGAGTAATCCATTCATGGATTAATGGGTTCAGGAATTAATGGATTAATTGGTTGTCATGGGAATGGAACTGGTGGCTTTATAAGAAGAGGGAAAGAGACCAGAGCTAGCATAATCAGCCCCCTTGTCTTGTGGTGCCCTGTGCCACCTTGGGACTCTACAGAGTCCCCACCAGCAAGAAGGTCCTCACAAGATGCAGTCCCTGGACCTTGGACTTATCATCTCCAAAACTGGAAGAAATAAGTTCCTTTTCTTTAAAAATAACCCAGTTTTAGGTATTCTGTTATAAGCAACGGAAAACAAATTCAGACAGGCAACATTAATTCATTCATGAGAGTGGAGTTCTCATAACCCAAACACCTGTCATTAGACACCACCTCCCAAAACTGTTGCTTTGGGAATTAAGTTTTCAACATGTGGATTTTGGGGGACACATTAAAACCATATCAATTATCAACTGGAATAATTAGATATTTCAACACAGAATCTAGATGTCTCACAACTATACAGTATATCAACAGGCATCTGCAAGTGAGATGATACCTTATCTGTTGACAACCTCAATTTCATTCAGGCCATGGTGAACAAGTACATGATGACACACAGGCATCCTGTGAGCTGATCCACAGAGAAACAAAGATTATGATAAGGCTCTTGTCCTTAGGGATTATACCACCTCCTGGGGAGGAGAAAAGGGCATAATGAACTCTAAAGAAAGACAGATGTTTCCAAACACCCAAGAGAAATGCTCTGGGTTAGTGCTTCTCCAACATGAACACTAAAATAGACCAAGAGATTGGGGAGAGTTCACACATTGTCATGAGGACTGGGAGGAACTGCCTGGAGGAGCCCTCTAAGAGGCAGAATGTGCTAGCAGCCCCATGTCTCATTTCAATATTGCACAAGGGCAAGAGAACCCAGCTAAGAGCAAGGAATCAGAATAAGATAGGCGAGTGCTGGCGCCTCTCTAACACACGATATGGTGAAATCCTGGGAAATCAGTTAACAACTGTACCTCCAATTTCCTCATCTGGGAAATGAGGATAACAATACACTCCATAGGCGCTGGTGAAGATTACACAACTTTGTACTTGTGATATGTTTAGGACAACATCTGGCACACAGCAAACACTGAGTGTCCATTAAATAACCCAAAATATACATTTTGCATTTTATTTTACATTATAAAAAGTAATTTCTTACTGGTGAAATCATTCTTCCTGTTCGTATCCTATTCCTAACTTTATTACTCCAAATCTTTGAGGAATCTCCTGGTAGTCAACCCTGGCTCACCTAGGCACGCTCCGAGGAGTGTGTGTATCTACAGATTGGGTGTGGGCTCTGCTTTCCACAGCCAAAGTCTGGACAAGTTTATGAGATCAATAACAATTCTTAAAAAAAAAAAAAAAAAAATACAGGCCTGGCGCGATGGCTCACGCCTGTAATCCCAGCACTTCGGGAGGCCGAGGCGGGTGGATCACCTGAGGTCGGGGGTGTGAGACCAGCCTGACCATCATGGAGAAACCCCATCTCTACTGAAAGTACAAAATTAACCGGGCATGGTGGTGCATGCCTGTAATCCCAGCTACTCAGGAGACTGAGGCAGGAGAATCGCTTAAACCCGGGAGGCGGAGGTTGCAGTGAGCTGAGATCACACCATTGCACTCCAGCCTGGGCAACAAGAGCGAAACTCCATCTCAAAAAAACAAAAACAAAACAAACACTAAAGCAAAACGAAACACGTTCCTTAGAGTAGGAAATTTTGGAGGTTTTAATATGCAAATGTACACTATAATTCTCCAAAAGATGTTAAATTCTGCAGTGTTGCCCTGATTTCTCTGACGGGGGTCCAAACTGCACTCCACAACATGTAACACGTATCCTCTACGATACCCTCATGCCTCGAAACACAGTGTATTGAAAGCTGCTCTGGGTGACAGAGGTGGTGAAAATTTTAATTAGCTGGATTATGATGGATATTTCACAATGCATATATGTGTATATATATATATATAAAATAACAAATTGTATACTTTAGATGTATACAATTTTTTATTTGAATATATACAATGCTTATTCTCCAGCTATACCTCAATAAGGCTGGAAAAAAGCTACAATAAAAAAAAACTTTAAAAAGTCTAACAGGTAATTTAGGCCTTATATCCTTCTATAATTTATGTGCAGATGCCCTAGGAGCAAAATTCATGTCTGATTATTTTTCTATTATGTACAGCAAATAGTATACCAGCCAATGCATTGTGTGCCTATTTAATTCAGCCAAGTAAAGAAAGGAAGGAAGGCGAAGGAGAGAGATCAGATCCCAGGAAACCAAATACGAGCTACTCAGAGACTATTATGTTTATGGAACACTGAGGCAACACTTGATAAAATTTGGGGGATTTCCAGGCTGTATTTCCTGTTATTGTTTTGAGTTTTGTAGACGAGAAGACATAACTCAGAATTAACTAGATAATTTATGTATTTAGTAATTTAGCGTGTATTTAGTAACTTAGTAATTCATCATGATTAATTTTAACAGAAAAAGATACTCTAGTCACTTTCAAATGGTTTTTAAATTAAGCTAAGATATATTTTCATCTTTAAATATCTGTATCATATAAGTATAAATTTCATTTTTAAATAAAGTGGGAAAATAGAACATTATATATAGACATTTGTAAGAAAAAAATGTTCTTGATTGATCAATCCTCAGCTACAGAAATGTTTCATAAAGCAAAAAACAAATTCTTATCCCATAGTATACATTTCCTCTTGCAAATATTAGTTTCTGCTGCCATCAGAAACTATTGTCGATGTTTGTTGTTTTATTTTGTGGTGGTGGTAGTGGTTGTTTATTTTTACTGAATGAAGTAGCAAGCCCTTCCCATGTGTGAGGTTGTTTTATATTTCCATCGTTAGTCCTCACCACGCTTGTGCAAGATTTAAGTTGTTATTCTTCACTTAACTGATGAATAAGGCCAAGTTCAGAGAGGTTAAGCCTTGGAATTATACAGCAGCTCAAACGGCTCTCTGTCCAGAGGCAAAGCTGTGGCCCCTCTGCTCTCCCATGCTGTTATTGTTTGTGAATTACACCAGTCAAAACAACAGATTAAACACAAAAGATATCTGAATTTCAGGATCTTTGGGGGTAACTGATGAGGCCCTGTCTGGTCACCTGATGGTAAGACAAGCACAAAACCGGAGAGATCAGTTGTTCTGCTTGCGTCAATGTGAAGGCAGAACATTCTCATGAGACAGACCAGTGAGAGTCATTTACCCACTAACGTGTTCTCCAGAGCTAAGGAGAATGTGAGCAGCACATTCTACTCCACAAAGCGGGAGCCAGCACTCAGTGCCAAGGTTTTGGCAAGCAAGGATGCATTGACATGGAATGATGGGGAATTTAAACAATGTATCATTGAAATTTTGCAGCAGGCACCTGATTCTTGATTAGAAAAGTACCTGGAAGACTCACGACATAGCCTTGGTTTTGGAGGAGGATGGTTTACAGTCAGGACAGGGCGGGAATCAGGGATGGAATAAAGAAGAGGAAATATTTTTTTCAGACAGATGACTGCACCCCTGCAAGAGGAGTCGGGGCAGGAGGAAGGGCAGAAGGGAGAGATTCTGATGGGGTAAGGATGTAGGAAAATCTTTATTATGAATAAACGTTTGAAAGAGTGTTTCATCATTAGTCATTAATTTATTCATTTATTCACTCACAAATCTGGGGAAACTGTGGGGACAGGGCAAAGGTCATTGCCCTTTTCCTACTGAGAAATGGTGGTTTAGTGACAGTGAGAGACCGGAGCGGGATAAGCAACAGCATGGAGCGGATGCCACTGACTGAGAAGGTGGGAGCAGGAACTGGAGGGAAGGCCCTGGGACTCTGGCTGTGGGGGCCACTGCTATAGCTCCCTCAACTTTGAACCGAGGGTCCTTTCATGTTAGTTTGTCCAATTAAACATTTAGAAATTTATAGCTTAGACCCAGCGCTTTGGCACGCGCCTGTAATCTCAGCACTTTAGAGGGCCGAGGCAGGCAGATGGCTTGAGGTCAGAAGTTTGAGACTAGCCTGGGTAACATAGAGAACCCCTGTCTCTACTAAAAATACAAAAATTAGCCCAGCGTGGTGGTGCATGACTGTAGTCCCAGCTACTCTACCCAGGAGGCTGAGGTGGGAGAATCTCTTGAGCCCAGGAGGCGGAGGTTGCAGTGAGCCAAGATCTCACCACTGCATTCCAGCCTGGGTGACAGAGTGAGACCCTGTTTAAAATATATATATATATATATATATAGAGAGAGAGAGAGAGAGAGAGAGAGCCCAGTTTAGATTCTGTCTTGTATATATTCAGTCCCTTTGCTCTGACCTAGAAAATAGTTCCATGTGAAGCTCAGTCTAAACATGGAGGGACGTTTAAAACAGCACTTACAGCACAGGGGGCTCCTTGCAGTGATGGAGGTATGGGTGAGCCCTGAAGGGGAAGGAGGGGTTTGGCAGAGGCATTGGGTCTATTTGCATGTAGTTTGGGTCTATTAAATGTGATGCAGAAGTAAATGTGACTCCACCTAAGTTGATCGCATTGAATGCGACACAGGCTCATCCTGAGTGTATTTACTTCAAGTACCACCATACGACAGGGAGGAAATGCTAGTCCTCAGAATGCCTCATCTGTAGGGGAAAACATTTGATTATCTACTTAGCTTGGAGCTTATGTCTCCAAAGGCATTCTAACCTTTCCATGCTTCCAAGTGCTTGGCTAATCTCTCCTTTTTCTAAGGTACTTTCCCCCACAGTTTCCTTCAGACACTCTTCTCTTTGGGTTTGAGTGTAAAGACTCATGTGTGACTCTATACCGTGCCAATGTCTCTCTGCTTCTCGATCTTTAAGCATTTTAGGGATACCTGCCTCTAGGAGACTCTTACCGTCAGCATGTGCTTTAACCCGAGGATTGAGTTCTGGGACTATGGCATGTGCATTTTTATAGCTCTAACATAAGGCCAGGCATAGAGTAGGCTGCTAAATAAAATAAAATAAGGAATTAATGCAGGTATATGTGTAAACTGAAAGAAGACTAGAGAGCCAGCTGGGAATGCTCAGGACAAAGTGGGAAGCAAGTTCAAGGTCAGAGAGGCAGGCAGAGTAGCAGGACCAGTGTCAGGATGGATGAGAACGTGGTCAAAATCCAGGTCAAGGTTTAAAGAGCTGGAATTCAAGACCAAGAGTGCAGGGAAGGGAGCTGGCAGCTCCAAGCGAAATTGCTTCAGTGAAAACTGACCTTATCTTGCCTTCTAAAAATAAGGTATAATCTTGAATCCTAGAATGTAAAGACACTAACTAGAACTGGAAGAAATTGATCTATGCATGAGTAGCTGCATTGCCTCATGGCTTAGTCTCCCTAGACCTCAGCTTCTAATTTGTGAACTTGGAAGAATGTTGAGACAACATAATGTCAGGAGATGTGGGGGCTAGAATCCAGGATAACAGCTCCACTGCAGCCCAGCCATTACTTTTGGTGTGATGCAACAGCATTTGGGACTAAAGTGAATGGAACAGGAGCCCACATGCTCTCAAATCCCACAATTGGCAGACAGAGGAGAAACACACTAGAGAGTGAGGCAAACTCTTCCCACCTTGGTTTTGTGACTGTCATGAGTGACTCCAACTGAAGACAGGGATTGGATCTGGAAATGCATTTACCTGCGCTTCTCAAGGCTGCTGAATGAGCGGGTCTCAGACACAAGAGAGGTCATTGGGACAGTAAAGCGGGTGCAACCTGCATTCCATAGGCCACAGGGGCTCAGAATTCTCTAGAGCCACCCAAATTGACATCCTGGCCTGGCATTCTTTCCCTTCTCATTGTAAACAGTCACCACCCCAAAACTTTGCTTGTGCCTCTCCATAATCCCCTTCCCTTGGCCCTTCGCAGGCAACCACTGGTTTGCTTTCTGTCACTTTGGATTAATTTTCCTTTATTTTTTGGTCTGGTGTCTTTCACTCAGCATAATTACTTTGAGATTTACCCATGTTGTTGTATATATATCAATAGTTCATTCCTTTTTATTGCTCAGTAGTATTCCATCAAATGGATAGGACATAATTTGTTTATTCATTGACCTGTTGATGGCCATTTGGGTTGTTTCCAGTTTTTGACTAGTACAAATAAAGCTGCTATGAACATTTGTATCCAAAACAAAATAAAATTAGAACCATATATTATTGCAGTATTGGCCATTATAAGATATCTGAATATTTGTTTTCTAAGCATGTTTTTTAATTTGTAGGAGTACTTTGGTGTAGCACTACTAACATAGTAGCTTAAAACATGCTGGAAAAGTAGTCTAAGTTATTGCTCAATTTGTCATAAAAGTCAGTTTGTACTGGTAAGCCACGAAAGTAACTCAGGAAAGGTGTTCATTTAGAGGCAAATGTTATAGTTATTGTGAGGCCACAGTGTTGCTTTGCAAAGAAACTAGGACTCAAAATCAAGTGAACAAGTTATTTCCTTGATTCTGTGACTCATGAGATATGAACAGAATGAAGTCTTTTCCTTCTCTATATTTAACTTAATCTATAGGAGGCATCACGTTGCATGGGGCCCAGAGTGTCACATCTAAACTCTTCACCACCAGTATTCCTTCCAAAGTCTTACTCTGCCAGGTAGACTCCCCACCCTCCTCCCCTGCCCCCCACTTGCACTCAGCTTTTTCCCCTCTACTTTTCAGAGAAGTTCTCTTCGGCATGTGCATGCTGGTTCTCAACAAGTCTCTCAGATTCTGGAGGCTGGCTCATAACCAATCACAGACTCAAAACAGAGGATCTTTCTCTGCAAACATCATTTCACCGGCGCTGTGAGGAGCGCCACTGAGTTACCATATGTATATATGGAGAGACAAATCCATTACTATAATTGCAGACTCCAACACCCATCTTTCAACAATGGATAGATTGAGAAAACAGAAAATCAAATGACCTGAATAGTATTATCAATCAGTGTGACCTACTAACATATATCTATTATATTATTTGAATCCGTGTTTTAAAACCTTCCACAAAAAGAAAAAAACACCAGCACAGGTGTTTTCAATGGTGAATCCTGTCAAGCATTTAAGGAACAAACAATACCAGTTCTCCGCAATATCTTCCACAAAATAGAAGCAGAGAGAATGCTTCATAACTTATTCTATGATACCAGAATTTCACCAATACCAAAATCAAATTAAGACATTACAAGTAAAGAAAATTAAGACCAATTATCTGTTATGAGAATAGGTACAAAACTTCAAACAAAATATTAGCTTTAAATCAATCCAACAATTTATCAAAAGAATTATACACCACAACCAGGTGGGATTTATCCCATATATTCAAGACTGGCTCGACATTTCAAAGTCAATTAATTCATCACATCAACAAGCTAAATTTTAAAAAATTATCATATTATTATATCAATTGATGCAGAAAAGCACTTGATAAAATCGAAAACCCATTCGTGATTTTAAAAAAGATCCTCTTACCAAAATATTCATTAATTGTAACAAATAACCATACCCTATATATATATGAATTCATATATGTAAATATATGAATATATATATATATGGTGTGGTTTTATATGTGTGTGTGTATATATATATGATGCTGACAATGGGGCAAATGGGTGTGAAATATATAAGAACTCTCTTTGCAAACTTTCTGTACTGTAAACTAACTCTGAAATTAAAAGTTTCCTTTTTAAATTAGTTTTCAATTTGGCCCATTTTCTAGTGGAGAAAGGAAGCAACTTTATATACAACTATAAAGCAGGGAAGAAGGTGGAATGTGAATTGTTCTGGTGGTCTTAAATGGTAGGACGTTATTAATGTACGGAAAATAAAGTTGAGAAGTTGTAACTTTGCATGACATTTCAAAGCACTGCTAAATGAGGATGTAGCCTGGAAAGTCACCAGCACTGTGAAAACAGTGGCTGCCCAAGTTCTCGACTGTGTTGTTATACAGGTACCTCACTCAAAGGGTGGGTGCCAAACTGGGAGACTGTGTTTGTGCTTCTGTTGTGTGTGTGGTGTTTTTTGTTTTTTGTTTTCTTTCTGATTTAGTCTTAAGGTCTCTCTCACATGAGTGCGATAAACTCTAGCACTTCCCTGATTCAGGAATTTGGTGATAGATGTTTACAGTGTGCCTTTCATAAGATACTTCTTTATTCTTGTGGATAGGCTGATACCTAAGTGTCACCTGTGACCAGCTGTCACTTTCACAGAAACTGATTTTTACTGGCAGATGCCCTTGTGGATCATGTCTGACCTGTGTTCAGTTTATTCCTACTAAGATAGCCAATGTCTAGGAAAGTCCTGCCCAGGAGAGAAGTTATGTGCTGGTCTATGGACTAGGTGAGAAAGAGGAGGCAACTCAACACAATCCATGAAATCAAAGAAGCAGATTCTTACAGATCCTAGAGAGAAGAAGGCAGCATGCTTCACAGGGACAGTGGGAAAGGAGGAGCCAACAGGGAAACAAACATTCAAACAGTGGATGGGGAGCAAGAGAGAGAACAAGGGACCTGTGGGCCAAAGTGTTTATTGGAGTCCAGGACATTACCCAAGCAGGCTTCCTAAAGGGAGTTCTAATTGATTAGAGCCAGCAGGCATCAGCTCCGTGGAGTCACGCTGCAACTGAGACACAGTCACTGTGGCACATCTGTGAGGCCCATGCTGGGTGTGGGAGTCAGTGAGGTAAGTCAAGTATGTTGTATCCAGCTGTCTCATAGGAAAGTGGTCACCAGGGGATGATTTACAGGGCAGATATCCAGGTCAACCACATTGAGGGAACTGGGAGAAAGTGAAGAACTAGGCACCATGTCAAGGGTAACAAGAAAGTTAAACCTATATTCAAAATGGATGTTGAAGCCACATAAAATTAAAGGAATTCACTACAGTTTCCTATACTGGTCTGCACATTAAAATCACAGAAATACTGCTTAGAAATACAAATTCCTAGGCCACCTATGGTGATGTTAATTTAGTAGGTCTGCAATGGGACCCAGGAATTTTTATATTTAAATGGGTGTACATTTTAGCCCCACTCCTTCCGTTTAGATGATTGCAACCACAATTCTTTCAAGCAAATTATTCAGCTGCTTGGAATCCACATCCGCATCCTTTTCTCCTGACTGAAACAGAGGAAAGGATTTTTCCCTAGCCCATCCTAGGAACATATAACTCACTCGCCACTCCCTATTACAAACAATACCCCTGCTCTATGGTTTGTATGGAATGTGACTTCAGGTAGTGACCTCATTTGAATGGTTTCTTTTATACCTGCACGGCCACCTATGTGTCCCTGTCAATGTTGTTTTTGTGTTTTCCGCATATCAATGCATATGTTTCCAAGTACACGCCTGAGAGCTAAGAGAAGTCTTTAACCTGGGTGCTAGCTAGTTTGAACTGATGAAGCAGTGAGAGGTGTCGCATGGTACAGCTTGCATTAAACCGGTTTGCACTTCAACTTCAGTGGGTATGTAAACCCCCAGGGCCTTGTTAACTGCAGATGCTGATTCAGTAGATATAGGATGGGATGGAGAATCAGTTCTCAGGTGAGGTGGAGGCTCCTGGTCTGGAATGCAAGGCTTCACTCCCTCTAGAAGAGGTGTGTACTCTTGGTCTCTGAGGCAAGCCATTACTCTCCCCAGGTGACTGGGTGCCCTTGGCTCTGATGTAGACCATTGCCCTCTCTAGGTGACAGTGGTACCCTTGCTGTCTGATATAAGGCATCACCCTCTCCGGAAAGTAAATCTCCAGTGGCTGGGAGGCAGCTACATTATTGATCTTCACCAAACTCTCTACTAAATGGAGACGAGTGGAGAGTGTTGTGCGTTGTGGTGTGTGTTGAGTAAGGCTTACCTTACAACTCAGCAATGGTTAAAGGGAGGAACGGCATCCCAGGACACCAGTGGCAACTCATATTTTCTCTTGAGAATTTGGTTGGGTGGGCAGATGTCCACAGTAAGGGGCCCTTCTTCAACAGCTTCCGGGTACCAAGAGGCATCTCTCTCCCCTGTCCGTGGTTTGAGAAACTCAGGAGGTGCTGCATTCCCTGCACATTACTGGGCTGTTGCTATTGTTTACCTGGTCCCTGCAGGCATGCTATTTAAAAAATATCAGTACTCTGATTTGCACAGATTTGCACAGTACTCTGATTTTTCACTTATCTTTGGAATGTTCGTCAACACTAGTTTGTGCCCAGTACTGCAGTTTGTGCTCTACATACAGCAATGAAGAAAACACAACCTCTGTCTTCACATAGCTTTCACCGCCATTCAGGAGATAAGCATGTCAATCAATAATCACAGAGCTGATCTGTATGGATGCGATGGTAGATGCCTTCACTACACAGATACTTTTAATCACCTACTATGTGCCCAGCACTACTCTGGATACTTGTAATTCATCAATAAACCAATAACAACAAAAACATGGATTTCTTGGCCAAGCACAGTGGCTCAAACCTATCATCTCAGCACTTTGGGAGGCTAAGATGGGTGGATCATTTCAGGTCAGGAGTTTGAGACCAGCCTGGCCAATATGGCGAAACCCCGTCTCTACTAAAAATACAAAAATTAACTAGGCGTGTTGGCACATGCCTGTAATCCCAGCTACTGGGGAGGCTGAGGTGTGAGAACTGCATGAACCCAGGAGATGGAGGCTGCGGTAAGCTGAGATTATGCCATTACACTCCAGCCTGGGCAACAGAGTGAGACTCCATCTCAAAAAAAAAAAAAATTTATTCTTAAAACTTATCTTCTGAGAAGGGGTGATACAAAATAAGTAAAACAAGTGTCATAATATGCTGCATATTAATAAGTCTATGGAAAATCAGAGCAAGCTAAGTGGACTTGGTGCAGAGGTACACAGGAAGAAGAGGACTGAATGCTTTCTGACAGACTGTCAGGAATGACTTTCTGGATGAGGTGATGTCTGAGGTGGGAATTCAAGAGGTTAGATATTTTCAAAGGTTCCCAGAAGACTAGGGGAGCTGAAGCACATCAGCTGAAGGAAAGAGCATGCTAACGGTGTCTAGCATCAGTCTCCTTTGTGCTTCTGGATGCAGCTGGCTTCCTTTATAGCTCAGGAGTGACTGGGGAAACACAGGACCCGTGGGCGGAAGGCAGGCATCTTGTCTCTCCGTAGTCTCTGTATATGGCACAAGTTAGTTAGGTTTGCCCTTATCCCCGATAAAATATTCCTATTTATCAAAATTCTTTCTTCATTTAAGAGGAAAAGGCAAACGGTCACTCACTGAATCTTTGTGAAATCCGAAATAGACCTATTCCACAATGAATATACACAGATTGAAAGTTAAGTAACAACAATGCCTCAACTGGGGAGCAGTGTTGGCTGTGACTATCAGGCACTGGGCATGGGGCGTGGCCAGCAGGGCAGAGTGTCCTTCTCCCCTTCACCGCCCTCTGATAGGAGGAAAGCAGGGGCAGCTCTCGGTGAAGGTCAGCCCAGCACGGAGAAAAGCATGTCAGTTCCATGCTGAAGATGCCCAGGATAGCCAACCCGGTGAGGCTGAAGACAACAGCCACAGCAGAGGGTCCCTCCAAGTTCAGCTCCATCATGCCAAAACAATCACGCAAACAGAAAAACACATCTGACCACGTCAGGGTGTGTGGCAACAAGTAGACTAAACATTGTGATGATTTTTAAATTTCCTCGTTTCCTCCAGATGTTTTCTTGATCAAACTGGAGTACATTCATTTGCTCATAAGTACATGTTTGTGTTTTAGCAAGTACCTGCATCTTGTTTAGCATCACATGGATGAATACATGCCTACATACAGTCGTACCCTAAAAGCACCATAAAAAGATGATCATTGCTCAAACAACAGGACATGCTATGAGACTCTTGTAAATGACAGACAGGTCCGCCCGACCCCCAAGCCCTATATTCCTTCACTCAGCACAAAAGGGGCCTGGACTGCAAGCATTGAGCTCAGAGGTTAAGGTAGTTTTATTTTAAGCGCCCAGGGATTGCATCTGTTGTGAAACCTAATGATGGAACAGCTCATGAGTGTAAAACATAGACAGCAATGGGAGAAAGCTCTGGTCCTGACACTGGAGAAGCTCCCAATTTCAGACTAGTGAGAAGAGCACTCTAAATAAATAAATACAAGGCATGGTAATGTGTGCTGCAACACAAGAACACCCCAGGAGGAGGAAGTGAGGACCCTGCTGGGAAGAATTAGCTACAATTTTGGCAGAAAAGAGGATTACAAAAGCTATGTAGAAATGTCTACCATATAATTTAGATGAAAACAGGTTACAAACTGGTGTGTGCTTCTCCTTCTCAATTGTGTGAAATATATGGTTATCTGAGAAAGATGATAATAATAGTTGTTTTAAAATATAGAGATTATAAGGAATTTCTGGGATGAGTTTAACTTTAATATTAATAATGACTAACAAAAATATCAAAAGCACAAAAATACAAATTGAAATATATAAAGCTAGATGTAAGGAAATTAAGATGGAATTTGATACTTTTCTCACTATAAAAAAGTCACTCATCTTACTCAAAGAGACTACAGAATGCTTCTTTAGAGACTTTTCAAAATGACTTCTTCTTACCTGAGTTAATTTTGGTGTCTTTTCATCCAGAGTTAAAACATAACTAGAGGCTATTTCCAGATCACTCTCTAATCTGTGATTTCCTTAGAGGCTTTCAGCCAGTTCTCTCAGTTTGCAGTTTGCAGAGATTAGCAGAGCCAAGGAAGTAGAAACAAGCCAGCTTCCTCAGTGTGGACCACTGTGTCCTCACACCTCCTTAGATTAAGGTAATAAAAAGCCAGCACCACCCTTGTACCCAGGTCTGACGATACACAAAATAGCTAGGTGTACAGGCAGCCTGGAAATCAAGAGACTTAGATGTGCATTTTGAGCAACATCATGTCACCATACCAAGTGAAGTGAGGATAAAACTATATTCACACAACTCCTGTGAGAACAGTTTTGTAAACTGTGATGTGAAACATAAATGTCACTGTGGGTGTTTCCTGAAGTCCTTCACATTTATTGGTGTGGATGATATAAAAACCACTGTTTTAAGTAAGTAGCATCTGGGACTCGGTCTGCTGGGCAAACAGATGTGAACACGAATGATTCCAATCAGAGTTCCACCACAAAGTTTAAGAAGGTGTGGGAATAGCATCTGGAGGGATAGGATGGGAACAGTGGTAGTAGATGATGGACAAGCACTTTCGGGAACTGAGAAACATAAAAGCACTCAGAAATGGGAAAGTTAAAGGTGTGATTCAAGAAATGGCAAACCTTGGTATTGGACCTAAAATATGCAGCAGGTTCAGTGGAGTGAAGAGTAGACAGAGGAAGGAGATCAGGCTGAGTAGAGCTGAGGAGATAGTCTGGATTTTATTCTGAAACAATGGGGAGCCACTGAAGGCTTTCCAGGCAGGGCCTGGCACATTCTGGCAGGGGAGAGGCCATGCTGAGGTAGTCAAGAAAAGCAGAGTGGGAGTGGTAGTCCAAAGGAAAGTCACGATGTGCCAGGCATTACCTTCCCGAGTGACTCTTCTAAGCCATTTTACTTGCATCCAAAGAGCCATTCTGCATTCATGTTGACATTAACTGAAGTTTTGACAGTCCTATGGTCAATGCAATTAACAAAATCATATTTCCCCCGACCCTACACTCCTGCTATTTCGGGAACAGACTCTACAATTGACCCAAATTATAGTAGAGTTGTTTTGTTGTTGTTGTCGTTTGTTTTTCTGTTTTTGTTTGTTTTTGTTTTTGCTTTGCCTATTGTTATAGTTTGGATCTGTGTCCCCACCCAAATTTCATGTTGAATTGAAATCCCCAAATGTTGGAGGTGGGGCCTGGTGGGAGGAGATTGGATCCTAGGGGCAGATTTCTCAAGAATGTATTATTACCATCACCTTTCGTATGGTCCTCATGATAGTGAGTGAGATCTGGTGGTTTGAAAGTGTGTGGCACCTTGCCTATCTCTCTTGTGCTCCTGCTTTCACCATGTGATATGCTTTCTCCTGCTTTGCCTTTGCTTTACCTTCCATGGTAATTGTAAGCTCCCTGAGGCCTCCCCAGCAGCAGATGCTGGCATTATGCTTCCTATACAGCCTGAAGAACCATAAGCCAATTAAACCTCTCTTCTTATCAACGATTTAGTCTCAGATATTTCTCCAGAGCAAAGCAAGAACAGCCTAATACAACTATGTTCCACAGGATAAATTAAACTATCAGATTTCCTGATCCAAAATCTGGTTTGGTGCAAGCCTTCTTTAAATTAAAAGAAATTGTGTTATCAAAACACTAAATCTACTCACAGTGATCGTTCGAGGAGCGGTAGCACCAGATCCTTAGGGAAGCTCCAAGTCCAGAGGTGGTCAATACTCCTCAGACCCCTGAATGCCAGGTCATGCTTTCCTAGCCTAAACAGGCCACTGCATAGGAACACAGAATCATCACAGAAGGGACCCTTGGAGAATTAAAAGGTGTTATTTTTTTAAAGCAGTATTTTTAATAGCACAACCTTCTAGTTGATAATGTGTTATTAAAGGAAGAAAACAAACCCTTCACTCAGATTCCCATCTGAGATGTAAACAGGAAAAGGTGCTCAGACACAAAACCTCCCAGGCTCTATGAAGGTGGTTCTGGCTGACCACATAATTCCCAAAATGTGCACCTGTCTCTGTGGCTGAAGCCATCACAACCTAACTGACCCTCTCCTTACAGCCACATGAAACCAACTCAAGAGCCAGGACATCTAACTTTTGGACTAAAAATATAACCAGAGAAAGCTAGGCACTACATGCTCTGTCTTCTCTGTTTTTATTTTTGTTAAGATATTACTTACTTTTTATAACCACAGTAACCAACATCTTGATAAGATTCCAATCATAGTACCGGAGTTTGTATTTAGCCCCTGAGTGCATGGAATTAAAGGGAAGCATGGAAACCGTCTCATTGAGGACAGCGGGAGTAGTAACCAAGGCTGGGAGAGAAGAGAGAAATCCACAGTTCACAGTGGGAGGGAAGTCTGGGCCAAGACACACCAGCTCTTCTCCCTCAGTAAAGTTTTCTATGAAAATTAATGGATTCTGTAATCCAATATAGGGAGACACAGGCCACATGAATCACACTGTGCAGTATTAGATTTAATCACACAGATCTTTACTACTGCTTAACTCTGGGTCAGGTACTGTGCTGGGTACATGCCAGGGAAGATGATACACAAATGAATGGTGCCTCATTGGCTTCATTTAAGCACATGCACATACACAAACATGCACACATACACAAACGTGCACACATACACAAACGTGCACACATACACATGTACACACACAAAAGTACACACACTCATGCACACATGCACACTCACATGCACACATATGCACATATATACACACATACATATGCACATACAAACGTGTATGCACAGCCATACCATCCATGGCACAAGATAACAAGCTTTCCTCACCATCCTCATACCCCAGGCCTGTGTTTACATTCCACATGTGGATTTGATGAAGATGAGATGGGTGGCCAGACATGGGAGAGTGAAGTGACTTCAGGAAGGGGCAGAGGGAAGCTTCCGCTGCACCATGAGAAATGCGAGGGTGTCTGTAGGCAGATGTCTGACAGTGCCGTCCAGGTGGAGGAAGACAGTCCAAATGTTCTGGAAACATGGGCACCCCCCCGACAGTGGGACAGCACCTAGTGCCTGAGGACGAGGGATGCAGCCTGGGAGAAAATGTGCAGATCAGTGTCCCACTGACCCATCCTAGCACCTTCCCTTCAGAGGACATGGCAGGAAACCTGCTGCCTGTGTCCAGCCCTGGCCAGGCTGCAGACAGCAGGTTTTGTTTCGCTGCAGGGCAGAAATCAGATGTAATAAATTCAGAGAGCAAGTGAGGGGGATGAAAGATTCCAAGTTGATAAATGATGAATTTTCAACAACTAGAACAGTTCTGGAATGAAACGAAACGGACTTCTCTCCAAAATAAAGAAGTGCCTGCCCACTCCACAGCAATTCCCAACACCAGCCTATGGCCACCTCTGGGAAGAGATTCAAGCACTAAACTGAGGGCAGCTCACCTGCTGCCAGGTGTGTCCCTTCACCTCTTCTAACCCTCAACTCCTGGGCACTCACCCAGCTCACCAAGTGCTGCAACAAGACTGTGAGCAGAGAACCAGGGGAAGTTCCAGCAGGACAGGTCTTGGGAGTGCATCTCATTGATATGTTCCATTTTACAGATGGGAACATTGTAGATGGAAAGGGAGGTAGTGTTGACAAAAGCCTCAGAGTGAATACTTTGTGTTGATTTATATTTGTAAACATGTATGTGCAGTATAATATCCACTCAAAAAGTGCACAGCTTGTAAGTGAGCAGCTCTCCACAGACAGATTAGGACACAGAACGTTAGCATTACCTCCACCCCTTATAGACTCCTCAGAAGCCAACACTTTTCAGAGTCACTGACTTTTTGACACAGTCATTTCTGACTTTTTGAGCCTTGAATAAATAGAATCATACAGCTTGGTTCTGTCACTGAACATTACAGTTGTGATAATCATACAAGTTATCATGTGAAGCAGAGATTTATTATTTTCCATTGAATGAATATAACAAAATATATTCATCCATTAAATGTTGACAGATATTGCTTCCTTTGCAGCTGAGAGCTAGTGTACCATAGCTGGTCTTGTAATGTCTTTTGGTGAATACAGATTTGCAAACCTGCTGATTACACATGTGAATTAAAATAACTGACTCAGAGGGTGTGCACGCATTCCTCTTTATCAGAGACTGCCAAAGCATTTTTCAAAGTGGTGGTACCAATTTGCACATCTCCCAGGAGAGCTGTGCTGCATCCTACATGGAATAGACACAAGGAGGCCAAGCTGCTAATTTTGGGTCTGCCATGAGTCATCATGACCCTGGAAAAAACAATTCATTTCTGGGCACCTCTGTTTTTCCCTCACATGAGTGCTAAGGTATCTTCTACCCTTAATTTTTCTCTCATTCTAGAATATATACTGAAGATATGCTTTTATGTCTATTCAGGGAAATACGCATGTATTTATGTATTTATGTATATATATGTATGTATTTATGTATGTATATAAGATGTTTATAATGAAGAAAACACGTTAAAAAGCACTGAATTTGACAGATTACAAACGTACTTTTATGCTGATATTATATACATCGGGATTTGCCTTATAATACAAGGTTTCCTCTTCATTTAAACAACTCTGAAAATAATGATCGAATTAACAAGCCAACAATATTATCTGCAATGAATAGAAAAAAAACCTGACAGGTACAAAAAGAACAAAAGAGGCTGGGCACGGTGGCTTACGCCTGTAATCCCAGCACTTTGGGAGGCCGAGGCAGGTGGATCATGAGGTCAGGAGATGGAGACCATCCTGGCCAACATGGTGAAATCCCGTCTCTACTAAAAAAAATACAAAAAATTAGCTGGGCGTAGTGATGGGCACCTGTAGTCCCAGCTACTCAGGAGGCTGAGGCAGGAGAATGACATGAACCTGGGAGGCGGAGCTTGCAGTGAGCCGAGATTGCACCACTGCACTCCAGCCTTGGCGACAGAGCAAGACTCTGTCTCAAAAAAACAAACAAACAAAATAAAAAGTAAAAATCAAAGGAAAATGCCTAATTCTGCCTAAGTACTTGAAATGTTGGCAATAAACACATGAAACATTACTTATTTATATCTCTTAGGCAGAGTATTGTTTTGTCTTTGGGTTAGAAGTCCAGTTTCTGCATGACAGGAATGCCAAAAGCTGTTCCAAAATGGTCAACTGGGCCCTCAAGTATCTGTCATCTGGTTCTATCTTGTGGGGAAAAAAGTGAGAGCTTTTCACATCCCGATCTTAAAAGGGAAGAATGAAGGAATACCCAGATATTATTGGTAGCAGGGAACAGACTTTTCCAAGCCATCTCCCTGGATTTTTTTCTTGTCAGTGGGAGGGGAGGTAGACAACTTCATACAGAACCTTCCCCTGGAATTGAATCTTCAGGGAGTGTAGGGTTGGTACAAACATAACGAGGCTAATAAACACTACAGCCAGAGCGTGGTGAGCTAGATGTACATGGATGCTGCAACAACTCACCTGCTGTAGAAGACAAGGGGGACCTGAGAGGGAGAGTCTTCTCCAGGTTGTAGAACAGACCTGTGCAAATCACAGGAGAACTTTGACAGAATTCTGGGAGTTATTCATCACTCTTTTGAGCATGTTACCTGTGTTCCACTCTGTATGTTTTCCCACGATGCTTTCTACTGAAAGGGTCAAGAATTCCTGGCAAGATAGAAGTAGTAACATGTGTTTCTCTACTTACCCTCTTCTGAGACTGACATTGAGATGAACAACAGAATACACAATATAGAAAATCTTAAAACAATGCTTGGAACAAGCCTCTCACACGCCAGGAACAGTAAAGAATCTCTGCCAGATAAAGTGCATGTGGACCCAATTTGAAGAACTTCAAAGAGGGTGAGAATGAAGCTTTAGACTATTAATAAATTAGGCTATTCATGAAGGTATTGGAGGATGAGGCAGGAGAGGGGGCCAACAAGCATACCCTCTTATATCTATGACCTAGGAAGAATTGGATCCTACTGAGGCACTGGGAAATTTTAGCATCCTGGCTCAATTTTGCCTGCCCCATCAGGCAGAGGGAAGGCACAGATAGGCTCTGAGTGGACACCTTCACCAGTCCAAAAATAGGGCTGGCCCACCTCTCAGCTCCCATGGGGCTATAACCCAGTACTAAATAAACCCAGAGCCTTTCCTGTAATGATGAAAAATTATGACAAAAAGATACTGCAGTTGAAAGAAGAATGACACTCTTTTGAATCTACGGAAAAGCAACCTGCTGAAAACACTTTCCCCAGCAGAGAGTTCCTGATTCTGTTCGGCAATCACCAGGAGCAGCATATACCCATGGTGGCCCACTGGTTTCAGGAATAGGATGAGAGACACGTGCAGCAGAGCCAGTCCAAGCTGAATTCAGCCTAGCTCAGCCAACCCTCAGTTGACTGCCAGAGCTATGGGTGAGCCCAGCCAAGACAAATTTAGAAGAACTGAAGCCCCCAGATGCACAAGAAACAAATTGTTCTTGTTAAAAGCCACAGATTCTTCCTGCTTTATTAACCAGAGAAAGCCAACTGATATATTAGACCAAAATGTTTCAGTTTCTGCATTATTGGAATTTTAGATTGGATAATTTTAACTTAACAGCAATGTCAACCCACAGAATCTAATTGATATTTATAGAACACTACACCCAACAAATGGTAGAATATGCATCCTTTTTAAGCACCCATGGAACATTCACCAAGATGGCATGCAGGAGATCTTCGACAGTTCTGTACCTTGATGGTAGCGGTGGTTACATAAATCTACATGTGTGATGAAACTTTATAGAACTATCAGTGCACACAGACATGAGTGCACACAAAACTGGTGAAATCTGAAAAACTCTATGGATTGCTCCAATGTCATCTACTGGTTTTGATACTGTAATCTAGTTATGTAAGATGTCATCAATGGGGGGAACTGGGTGAAGGGTACCTGTGATCCCTTTGTACTATCTTGGCCACTTTCCATGAAGTTAGTGATATGGTTTGGCTGTGTCCCCACTCAAATCTCATCTTGAATTGTAGCTCCCACAATTCCCACATGTGGGTGGTAATTGAATTATGGAGGCTGGTCTTTCATGTGCTGTTCTCGTTATAGTGAATACATCTCATGAGATCTGATGGATTTATAAAGGGGAGTTCCCCTGCACATGCTTTCTTGCCTGCTGCCATGTAAAACGTGACTTTGCTCCTCCTTCATCTCCACCGTGATCTGAGGCCTCCCCAGCCATGTGGAACTGTGAATCAATTAAACCTCTTTTCTTTATAAATTACCCAGTCTCGGGTAAGTCTTTATTAGAAGCATGAGAATGGACATATATAGTAAATCTGAAATCGTTTATTTTAAAAAAGTAGAACAAACAAACCCCTAAAAACAATGCATGCTTATAGCTCATATCCTCCTACCCAACTTCATCAATTTACAAAATAAAAAACCAGCCAAACAAATGTAATTTTGATCTTGCTATTTAAAAATTGAGGTTTTTTTAAATCTGAATATAATCCCACCCTTATTTAAAATGCACTTGGAAGAGCATCTATGATTCTACCCCTTCTCTTCTTAAGTGGTTGATTCTAATTAAGTGAATACTACCTGGCAACAAAGTAATCTTAAACAGAAGCAAAAATTTGGTCTTTAAAATTGCAAGGCTATACTGAATATAGATATTTTATCTATATAATCCAGAATATCTTTCTGTGTTATCAAAATGAGGAAACATTACCTAAGTAAATAGCACATATAAAATCCATTTAACTGACCAAGTAGATTATGCATCTAATAATCTAGTTGTAAATTCTCTCTTGATTTAGCTGGGCATAACTCTAGGGCAATATAGAGGCAGACAAATGTGGTAGAAAGAACGTGAAGTCAAGAGATATGGGATACACTGAATTCTAGTTCCTAGCCATGTTTCCCTGTGTGGCCTGGGCAATGACTGGGCATGGGACCTCTTATATTCTTAACTAAAATTAAATAGAGTACATAGATTGAATGGAACTGACTTCATTAAGTTCTTCTAGAAATTAAAGGCATAATATGCTTTAGAATTTTGCCTATCACAAAAATGGGTGTTTTCTAATAAAAAGCTTTCCCCTTCTAATTTAGAATTAAATTGCTTTATAAAACCTTGTAAGAGTATAGGGTATTATATTTCTCAATACTTTATAAATAGATTAAGTATTGTTGTAATGTACCATTGTGTTTCCTTTTTGAGAATATCTGTTATAAAAATGTACACAAATGATCAAATATAATAAATGTATATGCAGAGTAGTTACACTGTACCTTGAAGATATAAGGATGTTTAAAAATAATAATTAATTTTGTATTTTATAAGAGTAAACTTGTTTACTTTTATTTTAAAAAGTGAAATGTATGGGTGAGAAAGGCCATAATACAATTTACAAAACAAGGGCTTGACACTCACATAAGTAACATTCTTAAATGTCACCATAGAAACTGATGCCGGATTCCGGAAAATCAGAAAGGACTTAGAACCGTCATCATGTGTTTACTACTTTAAAACTTTCATCCCGGTTTTGGCTTGAGTCATGGGGTGTGGGAGGCATGCATTTTTATGAGAACAAAGACTGCTTGGTTTTAGGAGATACCCGGTGTTTTTAAAGTCTGATTTCCAGCTACAGTGACTGGTTTTCAAAGAACCATACCCCAAAACATGCCAATTTAGCATAAGGATGGTTTTGAGCTGAAGGCAATTGAGAAACAGCAGCCTGCAGATAAAGTTCTCTATTCTCCCACATTTGCCTAAAAGCAGAGTATAGATGTCCTTCTGCAAAGGTATCCTCTCCTCTGTCTCATACCAGGAGGGATAGAATGACTCTTAATCACCAGAGATGACTTTAGACTTTCAGCAGCCCAGAGATGGCTCAGAGCAGAATGTACATAACAAACTTCCCTAAAGTAACACGTACTGTCCATTAGTTCCCCCATATATTTACCTTCCCACAATCTACCACTCCTAGAGGCTCAAAACGCTCGCCTTTGTCTTGTAGTTCCTCCACCTATTATCTTGTAGTTCCTCTACCTTTTGTCTTGTAGTTCCTCCCCTTTTGTTAAAATGGTATATAAGATTCCAGATCTGCCGGCCTCTGCATGGCTTATATTTTGTTTCTGTGAGCACCCCCGCCCCATATGCATAAGAAACAAATCTTTTTATCTTGATAATCTGTTTTTGGATTAGTGAATTTGTTTCTTTGATTGTGACTCTCATAAATTTGGTTTTAAGTGTGCATTGGCTATTGATTCTTTTCCCTTTTAGGAGTATCCATTGTTTTCCTCTGTCTCTGTCTTTCATGTCATTTATCATAAGGAGGAGAATCATAGGACAAAATCCTCCTCTTGTCTTATTTCATACTTTCAGTATTTGGCCTACATCCAGGAACAGTGCTTTCTCTCTGGTTTTTCGGCCTGGAAGGGGTTACGGAGGTCAGGCCTGTGTCTGCAGGTAGCCAGGCACCAGATTGGGGAACTAAGACACTCATTTGCCAATCATGTAGACTCTTGAGGGAATTTGTCTAAATAAAATGTTTCAGCCCATAGGATCCCTTATTATCTCTCCCTTCATTGCCTTGTAGTACTTAGAAAGTTTTCAGTATTGCCTACCTAGTATCACAGATTATTAGATTTGTAATTAGAGGCATCTGACTTTTGTGGGAGACCAGAGACGCAAGTTTTCAAAAATAGCATTCTTACTGCCTGTCGCAATGAGAATCTTTGCTTTCTTTGACTACCTTTGGGAGTAACTTTGGGTCATATGGGCTATGTCTTTTGCACCCTGTTTGGAGATGCCTCTTATGTCCATGGTTAAGTCATAAAAGGCATATTGGATTTAAGTCATAAAAAGGTTTATTGGGATTTCTCAAGTACTTAAAACAGAGCTACCATTTGATCCAGCAATCCCATGACTGGGTACATATCCAAAAGAAAATAAATTGTTCTACCAAGAGGATACATGTGTGTGTATGTTCATTGCAGTACTATTCACAATAGTAAATACATGCAATCAATGTAGATGCACATCCACGGTGGATTGGATAAAGAAAATGTGGTACATATAAACCACAGAATACTGCACAGCCATAAAATGAATTATGTCCTTTGCAGCAACATGAATGCATCTGAAGGCCATGATCCTAAGTGAACTAATACAGGAACAGAAAGTCTCGTTTTTGTTCTCACTTATAGGTGAGAGCTAAACATTATGTACTCATGGATATAAAGATGACAACAACACACAGTGGGGACTACTAGAAGGAGACAGAGGGAGACAAGGGTTGTAAATATTACCTGGGTAAAGGGTTGTAAATCACTACCTGGGTAATGGGCTCAATCTTACCTCAAACTACAGCATCACATAACAAACCTGCACATACACCCCCCAAATTTAAAATAAAAGTTAAAATTATTTTTAAAAGAAGACAATCTGAATACAATATAGTACCACTACTAAAAAAAATTTTTTTTGATAAAAAAACTCATTGGTTTAGAGTTGCACTAGAATATGTATACCTTTGAAGATTTAGACTTGTGTATCTAAAGGGGTTTTTGAAGAGCTCTCACCTAGAGCAAATGCACCGCTCTAGGCATTGTACTTGTGACAGGATCAAATTAAAAGTAAAAAAAAGGACAGGATAATGTTATGACTGGCTCGAAAAATCTTTTGACAAGATTGAGAGATTGAAGTCAGACTTGGAACAAAATTAAGAATTGAAAAGGCACTCGGGTCAGTGCAGAGCATACAACTTACCTATGTAAATACTGATAACCAGAAAACAGCTTTGCCAAAGGCCCGAAGAATGGCAGCAAAACTCTCTAATCAAACTCCAGCAGCTCAGGGTCTTCCCATGCAAAGTCCTTTGTGCTAAAAGCTCATTACCAAGAATTCACTGGACTGCCCTATACATAAGAAAGAAAGAAAAAAAAAAAACTAAGTAGTAATTACGCTACACCTCTGATAACAGGCAAATATGCCCCAAAATTCCTTTGTAGAGAAAGCTTACATGCTTTTTTTCTCTCCTTTGACCACAGCCTCCATGAGATTATATAACAGGGCAAATGAAAATCTTAAAAACCTTCTCTACAAAGAGTAGTGAAAGGTTTTAGCCCTCACTAAGAAGGTAACCTTAACTTGTTCCATCTTCCCGAAACATAATTCAGATCCCATTATTTAAAATAATTATTAAATAGTAAATTTTGTATTACTATGTTTGCCTGACTCACGACTAAATTTTTAGAATGTAAGATATGATATCTCTTTGCATCTATCTGTATTTCTATGTGTGCCTATGTGTGCATGTTCTGTATATGTGGTATTTTCTACCTCCAGAGGGTATTGTCAAATAAAAATTCCTTTCTCCTTTAATTGGTGTAAAAAAAACATATGCACTTATATAGATTAAAGTATTCCCAAAACTTAGAAATAGGTAAACTAACCCAAATAATATTCAAGTTCACATGATCTGGAATAATCTTTGGTAAATGAGACTAATGTGTCTATGTCATATTTAATGCTGGCAACTCTGAAAACATACTGTTTTTAGTAAGCCAACAAGATTTATTCTACCTGGATGTACTAGTCAAATACATATTTCTTAACTTGAAGATTATATACTTAAAATTATAAACCTAAAAACAAAATACACAATAAAAATATAATGCATTATACATATATATATATGTCAAAGATGGCAGTAAAAAGGGTGGTGCATATATTTAACTTTTGGTTCTTTGTGCTGTGATTTATGCCTCTTTATTACATATGAGTGCTATTAAAATAGTTAACCAGGAAATAACTTTAGAAGAAGGTTATCTTTATAAAATGTCTCATGAAATTTTAATGAGCAATTCAAGCATAATTAGGAACAAGCGAATTAAATAGCTGTGAGTGGGAAACAAGTTTATAAATAAAATTTACAACAATAATTATGTTTCATAATAGGTCTGCTTAAAAATACTTTTAGAAATTTTTTGATAACTTGAAACTTTAAAGTTATACTAAGTTACATTAAATGATAGTCATTGAATATCTAGATCATTCCTAAAGAAGTTAAAATACTGAAGCATTCATTGCTGAACGTAAGTTTTGTCGAATTTTGGCCTCTTATTTTTACAAAGAGACTAAAGATCCTTTCATCTGTTAATAAACATGTTCTTTTTGCAATCTGGAGCAACTGTACGATAAGAAAGCATATGCCTCTACAAAACTGTAAAGTGGTATGTTCATAAATTTGCTAATATACTACAAGATGTTAATATATGACAGTTCACAACGGCTAACTTCATTTTCACTGGAAACTATTACTAAGGGTTAGGAATTATAATCAATTTACGTAAATTAACTACCAGGAATAATAAAGGTAAAAAAGAAAGAGTTATATGCACAAAGTATGCAGGGAAACTTGATAAGAAAATGTAAAAGATATGAAGCATGTGTTTCTGTGAAGGGAATGTGTTTTCCTAAAGTAGTATAATGTTGTATATAGGTTGTTTCAGATTGAAAGAGGAGAAATTAAATGATGAAAGTCTGAAAGAATATAGAAAGTGTTAAAGTGCCTGGGGAAAACAGAACAAGAAAGAGAACCTTGTCTCATATCTCATATGGTCAAGAAAGCTAAAATTAAATTAAATTTATTATAAGATGTTTGAATGGGTTTTAATATAAACAGTGTACAAATGAAAAAACTAGACTTTGATTTTTTTCTGCTAAAAATGTAAAGTTTTCTTAGATTACTGGTCTATTCTTAATAAGGGATTGTAAAGGCTTTTCTTTACTTGAGTAATTTACTTAGGAAATAAGAATTTTGTGTCTTATTAAAATAATTTTCTTTACTTTGTGTTCCTTTTTTCAGGTCTTTGATTATTTAAGAAAACCAAGCCCTCTCAATATTGAAAGAGGTAAGGAGTTTGTTTAATAATCATGCAACCTGTATTTGCCCTGGAGAGCTTCTATTGTCTCTGACAGAACAGATAACTAACTATTGTTTCATGCTGATCTCTGATCCTATTGAATCAAGCGTTCAACATTTTGATATTTTGACATCTTTCCCAAAATCAAATGCTAAGTAAAACCTTTTTTTTTTTTTTAACCTCAAGCTGACTTTGGAATTTCCCAGAGGACTTCCGCAAAACTCAAGGGATTTATTCTCTCACTTTATAAAAAGGGAGGTGTTAAACTAATTAGGTTTATTTGATACTTTAAACTATCTAAGTGGCATTGTCAAATAAGAAATAATTATGAAGTGATGTTTAGCCTTCTTGTGTTGTATTTGTGTAAGTATATTAATATTAGTGTTTCAGACATTCTATGAAATTTCTAGAAATTTTTCATTGTCTTTGCTGACCATAATATATCCTGGTACAACGTTATCAGTCATAATTTAAGTTACCTTAAAATGTTGCATGCCACAGAAATAATCAAATTCCTTTGCCAAGTATGTTAAAACAAACATTCATCAAATATTTAACAGGTATTTTTCAGTCCTTTGTCATTCACAGACAGTTGTTGTTTCTTACTCTGATGCTTTATGGAAACGTACTGCCATCAGCTACAGGTCAAGGCAAGGTGCTTCATTTGAAAAAAAAAAAAAAAAGAGAAAGAAAAGAAAGAAACAAAGAAGGATTTACATCACTCCGTGAAGAAGCTAATAGATTAATGAAACCACTAACCCAAGATCAATCAGAGTAAGAATTAATTACATGGGACTGAATTAAGTGAATGATTATCATGGCTTTTTGTCTAAAACCCTGGTTATTCTTTTAACATTTTGTTTTCCATATTTGAGAAACCTCTTTTTCTCTTTTCTCTTAAGCTATCTATGACTCACAGTCATTTAATAGGTTACACTTTCATAAACAGTAATGAACCTTTTTTTACTATTACCATTATTTATTTTGTTGTTGTTGGAAACCCACCACAGACTAATTTAAGTAATGAACCATTTATCTTTTTCTTCCTACTGATGAATCTATTCTCCTTGTAAAAGGAAACAGATGTAAAACGACACATTGATTATATTACCTAGGCTTGAAGTGAAATATTTGAAACTGATGTACATAGAATTACATATGGCTTGATAATTTTAAGGGCCTGTGTTTAACTTTATATTTACAAAGCCCTCTTGAGATACTGGCCGGCTACCTGGCCTACAGGTTCCCAGATTTACAGATGAGTAAAGAAAGTCACTTCCTGACAGCTCCAGGAATTTTAGAATACTTTAGAGATTTTGAGAAGAGGAAAATCACCCAAATCTATAAATATTGCAGGAAAAATCTGATGATGAGTTCTTGGCTTGACTTCCTAGTCTTAAGAAGTTGTTAAAAGTCCAATCTGAGAGTCATTAAAAGTTCCATAAATGCAAACTTTAAAAAGAGCCTATATGGTCCATTACCATTCTTGTTGCACTTATGTAAATAATCAGGCCACGTTTAATGAGACTAGACTTATTTTGCAAACAAAAATAGTCTTATTTTGATTCTTTTTGACAGGAATGCAGATGACTGCAGAGAGAAATTTATATTTAAATGGAAAACTATTATCCACCCTTGTAAGTGTTCACTGTCTTTGAACTATTTTTAACTCTGTAAACTGAATCTTGCCTTTCTGTGCATTTTGTCAGTAATTAACATTTCTAATTTTTCTCTCATCTTCCTCACTTGGCACCACTGAGAACTAAAACCTGACTGCCCCGATCCTTATTGAGACTATGTGAAGAAGCCCTGCAAGCTGAAGCTAGATGCCTTAGTGATATTCTATGACTGGAACACTAATGTATATACTATTTCAAGTCATTTAATCTGCAAATCAGGAAATGTGCACTGCCTCCCTCCCTCCACATCTACATGTGCTTCAAACCTAACATCTAGAAATCTCTAAAGGACTGTCTTCTGGACTGAAAAACACCACCTTCTCTCATTTGCCTAAAGTCAGGACATACATTTCCCTTTGTGAAGGTACACTTCTCCCTTGGAAGGACAGAATGACTCTTGATGAGAGATAACTCTAGGCTATTGTCAGTACAGCAACACCACCAAGAGGAGTCTACATAACACATCTTATAAAAAATAATGCTTATCTTTCATTAATTCCCTAATACCCTCCCACCATTCACCACACCTGGAAGCTCAAAACCTTTTTCATTTATTATGTGATTTTTACACAAACGCATTACTCTTTGTTAAAATTGTATATAACCCTCTGAGAATGCCTCTTTGAGTTTCCATTTCATTTCTGTGAGCCCATCTATATGCATATAAAATAAGGTTTTTTCCTCTGGTTAATTTGTCTTTTATTCTTTAATTTTCAAGATCCTGGTTACTGAACCTAAAAGGGTAGAGGAAACAGTTTTTGTCCTCCCTGACACAACAAAAGTTCATTTATTTCAATCTATTTAATTACTTACACAGATTTTGTGAAAAAGCGTTAGGTTAGCCCTGAGGATATCTTACCATTGAACCAATTTTGCCCCATTGTCTCCTCTTCCCTTTTTTTCCTCCTCTCCCCAAATGTAGGCTTCCTGATCCTCATGGTGCAAGTTTATACACACGTAGTACAACTCCATGCACACACGGGCTCGTGTATCCTCCCAGCATTCATCCCGTTTAACATTTCCACAGATGCTGTCTCTTCCAAGAAGCATTCTGGGACTTGGCATCATGTTATTATTTCATATCAATTACAATGATAAATTTTAGGTCAAAGACTTTCTCTAAGTATTAGAGATGAAGATGTTAAAACACTGAGACTAAAATTCCTGACTCTCTAGAAATAACCACCATTGTTAGGATTAATAACGGAAATAATAATAGCCTTTAAAAATGAAACAACAAGACAAAATGCATGGCTAGCAAAACCTGTCAAGAGAATTAATGAGATAATCAAGAGTGCAAATACAAAGCATAAAAACATTTCACTATGTCTCTTCTATTTCCTCCATCACACTAAAGCATGTACTCACAAAGGATCCACGTATTCTCAAGATGTGGCAGAAAGAGCCTGACATGAGCACCAAGTTCTTGTCCTAGAACAGCTCTCTCACTTTGTGACCTTGGATTACTCATTTTATCCCTATTGGCTTCACATTCTTTGTCTGTAAAGATGGGGAAAGAGACACATTGCCTTGAGGATCTCTCAGCCCCATGAAGAGCTGGCATCTTCAATCCCACTGGCAGAGTTTGGGGGATTCCACCAGTCCTCATCCACATCCTTGCCCTCCCGGCTCCAGGATTGCTCATTAATGACCCCCTTTTCTTCTGGCATCTCCCACCTCCTCACAGTAAATATGCCCCAGTATTAATAATTGTAGGGCTTCACATCATCCCAGCTGCTGCTTCAATGTAAATCTGTAAGTAGGTATCTTTATCCTGCTCTAAAAATGAAAGCATAAGGGTCCAGTAAGAGTTTCTTCCCCGGGGTCACCTTGCCACCAAGAAACAGATAGGGCACCTGCATCCAGGACCACTACTTCTAACTCCTCACCATTCAATCACCAACCAATTCCTCATGAATTGCTCCACCCTCTTCACACTCCTGAGATGGCTCAATCCACAGGCCTTGGGAAATGCCCAAGCAACAGATGCAGTGGCCTCGTCAGAGTAGGTTCCAGACACACAGACTGGTTTCAGCCCGGAGACACATGATCTGGGGAGTGGCATCCCACATCTTGCAAGTCAGTATCTCGTAACCCCAGTTCGATGTCATGCTAAGCCCTGTTTAGGTTTTGTTCCTAGTCCTGAGGAGTGGAGAACTACTCTCCCCGATGATTATGTGAGCATACACAAAGTAAATTCTGCCCAGAAGTTGGGTGAGAGCAAGTTAACAGGAACAAAACTTCCCTGAGAATTGAGCTCTTTCAGGTGAGGGGTGAATACATAGGAAAATGTGAATTAGGGGTCAGCAGGGCTCCCACCCCAGCCAGGCCTCACAGCTTCGACCCCAACTCTGTGTGGGCAAGATTTAGGGGAAAAAATGTGAAAATCAAAAAAAAGAAAGAGAAAATTTTAAAATTGGGATGCTCCTTGGCTTTCTAGAAAGAGAAACAAATATAATTTCTTTTCCAGAACTCTGACAATGACTCACATGAGAATCCCCAAGCAGAACATTCGGGGCTTCTCATTTTGGTTTCTGCATCCTGGATCTGAGTCAAGACAACCAACAGGTCTTGGGAGAGCAAATGATTGGAAATCATTTACATATCAAAGTTCTGGCCCAAAGACCTGCCGTCTAAATATTCCATGGTACAGCTCTAGATGCTGCCACTTCTACTGAATGATTTAACAAAGAGCAAGCCATGCAAACGCCTCCCTAATTACTCTACCAGGTGAGCAGGCCAGACGCAGCAGACACCCTCCAGTGCAGACCACAACAATGTCAGGGTTAAGGCACCCCTTGGAACCTTTCTGATCTGGAAGTGGGGAAGTATTGCTACCATCAGAGTGTTTACTCCAAGGAAGCTTTCAACTTAGAACAAAAACCATGGTCCAGTCAGCAGATCAAAACAGAAGTTAAATTTAAAAATTACATCATAATTCTTAAGCCATCGTGCCTGAAGGAACATACCTTTTAATTTACTTAATCACAGTCTGTGTAATGGGTATAAACTAGTGAGGGAGAAAAGATAATCTAGAGAGGGAGAATCATTCTAAACCGTGCAATTAGTACCTAAGGTGAGCCTATGAAAAGTAATACCAGACTTTTGGAAATTACACTAGGAAACATGATTTTATGTATGTGGGCACATGTGAATATATGTTACATGTGTATGGCTGAGGGCTTTCTGAGACAAGTTTATAGTTTTTAAAGACCACAATGGTCACTTGTGGAGACTGGACTGGGGAGGTGCTCTAAGGAGCAGGCAGGCGGAGAGGGTGCTTTAGGCAATTAAGGACATGGAGGTTGAAGATGATAGCTACATAGACCAGGATCTGGTAGTGGAGGTAAAGTAAGGCAAATGGATTTGAGAGATATTTAGGATGGAAGTCAAGTGTACTTGAACACAGGATGGATGGATGATGTCCAGTATGACTCTGAAACTATGACTTGTGCAACAGGTGCATGGGGGTGCTATCCATGGAGGCAAGAAACCTTGACAAGGGACCATCTCTGGGGAAGAATTGTGTCTTATCTATTTTGGCTCTTACAACCAAATATTACAAACCAGGTGACCTCTAAACAATGACAATTTATTTCCCATGGTTCTTGAGGCTAGAAAGTTCAAGACCAAGGCACCAGTGGATTTGGTGTCTGGCAAGGGCTCTCTTCCTGGCTCACAGACAGTACCTTCTCACGGTGTCCTGACAAGGTGGAAGGGGCAAGTGCTTTTATAAAGGGATTGATTCCTTTCATGAGGTCTCTCCTTCATGACCTAATCACCTCCAAAGGCCCCACTTCCTAATATCACCACCTTGGGGGTTAGGCTTTCAACATATGAATTTGTTTTTATTTTTGTTGTTGGTTTTTTTTTTTTTTTTTTTTTGAGACGGAGTCTCAGTCTGTCACACAGGCTGGAGTGCAACGGTGCCATCTCAGCTCACTGCAACCTCCACCTCTCAGGATCAAGTGATTCTCCTGCCTCAGCCACCAGAGTAGCTCCGATTACAGGAGTACACTACCATGCTTGGTTAATTTTTGTAATTTTAGTAAAGATGAGGTTTCACCATGTTGGCCAGGCTGGCCTCAAATTCTTGACCTCAAGTGATCTTCCCACCTCGGCCTCCCAAAGTGCTGAGATTACAGGCATGAGCCACCATGTCTGGCCTCAATATATGAATTTTAGGAAGACATAAACATTCATGCTATAGCAAATTTCATGAAATTGGTTTATATTTGATGCATTAGAGACACCTTCAAGCTAGTGAGGAATTGTTTAAAATAAAGGAGATTTGGAGCATTGAAATGCAGAAGAAAGGGTAAAGTTGAAGATATAGTAGAAAGACGGGATCATTGATAACAAAAGGTCTTATGAAGGGAAGAGGTGCAGAGATTTAGAAAGCACATGGGGGCCAGGCAGGGTGGCTCATGCCTGTAATCTCACCACTTTGGGAGGCTGAGGTGGGTGGATCACCTGAGGTCAGGAGTTCAAGACCAGCCTGGCCAACATGGTAAAACCCTGTCTCTACTAGAAATACAAAAAATCAGCCGGGCATGGTGGCAGGTGCCTATAATCCCAGCTACTTGGGAGGCTGAAGCAGGAGAATTGCTTGAACCCAGGAGGTGGAGGTTGCAGTGAGCCGAGATTGCACCAGTACACTCCAGCCTAGGCAACAGAGTGAGACTCTGTCTCAAAAAAAAAAAAAAAAAAGTATATGGGACATCTAGTATTAGACAGGGGCAAGAAATGAGGTAAAGTTTCCTTAGTAATGTGACTTTAGCCAACTCTATTTTAGAAAAGTAAATATTTTTCTAAATACTCTATTTTTCTAAATATCAGCTCTTTCATTTGCAAAGTAAAATGTGCTTTTGCTTTCCTTTGCTTACTCTCTGACTGCATTGGATTTCTCTGTGTTCCTCAAACAAGTCAACTAAAAAAATAGCAACCTCCTTCCTGCCACAGGGCCTTTGTACATACCACTTGTCTTGATAGGATCTTTGCAGGAATCTTACTGTCATCATGATGAGATGAGATGAAAGTCCCTTCTGTCTGGCCACTCTCTATCACATTACCCTGTTGTTTTCATTGTATTTGCTACCACCTGAAATTAGTGAATCTTTTTCATATTTGAATGGAAGCTCCCTAAATGTATGATCTATATGTATTGTATATCATGGACCTACCAGCACATAATCGGTCCTTCTCCAAATAAAGGTCTTAGAAAGCATTTGTTGATGGGATGAATGAAATCAATGAAGGAATGAATATGATAGGTGATTAATTGAAATGAAATAATGAAAGTGAAAATATCTAAAGCTTCAAACACATTTTAGTCATTAACAAACGTTAACTATCTTTTTGTTACTTGAATATCCCATTGAGCCATTTCTTGAATGTGGGATGGTTTCTGGCCAAAAATTAGGAAAATTACATCTTTGGCTTGTCCATGCATAACATCAAAGTATAACCCACGTTTCTCCTTCACTGTGTATATCAAAATATGCCTGAACTAAGTGTAGAATAAGCTGTCTTTACAGAAAAAAAAGCCTATTTTCTGCATCTCTGTGCTCTTCAGACACTGCAATTGACCTGCAGGGTATGGAAGGAATATGTGGGATCAGTCACAGGTTGGAGTGCATTCTGGTTCTGCCACTAACACCTGTATAGTGTCAGGTGTGTTACTGAACATCCCCAAACCACATGTCCTCATTCGGGAACAGGAAGTATTAACCACTGTTATTTTATTTCTATTGATGCCATAAAAAATTACTACAAGCAGATATGCAGATCATCCTTAATACATTACACAGCACATTTGTGACAAAAAAAAAATGCACCCATCCAAGTAGGCCATTAGAATACAGTGCCTGTCTGCATGGACATCAGTCCCCAGTGCATTGGACAATGCCCCTGTGCACGATCCAAAATGTGTCCACCTCAGGGAGGTCCCACAGTCGCTCCTTCCTGCAGGCTCCCAGGGACTTTGGAGATCCCTTCTCCCGCTCTCTACACACCCCCATGCCTCTGAGCTTCCCTACAGTCTGAGAATCAAGCCCACAGCCCCTTTGGTTTTAAAGAAACCCCAAGGGGACATAAAGAAGGGATAGTAAATCTGAGTCTGTTAAAGATATGATGGTTTAAGAACCTTATGAAGCTGTTAGGGTCGCTCATACTGAAACAAGGGTCTGAGGAAATCACTATGGCCCTCCAGTTCAGCCATCCTTGTCATCAGAGCCCCCAACCCTGATCCAGGAACCTACTTCCTCCAGGTTCCTTCACCCCTGCACCAGGGGTGTTGGGAAGCAGTGGGGGAGAAGCCAAACAGAAGCCCAGGGAGAGCCGTTCAACCGTGAGAGGTGCCCAAATCTTGAGGGACAGTGTTCTCACCTGGGTCATCACCTTACTCAAGGAGAGTCCTCCGGCAGCATCTCCTCGTGTAAGTCCCAGGAATAGCTCCGTTTCACAGTGCTCAAATTTAAAGGATATGTTTGTGAACATTCATGGGTTGAAAATATTAAGCCACTGAGAGATTTCTAAGATAACTTAATTTCAAAGGGAAATTATTCCCAAACCACACTGAGTTTTGCTGAAACCACAGGAAATGACCGTCCTGTCTCCAAGGCCCACATCAGTCTAGGCTCTGCTGCCTCCCAGTCTGGGCCCTCCTGGCACTCCCATGTCTGGCTCCATGCACTGGTAGTCACAGCATAACACAAGAAAAGAAAAAATGCTACTCAGCCATAAACTCATGATTCTCCAAATGCCAACGGGCAACACAATTGTGTTCATTCGCTCGCTTATTTTCCATAACCCCTTGTTGATCAGGTGCTGTAAGCAGGCATTGGTGATGCAGTCAGTTGAGATGTGCTGAGATTGGTGGGAAAAGCCAACAGCTTTATTGGGGGGGGGCAGGGGTTAAGGGGAGCCTCTGAACTGGCAAGACACATGAAACATCTGTAGAGTCCATCCAAAGCCAAAACCAGGCAACTGAGAGTTTTGTTTCATTCTTGAAACAATAAAAATACATTATTTGCTCTAAGTTTTTGAAATTGCAAGTCATTCAAACTGAATCTTAGCATTATCTAATTTCATCAAATGGGGCACTTAAATCTCAAATTTTACAAACACTGTGCCTTATTTTCAATTTCTTTGTCAATTTTCCATTGAAAGGCAATGGAGTGCATACATAATCCCTCCTGAAAAACCAAGAAAAGTATTATGAGAAAAAAGTTGTCCAAAATATGTCTGCAAAGCACATTTTCTTGAAGATTCTGTAAACTAACTTTTAAAATTAAAATGGATATTGCTAACTTTTGCCAAAAAAAAAAAAAGTGATTATTGAGTCATGGTAAGAATTAACATATATTCATTATTCTGAGCATAAGGAAATACATGTTTTTATATATGTAACTTGGCATTATAGAAAAAAGATACTAAATTAAAAGAAGGTACCAAATTGCTTTAGATACTAAATTACAAGATGCTAAGTTAAGTAGAACACTTGCCATTTGAATGCAACGTTCCTCTGGGCTCCCACTCAATCTTGACTTTGGATAAATTTTTTCTTGTGTTTCTTCCTATCCAGAGTCTTTTGGCACAGACTCTTCCTGTCTTGTGCTTTCTCAGCCCTCCTTCAATGCTGTTCTCTTGGAAACTCCACCTTTACCTTCCAATGTTGCACCAAATTCCAGGTTAGGGGCGGGGGAGACTCCACTCCAAAATGCCTCGTCTCCACCCACAAAGCTGTGGAATGTCAAACAGATGGGAAGGGCTATCAGATTCAAACTAGAACTCATGGCTGAAGAGCCAGCTGTGTTCTCACAAGAGAGAGTTGCTTTCTTATAAAACTGTCTTCATTTCCACTCCCAAAAGCATCATGCTGCTGCGTGCTTGTGACAGGGGCCTGAGCAAAAGCTCCAACAAGCTTGAGGACATGAAAACATTGTGGCACATCTCTCACCAAGTGATGCCATCTGGACATGCCTACTCCAGGGTCTTCTACTTCATTGGTGCCTTTTTCTGCGTGCTTGTCAGTCAGGCCACGCAGGTCAGCACCATCCTCAATTCAGGGCCAGGGCTGAGGCTGATACCGACTGGGCCTTTGGCCATGGCTGGTGTGTGGTGGGAAGGAAGCCAGACTGGGTTCTGTATCTGGGCTGCTATCAACCCTAGGAGAGGAATTTCCTCCCCCAGCCCCTCTGTTCATTTTTATCAAGGGCACTAATCCTTTGAGAGAAGGAATTAAATTGTTCTGTCTTTTCCCCCCTTCTATCTAAATCTCATTCTTTTGTAAACAAACTTGCTTTAAAACCACAGAAGCTCGTGTTAAATCACTTCTTGCAAAAACAGAAACACACGTCAACAGCAGTGGGACGTGCCTGGCAGGAGCGCCTGTGTGTGTTAGTACCTGTGAATGTGGCTGGTCTCGGAATGTGAGAACCATGTGTCCCCAGGTGCGGGGCAGAGGCCAGAGGGGCCGCACAATTCACTGACCTTCCTCTGGAAGAATTTCTGCTGCTCAACGAAACCCATCTCTTCCTTCAGCAACTCAGAGAAGCCTGGTGATGGCTGAATACCATCCTCTACTGACGGCACCCCCCCAACCTGCATCCATAGCAAGCCTGCGCTCAAGGCTTCTCGGCTCTGCATCTCTGTCCTCTATGTTTGTCCCCAAGTTCACTTAACCAGTATAGGAAGGGTCTGGGGCCATCAGCCTCTTTCACAGTTGGAGAAACTGAGACTCAGGGAAACACAGCTACCCATTTTACTGCCAGCCATCTTGGTTCTGTTACCCTAAACACAATTCTGGACATACAATCCCACAAACAAAGCTGTGGTCACCTCCCAAGGCCCAAACTGTTGAGTGTTTTCTGTGATCATCATGGTGTAGATGCAGAGCGTTTACCTGACATGGGGACATGATTTTAATACAATGTTGAGAATGAAAAGGATAAGATTAAACACAGACACAGATACAGATACAGTTATAGCTACAGATAGGATGCTCACCCCCATCGCAAGTGAAACTTGTGCACAGGAGGAAAGCCATGCCGCTCTTTCCAGACCTGGAGGTAGCCCGGCATTTCATTCAGAGGGAGAACATCTAAGACCCTGTGATGGTTAATTTTCTGTCAGCCTGACTGGATAAGGGGTATGTGGGTAGCTGGTAAAGTGTTATTCCTGGGTGTGTCTGCCAGGGTGTTTCCGGATGAGATTGGCATGTGAGTTAGTGGGCTGAGAGGGGAGGATTCACCCTCAATTTGGGCAGGCACCATTCAATCAGTTGGGGGCCCAGATGGAAAAAAAGGCAGAAAGCTGCTGACATCTCACCCTCTCTCTTCCATAGTTGGGAAACTCTTCTCCTATCCTTGGATATCAGAACTCTAAGCTCTCCAGGCTTTGGACTTCAGGACTCCCATTAGAGCCCCCGACGCTCTCAGGCCTCCTCAGGCTGAGAGTTACACCATAGGTTTCCCTGGCACCAAGGCTTTCAGACCTGGACTGAGCCACACTGCCAGCATCCCAGGGTCTCCAGCTTACTGATGGCCTGTCATGGGACTTCTTAGCCTCCCTAATTGTTTGAGCCAAATTTCCTAATAAATCCCCTCCCTCCCATAGATATCTCTGTACATGTAGCCTATTGGTTCTACGTCTTTGAAGAACCTTGACCACTACACCCCGCTCACTGACTCTTTACTTTCCATCTGGCTTCCTTATACCTGCTCTGGGACCCCCTGAGCTGCTCCCACATGAGGGTTCCTCCCCAGGGCACCTGCTAGGCTGCCCCTCACCTCCCTGAAGAGGCTCATCCTGAACTCAGGAACCTGAATCCCTGCCCCTTCAGGCACTCCAACACCAGCGATTCAACCCTGTGGTATCTAATTCTTCTTCCGCCTTACCATATCATTTACTTGCTTATTTAACATTATTTTTCTCCCTACAAAAATATGTAACTGCAGAACAAAGCAGCAATCTTTATCCCTCTTGTTCACTGATGCTATCTGGCAGAATGTGATGGCAGGCAGTGATGAAATGATGCTGGCAGAATGTGATGGCAGGCAGTGATGAAATGATGCTGAGTCTAAAACTAATTAGAACATACAATGCTTGTAAGAAATACAGTGCCATGTGGAATATTATGCTATATTAGAAGCTATTATTACCAGGCTCTTGAATTACTTTTGACTATTGCTCTTATTTTTCCTCCTTTATGAACCACGTGGCTATAAGTTTTCCACATTTATAATTTTTAGTGTTTGTTTCTTCCAGCAAGGAAATGGGATGATAATTGTCTTTGTACTTATGTCACCTGCACTGTCTCATTGAACAGATATTTATTGAATCAATATTCTACCATCAAGGCAAAGAGTTATAGTGTGGTGAAAATTCTAGTTTAATTATAGTAAGTTTAGACACAAAGTTGTGTGTGTGTATGTGTGTGAATACTTTGCTGAGCCTTGGCAATCTTTGTTATTGTGGTATAATTTTGCAGAACTGGCTGATGTGAGCCCAATGGAGATGATGACCTAAATGATGCTTTCGAAATATACTGTGGTTTGAGTGCTTACTAATTATTCCAAAATAACATGTACGTCTCACCATGTGGTAGTTTTCAATGCTCTCATTCAGTTCTGTTTTTTGGGGTGTGCACTGTGCTCAGGCCCCTCCTGTATTAACTCTGCGATGGGTCATGTGATCTGTGTTAGCCAATGGGACATCAATACATGTGATGTCAGCGGAGGCCTTCAAAGACCTTGGCATGTGGGCCACCTTCTTGCTTTACAATTTTTGAAACCAAACTCCATGAGAAGAAGTCAGACCAGGCTGTGGAGATCCGTACTCCAGTGGACAGCCAGCATTGACCACCGGCCACATGACAGAGGTCATCTTACACTGTCCAGCAACAGGCAAGGCTCTGGATTAGTGCTGCCCCGTAGAAATAACAGTGATGATGGAAATGTTCTATAATTGCACTGTTTTCAGGGCATCTTCCACTCCCATGTAACTAGTGAGCGCCTGAAACATGACCAGTGTGGCTGAGGATCAGACATTTTATTTTCTTAAATTAATTCATAATTAAAATTAAATAACTACAGGTAGCCAGTGGCTAGAGGACCAGAGGACCTCTCTTTGTAAGCAAGATGAGCAAAACAAATGTTTTGCTGACTGCAGTCTACATCCTGAAGCACAGGACAAAGTAAATGGCTGTTGTTTTAAGTCACTGAACATTGGAGTCATTTGTTTATCAGTTGGTTATCATCAGTTTATCAGTCAATAACCGATCCCCCATCTACAAGTACATAATTTAAAAATCTGACATTGTAGAAAAATTTGTGTCTAATAGTTATGTTACTTCAATATAAAAATCACCACTTATTCCATTTTTAGATTCTAATTTGAAATCCTATAAATTCTTACATAAAGGAATTTATTTCCATCCTCCTGAAACTTTACATGCTCTCCTGAAAGTCAAATGGCACCCACTCTTTGGTCAAACAAAATACATTTGGTCCAGAAAGCAGCAATGGAATCTAGGCAAGAAACTTATGATCAGAGCATATTCATTATTGAGAAAGCATTAGGACCGCATAGTCATAATCCCAGACCCATCTCTCATAGCTTCACACTCCAAGTTTAACATCTTGGAATCAAGTGCCAAAGTGAAAATAAAATGAATATAACTGTGAAATGAGATCATATACAAGGTAAATAATTAAAGCATAAAATTCAGGTGGAAGACTGCCCAGCAGCTTCTGTATAGGACTAAGTCATCTGAGCAGGGTTGCCTGCAGATCTCTGTTCTCTCCCGGCTCCCAGGGGGTCAGCTACTGATGTTAAGCGAGAGACCCATTCAAGGCACAGAGACCGTTCTTCCTACAGAATCCTCTCAGGACCACTGCACAGCAAGTGGAATGAAGCAGACTGCCCCTGCGGCAACCAATCCTCAGGAAGGGCTGGCACAGAACATTTAACAGAAGGCTTTCTGTATTCGTCTGTTCTCATGCTGCTAATAACAACATACCCAAGACTGGGTAACTTACAAAGGAAAAAGGTTTAATCGACTCACAGTTCCACATGGCTGTGGAGGCCTCACAATCATGGCAGATGGCAAGGAAGAGCAAAGGCACATTTTACACAGCAGCAGGCAAGAGGGCATGTGTGGAGGGACTCCTCTTTATAAAACCATCAGATCTCATGAGACTTATTTACTATCACGAGAAAAGCACAGACGACCCCACCCCCATGATTCAATCACTTCCCATCGGGTTTCTCCCACAACACATGGGGATTATGGGAGCTACAATTCAAAGTGAGATTTGGATGGGGCCAGAGCGAAACCATATCACCCTCCATCCCTCAGCCCATCCTAAGCTGAGCTGAGGGAGCAGTCCCCAGGGTCAAGAGCCACAGGAACTGGGAGGCACCTGGCCTGTGGGTGGGGCACCTGCTCTGAGCCTCAGTTTCCCCATTCATAAGGTGGGAGGAGGCCTCATGCCTGCTCATCCATAGGTTTGCCTTTGGGTTGAAAAGGGAAAGTGAGCAAATGCTTGAAAGTACAGTGTGTTTCTGCTTTTTGAGATCCCAATCCAAGGCAAGCCCCAAAGGGCAGGACCAGGACCAATGTCAGGAAGCCACAGGCAAATTGAGTGTGTGTGACTCAACATGAGGAAGAACTGCCTTTCCCATTGTCTCATGGATAGAAGGAATAATGTTTTCTCTGTCAGGGGAGGCACTGAAGACACTGGTGAGGATCAGCCTGGCCCTTATGGTTAGATAAAACATAAAAATAATTCTTACAGAGAATTTGAAACTTGACTTTGGGCACTCTCCAGGGACACTTTGGTCGTAGAGGTAGTCGGTCTTCAACTCAGACATAAACATCTTCTTGAGTGTCTTCATGGCTCTTAGGGGATAATATCAGTCACAGACATCAGATAGGGCCACAGGCTGTGGCACACAGCTCGAGGGTGCATGCGTATGGTGCCCCCTAGAGTTGTTCTAGCCACAACTATCAACAATAATAATTACATCCAAGGGCACAGCTCTGAACCCACATTTCAAACATGCACTGTAGTGCCGCCTAACAGGATGCCAGAGAGGGACTCTCACATCTGAGGAGAACTGGATCAGGCATTCTTGGACCTCTTTCATCTCTAGGAGTCGGTGCTTGCACGATCACTCACACGTGGAGCCTGGAGCCTCACTGTGACTCACAGGTTCACCTTCTGATGATGCATGTGGAACTGGCAGGTGTTCTTGATCAGGGAGAGGAACCTGATTTTCCCAGCAGCGCTAAGCTGTGAGCAGTGACAGCTTTTCTAATGTTCTCAGATAGCATATCTTTCCTGGCATTTGCCTCTGAAGAAGGGCATGGAAAGGAGCAGTAACATCCCAAGCACCTGCCGAGGCCTGAGTCAGTCTGGCTGACCACCTGAGGCTGTGGATAACACACGCATCACTCAGAGCAGAAAGGCATGGCTGTGTGTCATAGCTAATTGAGGCTAAGAGAGAACATGCAAGTTTCAACAATGGAGCTATGTAAATTGGAAAATACCTCTGGCTTTCCCATTAATTATTCTCTTTGCATTTCATGGAATGTGGTAAGTGAAAAATCCATGTGATCATCGAGCCACAGTGCTGGAAGAGATTGCCCAGCCCATGCTGGCCAAAATCAAATATAGTCATGAGCTGAGTAATGACATTTGGGTCAATGACAGACCATATTTACAATGCTACAGCCTAAGTGCATAATAGGTGGTACCACTAGGTTTATGTAAGTATACTTTGTGACATTCTCACAATGACAAAATTGCCTAACAAGGTATTTCTTGGAATGTATCCCCATCATTAAACAACCCACAACTGTACTACTGTATGCACAGCTACCTGTGTGTGAGCTAATCATTCAGCAAGAGCTGTCCAAATATGTTTCAGAACTAAGCCTCTTCTCCATGACAGATGGTGCAAAACTTCAAAACTTTAATTACTGCAATAATTAAAAATGTAATAGCCCCATTTCCCATTGCATAGATTATCAAAGATTTCAATGCCTCACCTTTTTATAGTATAGCCACAAGTTCAATTAATCAAATTAATTTAATTTAAATTTTATTTCTTTAAATTTAATTGAAAGAAAATTAAACAATTTTCTTTTGTTTGTGAAATATGTTTTCTTGTGAAAAAAGGAAAAGACTATTGTGAGTAAATACTCTTCCAGATAAGACTTCAGAAAGAAGAGTAATTTTTCCACAGACTCCCATATTGAACTAGGAGTAAATAAAAATAATTGTACTGCCTTAGATAGAAATAATACAAATACAATTTTGGGGGTAGATGTTTGTATAAATGTGCAGACAATATTTATTCAGAGTTGAAAGGAAGCAAAAATGATTCTGCGGTTGTGCTGGCCGTCCTGCCCATGCTCCGCACAATGCTGTTCAGCAGCGGCTGGTGTTCTTTCTATTGACATCAAAGTTATTCTCATGAAATTGTTCTCAAACTTTAGCTATTTAAACTGAACAATTAAATGACTTTTATGATTTTGTTGGACTAGCGATGTTCAATTATCTCACTGTCAAAAACTCATATTCTTTCATACATTTCATTTAAAATTTTTTCAGTTTATTTGAAGAAGTGAAATCATTCTTTAATTCTGAAAAAAAACCTCACAATCCATGTTGACTTTTTATGTGATTCGTTGAGTAACGCCTTTATACTTCTAACTAGTTTTAAAAATATCTTCAGCTATGGAATTATGTAAATTGAAAAAAAGGTAGCACTTTTATACTTAAACCTGTTGAAGGTATTAAAGAAATAATTGAGGAATAATATATCACTCTAAGTATCAACAATAGTAGTAAAAGGGACAATATTACCTATAAACAGAAAAAGAAATTTTGACACAAAGTGGATAATTATTATGGCATTTGCTGAGCCTACCTTTGAAATGGATTTCACACCTTAAGAATTCTTTACTTTTTTATGGATGTGACTGATACTCTTCCAGCCTGGAAACAAGGAGACCATCACATGCAATGTTGAAGATAAAGTGAATAAAAGTCGACATGGATGCTTTCTTTTTGGCAGTGGGCAACATTTTTAAAAGTTGAATAAGAGATGCAATGTAATCTCAAAGAATGGAAAAGCAACTAATGTCATAGAAAGTGATATTACACTCCTCAACAAATCAAATCTGAAGAGCAGTTTTCAGAATTGGTAACTTTATGCCAGTGCATGGACAGCATACAGTTCATAAAGCTAATATTGATCATTTTCTTAGTAATGCATAGTCATTAGGCAAAAAAAAAAAAAAAAAAAAGGAGACAAAGGTGGACTTGATTGCCTCAGAAGATACACTTCAATGGAATGGAAAACACACTGTTTCTGCAAGGAATTTTATGAGTGAATTATGCAAAAAAAAAAAAAAAAAGGAATTGATAAGGGAAGCCAAATCATCAGGAAGATGTAATTAAAAAGGTAACAAACATTTATAATTTATTTCAGATAGATAAAAGTAATTGTGAGTATAAATGTGTCCCATGCAATATATGTTTAATCTTAATGAATGCCTGCATAAGCAATGCTCCTTTCCCAGCTCCTCAGGCTTACCTGCTGCCCTTTGCTCTCTTTCTGGTGGGTCTGCCTGGGACGCTCCACCTGCGAAGAGCTTCAGAATGCCCTCTCTGGTGTCTTTCAAGTATTTGCTCCAGTCTCATCTTCCTATGAGAACGAATCAGATCATTTCTAGCAAATGTGCCTCCCTCCAGCCCAGCCTCACTCATGGACTAAACCTCTTATCCGGCTCTATGTTTTCATCTTACCCTTTCTTTTCCTTTTTACTCATCTGTTCTAAATACCATGTAATTCCTTCATGCATTACTCTGATGATTTGGGGGCATTTTTCCCTTGTTAGAATCTAAACTATAAAAAGTGGGGATGACTTTTGTTCAATAATGTGTCCCATGTGTTGGAGGCTCCTCCAACAAGGGCTTTTATAAAACAGGTTCTCAGTAAAAATGTGTTCGAGAACACATTGATGTAACAGGTAAGATATAAATGCAAGATCCCAAGCTTTAACATCAGCCCACAATTGAGTGGGTTCATGTGGGTGTGCAGGAAAGGAAACCCACAGTGCCAAGACTCTGACATGCTGCATCACTGCCAGCAGCGACGGGAGACACCGACTGATACGGTTTGGCTGTGTGTCCCCACTCAAATCTCATCTCTAATTGTAATCCTCACATGTTGAGGGAGGGAGGTGATTAGATCATGGGAGTGTTTTCCCCCATGCTGTTCTCGTGATAGCGAGTGAAGTCTCATGAGATCTGATAGTTTTAAAAGTGGCCGTTTTCTTTCTGCGTTCTCACTTCTCTCTCCTGCAGCCTTGTGAAGAAGGTGGCTGCTTCCCCTTCCGCCATTGCCGTGCCTGTAAGTTTTCTGAGGCCTGCCCAGCCATGCAGAACTGTGAGTCAATTGCAACTCTTTCCTTTATAAATTACCCAGTCTTGGTAATATGTGCACAATGAACTAATACATTTTATAAATGTATAAACTTATGCATTTATGAATCGCCCACCTTGATAGGTGTGAGAATGGACTAATACACTGACAATAGCGATGCCAGGGCTCAGGGTCTTTCTGTTGCTCAGTAAAGATGAAACACGGTTGCTGAACACTCATGCACCACACATAAGGTCAACTTCAGCATCTCCTTTCATGAAGTGTGTGCTGTGGACCTTTCTCTCTCACTTTCTCCCACTCTTCAGAGCGTAGGAGTGCCTGAATGTTTTAGAGTAACAAGTGAAGAATGTATTAGGTGGGGGAAAAAGTTTCTTTCCTGTAATTGTTCAGGAATCTACTTCCTGGGTCAGAGGGAATATGCATTTTTGTAATACTGGGTTTTTTTCTTTGTTTTATTATAATAAAAATGAAAACATTAATTGATTGAATCACAAAGAACTCTCAAACACTTGCCCATGTCAAGAAACAAAGTTGAGTTATACCATTTTCTTTCAAATTTTGCAGAAACTTTAATTCCTTAAGAAATTAAATAATATTCTGGTTTCTGACCAAGTAGAGGAAACATAAATGTCAGTCCTCCCCCAGAAAAGCAGATTTGGCTTTAATTTGGTGTGCTAATGGCAAAAATCCCATGAGCAAACCTGTTTTTTCTTTGCCCTTTTAGAGCAATCAAAACTCAAAACAACAGCAGACTTAAATCTTGATGACCTATATCCCAGCCCAACCCCTAACCATTGACATGCTGCATCCAAATCTGTCCTTTCTTTTCATGTGTCCAGGAAGAAGATTCCAAGAGAAGACCAGATGTCAGATAGAGAGATTTATGAGAACTATCGAGAGAGAGCTATGATCACCAGTCTCTTAATAATTCACAAATTAATTGCAAGCCTAAAATGTATTTATCTCGACTTGCCTATCGGGCAACTGTGGAAATAGAGATAACGGAAAACAAAGTGGGTTATACTAGTTTCCAAGAAAATACCACACTTTTCCCTTCTAGCCCTGATGACCTGTGAGTGCTGAAAAGAAACCCACAGCAGCGTGGACAGAAGAAGTTCAGAAAGAAGGCCAAGCAGGGAAGCACAGACAGGAGGACAAGGTGTGGCAGTTGGGACAATAAACCCTAAGACTGGGTCAAAGCAAACTAATCCCTCCTCACACATGCACATAGACTCCACGTTGGCAAAAGAAGCAGGTAGGAATCCGATTTCTAGTCAAGTTGCTGAGCAAAGCTGGAGGAAGATGGTGGCAGATCCTGATAAGAAGCTGGAAGGAGCTGGACAAGGCTGAGCAGCCACCCAGGAGGCCTTGCAGGAGCAGAGTCCCTTACAGTCATGCTGTAAGCAAGTCCAGGAATAACTGGCCCTGCTGTCCTCTCATCACCAAGAGTAGGCCATTACTTTTGTAAACATATCATAGACCCACCCACATCTCTCCAGTCCTGGTCTGGGCCCTTGCATTCTCTTGTATGAGCAACTAACAGCCTTTGAATGGAGCCCCTAACTTCAAGGGCCCCCAACTTCAGATATCCCCTCCCTGCTGTTTCCAGTGTCCATCCTTCCTATGCACAGCTACTAAAGCCATTCTTAAGGTTGACCTATGTCAGAGCCCAGATTCCTGACAGTCCTGTAGACTCCACAGGCCTGGGGAGGGGCCCAAGAACTGGCATTTCCAAAAGGTTCCCAGTTGAGGCTGATGTTGCTGGACTGGTGACCACATTTTCAGGAGGACTGAGCAGCCAAGAGACCAAACCATCAGCACAGAGTTCAGAGAAAAGATTGAGGTCCTCAGGATGCACATACCCAAAACCCAATCCTAGAGCTGACAGCAAGGTCAATGCCCTAACAGGAGCAATAGCAGGATCGATGGAACATAGGGTCCACCCCAAACCAATCCATTTGTTGAGAAAATAAATGAAAGAGGGATTTTCTGAAATGAATTGGTGGTAAATAAAGGTAATCCTATTTCTGATGGAGAGCATGCGAGTCCATTGGGAGAGCAAGTCCCTTGCTGGAGCCCAAGGTCCAGGAAGACCCAGCTCAATGGCTCCTGGGCTCTGAGGATCCCTCCTGCCACTTATTCTTCATCATGATGTGTTGATGTTTTTCTGCCTCCTTAGACTTTGAGTGTGAGTGAGCAGAAACCATTTTGCATTCACTGCAGAAGAGGAAGATGATGTAAAGATGGATGAGCCCAGTCACCAGGGGACCATGGGTGTCAGGCTGGCAGCTATGAGCCAGAGTGCTTCACTAGCTCAGCAAATATTTACGTAGTTCCTACAGTGTGCCAGCTGCCTTTATCCTAAGTGCCGGGAGTACAACAGTGAACACAGCAAAGTCTGCACCCCAGTTGGGAGGAACTCAAGATCACATGTAAAAGAAAGCATGACAGCAGATAGGACATAGAGAGGAAGTGGATGGGATGGGGCCTTGATGGACGCTCAGACATGAGGACAGACACCTCCTTGACTGACACAGAAAGAAGGCTGAGCTCATCTGCAATAAAAACACCAAGAAAGAAAATACGAAGGTCACAGAAGGATTATAAGTTTGCATCTGTCCGTCTGAGGTAGCAGTAGAGCCACCGAGTCCAGGACCAGGACTTGGTGTCCCTGAGCTGGAGAGTGAGCAGTGAGGGACAGAGTCAGCCTGCTGCCACCATCCCACCCTGACAGAGAGTGCCGCTCCATGGAAACAAAGGGTATGTGCTTGACCCCAGGTGGGAAGAGGCAGAATCAAGCAGCTTAAAAAGTCCTTGGGAGCAGAATTCCTGCACTTGGCTCCTGTCCCAGAGTTACTTCTAAGCTGGGCCACTTTCACCAGGTGCATGAATCCACATCAGGAGACCAGGGGATTCCCCATAAAGAGTATGCTAAAGATATTTCTCTAGCTAACACCCAGAGCTTTCTCCAAATAGCCAGCATCTCTATGTCAGGAACTGCTGGGCTTCAGCATCAGTGGGGATTCAAGTTCTGGGCTCGCTGCATCCTGGCATCACACCCAAGCCCCACCCGCACCCACCTCATCTCAGCTGCCCAGCGCTCACTACCTTGGCTGACTCAATCCCTCTTCCAGAGACAATGCATCCCTTAATGAGACAGCCAGGTGGGGAGGGGTCCCCAGAGAAACTCCAACCAGTCTGTGCACTAGGGAGGAGCCACAGAAGTGCTGTGCTGTCTGCAGCAGGGAGAAGCCTGGCCCCTCCTCTTCATGGGTGAAACCTGGGATTCAGTCTGTGAGGTGGGAAGCGCACAGGCAGAAAGCACACCATCTCGCTTCGCTAAGAGTATCTGTTTCCCCCCTTTTTTTTCCTTTTTGCCCAATAAATCCCATTTTTCTCACTCTTCAAATCATCTACGAGCCTCAATGTTCCTGGCTGTGTGACAAAGACCCTGTCTTTAGCTGAGCTAAGGAAAAGTCTCGCAACATTAGCATTCCCTCCAAATGTGCCTGTGGATTTGTACATTCTGTTTCTCTTGCCATGATATCCCTTGTGCCTAACTCTGCCTGGCAGGGAGTGAGTGTTTAATAAATAGATAAGAAAAAAATTTTACAGGAAGGGAGAGGGGAAGGAGGGATGACAAGCTCACTAGCATTCAAATAAAGTCACAGCAAGGACTTGGTGGGGTGTTGTGAGGATCCAAGCCCATTGGATAAATGGATACAAGATACGAATGTTCCCTTCCAGCCTCGTTTGTTACATCTTTGACTTAAGCCCTAGGTGTTGAGCATTTTTCTGGCACTCTCTCTGGAGAATTGCCTGCAGATTTGGTTGCATGGCAGATTCAGCAGACTTCACACACTGAGCTCTGTGCCAGGACCTGGCTGTTTTCTGGCTCAATCCTCTCAGCACCCCTAGAAGTGGGGTTTGGTATTCCTGCTGTGAAGATGAGGAAACAAGACTCAGAATTTAGGAGATGGCCCCAACCTGGCAGCTAGTGGCACCCAGTCCTGAGCTCCGTCCTGCCCTCTGGGCCCAGAACTCCTTTGGTGCCTGTGGTGTGACTGTGATTGCCTTGTGAGGTGGGGCTTACTATGTAGAAAGAGCCAAAAGTATTCAGCGAGAGATCTATGGTCCAGCATGGTGACTATACTTAATAACAGCATACTGTGCATTTCAACATTACTGACAGAGTAGATTTGAAAAGCTTTCACCACAAATAAATGTTGACTACGTAAGCTAATGTATATGCTAATTAGCTGAATTTAGCACTTCCACAATGCGTACATATTTCAAAACATTATTTCGTACACCATATATTTATACAATTTTACTTGTCAAATACAAATAAGTAATAAGAACAAAAGTTTTAAGAACCGTCGTAAAATGAAATCAAGCCATTTCTGCTACCGGACAGACTCGCCTTCCACGCTCCATGCCTCTTCTTTACTCCTGACTAAAACTAACTCCCTGGACTCAAACCTTGGCTCCTGCGACCTTCACCGTACCCTGCCCATCTGCCCTTGGTGGCCCCTTCAACAGCAGGGTCTAGGCCATCAGACCCTCGGCCTTCCTACTGTGACCTCTGCCTGCCAACTTGTCCTGACGTCTCCCAAAGTGAAAATGCTCATGGGCTGAATTTGGCCCCAGTCCAGGGCCTCAGCTTGGCAGCATGAGCAGGGCCAGAGCTCTGGGTGCCCGAGTCATGCGTCATCCACAAGCAAGGGCACTGCTCATGCTCCCGTTGCCAGTGGGCAAGCCAGGGCAGGACTCGATGTTATTTGTCCCATTAATCATGATCTTGGAGAAAAAAAAAAATCTTGAGATGGCTATTTCAGCACACCACGTAGTAACTGAATGTTAGTCACATCAATCCATTTTCAGACAACAAAGGAGGCAAATTTGAAGAAGCAGAGTAAGTACTTTGCACCATGTGGCTGTTGTTCACAGATAGCCAGATGTTAATTAAAGAAGGAAAAGACTGAAATCACTCTATTACTCTGATTAATCCTTCACTCCTGTTTGCAGATTAAATGGTCAATACATTCTATCACTGCATTGATTCAAACTATGGGTCCAGGGACCCTCTTCCTCAAGCCTTCTAGACAGGATTTTAGTCATCTAAATTGTAACTAAATTTAGTTTGTCTTGTATCTGTATTTGTTCTTTCTTCACTCTTGGCAACCAACATAGACCTTGTTCTTAAGGAGTGAGAGGGGGCAGAACCTTTTTTTTTTTTTTTCTCTTAGTCAACATTGTATTTCCTCAGGTATCAAACACATAAAGTGAACACAAAGGGATAGTACAGATTTTGGAATTAATTTTTCAAGTAGTGTTGATAATGGAGTGTTGACAGTTGGTGAATTTAGTTCTTCTCTATTGCATCAGACAAATCTAAGAAGGAGTGGAGTCCTCATCCACATCGTGGAAGTCTCATCAGTGATTTCATGCCAAGTCAAGGCCAATGCAGAGGAAGTAACTGTGGACCAGCAATGAGAGATTTGGCTTGTATCCCTGTGCCATCCTGACTCCCCTGTGACTTTCCCCGTCTGTAAATGGACTGGCAGTCACGATGGTTATTTGAGCAGAACCCTTGCAATGTGGCGTGCTTTGGAGAAAAGAATCAGCATGTGCTAACAGCCGCTGAGGAGCAATGATAGCACTGCTCCCATTCCAGATGAGGACACTGAGGAAAAGAGTGACTGCTGTTCCTCTTGCTGGTGCACCATTCTCCAATGACAGTGGTGGAGAGTCAAGGAGTGAACTGTGAGAGGAAGCAATTGTATTGGAAAAATATCACCTAACCAGAAGAATTCCCCAGAAGCCCAATGTGATAGTCAACTGCATGTGTCAAATGTGCTGTGCCACAGAGCCCAGATATGGGATTAAATATTATTCTGTGAGTGTCAGTGAGAGTGTTTTGGATGAGATTAATATTTAAGTTAATAGGCTGCAGGTAAAACAGACTGCCCTTCCTAATGTGGGTGAGCCTCATCCAATCAGTTGAAGTTCTCAGTAGAAAAAATAAAATAAAATAAAAATAAGACTGACTTCTCTTGACCAAGAGCAAGTTCCCCAGCAGATAGCCCTCAGGAGTTGAACCATAATATGGAGGTCTTCCCTGGCTCTTCAGCCTGCTGGCCTACCTTACGGATTTTGGACTTGCCAGCCTTTGTGATCATGTGAGTCAATTCCTTAAAATAAATTTGTTTATGTGCACACACACATGCACACACAAACAATTGGTTCTGTTTCTCTGCTGAAGCCTGACTAACACACCCAGCCAGTGATTTTAAGGTTTTCTAGACCTGATCAAATGTACTGATATTCCATAATGTCAGGCAGAAGCGGCTGACAATATTCCAGGCTGGAAATTGCCTCTCTGAGGTGCAAATGGTTCCCAATCCCCTCGCCAAAGGCAAGCACTAGGTTAAAGACTGTTACATTCAGTGCTTACTAATTAGTTGCTGTCAAAACCCTGGCCTCATACCCCAATCAATGAGGTTGAACATCCTACCGTAACCACAGACAGTTGGGCTGTGACCAAAACCTATCTCCATGGAAGCCTGTAAGACACAAATGAGGAAACCTCAGCCTGCTCCACTTATGTTCCCAACGGGGCACACAGGAAGGGCAGCCCCACCACAGGGCTTAAAACTGGCCCTTAGACCTGCATCCTACCCAGGGAACCTCTCCTTTATTATTGCCCCTCAAAACTTGATGCCAGTTTCTCCAATGTTTGATTCAAGTATTAGAAAATGCTTCTGAATATCCATTGAAAGAGATAAAGGCAATAATAAACAACTCTTCATTAAGCATCTACTATATTCACAGCACTGTTATATCCATGGGACAATAATGTAATAAACCTTCATGCTGAACTTTCCCATGCATCTTACTATTTGCTATTAACAACCATCTTGTGAGAAAAAGAATATAAGCGCATGTTGTAGATAATGAAAATGAGTTTTAGAGGGTTCAAATTGAGTTGTGCAATGTGAGGCATGTGGAATTTGGATCCAGGTGGGCGGTTCATCCTAACCTTGGGAGTTTTACTACCATGAATCTGTCTTAGAGGAGGAAGCATCACTGACTTCCCTTGCATATTCATGGACTCAAATTCATCATTGCTTGGTCCCCAGACACCTCCACCTCTATAATGGCCTGCAGCTTAGGGGAATTTTTTTTTTTTTTTTTTTTTGACAAAGTTTCACCCTTGTCTCCCAGGTTGGAATGCAATGGTGCTATCTGGGCTCACTGCAACCTCCGCCTCCTGGGTTCAAGCAGTTCTCCAGCATCAGCCTCCCATGTAGCTGGTATTACAGAGACCTGCAACCACGCCCAGCTAATTTTTGTATTTTTAGTAGAGATGAGGTTTCACCACATTGGCCAGGCTGGTCTCGATCTCCTGACCTCAGGTGATCCATCCGCCTCGGCCTCCAAAAGTGCTGGGATTACAGGTGTGAGCCACTACACCTGGCCAAGGGAGATTTTTATATGACCATTTGGAGGAAAATTCTGTAAGCAATATAATTTTTATTTTTAAAAATTACATTTCCCTTATAATTTATAAGAAATATGTCAGTCAGGAGAAAGAGGCAGAGAAAAACCAATCTAAGTAATTACTGGTCTTCTCAAGTGTCAATCCACAGTCAAAATTAAGCCTGCTCCATCTTTGTTGCCACACTCGTAATCTATGAAATATTTGTCACTGCATATGCACTTTGCACAGTTGAATTTATCATGAGTGAAGTGTTTCATTTGCTTTCTCAATAAGCTAGCATTCTGCATTTCTGCAAGGGTAAGTATGCAAGTTTTGCATGTTAAAATATATACAGACGTCTCATTAGTAACTTCAAAATATTCTCAGGGCAGTTTCTGAGGCAGGAAAACATTTCTCAAGGGTCTGCTAGGTGCCAGGTGCTGGGATGGGGCCTTCACAGTAACAGACCAGGGGCTTCTTCACAAGGCCTTTTGTTTGGCAAGGTAGGGAAATAAGTAACAAATAAACAAGAAACTGCAGGACTATTATGATTGGAATGAAGAAAGCAGCCATCTCAGGTAGTCCTTCAAGGCTCCTTTAGATCAGGGGAAAAGAAATATCCCTTAAGGAGATGGCATTTGGGCTGAAATATGAATGTGAGAAGGAGCCAACAATTCACACTGCAGACATGCTACGAAGAGCCTTAGGCAGAGGGACAGGTGCAAAGGCCCAGAGTCAGGGATGCACTGGGGGCAGGACGGAGGTCAGTACAACAGGGATGCCATGGTTCCCTAGGGGGATGCATAATTCCTTTTATAACTAAAATATAATGAAACTATACAATAAGGTTTAACCTCACAAGCAAGTGCTCCAAGTCATAGCCAAGACAACATCAGATTACATCAAGTGGAAACTTGATTTGTGGGATTCCAGATGAAAAAGAACCTTAAGATTTTATAAAGAAAAGGAGTAAAAGTCAAATTAATAGGGGAAAAAATGGGGAGACAGTTCAGAAAGCACAGATGCACGTTAGGACTTGCGGGAATCATTTGAGAAAAGATACAAAATATACAGCTTTGCGCCCCACTTAAAGCAGTAAACAAATTCATTCCATACTTGGTTATACTAATTTCTATTTTACCCTAATCCTCAACAATGCTAAGGGAAAAGTCCAAAACAGCAGAGCATAATGCTCTCCGGAGGTGGAAAGCCATTCTTAGGCAATCATGATAAGGAACACGTGCTTGTCGTCATTCATCGCAGCAGAGGAATCTCTGAGGAAGTGTCGTAATTGGTGGTAGAAACCTGAACAGATCTGTGAACCCCCAAAAGTTTTGTTTAAATTATTTTTAGTAGATAAATAATAATTACATATATTTATGATGTCCAGCATGATGTCTTGATATGTGTACACACTGCCGAATGATTAAATGAAGCAAGTTAGCACATCCATCACCTCGCATACTTATGTACTCTTGTGGTGAGAGCATTTACAATCCACGCTCTTAGTTTTTTTCAAATATACAATATATTGTTATCAACTGTAGTCCCCATGCTCTGTAATAAATCTCCTGAACTTATTTCCATCTAACTGAAATTGTATTTCCTTTGATCAACATCTGCCCCACCCTTCCCCACTCCTCCCCACTCCCCCCGGCCCTTAGCAACCAGCATTCTACTCTCTGCTCCTGTGATTTCAACTTTTTAAGATTCTACATATCAGTGAGATCATATAGTATTTGCCTTTCTGTATCTGGCTTATTTCACTTGGCATAATGTTCGCCAGATTTATCCAGGTTGTCACAAATGACGGGATTTCCTGCTTTTTTTAAAACTGAATAGTATTCCATTGTGTCTATAAACCACATTTTCTTTATCCGTTCACTCAGTGATGGACATTTATGTTGCTTCCATATCTTGGCTACTGTGAATAGTGTTGCAATGAACACAGGCATGTAGCTATCTCTTTGACATACTTATTTCATTTCCTTTGGGTATGTGAAATTCTATGCATGTATCTTTCTAGTGAGCAGGTCTCAAACCTGTCTCAAAAATTAATTAGCTAATTAAAAGTAGAATAAACCACAATGCTGACCCCTATTTTATTTTGATCAAAATAAGAGATGTCAACCCAATGTTTTAATAAGTGAACTCTTCAAGATCTTCCCTGACAAATATTACTATTTGCTTCTAAGCAATTTCCTTTTGCCCATGAGTTGTAGTCTATGCTCTGTCACCACATTTCAGAAGTTGATGAACCTAGCAAACTCTGTCATCAAGACATGGTCCATGTTCCATCTTTCCAAGGAAGCTGTGAGAATGGAGCCATCTGTGCACTCTTCATGGAAACTGTAGCCATTTGCAATGGCTGCCTGGGGAGAGCAAGTTCAGTGAGTCAGGAGGTTCCAATTTTGCTCTACCTGTTTCAAGTTATCTAGTAAACTGCACTTGCCTCTGCTCATAAATTTCAGCAATCCCATTTTGGCTCCCAGATTTCCTGCAGAAGGGGTTATAATGATGTTATATGATTTACTGATCTGACAAAAGCTTTGTCCCCACAGCTACAAATCTTAGGCAATCATCTGTTCCAATGTAATGCTAACCTTATGGGTCCCCTGAGTGCAATTTTCATGGCTACCAGAGACTCCCTTAACTGTTGTCTAGTTACATGTTTCGAGAAGCATGTCTTTGGTAATTTTTTTTTTTTTTTTTTTGAGATGGAGTCTCGCTCTGTCACCCAGGCTGGAGTGCAGTGGCCTTTGGTAATTTTTAATATAAACATTGCAGATATATCATGCTAATTGATACATATCTGCACCCTGACCCAAAGAGGAAAAATTGGCAAACTTCTAGACAAATTGGAGAAATTTTCATAAGATGAGCTTGTTTTAAAGCAGTATCTGCATTATACATTTCTGAGACTATGTATTTTCAAATGAAATGTTTAAATTGTGGGGTATTTTTTCTTCTTCACTGGAGAAGAAACTGTCATTTTTGGAGAACAGTCTATTCCACTTAACTATTTTGGAAAATCTTAATTATGTTAATTAGTCTAAAAACATCATGTGTGCATGTGTTTGTGCACATAAGTGTGTATGTTTTTTAAGGAATAATGTTATGTTTTGCAGAAAGCAAGGCAGAGAAGAATGATCATCCTTAGCAATGAATCCCTGGAAACATTACAGGTTGACATTTTCATTGCAGCGTATTCATGGTTCATGGAACTATCAAACTGCAAAGTACTCACAAGTCATTTATTTGAACAAGCCTAAGCATAGGTGTCCAAAGTCCCTTAAGTGACACCCACAGAGACATGCTCCTGTGCCTGATTGACTTTGCTAACAGTGAAGAAATATCTATCTCTTGGGTTTAATACACAGTGAATCTTACTGGCCACCCCTAACCAGAGGCTGGACGGCAGGGGACCCAGAAATAACACTGGTAGAGGTCAGCCTGATAGGGAGCACAGTAGGGCAGAAAGGGGGGCAGAGGAGGTCCTTGGGGCCAGTGGGGAACATCTGGCACACACCGAATGTTCCTCTAGTCATGGGATGGCAAGAATTAAACAGTTCTTTGTAGTTCTCATTCAGAACTCTTAATCTCATGAAAAGGGATCAAGACCTAGATGAGAAAAGTGACCTCCCCAGGACGCCCAGAAAGGTAGCTGTGGGTTGTCAGCAAGAAAGTTTTCAGACTCCTGGTACACAACTCTTTATTCTGCTAGGTGGACTTGTCAGCTCCTCTCAGGGCAGAGATGATAGTCTGGTTGTGGAAGAGAACAGTGAAGTATCCCCCACCTGGAGTCGACCCTGAATTCTAGCTTGAGGAATCTTGCGAGTTGTCTCCTTGGGATAGTCACAGACCACCCCTGCATGCCTGAGATAAGCGGTCTCGACCTGAGGGGCAAGAAAGCAAATAGTGCTCCAGAACAAGTGAGCTCTTTTTACGAAGCCGAAGTTAACATTCTTGTAATCCTTTTTGGCTTGGAAATGGAAAAAAAAAATACAATCAGGAAAATGAGAATTAGATTTGCAAATGATATTTTTATAAAAATAAGATAATGCAAAAATCTCATTTTAAAATTTGTTTAAAATGTATCCATTATGTTTTAATGATAACTCAGAGTTATCCCTGAAGAGGCAATAGGAGGAGGCAGAGAAATGCCCCAACTTTTGAACTTGGTATGATGTACATGGATGGCAAAGTTACCCAGAAACATGTGTCCTAAGCAGAAGGAAAGGTCACTGGTTTATACAAACTAAACATCCTAAGTAGAATGTCCCGAGGAAGAGTGCACAAAGCGGTCATCTCGCAACTGCGAGCCACTACTCTAGGGGCCTCTAAGGGCCTCTGACATCAGTTTTTGGCCTTAACTTCCCCCTGGCTACGATTGAGACAGGATGATCTTGTGGTGTAAGAACCCTCTGAGGCTGAATCCCTGCCAGGTGATTCAGGGCCATGCAGAAAGCACTACCCTGCTTAGTAGAAATTCTTTCCCCAGAATCCTCGTTGGCTTGCCCTCAGGATCTTAGTTTACTTTGTTTTACTCAAAGGTGATATCACCCAAAAGGTGGGGAAGGCATTACACATTCTCTCCCCACTCCATTTGGAAATCCCCTAACAAGCATTACTAAAGCCCAGCCCTGCTTACCTGGTGAAATCTCATTAATCTCTTGCCCAGGGCACTGCAATTCCAGTGACTGGTCCACGTGGAGAATTGCTAAAGGAGGTTTCCATGTGCATTTCAGCTGCCTTTGTAGAGACAGCTCAGCAGGTGATGCCGCCAGGCTGCCCTCAGGAGAGGCAGGTGCTTCACAGCTTCTGCTCTGCAGGCTCGACATCAACATGTGACACTGCGGGAGGAGCGGGCACCTCACCCTCCACAGTGCGTGGCTAGAACAGTCATCCAGCCCACACAGCACTTTCTGTTCCACAACCAGCCCAAACTGCCTTTGCAATGCATTGGAAAAGCCACCCTTCCTCCAGCCAGTAGCTGCTATCTGCTGCAACACAGTTGTCAGAAACACGTAGATCTACAAGGCCTGTTTGTGAAGAGAGCCCCACGATTTGACGCCCTGAGTGGTGGGTGGACCAGGGAACATGACACCCCTTCACAGTTGTGGGACCTCAGTGTCAGAAGCACCAAATGATGTGTCTCACTTTGCACTACCTAAAATGAGTTAGGTTTAGTTCCGTGGGCTAAAAATGGAAGTGAGAAAGGAAAAACCAAGACTTAACACCACAGCCAGCTGATAATGGCCCGAATGTTCAGGAGAAATGACAATGTTTTAAGAGAAGAGCCATCTAAAATGTACTAAGAACAAGCAACCTTGCTTATGAAAAAGTGGTTAATAAAAGTGTGAACTGGCAAAAGGAAAAGATGATTGTAGCTAAATCTCCAATGTGACGCACACCTATTGGGTGCTGTTACATCTGGGAGTATTAGAAAGAGACAGAATTAGTCTTCCACAGACCAGTGTTAGGAGGTTTGTCAATAAAATGTCTCTCACCCAAGATTGTCAGGGACTAAAGTCATAATGTCCAACATCATTAATTGTCAGAAAAACACAAATGCCACCATACACCTTATGGAGTGGCTAACATTTAGAGCACTTACCACACTAAATGTTGGTGAAAATCTGGTGGGAACATAAAAGAGTCCATCTCTTTTGCACAAGGCTGACCATTTTCAGTAAAGTTCAGCACATACTTACCATGTGACCTGGCAATTTGATTCTTGACTATTTGCACAAGTGAAATGAAAAAGATGTCTTCAGAAAGTCTTGCACAGAAATATTCAAAACAAACTTATTCAAAATAGCAAAAGATGAAAACCAAAGACATACCATGCCTATATGTATCCTTAGAAGGGTTTTGTTTTGTTTTGTTTGTTTGTTGCTAAAGTCTCCAAGTTTTTCTTCCCCCTAACACAGACAGATACACAGGAGTACCTGCTTTTCCTTTTAGATTTTCACCTGACTTTTAGGGTCACATGTATGTGAGCTCAATATGCTTTTCTTAGAGCCATTGGAATTTGCAAGAAGAGTATGTCTACTGGCATTAAAACGAAAGTATTGCCCAAAATGTCAATAAAAATTTTCCAAAATTTTTATCAAAACTTATTTTTAATACACACACTCACATGCACACACACACACACACGCCCATACACACAAACACACAGATTTTCACACAAATAATTGTCTATACCGAAGCCTTATTATTGGGTTCCCATATTTAGGTTAAAAAAACTGAAAACAACCCTAAAACAAGCACGTGTGTCCACAGTTTTTTATGTGTCTACACAGTTCAATATTATTCAGCAATAAAAAGAAAGCCGCTACTGATACACACATGAATGTGGGTGGGTCTCCAAAACAAGGCTGAGGGAAAGAAGCCGTGAAGTCTTTTCTACATGTATGCATTGGTTGGTTGGTTGGTCGGTCGGTCGGTTGGTTGGTTGGTTGGTTGGTTGTTGGTGCTGACAGGAAGCATGTTGTTCTGGGTCCAAGACAGACCTAATGATTCACAGAGCATCTTGTGTCAGCTCCCCCATGCAGCCCCTCCCCATGGGGCAATGCAAGAAGAGCAGTGGACACCTATGCATGTGGTTTGGTTTGTACTACAGGAAGGAGTTCCAAATCATAAATCTTGGAGCTTATGTGGGTGGCTGGTACAGCTGCCTGACTCCCCTCTGGAGGAAAGAGAGAAACCTGTCTTTTTTTGACATAAACAGATCCTCTCGGGTGGGAAGGAGAAGCCTTCAGGTCCATTGCCCTTTGGAATGTAAGCTAATGGCTGCACAGCAGATGAACCATAGTGTCTCTGGAATAACTCCCCATCTCTAACTTCTTAGACATGGTTACCATCAATCATCCTTCAGCCCAGGTGGCCAGGACCTTTTGCTCAAAAGCCCAGATCACACAAAAACTTGAAAATATTCATGGAGTGTTGTTTTTTTGACAGAAACCAGACATTAAAAACTCCATATGGTATAATTTTGTGTTAGGAAATACAAAACATCGAAGTGAATGTGTAGTGATAGAATGCAATCAGCAGCTTTCTGGGGCTGGGACAAGTTGGGTGATTGACGGCAAAGCAGAAATTTCTGAGATGATGGGAATGCTCTATGTCTTAATTTTGGTCATAGTTTCACCACTGTCATATTTGTCAAGGCTTGTCAAACTGAACACTTAAAAGCAGAGCATTTACAGTCACGTATCTGAGGATAGGTTAATATTTCACAAAGAATTTTACTGTGACTTTTTTCATGAGAGTGACTGGTCTCTAACTTTCATTTCTTACGATATCTTCGTTTGGTGTTGGTATCAGCCTAATGCTGAGCTTTTGCAGTAAGCTGGGAAATATTCTTTTCTCTTACATTTTATGGAGAAATTTGTGTAAAATTGCTGTGACTTCTTGGTAAGTGTTTGGTTGATTTCATCAGGTAAGCCATTGAGATCTGGAATTTTCTTTGTGAGCAGATCTTAATTAAATTAAATTTCATTAATACAGAGTCACTCATATTCTCTATTTTTGGGAGTCAATTTTGGTAATTTATATCTCTCACTGAAGTTGCTATTTTATTAAAATGCCAGTTTTATTGACAAAATCTTATTAATTATATCCTCTTAATTTTTTTCTGTCTGTAGAACTGTGAGTGTATCCTCTTTTTTATTCTTAAATTTGTTTTCTGTCCTTTTTATTGAATTAATCTGACTTGAATTGTGCCAACTTACTGATCTTTTCAAATAACCAGATTTTGGCTTCATGATTTTCTCTGTTGTTGTTGTCTGTTTCATTGGTTTCAGTTATCATCGATGTATCGTCTCCCGTATTTACATGACGTTTAACAGACCTCCTCCTAGACGGAAGCTTAGGTAATTCACTCATTCAGCTCCTCCTAGATAGAAGCAAAGATGCCTCCATTTTTCTCTGAATGTTTTTATAAACAAGTTATAGTTTTACTTTTTACATATAAGTCTGTGATTCATCATTAATTAATTTTTATATAAAGTATAAGACTTAGCTCTAACTTGACATTTGTTCATTTACTTTTGCCTATTGATATTCAATTGCACCAGCATCATTTGTTGAAAAGGCTATCTTTGCTCTGTTGAATTATTTATATACCTTTGTCAAAAATCAGTTGGGCCTATTTATGTTTATTTCTGTTCTGTTTTTTAAATCTCTGTCTGTCCTTCTACCAGCATCAAATAGTCCTGATTACTATAGCTATATAATAATCCTTAATATTGAATGGACTTGTTTACCCCATTTTATTTCTTTTTCAAAATTATTTTAGCTATTCTATTTGCCTTCCCTTATGAGTTTCAGTATAATCTTGTCTATATCAACCAAATTCCTGCTAAGATTTTAATAGCAATTTCATTAAATCAGTATTTAAATTTACAACTTTACTGTGTTGAGTCTTCCAGCTCATAAATGTGTTATGTCTGTCACACACACGTCTTGTTAGATTTACATCTACATATTTTACATTCCACTAGTGAGAATGCCTAGCACTATGTTGGCTAAGAGTGATGAGAGGAGACATTCTTATGTAGTTACTGATGTTAGGACACATCCAGTCTGTCGTCATTAGGTATAATGTGAGCTATAGGTTTTGTGCAGCTGGTCCCTATCAAGATGAGGAAGTTCACCTGCACTCTTATTTTTCTGAGAGCTTTCACTATGAGTAAGTGTTGAATTTTTTTTTTCAGATGTTTCTTCTGCTTTGGTTGCTAAGATCATGTAATTGTTCCATTTTTGCCTGTTGATATGGTGCATTGTGTTGATTGATTTTTGAATATTGAACTAGCTTTGCAACCCTGGAGTAAACGCCACGTAGTTATAGTGTATACTTCTTTTTATGTATTACAGAATTCTATTTGTTAGTATTTTGTTAAGGAATTTTGCGTCTATATTCATGAGGGATATTGGCCTTCTTTTTTCCTTTTTTGTTTTGTCTTTGTTTAGTTTTGGCATCATGATAATACTAGCTTCATAAAATGAACTGGCAAATGAACCTCCTTTCTTCAATTTTCCTGAATAGATTGTGTAGAATCATTGCTAATAATTCTTTAAAACTTTGGTATAATTTTCCAGTGAAATTGTCTGGGTTTAGAGATTTCGTTTTGAAAGTCAAATCTTGATTAAATTAAGATTTCATTAAAAAATTCTTAGCACAATTTTCCTTTTAGTGATAGGGTTATTGAAATAATCTACTTCTATAGTTTGTAAACATTTTTTCCCATTTTGTGAGTAATTGCTTTACTTTGTTGATTTTTTTTGATGTCCAGAAGCTTTTTATTTTATTTTTTATTTTCTTATTATTTTTATTATTATTATTTTTTGAGACGGAGTCTTGCTCTGTTGCCCAGGCTGGAGTGTAGTGGCGCAATCTCGGCTCTCTGCAAACTCTGCCTCCCAGGTTCTCGCCATTCTCCTACCTCAGAAGCGTTTCAATTTGATGTAATTCTATTTGTCTATTTTTGCTTTTGTTGCTTATGCCTTTGAGGTCTTAGCCAAAAATTATTTGCCTGTACCATTGTTGATAAGCCCAGCTTGGACAGATTCCTTTGAGCTGTTTACATGGAGACTGCTGGGCAGCTTCCAGCCACACTGGTCAATGCTCCTACTTCTATACCCCTCTTTTCTTTCTTCGACTTACATACAAATAGTCAAGTACTGCATAATAATATTTTAGTCCATTATGGACTATATTATAGTGGCCCCAGAAGATGATAATACTGAATTTTTACGGTACTCTTTCCATGTTTAGATAAACAAATGTTTCCCATTGTGTTACAATTGCCTAGAATGTTCAGTATAGTCACATGCTGTACAGGTTCGTGGCCTATGAAAGAACTAGAAGAAAATACAGGGCAGATGTCCATGACGTTGGTACCAAGTCCTGGGAGGCCCAGAACTCCTCATCAGTGTGATGGGTTCACTCCACACTGGCCCATACAAAGTTCCCAGGTGATCCTCCATGCCTTTTCCTTTCTGAGTGACAGAAACACCCAGGCAGTGGGTAAGCCACACATTGGAAATGAGACAGCAGCTATCACCACAGGCCTCTGAGCAACCACATGAGGAATGACTGCCTCCCAAAATGCTAGCCTTGGACTAAGAGACAAACATACTTTTTGGATTTTAAGCAACTGAAAACCTCAGATCCATCCATGAACCTCAGATCCACACTGTTGAAACACAAGAAACAGAGGGACATGCGGAGCAGGATGTCATTTACATAAAACTCAACAACACAAAAGGCAAAACAATGTTGTGCTTAAAGACCTGTGCGTATGTGATCAAACTAAAATATCAAGGAAAGATCAACCCAGAATGTAGGGAAGGAGTAAGGAAAGTAATTGGGAAGAACTATAGATGGGCTCCTAAAAACTCTGCTAAGGCTCTGCTTCTGAAACTAGACATTGGGTCCATTGGTTTTCATCTTATTATTATTCCATAAATGACACCAGTAGGTTTTACATACATTTTCATGTCTATTACATATAAAATAAATTAAAATAAAATAAAAGAGAAGATAAAAAAGAATTCAGTGGGATTTCCCCCACCCCTAGGATGAAAGCAGGGCTCCTCAGCATGATCCCTAGGACTTCTGATGACCCCCCTCCTTGTCATCCTCCCATGGGACTGTCCATCTTGGAGCATCCTAGTCTCTGCACTTAGTTCCCTTGGGAAAGCCCTTCCTTCTCATATACATTTGGTGAACTCTCGCTAGACTTTGGGATAACTTCAAGATGGAGCCACTTCAGCAGGTGCCGACCCTTCCTGGTGCTCTGCAGGAGCAGGTACCTGTGCTTATTGTGGCCAGAGCCCTGAGACCCCTCATGCAGCCTCTGCCTGATCCTGCCTGGGAGCTGAGACCTCAAGGTTTCAGGACTCCATCTCGTCCATTTCTACAAGTAAAGCTGTCAACAGGAAGTCATGTGAGCTTTCCTCAGTGAACACTTAAGGGGAAAAAAAACAAAGAGGGAGAGAAAAGGGGAGTAGGGAGGGAAAGAGAGAGAAGGAGAGAGGAAAGAGTGATTAAAGGTGAATCATTGAATATAAATCTTAGCAACACATAGTATTTTATCTGCATAACATTTATAATTAAAAATTATCTATGTAGGAAACATGCAGATGCCAAACACCAGGACCATTCTTTTCAATAAATATATTTCTGTATGATTTCTCTGTTAACCATGGTAATACATTAATATGTTATGTTTAAAACTTTGCTTTCACACTTATTATTTCCTTACCTTTTAGACCACTAATTAGCGGAGCATCTGGTAATTATATTCACACTCGCATCATTCAATGATTCTTCAAAGCAACTGGTACACATTCATGTTGGCCAGTGTCCAGAGTTGAAGGAGAGGTGGACATCTGTAGAACTCCTGGTGCCAGAAGGGAATATAATTGAATTAACATGTTTCCTTTCTCCCAGTTTCAAAGGTGCATTGTTGACTACTAATTTTTCCTGTGTTTTTTGAAGGTTATGTCTGCTTAAAATTGGAGGAGTTGATACAATGCAGAACTGTCTTAATTTTGATAATGAATAAAGTATTAAATAACAGAAGGGATTAATACAAGTCAAAGAGCAGCATGGGATCTGAGCCAAATCCACAAATTCATCTCCCTACTTTACACATGAGGAACAATGTGGCCCAGCAAACATCTCGCCAGCATCACCAAGCTCCTTTCTAATAGAGTGCGGACCAATTGTCTCTCAAGTCACAGTTTAATGCCAACTCCTTTCTACCGTTCTACCTTAAATAACAATGCTGTGAATAATAAAAAAAAATAATTAGCAGGTAGAGAATGCAGAGTGCCAGGGGCAGATTTTAGTGTCTAAGGCATGTGAATTCATGGGACAATCCTGCTGACCTGGTATGGAACACATTCATAATGTCCATGTTACAGTTGTGGGAACAGAGGCATAGGGTGCATCAGTGCATTGACCCAAATCCTACTGCTGGCAGGAGGCACAATCAGAATTGAACTCAGGTCTATGTGGGAGCCAGACTGAACTCTTTCCTATGCAGGAACACAGTGCCTCCCTTACTGATACCATGCACCTAGGCAAAGCCTCACTTCGTCAGGGTGGCTTTCTCTGGGCTTCTGTAACCAGACTTTTTTTTTTTTTTTTTTTTTTTGGTTGTGGGATGTTTTCAAAAATAGGTCAGAGCAAGAGGTTCAGACTTCTACGTGCAAACAAACAAATAAACAAGTGCTGATTCCATCTAGAAACCTCAAGCTAAAAGCAACATCATCTCTAAGGAATCCACTTTATAGGCATAAGGGAAAATGTGTCATCAGATAGCAGCAATGAAAAGATGCAGCTGAAAAGGCCAGCCACACCTGTCATCTCTGCTTGCAAATAGATGTGCACATTTAAGATAAAAATAGGCCTCCAGAACCAAGTTTTTAATGGCTGTACATTTGAGGGCTAAGGAGAATCATTTGCATCTACCAGAGCCTGGCATAGTGGCAGAAACAGGAATGAATAATGGAATTGATGGAATGAATAAGTGAATGAATGAGGGTTGGAAAGAACCACAAAGACCATGTTATTTAATCCCTGCTTATGTGTTCTATTCCTGCCCCTGAGGTTTCTAACAAGTACCATAAATCTTGGCTTGAACTCTTCCAGGAACAGGGAGTTAGCTATTATCCAGTGCAATGAAATTATTGTTAGAAATTTAAAATTGATGTAAAAGCCTCTCCCCAGCTCTTTCTCCCTTCTTCCCTCTCATGCATACTGACTCCTTACAGAGTAAGTTTGGCATGTAAATGACATGGAGGCAATGGAATTATAAAGACAGAGGAAATGCTAGCTTTTCTTACCAGCATTAGAAGTCTTGGGTAAACACAGAAATAATAGGTGCAGGTCAACTAACTAACCAGTCTAATTAGTCAGGGCATGTTGTGAAAGTCCACACAGCCTCCATGGCAGGGTAAAGAGAGACACTTACCTTTTGCAGCTACAAGGTATCTTGTACTTGCACTGAAAGTCAGACCTGGGATTTAATTGCAATGATAGCATTGGTACAAACAGGTCTGGATGCATGCTGTTGGCAGATATCCTATGCCAAGGTCTTCCTGCTAGGAAAAGAGTTGGACCCCTCAGTCTAAGACAGGGACATTAGGTGGTTGACACTAAAAATCTTTCTAATTTTATGTTGATGTAAATGTTTATGTATTATAATGTATGGATATTAACTATCCAATTAAATGTGTTTTGGTAAATGTGTACACATGTATAACCCATGCTCCTATCAAGATATAGAATATCTGTCTTCTCAGAAGGTTCTCACATGTCCTCTTCCAATCAATTCCCACCTCTCATAGGCAACAAATCTTCTGGTGTCTATTACCATAACTCTTTTTGTCTGTTCTTAATATGCATACAAACAGAATTATAAAGTTTCTGGCTTCTTTTACTCAGTGTGTTTTTGAGAATTATTCATGCCGTCGCATGTATGAGTAGTTCATTTCTTTTTATTGTGGAGTAGCATCCTATGGGATGGACATACCACAGTCACTTACCAATTTTCCTGTGCAACATTTGGTTTCATCAGGTTCGGGGTCATTTCAAACAAAGCTCTTGGAATGTTCTTGTACAATTATTTTTGAGAAAATGCATTTGAATTTTTCTTAGTAGAAATATCTAGGAGTAGAAGCACTAGACCACAGAATTATATTTATAACTTTACAAGAAACCACCAGACCTTTTCTCAAAGTGGTTGTTCTATTTTATGTTCTCGTCTACAATGTAAGGGAGATCCAGTTGCTCCATATCCTAAATCTGGCTTGCCAGACTTTTTAATTTTAGTCATTCTAAGGATGTAAGGTAGTATCCCACAGTGGTTTTAATGTACATTCCTCTGATGACTAATGATGCCAAACACATTTTCATGCAACTTACTAATCATTCACATGTCTCCCTCTTAAGTGACCATTCAAATTTTGTCTATTTTACATTAGACTGTTTGTTTTCCTATTCCTGAGTTGTAGAAGGTATTAATATATTCTGGACACACATCTTTGATATGTGTGTTGTGAAGGCTTTCTCACAGTTTGTGACTTGGATATTCATTTTATTAATTGTGTCTTTTGAAAACAGATACTTTTAAATTCAATGAAGTCTAATTTATCAGATTTTTTCTTCTAGGGTTTGTAATTTGGTGTTTTATCTAAGAAATCTTTGCTTACCTCAGGATCATAAAGATTTTTCTATTTTTTTTCTAAAATTTATTTAGTTTTAGTTTTTTACATTTAGGTGGATAACTGACTTCAAGTTCACTTTTCTACTGTGGTGTAAGACAAAAACATACTGAGGTATGTTTTTCATACAAATATCCAGTTGTTGCAGCACCATCTATTGAAAAGAATATTCTTATCCAAATGAATGACTGTGCCACTTGTGTTGTAAATCAGTTGGCCTTATGTGTGAGTCTATGTCTAGATTATCTATTCTGTTCTATTACCACATATGTCTATCTTTATGTCAATACTACACTTGATATCCACATCTATATATCTATGTCTGTATTTCTGTCCCCCATTCTCTCTCCCTACCTCTCTCTCTCGACACACACATGCGCGCGCGCACACACACACACACACACCCCTTGTGTCTATATATTTAAAATAAATTTTTCTTTTTTGTTTGTTTGTTTGTTTGAGAGAGCATTTGTTTATAGACAGAAGCTCTCTAGAGCACAGGGCTATAAACCCACCCATGTTGGTGGGGAGGAAGGCCCAAGAGAACAGGGGAACGAGGATTTATTTTGTAAATTGTTATCTGTGCAATATGAGATGGATTATCAGTCCATAACACTGTAAACCTCAGTAAAATCTGTTATTTTGACTAGTAACTTCTTTTTATGGACTGACCAGGGAATGTTTTACCAGGCAGACTTGCACAGATCAGGCAGAGAAACTGAAGAAAGAGAGAAAATAACAGTAGCAGAGGATCCTACAAATAAATTAGCACAGTTGAGATGAGGAGTTGGAGCTTCCCCAACCATGAAATTTATGTTTTAGGGATCTGACTGAGCTCTCCCAGGCCAGAAGACCAGAGAGATTCAGGCATCTGGATGGTGCCTGAATATTAGTATACATGTTACAAAGCACTTTTGCATAGAGTTTCTCAGCTGATTCTCGTAAAAAACTTAGGTGAGCTAGGCTGGGTAAGCATTTTCACTCATGTGCAGAGGATGGAACCTGGGAGATCACCATCAGACCATGCTGCTCAGGTTTCAACAAAAATTACCAGGCATGTGTAAAGGCCAGAAAAGAGACAATGCAAGCATCAGAACCAGAGTAAGAAGTGGCAGAGATTTTTGGAATGATCGGATGGGAATTAAACTATTATGAATGTGTTAAGGACTACAATGAGAAAGTAGAATGTGCAAGATCTGAGACATAATGTAAGTAAAGACATGGAAACTCTTAAGAGTCAAAAGGAAATGCTACAAGTCAAAATAAATCATGGAACAGAAATGAAGAGTGCCTTTGATGAGTTCATCAGTCTAGACTTGGCTGAAGAAAGATTTAGTGGTTGCGAAAATGTCAATGGAAACTTCACAAACTGAAATGCAAAGAGAAAAAAGAGATTAAAGAAAAATCAAAAAGAACAAAACATTCAAGAAGCATGCAAAAATAGCAGAAGTAGTAATATGTAGCCAGTTGAAATGCTGAAAGTAGAAGAGAGAGAGGAGGACAAGGCATATTTGAAGAAATAATGCCCGAATTTTTCAAAATTAATGACAGACACCAAATAAAGACCATATGCAACAAGCCCACAGGTTACATCATACTCCATCATAATGGAGACAAGTGGAAAGCTTTTCCTCTAAGAGAGTGAACAAGACAAGGGTGCCTTCTTTCACCACTTCTATTCAACATAGTACTGGAAGTCCCTGCCAGAGCAATTAGGCAAGAGAAAGAAAACAGGCATCCAAATCAGAAAGGAAGAAGTTAAATTCTTTCTGTTTGCAGATGGCATGATCTTATATATGGAAAACTCTAAAACTTCACCAAAAAACTGTTGGAACTAATATATGACTTCAGTAAATTTGCAGGATACAAAATCACCACTCAAAACTCAGTAGTGTTTCTAAATACTAACAATGAACCATCTGAAAAAGAAATCAAGAAAACAGTCCTATTTACAATAGCTGCAAATCAATACTTAGGCATAAATTTTATCAAGAATATGAAAGGTCTTCACACTAAAAACTAAAAAACATTTATTAAAAAATTGAAGACAAAAATAACTGGAAGATATCCTGTGCTCATGGATTGTAAAAATTATTATTAAAATGTTCATACCATGCCAGCCCAAGTGATCTATAGATTCAATGCCATCCCTATCAAAATTTCAATGACATTTGACATTGTTTAAGGAAATAGAAAGAAAATCCTAAAAATTGTATGAAATCACAGAAAACTCTAATTATCCAAAGCAAAAAAAAAAAAAAAAAAACCAGCTGAAGGCATCACACCTACTACCTACTAATCTCAAAATCTACTCCAAGGCTATAGTAATCAAACAGCATGATAATGGCATAAAAACAATACACACAGATAAATGGAACAGGATAAATACCCCAGATATAAATCTATACATTTATAGTCAATTGATTTTTGGCAAGATTACCAAGAACACCCAATGGGAAAAGGACAGTCTCTTCAATAAATGGCATAGGAAAAACGCCATACCCACATGCAAAAGAATAAAACTAGACTCTCATCTCATACTATACACAATAATCAACTCACATGGACTAAAGACTTAAATATAAGAGCAGAAACTGTAAAACTATTAGAAGAAAACATAAGGAGGAAAAGCTCCATGATATTGGTCTGGACAATAATACTTTTTGGCTATGAACCCAAAAGTACAGACAACAAAAGCAAAAACAGACAAGTGGGACTACATCAAACTAAAAAATTTCTTCACAGCAGAGGAATCAATAGAGTAAAGAGACAAAATGTTTAGGTTAATATCCAAAACATACAAGGAACTTAAGCTACTCAACAGCAAGGAAATAAACAACCCCCTTAGAAAATGGTCAAAGGATCCAAATAGACATTTCTCAAAAGAAGACATACAAACAGCCAAGAGATCTATGAAAAAATGTTCAACATCACTAATCGTCAGGGAGATGAAAATCAAAACCACAATGAGATTATCACCTTACATCTATTAGAATGGCTACTATAAGAAAGATGAAAGACAAGAGTACTGGAGAGGATGGGGGAAAAAAAAGGAACCCTTGCACACTGTTGGTGGGAATATAAATTAGTAGAGCATTTGTGGAAAACAGTATGAAGGTTCCTCAAAAAAACTAAAAGTTGAACTACCATATGACATAGCAATTCCACTACTGAATGTATAGCCAAAGGAAATGAAATCAGCATGTTGCAGCAATATTAGCACTCCCATGTTCATCGCAGCATTATTGAAGATGGCCAAGATACGGAATCAACCCAAATGTCCACAAACGGATGCTTAAGACACACACACAAAAAATGTAGTCTATACGTATAATGGAATACTATTCAGCCCCTAACAAGAAAGAAATCCTGTCATTTGTGATAACATGGATGAACCTGAGGGACATTTTGTTAAGTAAAATAATCCAGGCACAGAAAGACAATCCACATAATCTCATTCATATGTGGAATCTAAAAAAGTGGAACTCACAGAAGTAGAGAGTAGAATGGTAGTTATCCTAGGCTGAGGAAGGAGAAGATGGGGAGATGGTGGTCAGAAAACACAAAATTTCAGTTGGGAGGGGAGGAATAAATAAGTTCAAGAGATCTGTTGTAAATTATGGTGACTTCAGTTAACAACAATATACTATATATGCAAAAATTACTAAGACAGTACATTTTAAAAGTTCTCACCATATAAAAAATGACAAGCATGTGAGGTAATGCATATATTTAATAGTTTGATTTAGCCTTTCCATGAGGTATAGATACATCAAAACATGTTGTACACTATAAATATGTACAAATTTTTTCTTGTCAATTAAATAAATATTTTTAAATGACAGACACCAAATCAGAGACACAGAAAGTTCAAAAACGCCAAACAAAGTAAATACCAAAAAGTCTACACTTAGGCATATGATTTTCAACTGTAGAAATCCAAAGGCAAAGAGAAACTCTTTAAAGAAGACATTAAAAAGTAAATTTTATGTATACAGAGACAAGGATAAGAATTACAGTATGCAAGCAAGTAGAAAGAAAGTGGAATAAAATATTTAAAATGTTGAAAGAAATAAAGAAAAAAACACCAACTTAGAATTCCATATCCAGTGAAATTATCTTGCAAAAGTAAACAAGAAATAAACTGTCATAAAACAAACCTGAACAAAAGTAGCAAAAATAGAAACCATATAAGGTATGTTCACAGGCCCAAACTGAATTAAATTAAAAATCAGTAACAGAAATATTCCTGGAAATTTTGCAAATGTTTTAAGATTAAACAACACACTCCTAAAGAGGACATGGAAAAAAAGATATCTCAAGAGAATTAATCCAGCATCCCACTTAGGGAATTAGCAACAGGAGAACCTTTTGAGACGGGTTCTTGTCTGTCACCAGGCTAGAGTGCAGTGGTGCAGTAAGGGCTCACTGCAGCCTCAAACTCCTAGACTCAAGCAATCCTCCCACTTCAGTCTTCTGAGTGCCTGGGATTATAGGAATGCACCACCATGTTCAGCAAATTTTTTATTTTATTTCTTTGTAGAGACAGAGTTCAACAGAGTTCCTGTTGTTTTCTATATCCTCACTAACATTTTGTATTGTCATTTTTTTAAATTTTAACTATTCTAATACTTTCTCTGTTTAATGGTCACTGAGTGTGGTTTTAATGAGTGACCACTATATTGCCCAGGCTGGTCTTCAACTCTTGGCCTCAAGCAACCCTCTAACCTCAGCCCTTCAAAGTACTGGGATTACAGGCTTGAGTCACCACACGGAGCCAGGGGATCATTTTAAGCTTAAAGAAGCAAAGGGGAAACAATACTAAAAATTAGAGTATAAATAAGTGAAATTGAAAACAAAGCAATGGAGAAAATCAACAAAACTGAAGGTGGTAATTTGAAAGGATAATTAAATTGATGAACCCCTAGCCATGCCAACGAAGAGAAGATATAAATTACCAACATCAAAAATGAAAGAAAGATCATCACTAATGACTTTATGGAGATTAAAGTAATAATCAGGAATACTCTGCACAACTCTATACCTACAAACCTGATCATCTAAATTAAACAGACCAATTCCTTGAAAGATGCAAAGTATCGAAATTCACAAATGGAGAAATAGATTATCTGAATACAACTGTATCTATTTAAAAAATTAAATAAAAAATTTAACACTTTCTGAAAAGGAAACCATCAATGGTTACACTGGCAAATTTTACCAAGAAATTAAAAAGGAAATAATATCAATTCTCCACAACATCTTCCAGAAAATAGAAACAGAGAGAATATTCCTAACTCATTCTCTGAGGCCATCATTACCCTAATACCAAAACCAGACAGACACATCAAAAGAAACAAAAACTACAGACTAATATCCCTTAAAAGATAGGTGCAAAAATTCCCCCCAAAATTCATACCAAATCCAGCAATATAGGAAAAAATTATATTCCATTGCTTAGTGGGATTTATTCTAGGTATGCAAGGTTGGTTCCGCATTCAAATACTAGTCAATGTAATCTACTACGTAAACACAGTTTAAAAATTATATGTCATACCAGTTGACCAGAAAAATAATTGAACGAAATCCAACTCCCATTCATGATAAAACTCTCAAAAAAAGAAACTAGAAGAATAAGGAGAACTTTCTCATTTTGATAAGGAATATCCACAAAACCCTGCACCTAACACACTTAGTGGTAAAAACTCAGGACACTTTCCACCTGAAAACAGACACAAGACAGGATGTCCTTTCTTACCACTCCCATTCAACATCATATTGTAAGAGCTAGCTAGCTCATAGCAAATAAGAACAGAAAGTAAAATAAAGGAATAAAAGTTGAAAAGCAAGACATGAAATGGTTTTTTTTGTAGGTATCATGAATTTCAATGTACCCACTCTCACTGCTCTTACTCAACATCCGACTGGAAGTCCTAGCAATAGGATAAGAAAAGGAAATAAAAGGCATACAAATCAAAATAGGAAAAAATAAAATTGTTCCTATTTTCAGATGACTTGATTGTCTACCTATGAAATCCCAAGAATCAACCAAAAACCCTCTAGAACTAATAAGCAACTTCAGTAAGTTTGTAGAATAAAAACCATCACACAAAAAATCAATTGCATGTATATACACAAACAACAAACATATGGAAACCAAAATTAAGAAGCAAATATCATTTGCTGTAGCTCAAGAAAAAAGAAAGAGAAGGGAAATAACTAGAAGTCCAACAAAGCAAGTACAGGACCTGTATGTTGAAAGTTACAAAATACTGATAAAAGATGTTAAAGAAAATTTAATAAATATAGAAACATACCAGGAGCATGGGTTAAGAGTCAATATACCAAAGATGTCAGTTCTGCCCAAAAGGACCTACAGGTTTAATACACTCTTATAAAAAATCCCAGTGATAGTTCTTGTAGATATAGACAAGCTTATTGTAAAACATAAATGAAAGCCAAAGGAACTAAAATAGCTAAAGCAATTTTGGAAAAAAAGAAAAAGAATGGGCTGGGCGCGGTGGCTCATGCCTGTAATCCCAGCACTTTGGGAGGCCGAGGCAGGCGGATCACAAGGTCAGGAGGTCGAGACCATCCTGACCAACATGGTGAAACCCCGTCTCTACTAAAAATACAAAAAATTAGCCGGGCGTGGTGGCCGGCGCCTGTGGTCCCAGCTACTCGGGAGGTTGAGGCAGGAGAATGGCGTGAAGCCGGGAGGCGGAGCTTGCAGTGAGCCGAGATCGCGCCACCGCACCCCTGCCTGGGCGACACAGCGAGACTCCGTCTCACAAAAAAAAAAAGAAAAAGAAAAAGAATGAAGTAGCAGGATGTTAAGATTTACTGTATTGCCACAATGATTACGACATTACAGGCCGGGCGCGGTGGCTCAAGCCTGTAATCCCAGCACTTTGGGAGGCCGAGATGGGCGGATCACGAGGTCAGGAGATCGAGACCATCCTGGCTAACCCCGTGAAACCCCGTCTCTACTTAAAAAAAAAAAAAAAAAAAAAAAAAAAAAACTAGCCGGGCGAGGTGGCGGGCGCCTGTAGTCCCAGCTACTCGGGAGGCTGAGGCAGGAGAATGGCGTAAACCCGGGAGGCGGAGCTTGCAGTGAGCTGAGATCCGGCCACTACGCTCCAGCCTGGGGGACAGAGCGAGACTCCGTCTCAAAAAAAATAAATTAATTAATTAATTAAAAATAATAAAAAATAAAAAAAATTAAAAAAAAAAAGACATTACAGTATTGTTGGAGACAGTCACTGATGTGACTGTCAATGGAACACACTAATGAACTTATAAACAGATGATAACTGGGTTTTGACAAACAGACAAAAGTAATTTAATACAAGAAGGGTCTTTTCGATAAATGGTGCTGGAAAAAGTGGAAATCCATAGGCAAAATAAACAAGTAAGTAGATGATAGATAGATAGAAAGATAGAAAGATAGAGAGATAGATAGATAGATAGATAGATAGATAGATAGATAGATAGATAGATAGAGGATAAATAGATAAGAGACAGACAGATAACCTCAACATAAATCTCACACCATCCTATGTACAAAAATTAAAAATATGTCATGAAATTAAGTATAAAATATAAAACCATAAAATGTTCAGACCTTTGTGACAGTTCTAGGACTTGACACCAAAAGCACAATTCATAAAAAAAATTGATTAGACTTCACTAAAATTTGACAAATTAGATTTCATCAAATTTAAAAATTTGGGGTAGGATAGGGGAGTAATGAGGATGATTCATGGGTACAAAAAATAGAAAGAATTGATAAGACCTACTTTTCGATAGTACAACAGGATGACTATAGTCAATAACAACTTAACTGTATATTCTAAATAACTTAAAGAGTGTAATTGGTGGTGTGAACCTGTAGTCTCAGTTATTAGGAAGGCTGAGGTGGAAGGATCACCTGAGCCTGCAAGGTGGAGATAGTGCCACTGCACTCCAGCCAGGGTGACACAGTGAGACTCTGTCTCAAAAAAAAAAAAGAGAGCGAGAGAGAGAGACAGAATGTAATTGGATTGTTTGTAACTCAAAGGATAAATGCTTGAGGGGATGGAAACCCCATTCTCCATGGTGTGCTTATTTCACATTGCATACCTGTATCAAAATATGAACCCCATAAATATACAAACCTACGTACTATGTACCCACAAAAATTAAAAATCTAAAAATTTAAATTTGAAAACTTTGGCACCAGGAAAGAAAGAGGAGAAAAAGACAGGGTAGCGACTAGGAGACCATATTTGCAAGCCACATATTTAAAAAAGCTCTTAATCACTTTATGGATAAAAGGAGCTCTTAAAATTCAACAGTAAAAAAAAAAATACAGTCCATGTAAAAAGTGGGAAAAAGACATGAAGAGATACTGCATCAAAGAGTAAATACAGATGGCAAATAGGAGTTTATGTCTAGTTGTAACTAGTTCAAAATGTAACTAGTTCAAAATAGCCTTTAGGGAAATGCAAATTTCTGATAGTGAGAAATCTCTATCAGAATGGCTGAAATTAAAAAAAAAAAAAATCTTAATAGCACCAAATGCTGGTGAGGATGTGGAGAAATTAGACCTCCTAGGAAAGGCACTACATTCCCAAAAATAATAGTCTCTAAACAAGCTATCTGCCTTTGTACAAATTCCAACAAAGTAAAACATTATTTTTTCCTTTGCCAGCGCCTGACACACAAGCTTGATATGATCTCAGGCAATCATAGAACTCCTCTTACTTTTATTAAAAAGAGCAAAGAGATGAAAATCCTACACACATCGTAAGATAGGAGTTCAAGGAGAAAATGAACAAATTCCCCCTTATAAAACAGACTTACTTGAAGAAACAGGAGAAAACTAGAGAAAGGCTTAACATTTTATTGAGATTTGGTGAAAACAAAACTATTGGACCATGAATTAATTTTTTTTAATGTTAGTGAAAACAAGCAAATTTCTCAAATGAAGCTGAGGTAGTAAAGAGCAGGTTAGGATATAGAGAAAAAGAAAGGAAATGCCAGATTACTAAATACACCAGAACAAAGAGAAAAAGTATAAACATTATAAGATAAATAAGTGTTTAAAGAATAATACAGGGTGATCAGAAAGCCAACACAATTTATACAGGAATTTCAACTAAACAAACAAAAATACATAGTTAAGAAACAGTAATCAAATTACAAATATGGGAAAATAATCTCTCAATTGAAAATACCAGATTCAAAGGACCCGTCATATTCTAGATGGAATTAACGGGGAGTAGCCAAACCTAGATGTTCTTTAATTAAATATCCCAATGTTAAGGTTAAGTGAAACCTGGCAAGTCCTTGGAATATACAAATGCATTGATTCACTGGTCATTGAAAGTGACCTGCAAAGGAAAGTAACTGTATCAACACCATCATCCTCAAACATCAGACATCAAACGTCAGTGTCAGACATCCTCAAATGTGAAAGATCAAGGAGCAATACTTGAAGAATTTTGAAGCAAAAATACTTTTTAAATTTTCTTAAATTTCAATAGTTTCGGGGGCACAGGTGGTTTTTGGTTACACGGGTAAGTTATTTAGCGGTGATTTCTGGGATTTTTTAGTGCACCCAACACCTAAGCAGTGCAGTCTTTTTTCCAATGTGTAGTCTTTTATCCCTCATCCTCCCTCCCAACCTTCTCTCCTCAGTCCCCAAAGTCTATTACCTCATTCTTATGCCTTTGCATCCTCATAGCTTAGTTCCCACTTATAAGTGAGAACATACGGTATTTGGTTTTCCATTTCTGCTTACTTCACTTAGACTAATGACCTCCAGTTCCATCCAAGCTGAAGCAAAAATATTCTGATAAGTATTCTTAAATTACTTATTTGAGCCCAACAGGAAGACAGTTTTAGATATGCAGAAAAACTGAAATTATGTGTGCCAGTGTTTCACCCTGAAAAGAAAATTCTCAAACAAATTATCCAGCTGATGGTGAAACAAACTAAAATAATGAATTCAAAAAGATATTTTATAAAAATGGATAATAATAAGCAAAACACAAAGTTCTACACAAATCAAAATGTTCTAACACAAGTAAATGGTCACAAATATGAAAAACACTTCTTGAAAGAGAAGACGCATGGTACACAATTTAATTAATTATTATAGTATTTGAGATAAATGCTACATAAATGCTACATAGAAAAATTTACAGAGTGACCAAAGTTGTGTTTAGAGAAAAATTGATCACTTTACTCCTTTTTTGGACTAACAAACAAGAGTAACTTTAAATGAATGAACTAAAAATTTTAATTTAGAATTTTTTTTAATTCACTAAAGAAATAAGAATTTTAAAACTAAACTAAAATAGTAATTAGTTAGAAAATGGAAAATAGATAAATCAATAGATCTAAGAACAAACTTGTTCAAAAGCACAAAAGTAATACAAAACAATACTATATCACAAAATAGCATGAGAACAATGGAAAACACACAAGTGTATAACATTGAGAAGTGAATAAGCAGACAACCAAAACACCCAAAGAATATTATATACATGCATAGATCTCTACAATATAGTGCTGAAATATCAATTTTCTGATAACAAATAAAATTCTACATTCTCTTAGTACAATTTCCCACCTAGCTCGCTGTGAAGTAATATCCCAGGTGGACAAGAAGTGAGCTCCGTGGAAACCTTGGCAGACATGAGAGAACCCAGAGCAAATCAACATGAGTGTCTTTTCGAGGGCTGGGTAACTCTTACGTGAAGTGACCTGGAAAAATTGGGTCCTGCTGGAGCTGGCAGAGTTCCTGGAGTATTTGGGGCCTTTTCTGCTTTTCCCTCCATGGGGGAAAACATTATATTACTCCCCACTTTAGTGGGTTGAAATGTGACAACCACCCCCCACCCCAACCCCAGCAAAGACGACATGTCCATGACCTAACCCCTGCAATCTCAGAATGTGACCTTATTTGGAAAAAGAGTATTTGTAGATGTCGTTAAAGATCTCAGAAAAGGATCATGTGAGATTACACAGATGGTTCCTAAATCCAATGACTTGTGTCCTTATAAGAGAAAAAAAGGGAGATTTGAGACACAAGAATAAGGCCATGGGAAGACAAAGGCAGAGATTGAGGATGTGTCTACAAGCCAAGGAACCCAAAGGTTGCTGGCAGCCACTACAAAGTGGGAAGAAGCAAGGACGGATTTTCCCCTAGAGCCCCAGGAGCATGGCCCTACTAACAAGTTGATCTTAGACTTCTGGCCTCTAGAACCATGAGAGAATAAAGTTTCGTTGTTGCAAGCCTCCAGTTTGTATAATAGTAATTCGTTACAACAGTCCAAGAAAATTCACACACTGCCCAAAGCCAGAGGGCCCTGAAAATACCTCCCACAATGGCATGGGTATGCCCACATCTCTTGCATGGACTTCCTATGTCCATGGCTCATAGATGTCCTGAGCCAAATATGCACAAAGGACTGTGCAACCAAACAACTGGAGTGGAGGACACTAATGCCAAATGAAGCCTGCAGAGCAAGACTGGTGAGGGATATCCACATTTCCCTAAGGCCCAAGGGTACAGGGTCCCAAGGAGCCACCTGGAAAAGTGAAGCATCTACGTCAATTGCAGGGAAGCGTCTCACGGGAGTCAGGGAGGAAGAGGCCACGTATTTGGTATCTGAAGGGTTGTCCACATGGGGCGTCTGAGGCACAGACCCGCCCAGTCCTCTGCACAACAGTGATGCAGAGCGGGCAGGCAGTCTGCAGAGGAGGGGCGCAGCCCTGGGCAGAGGCGCGCAGCCCTGGGCAGAGGCTCCTTGCTTCCTCAGGCTGGATGTAAACCTCTCTCTTCTTTCTCATTACTTTTATAGGAATCATGGGGAGAAGCTTAGTCTCACAGGACACAGCAGAAAAATGACTTCAAGTGGACAGTGCCTGGTAACAACAATACTTGCACTGGGATAACCATTTGCCTAAGAAATACAGTTCTCAACGGAAAGCCACTGAAAAGTTAACAGACAGCACTGACTTCACCAGATTGCATTATTAGAGCTATTTGCTGCTGCGTTGGAACGCAAGTGGGAGGGAGAAGTTCGCATGGTTATAAAAGCAAAGTGATTTTCATCTTTTCTTGGCAGTGTATGTTCACACCTGCTACACTAATAGGCTTTAACATCTTGTTGAAATAGATACGTTTTCTGGGGAACAAACTTCCAAAATGTATTCAGAAAAAATATAGAAAACCCGTGACCAAAACTTCCAAAAATGTATTCAGAAAAATACAGAAAACAAGTGACCATGAAAGAAATTATACAATTTCCTCCCCGCAAAAAAAAAGAAAAAGAAAAAAAAAAAAGCTCTAGAGGCTCAATGATCGCACAGTGAACTTTAGCAGGACTACTGAGAACAGGTAATTTAAGAGATTCCAATTGTTCTCCTGCAGCACAAAAGTTGAATAATTTTCAAATAAACAGGAAAAAGGATCTCCCAGGAGAAAACCAGGCAATGGAATACGAACAGACAATTCACAAAAGAAGAAATTCAGATGTTCCATAACAATAAGAAAACAGATAAAAGACGAGTCATGATATTCCCATGTTGAAATGCATCCGTTCACAATAGGAGAGCCTTAATGTGGATGAATGTGCAGTCCTCATGGAGGGTTAAACACTAAGGACAGGACAGGAGAAGCATACATGAGCAGATCTACACCTGACACCCTCTGGGGATAGACTCTGTTGCAGGTATTGAATGGGCTCGCCCCTCTCAGAACTCAGGGGAGGAGCCTGCTGCTGCCACAATCAGCTTCCAGCGCCTCCTCCTGAGAGACCATTGCTGGCAGACTTGCTCCTGGGAACCTGACCCCACAGCTCATCCCAGGAGGAGGAAGATGTTCTAAATCTCACGATTCAACACTGCAATAATAAAGGCCCTAGAAAGGAAAGTTTTCACTCAGGAAACAAAGATGCAGCCGAGCTCGGGAGGGAATGCCCTTTACGCTCACAGGTGGATGGAGCTGACTGACTACAGGATTCAGGATCAGGCCAGGAGCTCCCTGGGGGAGGGGATGGCAGCGTCTCTGTGAGTGACAAAGAGGCACAATCATCCAGTTGCCTTCAAAGAGGGCGGGGAGAGCCAGCATGGCCACAAAGGGACAGCAGCCATCTCAGGGGCCACGTGTTCATCACACCGGTTCCCTCTGGTGCAGCTATAGTGGCCTTCTCCCAGACAAAGGGTCACTTGCCAACTTCATTCCTGCCTCGGGGACTTGACCACTTCCTTTCTCTGGGAACCTGTCTTCCCCACCCCTCGCAAGGATTACTCCCCACTTCACTGGGCTCTCTGCCGAAAGAGCCTTTCTCCACCCACTGGCCCTCCCTTGTGTCCTGTTAGCTGGTCTCCACAGTAAGGAGCCTGGCCAGACACTTATTCAGGTGTCTCGTTTCTGCGTCCCACCACAAAGGAGAAGGTCACTGGAGGCAGGAATCTGGGGATTGGGGCTATGCTCCAGCACCTCCTACACGAAGTTACTTGATACATATTTGTCAAATAAATCGATCAGTGAGTCCTTTAAAATGTGTTATAAGCACTTGCTGGCTGAAAATAATGTCCTGAAAATAATGCTCTAAAATAATATTATCTACTAATAGTTATGCAACAAACATGGTTAAGAAATGCAGTGATTTTGTCAGCTCACATTCGCTAGTGGGAACATGTACACACCTCACACAATTTATGCTGGGGGTGGGGGCTATATTTACAGCACTGGATTTTACATGGAGGAGTTGTAGAATGAAGGGCTTCCTTCTCAGTTGCTGGCCAGGTGACTCCAGTGAGACTCTCAGCTCCCTGAGCCTCCTCACCTCTGTCATTTTTCATAGGGATAATAAGACCCAGATGAGATGAGGGCTGTGAGGCACCTAGGCATGGTGCCTGGCCAGTCTCTGCTCACTGTCAAGCTCAGTCCCCACAGACTAGTGGAATAGCCTTTGGGGATGCTGTAAGCTGCCCTTTGTCCTGCAGCTCAGCTTCCCAGGACCCTCTCAGTGTTCTGATTTGTTCATATGATATTTGTTCTTGTCTTCAGATTGCAGCTTCCAGATTGACCCTGTGCTTCTTGGGCTTCTGCATATTTGCCCTTGGAACCCTCAGACATGCCATCCACAGCCCCAAATAAGAGCACTTTCAAGGCCCTCTCCCTCCAGGATCCCAATGGCAGTGGGGTTGGATACACTCCTCCCCTCTCCCTTGAGCATTCTTTTCCTCTTAAGCAGCATTTTCCACTGTGGGATCAATACTTCCATACACTCAACTGAGGCTAGCCTTCTCCCTGCACCAGCTGTACCCATTGCTCTCTGAACCATCCATTCTACCCTTGGAAATTGCAAAGAAAAAATTAGAAGGCAATGATTGCATTGCCTCACAAATTATCCTTCCAGACTAGACGTCTTCATGCCCTCCCAATGTTCTTCCAGTAGTAGGACTTTCAGACTGCTTGTCATAGTATCCAGTAAAGCAGGTTTGTGTTCACTAGTTGTCTTCTGAAATAATTGGTCTTTTAAAAAAATCAACATGGTCTGAATTTCTCTGCACATCTGAGGTCAGTCTAAGGACACTGATGACCCCACTGACTATCAGCGTCCCCATAAGAGGAGGGCTTAGCTTTGCTGTGGTGAGTGGTCCCCAGTCAAACCTGAGAAACAATGTGTACAGAACGCAGGACATGGGAGCTATTCTGTGAATATTTAGGAACACAGTAGCTCAGATATACAGGAAAGTGACTCTCTATGCACCTGATCCACTACCTTAGATTTGCTGTTTTGCAGAAATTTGCATTTTCTTCTATACACATTTATGCCGTACTTTTATATCTGAGGAAAGATGCTAGGCACGGGGTGATAATAAGGTTATTTGAAGATTAATAACTCTTTTGTGCAAAGGAAAAGGAAAGAGATTAAATGACTTGAGAAAAGTGCATAAAATTATACCTTACTTAAACCTTTAATCATACATTCAATGATTTCATCTCTGCCTGAAAAGAGGTTGCTTATTCTGACTCTCAGATTTTGTTCCTGAAGAAAGTACAAGGAGAGAGAGATTACATGTACTCTTCAACATTCCTTTCAAGATTCATTCTTAATTTGTTACTTTAATGGGTTGTACATATATATGGGAGAAATTCAGAACTACATAGCAGCCAGCACTGAGTTAAGTTTTTTCCATATCCTGGTCCTCAGCTTCTCAGGACAACATCTGGAAGCATCAATGACTGTCCGCTTTCTCTGTGTCCTTCGAGATATAGTCTAAGCAGAGACAAACAAGTAACAGTGCCCTTTCTGTTTTTAGGTCTCAAGCTAAATATTAGTACCTTATTGTGGCCTGTTTTTTGTTTGTTTAAAATCTTGGTGAAGATTCCATATCATTCCATAATAACTGCTTCACACTTTTTTCCCTGCTGCACAATACTATATAACATTATTAATGGCTGTTCCATTGCTTATTTAACTCCATGAAATTGACAGCAATGGTGCACTAGTATTCTTATGCATTTGTCATTTCAGACATGGGTTAAAAGTTTCTACAGGATAATCCTCAAAGGTAAAATTGTGGCAAAATAGGGATCAAGTTACTCTCCATAGATAATTTATCAACTTATACATAAATTTTTAGAGGATCTAATTTATTTTTTCTGAATATTCTTTTTCTCTACCAATTTCTTAGGTTTAGAAAAAGAAACAGTTTTTCTTGCTGTTTTGAGATTAAGCCAATTGTCAAGTACTTAAATGTTTCTGTGTGTTTTCTGCAAGCTGTCTGCTCCTGCTCATTGCACATGTGTCTGGAAGGTTTGTTTTTTCCTTTTCCAGGGGACCTTTTAATGTCTAGGAAATGCATTATTTGTCTGCAATAAGAAGTGCAAATGTATTTTCTGCATTTGTATGTGCCTTTGGGCTTTTTCTTTTACCTGTCAAGAAAACTTTTATTTTTTGTGTAGTCAAATTTATAAAATTCTTCTAGAATGGCTTGTAGGTGAATACATGCTATCTTCACTGCACAATTTTTAAACACAGTGTTTTTACATTGTTTACTTCTCGTACTCTTAGACCATAACTTGATATTTAAATTTTATTTTGTCACAAGACTAAGTGTCAACTCCTTTTTCCAACAGGCCACATGGTGGTCTCAATGTCATTTATGGAAAATCTCTTATTTCCCCACTGATAGTCCACACCATACATTTCTGTTTGTGTTGTTTATTTTGGACTTTATTCCATTCCATTGTTCAGACTACTTCTTCATGCATTTCTACCACACTGATTTAATTAAGTAACTTGATAATATGTTTTAATACTGGCGTGAAGTCAGTACTCTTTTTCTACTCCATTTTTCAAGGTATTTCTGAATATTCTTACTTATTCACTAAGCATGAAGTTTAGGACTAACTTACCCAGTTTAAAAAAAGTGGGGGAGGAGGGCAAACTAAGTGTATTATTGTGATCACAATAAGTATTTTGTCATATTAAATGTATAAGTTACCAAGGAAAATCTTAGGGATATTTAAACTCTTATATTCAAGGGCAGCTACACCATTCCAGTGTTGCTTTCTGTTCCTTCATATGGACATTACAACCTTATTTTTTGATTTTTTCTAGCTATTTAAAATGTGTTTTCTATTATAAATGAAATACATCCTTCTATACATTTTCTAACTAATGCATTTTATGCAGGAGAGATATGATATTATATATTAGTACTCAGCTACTTATTTATATTGTATGCTATATTTTACAATTGAAAATTAGTTACTGAAAGTTGGTTAAAATTTTCCATGCATACAATTATATCATGTACAAATAAATAAAATTTGACTCCTTTTCCAATTTTTATAACTCAATATTTATTCTAATTTATTTTTCTCACTAGCACCCTTAGGACATTTCTGACACATAACCCTAAGTATATCACCATTTTAAAGAAAAAATATTTATATTCTAATTTTATTAAAACTTTTGCTTCCTTTTTAGTGAAGAAGGGATGCATATTTTCACTGTATTTTCAGCATCTATGAGGATGATATTATTTTGTTCTACATGGTAAATTAGAACCACATATTGTATTGTCACATGTATTATGCTAACATATTGTATTATTATATTTAAATATTCCAGAAATAAAACCCTTTTAGTTAGGATATATTTTTACTGCGCTATTGGATTTAGTTAAGTTTTCATAAATTTGAGAATTTGGATAGCAATATTACATTGATTTAAAAAAAATTTTCAGTACTTTCTTTCTTTTTTTTTTTTTTTGAGACGGAGTCTCGCTCTGTCGCCCAGGCTGGAGTGCAATGGCCAGATCTCAGCTCACTGCAAGCTCCGCCTCCCGGTTTTACACCATTCTCCTGCCTCAACCTACCGAGTAGCTGGGACTACACGCGCCCGCCACCTTGCCCAGCTAGGGTTTTTTTTTTTGTATTTTTTAGTAGAGACAGGGGTTCACCGTGTTAGCCAGGATGGTCTCGATCTCCTGACCTCGTGATCCGCCCGTCTCGTTCTCCCAAAGTGCAGAGCTTTATTTCTTTTTGATCTTATAATAATTTGAATACCATTAACATCGTCTGGTTTTTAAGATGTGTTATTACTCTGAGGCTTTTTAGGTGAGTATTTGATTTTTTTATCACAACAGATTAGTTCAACTTTTCTAACTCTTAAAGAATTGTTTTTATCTTTTTCATAAAAATAAAAAAAAGACCTAGGTTTACAAATATGTTTGCATAGAATTGAGTTTATATTTTTTTAAATTCGCGGTAGATTTGCTTACTTTCCATTGACTTCACTAACATTACAAAATTGCTACTTTCTCCTTTTTATTCATATTTAATTTCCATAAATCATTAATATTATTTATTTGCTTTTTAAAGAATTTCTCTTTTGTAACTCACTGATTTTCATTTGTATCTTTATTAATTTTTCCATTCTATTTTTCTTATACTCATGGTGTAACTTTTTTCCCCAACTTCTTAAGTAGAATTCTCAATATATTTATGTACATTTTTTTCCTTTTACAATAATGGAAGTATTTAATAATATAAATTTTATTTGTGATATTGATATAATCCATATTTTTCATTATTTTGTTTGTTTAAAGAGTATTATATAAAATGATTTCATTCTTCAAGGAGTATTTCAAGACAGTAGTATTTTTAAATTAAGCTTTTGTTTTAAATTGTTTTATTAACTTGTGGTTGTATTGCATTGTGTTGAGAGAATATTGCCTGCCCTATTTATACAATATGGAATGTATTGATTAGATATGTGGTCCATTATCATGACTTGCCATGGGCTTTCTATTATCGAGCTGCATAAATCAATACATATATCAATTATAGCTCCCTTGATATGTTCATTATTTATTCAAACTCCTTATTCTTTTCTACTTTAACTCTGAATGAATTAAAGTCTTACACTTCTGCTATATTCTAATTCTCTTTTTTAATGAAGTTTAATATTTTGTCAAATAAGTGGAGGAAAAGGTACATAAGCCAAATAAGAATAATTATGTGTAGCAGGTAAATCAGTGTGAGAGGAAACTGGTGAGACAGAAAGTATAAGGAGGAGAATCATTAAATAAAACCCATTGTAAGCGAGATTGAGTGCTGAAGGAAGAATAGAAAAACAGAGGGATGTTATTTTCAGGCTAATACAAATGGTGAGATTTTTAGGTTTGTAAAGAGAAAAAGAAAGGTAATTAGAAGTGAGATTAGTTAGATGGATCTCCATCGCTATCAGGGAGGACTGAATCAAACCCATGTACCAACTTCTAAGGAGTTGGCATAGATCTCACCACATCTGAGGGCAGTCTCTGACACAGATGTCTTTTCCCTGTGGCTTTCTTTTGATGCTCTCCTGGTGAAACACAAGCATATCCTCTTCCCCACATTAAGTAGAATTAGAGACAATATTTAAAGGTTTGGGGAAATCCTATAAGGCAGTAATCACAGCAATTAACTCTGCCTTCTGAGCAGAAGTATAAGAGGTAGAAATAAGCTTGTCTGTAGGACCTACATAGCCAGCATTGCCATTACTGGAGCCATCAGTGAACAATGTAACAGCCTCAGGAATGGACCGATCTTTGGTTAATTGAGGGACCACCCAAGACGTCATTTTTATAAAATCAAACAATTTGTTTTTTGAATAATGATTGTCAATAACGCTAATAAAATCAGCCAAGTGAATTTGCCACAGTACCGAATGTTGAAAGGCAGCCTGAACTTCACGCCGATTTAACGGAACTACAATTAAATTTGGATCAAATCCAGAAATTTGAAGTATTCTACACCGAGCCTGGCCAGTTATTATGGCTATTTGGTCCAGATAAGCAGACAAAGTTTTTGACACAGAATGAGGAAGAAAACACCACTCTACTAAATCATTATGTTGAACTATTAGTCCAGTAGGGGAGTGTAAAGAAGCGAAAACCAGAAGCTGAAAAGGCTGAAACGGCTGTACTCTAGATAACTGGGTGGTCTGGATTCTTTCCTCTATGAATTCCAGTTCTAGTAAAGCCTCAGGGGTGAAAGTCCTGGGACTGTGGAAATTGGAATCTCCCCGCAGGGTAGAAAACAAGTTAGCGCATAGGTCAGAATACGTAAAGTAGGTCTTAAATAATTAATGTTACCCAAAAGTTTTTGGAGGTCATTTAAAGTTTTTAAGGAATTTCTCGTAATTTGAACTTCTTAAGGTTGAATGCATTGTTTATCAACCATCATTCCTAAATATTTAACAGGAGTGGTCTGTTGAATTTTATCCTGAGCAATGTGTAATCCAGCCCCTGTAACACAGCGGCTCAAAATTTGATAACAGTCAATCAATTCTTTATCAGTGGGGGCAGCAATTAAAATATTATCAATATAACAAAGAATATAGGCCTGGGGAAATTGGGCTCAAACTGGTGAAAGCACTTGTCCAACATAAAGCTGGCAGATTGTGGGCTAATCAGCATTCCCTGAGGAAGTACTTTCCATTGAAAATGAGCTGCAGGCTCCTAATTGTTGACAGATGGTACAGTAAAAGTAATTTTTCACAACCCGATTTATGTAAAGCTATATGAAAAAAATCTTTAAGATCAATAACTATGAGAGGCCAATTTTCAGGTATTAAAGCAGGGGCAGGCATGCCAGGTTGGACGACCCCATAGGTTTAATTACAGCATTAATGGCCCTTAAATTCATTACCATCCACCACTTGCCTGATTTCTTTTTTACTAGAAACACAGGAGAATTCCAGGAGGAAAGGGAAGGTTCCACATTTCCCAGTTGTAACTGTTCAGCAACCAATTGAGGTAAAGTCTCCAGTTTTTCTTTAGAAAGTGGCCACTGCTGAATCCACACGGATGTGTCAGATTTTCGTTGTAAAGGGATAGGATCAGGAGGCATGGCAGTGGCCACCACTAAAAAGGATAACCTAAACCCACCCTGTTTTCTTTTATAGTAACTGGGAGGGGTTTAGTAACTCCTTCATGCTTTGGACCAAGACCAAGCCCAGGAACAAACCCCATGTTTTCCATCATATGCCGACTGGGAGCACTATAAGAGTTATGTGGAATATTAATTTCAGTCTCAGTATCTACTAGGCCCTCAAAATTTTTTTCCTTGAATGTGTACGGTGTAGGTAGGCTGTTGTTTGGAAATTACATTAATCCAAGAAGCAACCTTTTCACCACCAGAGCCCATCCCAGGGCCATGTGTCTTATCTCCTTTGTTTAAAACGATATTAGGTAGTAAAGCAATTAAGCTTAACAGTAGTAAAAGAAACAGGAGCTTGGCCTGGGGCATGTAATTTATCCCAAGCTCTCATACATACCTTTGTTACTAGTTTTGTGGTAAGAGTATCAAAGCCTAACTGGATATAAGTATCAGAGAAACTATCGGAGCCTGTGAGCTAAGCCTGAGTAATTAGAATGCCATTAGTCCGATGTAGTTGAGCCTGCAGACAGGCCTCCTGTGCCCACCATGCTGAGATGGGGTTAGAACAGCTTTTGCCAAAAAGTGCCAGTCTAAAGGAAGCAAAATGACCTCAGTACAAAAAGTTTGTAAGACCATTTTAACATAAGGAGAAGTAGGACCATACTGAGTACAGGCATCCTTAAATTCTTTTAAAAAAGTAAGATTGAGCAGCGCATATCAACGCAGATCAGAATGAGTGTGAGAAAGGGGAATTGAAGGAGTAGAAGAAGCAGAAGTCTACTGGTGATTATGATGTCCATGTGTAAAGAAGGGTACAGAGAAGTAGGCTAAATGGATGGCAAAGTGACCAGTTGAGGAACCAAAACGACAGGAGGGTGATGAGCTGAAGTGGATGGGGGAAGGCCTGCAGAATTACAGGTAAATTGTAGTTTGGTCCCGGAGCCATTAGGTGACACCCAGTGGCAAATGCTGCAAAGGTTTGAAGAGGGAAGAATTAGCACATCTATGGTCCCCAGGCTGTGTGAGTTGCAGCTGCGGGAGCTTATTTCATCCCTTCAGCTTCAACCATAAAAGATGCCGCCCCCATGGGGGCCATTCATAAGCCTACCATCAGGGGCGCATTCTCTTTCGCAGGGATGTTCCTTGCTGAGAAAAAGAATTCAGTGATATTTCTCCTATTTGCCTTTGAAAAAAGAGAAATATGGCTCTGTTCTGTCTGGCTCAACCACAGTCAGACTCCAAAGTCTTATCTCCCTTGTTCCCTGTACATTGCTGTTATCCTGTTCTTTTTTCAAGGTGCCCAGATTTCATATTGTTCAAACACACATGCTCTACAATTTGTAGAGTTAACGCAATCATCACAGGGTCCTGAGGTGACATACATCCTCTTCAGCTTATGAAGATGATGGGATTAAGAGATTAAAGTAAAGACAGACATAGGAAATCATGAGGGTATTGATTGGGGAAGTGGTAAGTGTCTATGAAATCTTCACAATTTGTGTTCAGAGATTGCAGTAAAGATGGGCATAAGGAATTTAAAAAGCATTAATTTGTGGAACTAATAAATGTCCATGAAATCTTCACAATTTGTGTTCTTCTGCTGCAGCTTCAGCCGGTCCCTCCATTCGGGGTCCCTGACTTCCCACAACAGTAATTTGAGTCTTTTAAGAAATCAGTACATTTCATCTGAGTTACCAGATTTATGGCATGTAGATCAATAGTGATGATGTGTTTTACTCCTCATGTTGGAGATTTATATACTTTGTTTTTTCTTGATTAGTTTGGCAAAAGTTTTATCATGCTTATTGATGTTTTCAAATAACTTGGTTTTTAAGAATTTTCTCTTTATTCCTGTTTTGTGTCATTGATTTCTGCTCTAATTTTTATCATTTCCCTTTTTCTGTTGCTGTAGGTTTAATTTTACCCTTCATTCTCTGTTATCCTAAGATGGGTGCTTACGTTATCAATTTATATATGTCTTCTTTTTTAATATATTCATTTAATGCTATACATTTCCCTTTAAACCCTGCTTTAGGTGTAGTCCACAAATTTTGATAAGTTGTACTTTCCTTTTAATTTAGTCAAAATATTTTAAATTTGATACTTCATTAATTTATGTTATTTTAAAATGTGTGTTTTATTTTCCAAATTCAGCTAACTTTCTGTTCTTAATTTCCAGTGTGTTCTAAGAACAAAAGTTGTATGATTTCTATTCATTACATTTGCTAAGTTGTATTTTTGTAGTCCAAAATGTGGTCTATCTTGATGAATGTTTTACTTGTGTGTGAGAAGAAAGTCTATTCTGCCCTTTGATAGAGTATTCCCTGAATGTTAGTTCTCACATAGGATTTGAATAGAGTCTTGCTGGGTTTTTTGGATACTACTCACACCTACAGATCATTACTCATCTTTTAATTATTCCTGGTAAGGTTTCTGTAATGAGGGCTGTGGATAGGTGTTTCAGGACAGCAGTTATTCTTACTGGTTCAAAGTGAATTTCCAAGTTATGTTTCTGTGAGTTATAATTCCTACTATCCACCATGCTAACCAAGATAGTTAACTTCAAGGTTAGTTTTAAATCAGAGTGGTACCGCTCTCCCCTATCCTTTCTTATTTGACTGCTCTTCACAATGATAACATTTCAGCTACCATTATCTCTTCTCCTCATGTCATTATCTCTTCTACTTTGCCTCTGCAGGCCACCTAGCAGTGCTTAGAGAAGATCAGAACACCAAGTCACATAATGTTTTGTCACTCCAGGTGCTAGCATACTTGAAGAATTATAGCCTGGATGTTCTTCTTTAAAACTGTGATCATCAGAGTCCTCTTTAGACATGTTCCTGCATTCTTGTTGGGGATCACATTGTTTTGATCTTTCTTCATGTTTTAGGGTATTTTTTTTTAAAGAGAAGAAGATCTTCTATTTAGCTACTTTTGCTATCTAAAGAGCCTGGGAACTCAAGTCTGAACCCTGACAGAGGCCAACAGCTAGGGGAATGTGGAATAAACAGAGCTTTTGGTCCTTGAGAATGAAATGATGCAATTGTTGGCTGGAGGAACCTCAAACCTGATCTCTTCTTCAAGAATCTTACCAAAGCATGAAACTGTACACATTGAGAAGCTAAGTAACTAAATTAAAGTTATTTAGCTATTCTAATCTTTCAAAATTATAGTGGATATTCTCACAATGTCTTCTTCCTGAAGGGGACAATGGCATGCCAACCTCTCGATTGATAGCTCAAGAGGTCCACAATCTGGAATTAGAGTATACCAAAGGAAGACTGACGCTTACCACAGCTGCAATCCAACCTTCACTTTGTCTCCTCTATGATTTAATTAAGGTAATCAGGGAAATGGAAAAGTTATTTCTAGTAGATTATAATGTGATCTGGAACCTCTACAGTTTTTTTCTCTTAATATATACAAAATGTCTAGGTTTCAACAGAAAATTACCAGTCATGTGGGAGAAGAAAGGAGTATAGGCTAAAAAGGAGACATCAGAAGCACACCTGAAAGTGATATAGATATTGAAGATATAAAATAACTATGATAAATGTTTATTAAGATAGAGGAAAAGCAGGACAAATAGATGAAAAGTAAAATGCTTCATAAAAAAAGAATCTACAAAGAAAGAGAAGTAATTTGACATTCTAAAAATGAACAATACAGTACCCCAAATCATTAATTGGATATAACTTAAGATAGAAATAGTAAACTGGAAAAAGGGACAATATGAAACACCCAAATAAAGTGATAGGTAGATGAAAGAATGGTCAGGGAGTGGGGAGTAGGGGAATTAGAAACCTGTGGGATGTAGTAAAAATATTCAATACAAATATTATTGGAATCCCAGTAGGAGAGATCAGAAAAGAAGAAATACATGAAGATCTGATGCTCAGTAATTTTATAAATGATGAAAGTCATAAACCTAAAACCTAAAACATTCAGTGATACTGAAGAAGTAACAAACACAATGCAACTAAACTGAGACATATCATAGTCAATTTGGTAAAATTCAAAGATAAAAAGTTGTTGTAGAGAAAAAAGTACTGCCTTCAAAGGAGTGGCAAGAAGAATGATAACCGTCTTTGCAATAGCAATAATGGAAGCCAAAATCAGAATCCATTCATAGATCTCTGTGACTATGAGTGAGTTAGCTCTGCTACTTAGGAATCTGTAAAGCACTTGCTATCAGTCATGATTATTTGGAATAAAATATTCAAGGCACAGAAATTAACGTCTATATGTTAATTTTTACCTTTTCTTTTATTGCTTGTTTTTGTTGAATCTACATTACTAATGATCCTGTTCTCCCTCTTTTTAATCCAATTTCTCAAACATCCTCATAAACTGTCTCTGTTTATTTTTGAAATACAATGTGAGCATTCTTCCTTTTGGGAGGAAAAATATACAGTCTTCTAGTATTTCCTAGGATAAAGTTATCTGGCCAGCCAAAATCCAGCTTACTGGTTTTCTGAGCAGTGTCTGAAGATAAATGTGTCTGTTTTTAGAAACCTTTGAGTGCTCTCCTTCTACTCCATCTGTAGCAGATACTTTTGAGAAATTATCTCTTTTACTTCAGAACTAAGGCTTTACAGTACCAAGGCAATTTGTGGACAGAATTGCTCATGGGAATAAAACCTACAAATTATTTATTTTTCTTGCAATGTTGCTACTAAAGCTGTATTTATCTCTTATGAGAGCAAAATCTTCAACACCCATGATAAGATACTGATGTTTAAATATTTTGCACACTACCCATAAAGCATACACAGATTTTTATAGACTCATTAAATATGTGTTTTGAAAAATATTTGTGGAATTATGAAGTTCAATCATTAACTACAGGGTGGATCCCCTCCAGCACTCCCTTTGCATGTGGTTATTAGTCATATCCATACACATTATCAGTGATGAGGAACTCAATACTTAATATATTTTTAAAAGAGCTTTATTTAGGTATAATTTATATACTATAAAATGCCCCCAATTTAAGTGTACAATTCAGAGATTTTTCATAAATTTAAAGAATTATGCAACCATTGTTCAGTTTTAGGACACTCCTATCACCCCAGAGAGATCATTCATTCACATTAGTATTCATTCTCATTCCCTCTTTCAGCACCAGATCACCACTAATTTACTTTCTTTCTCCATAGATTTGCCTTTTCTGGATATTTCATATAAATGGAATCACACAATACGTAGTCTTTTATGCCTGACTTATTTACTTAGCATGTTTTGGGCGCTGTCTTTCTTGGTGGATGCACCATTTTACATTCCCACCAACAATGTATGAAGACTCCAGTTTCTCCATATTCTCAGCAACACTTCTTATTGTCTTTGTTTTTGATTACCAACATTATAGTGGGTGAACCAGTATTTCATCACAGTTTTAATTATAGTGTTCCTAATTACTAATGTTGTAGAGCACACCCCATGTGCCTTGCTTTTTAGATATCGTGTCTCTTATTTTGTGAAATGTATTTTGAATTTTGTTAATTTGTTCATTTAACCATACATAGTTGTTATATGACAATTATCCTTTATTGCATTTGTGATTTGCAAGTATATGGCTTGTCTTTTCATTTTCTTAGTGTTTTTTTTTTTTGAAGTTCAAAAGATTTTCATTCTTTAAAAGTTTTATATTTGTACTCTTACATATGGGTTGAGATCTATTTGAGTAAATTTTTGTGTATGATACATCTTTTTGAGTGTAAATACAAAATTGTTCCAATACATTACACATAGAAAAGACTATTTGTTTAACTATTAAATCACCTTAATACTTTGCCAAATATAAACTAACTGAAATGTAAGGATTTCCATATGAACTCTAAACTTTATTCCATTGACCTATACGTATGTCTATCCTTAATAAAACATTTTGAAAGTGCAAATTCTTCAACTTTGTTCTTATGTCGCAAAACTCTCTTGCTATTCTGGGTTCTTTGTATTTCTATACATTCTCACGGGATTTTTTTATAGAGATTGCATTCAATCAATAGTCGGACTTGTCATCTTAACAGTATTGAATATTTCAGTTAACAACATGGTCCATTTTTTCATTTTTTAGATTTTATTTTATCTCTGCAGTGTTTTGTTTCTTTGTTTGTTCGTTTGAGACGGAGTCTCACTCTATAGCCCAGGGTGGAGTGCAGTGACACAATCTTGGCTCACTGCAACCTCTGCCTCCCAGGTTCAAGCAAGTCTCCTGTCTCAGCCTCGCAAGTAGCTGAGATTACAGGCACGTGCCACCACACCCAGCTAATTTTTGTATTATTAGTAGACACGGGGTTTCACCATGTTGGTCACACTGGTCTCAAACTCCTAACCTCAGGTGATCCACCCACCTTGGCCTCCCAGAGTGCTGGGATTACAGGTGTGAGCCACCACGTTTGGCCTGCAGTGTTTCCTGGTTTTCAGTGTGCATGACTTATAATTCTCTTATTTTCTAATTCCTTCATTCAATTTGATGCCGTCATGAATACATTATTTTTTCAATTCCATTTTCATATTGCTTATTGCTGCTGTTACATAGAAAGGTAATTGGTATTTATACATTGATTCTGTATATTCTAACCTTACTGAAGTTGTTTATTAGTTCCAGTAGTGTTTCAAAAATTCTTTAGTTCAACCACTGTGGAAAGCAATGTGGTAATTCCTCAAAGAGCTGAAAATAGAACTACCATTTGACCCAGCAATCCCATTACTGGGTATATATCCAGAGGAATATAAATCATTCCACCATAAAGACACATGCACACGAGTGTTCATTTCGGCACTATTTATAATAGCAAGGACACGGAATCAACCTAAATGCTCATCAATGACAGATTGGATAAAGAAAATATGGTACATATACACTACACTACACCGTGGAATACTATGCATCTGTAAAAAAAAAAAAAAAAAAAGAGTTCATGTCTTTTGTGGGCATGGATGAAGCTGAAGGGCATTATCTTTAGCCAACTAATGAACTAATGCAGGAACAGAAAACCAAATACTGCATGTTCTCACTTATAAGTGGGAACTAAATGATGAGAACTCATGAACACAAAGAAAGGAATAACTAGACACTTGGGCCTACTTGAGAATAGCGAATAGGAGGAGGCAGGGGAACAGGAAAAAATTAACAATTGGGTACTAAGCTTAGTACCTGGGTGATTAAATAATCTGTACAAGAAACCCCTATGTTAGTTTACCCATATAGCAAACCTGCATATATACTCCTGAACCTAAAATAAACATTTTAAAGTAAATAAATAAATAAATATAGGGGAAACTATGTATGAGGTATATGGGAATTCTGTACTATCTTTGGAATATTGCTGTAAATCTACAACTGCTATAAACTTTTTTTTAGTTTTTTTAAAAGAAAGAAGAAAAGCCTTGACTTTTCAAAATTTTTAAAAGGGTTTTCTGTGTAGAAAATTATGTAATAAATAAATAAAATCAGTTTTAATTTCTGTTTCTCAATCAAGATGCCATTTATGTCTTTTTCTTGCTCAACTGCACTCACTGGAAGCTCTGGCACAGTATTTAATAGGGGTGGCAAGAGCAGGCATCCATGTATATTCCCCAGTCTTTGGGGGAAAACATTCAATTTTTTGCCACTAAGAAGTTAGGTATTGGTTTTTCACAGATACTCTTTATCAGTTTAAGACAGTTTCCCTTTAATTCCTAGTTTGTTGAAAGTTTTAGTCATGAAGAAGTGATGAATTTTGTCAAATGTCTTCTATGTATCTATTGCAATGATTATGTGATTTTTCTACTAATGTGGTAAGTTATATTAACTGCTTTTCAGATGCTACATCACATGGACGTGGCATATAATCCTTTTACATACTGTTGGATGAGATTCTTTTATAATGTTTTGTTAAGAGTTTTTGCATTTATTTTCATGGTAGAAACTGGCATATAGTTTTCTTTTCTTGTGATATCTTCATCAGGCTTTTGCCTAAGGATAATATTGGCCTCATAGAATGAGTTGGGGTTATCTTTTTTCTTCAATTTTGTGGCAATTTGTTCAAGACTGGTGCCATTTCTTCTTTAAATGTTTGTTAGAGTTAATCAGTGCAGACATATGACCCTGGGTTTTTTCTAGTGAAAACTAATGAATTACTAATTCAATAATTTTTTTGTTATAGAAATATTTAGATTTGCTTTCTCTTTGGGGGTCAGTTTTATTAATTTTTATCTTTCTCAGAAATGGTGCTGTTTCATCTAAGTTGTCTAATTTGTTAGTGGAAAGTTATAAATGCCTTTTTATTAGTATTCTTCTATAATGATTTGATTTCTTCCTAAAGTTTGTCATGAAGTGCCTTCTTTCATACTTGATATTGATCATTTTTGTCATACTTCATTTTCTTCAGGTTCATTTTAGATAAACAGCTGTCAATTTATATCTTTTTAAATAAATCAGTTTTAGATTTATTAATTATTGTTTTTCTGTTTTTCATTTCACTAGTTTTCACTTGAATTTGTATTATTTCCTTCTTTTTTTGGATTTATTTTATTCTTTATTTTTTAGTTTTTTAAGTTGTACATTTGTTTACCAATATATTTCTTCCTTTCTGATACGCAGTTTATAGCTATCAATTTCAGTTTAGGTACTGATTTAATTTTGCCTTATAAATTTTGATATATTGCATATTAAATTTATTCAGCTTGAAATATTTTATGATTTCACCTGTGATTTCTTCTTTGCCACATAGGTTATATAGAGATGTGGTGTTAATGTCCAAATATTTGTGGATTTCTGAAATTTCCTTCTGTGGTTAATTTCTAATTTAATTTCATTGTAGTTGGTAATCATAGTTTGCTTGACTTTGATCCTTTGAAATTTACTGGATATTGGTTCATGGTCTAACATATGGTTTATCCTGAAGAATATACCACATGGGACTTGAAAATAATACTTATTACAGTTATTGGGTTGAATATTATAATGTTAACTGAGGATGACAGGTAAAAATGGCAGAGTAAGAACTTCTGAATATCTACTCCTTCATAAAAGCATGAGAACACTGCAAAAAATAGTCAGAATCAACATTTTTGAAATTCTGAAATTTAATCAAAGGTTTGAAGCAATTAGGGAAAACTTATTCAAGAAAAGAACTCTCTCTAAGACGAGTAAGCAATGTAGAGTTTTAAGTTGTATTCCCATTTTACCTTCCTTGGCTTTCCCATAGTCTTGAAAACTAAGAGCTTACTACCATAGTGAAAACTATGAGCCTGGTAGCCAATAGAGAAACCAGAATAGTTCTCAAGCTCCATCAAGGCTCTTTTACTAAAAAAACTTTCATTGTTGTACCTGTCATGGAATTCCCTGGAAGAACCCACTTAATAGGCCCTCATTATTTGACCTAATTTAAAGCTCAGCAAGGGCAAACAGACTTTTCCCCATACATTTGGCAAAAGCCGTAAGAGGCAATTTTTTAACGTTTCAGCTCTCTGAAGCAACACACAACAGTTGAAGCCAACAATAGGTAAACCAAAAAGCTGAAAAAGAAAAGCTGGTGAGAACCTACAAAGAACTCAAACAAATTTACAAGAAAAAACAACCCCATCAGAAAGTGGGCAAAGGATATGAACAGACATTCATACAGTCAACAGACACATGAAAAAATGCTCATCATCACTCATCATCAGAGAAATGCAAATCAAAACCATGATGAGATACCATCTCACACCAGTTAGAATGGCAATCATTAAAAAGTCAGGAAACAACAGGTGCTGGAGAGGATGTGGAGAAACAGGAACACTTTTACACTGTTGGTGGGACTGTAAACTAGTTCAAACATTGTGGAAAACAGTGTGGAGATTCCTCAAGGATCTAGAACTAGAAATATCCCTTTGACCCAGCCATCCCATTACAGGGGATATACCCAAAGGATTATAAATCATGCTGCTATAAAGACACATGCACACATATGTTTATTGCAGCACTATTCACAATAGCAAAGACTTGGAATCAACCCAAATGTCCATCAGTGACAGACTGGATTAAGAAAATGTGGCACATATACACCATGGAGCACTATGCAGCCATAAAAAAAGGATGAGTTCATGTCCTTTGTAGGGACATGGATGCAGCTGGAAACCATCATTCTCAGCAAACTATCGCAAGAACAGAAAACCAAACACTGCATGTTCTCACTCATTGGTAGGAACTGAACAATGAGATCACTAGGACACAAGAAGGAGATCATCACACACCGGGGCCTATTGTGGGGAGGGGGGAGGGGGGAGGGATAGCATTAGGAGATATACCTAATGTAAATGACGAGTTAATGTGTGCAGCACATCAACATGGCACATGTATACATATGTAACAAACCTGCACGTTGTGCACATGTGCCCTAGAACTTAAAGTATAATTTAAAAAAAAAAAGAAAAGCTGGTGAATGGAATATCCAGAGAAACCTTTAAAAAGCTTCAAAGTATTCCTGGAATCTAGAAGTTCAAACACATGTATAGAGGTATGTTCATGTCCGAGGCTTCCTGCATGCTCAGACCCAAGAAGGTCCTAAGGTCTCACCTTTTCTGTTCTTCAGGTTCTACACAAGCAGGAAGTGAAGACTAAGGTAATTTTCAACTACCTGGTTGAATATTGAAGGTGTGTCCCAACATGCACACAGAGACCCTCTGCCAAGATGGGGAGATTTATCAGTTCCAGGAAACTCCGAAAAATATCTGTCCATTGATTAGCTACCCACTAAGCTAACCAAAGAAAGACATCAGTAGCTACATACAACAAAGAATACATATTTTAAAGAACTAGTTAAGAAAAGTCTGTAATAAACAATAGTGACAGCAATAACAAATGACAATAATAACAAACCATGGGGAAAGGAGAGAATCTGATTTTCAGAGTTGACACATTATATTATTTAAAATGTTCATTTTTCAACATAAACTGTGTGAAATAAAAAAATATATGACCCATTAACAAAGAAAAATGCAGCCAATAGAAACTGTTCTTGAGAGAGCACAAACTTTGAACTTATTAGACAAATACTTTGCACCAATTATATTTTATATTGTTCAAAAATTAAGGGAGACCAGGTACAGTGCACACTTGTAATTTCAGCATTTTGGGAGGCCAAGGCAGGAGGATCGATGGAGCCCAGAAGTTCAAGACCAGCTTGGACAACATAGTAAGACTCTGTCTGTAGAAAAAAAAAAATTAAAAATTAGCCTGATGCAGTGTTATGTGCCTGTGATCCTAGCTACTCAGGAAACTGAGTCAGGAAGATCACTGGAGCCCAAAAGGTCAAGTCTGTAGTGAATTTTGATTGCGCCACTGCACTCCAGCCTGGGTGGCAGAGTGAGACCCCTGGATGACAGAGCAAGCATCTGACTCAGAAAAAAAAAAAAAAAGAAAGCAAAAAAAACAGGAAATTGTAATATAACAAACTAAAGGTATAAGAATCTCTGAGACACAGCTGAAGCAGTGTTAAGAGGTAAGTTTACAGCACCTAACATCTGCACCAAAAAGTTACAAAGATCTCAAATTAACAACCTAAGATCACACCTAGAAGAACTAGAGAAACAACGCAATCTAACCCCAAAGCTAGCAGAAGACAAAAAATAACCAAAATTAGAGCTGAAATAAACAAAAGTGAGACACAAAAGACCATACAAAAGATAAACGAATCCAGGAGTTGGTTTTTTGAAAGAATAGATAAGATTGATAGGCTACTAGCTAGACTAAGAAGAGAGAATATACAAATAAATGCAATCAGAGATGGCAAAGGAGACATACCACTGATCCCACAGAAATACAAAAAAAACCTTCAGAGACTATTATTAACAACCCTATGCACCAAACTAGAATGCCTAAAAGAAATAGACAAATTGCTGGAAACATAAAACCTCCCAAGATTGAACCAAGAAGAAACTGAATTCCTGAATAGACCAGTAGTGAGTCTGAATCCCTTAAATCAGTAATAAAAAGCCTATCAACCAGAAAGACAGATTCACAAACAAACTTTACCAGAGGTATAAAGAGTTGGTGTCATTCCTACTGAAACTATTCCAGAAAATCGGGAAGGGACTCCTTCCTAACTCATTCTATGAAGCCATCATCACCTTGATTCCAAAACCTGCCAGAAAACACACACACTCTCTCACACACACACAAACACACACACACACACGCACGCGCACACACACACACACACACACTTCAAGCAAATAACCTTGATGAGCATGGATGCAAAACGCCTCAATGAAATACTAGCAAACTGAATCTAGCAACAACATGTAAAAGTAAATCCACCACAATCAAGTAGGCTTTATCCCTGGGATAAAAGGTTGGTTCGACATAGGTAAATAAATGCAATTCACCACATAAACAGAACTAAAAACAAAAACCACATGATCATCTGAATAAATACAGAAAAGGCTTTCAATAAAATTCAATATTGCTTCATGTTAAAAACCTTCAACAAGCTAGGCATTGAAGAAACATACTTCAAAATAATAAGAGCTATCTGGGACAAACCCACAGACAACATCTTATTGAATGTACAAAAACTGGAAGCTTTCCTCTTCAGAACAAAAACAAGACAAGGATGCCTACTCTCACCACTCCTACTCAACAGAGCAATCAGGCAAGATAAAGAAATAAAAGATATCCAAATAGGAAGAGAAGAAGTCAAACTATCTCTGTTTGCAGATGATATGATCCTATACCTATAAATCCCCATAGTCTCCGGCCAAAAGTTCCTAGATCTGATAAACAACTTCAGCAAAGTATCAGGATACAAAATAAATGTTCAAAACTTAGTAACATTTCTATACACTAACAACATCCAAGCTGAGAGCCAAAACAAAACGTAATCTTTTTCACAATAACCACAAAAAGAATAAAATAACTAAGAATTCAGGTAACCACGGAGATAAAAGATCTCTACAATGAGAATTACAAAATACTGCTCAAAGAAGTCCAAAATGAAACAAACAAATGGGAAAACTTCCCATGTTAACAGATAGGAGGAATCAATACTGTTAAAAGGGCCATACTGCCCAAAGCAATTTACAGATTCAATGCTATTTCTATCAAACTAACAAAGTCATTTTTTATAGAATTATGCAAAAACTATTCTAAAATTAACTTAGAAACAAAATGCTTCCCAAGGAATTAGACAAAACCATCTTAAAATTCACATGAAACCACAAAAGAGCTCAAATAGCCAAGGCAATTCTAAGTAAAAAGAACAAAGCTGGAGGCATCATGTTCCCCAACTTAAAACTATACACAAAGACTACAGTAACCAAAAACAGCATGATACTATTACAAAAACAGACACATAGATGAATAGAACAGAGCAGAGAGCTCAGAAATAAAGACACACACCTACAACTATCTGATCTTCAACAAGGGTGACAAAAACAGACAATGGGAGAAGGACTCCCTATTCAATCAATGGTGTTGGCATAACTGCCTAGCCATATGCAAAACATTGAAATTGTACCCTTTCCTTACACCATACACAAAAATCAACTCAAGATGAATTAAAGATTTAAAAGTAAAATCTAAAAGTACAAAAACTGGAAGATAACCTATTAAATACCATTCTAAAGAACATGCCAAAAGCAACTGCAACAAAAACAAAAATTGACAAATGAAACCTCATTAAACTAAAGAGATTTTGCACAGCAAAAGAAATTAGCAGCAGAGTAAAAAGATAAGCTACTGAATGGGAGAAAATGTTTGCAAACTATACACCCAACAGAGGTCTAATATCCAGAGTCAATAAGGAACTTAAACAAATTAACAAGCAAAAAACAAACAACCCCATTCAAAAGTGGGCAAAGGACATGACCACTTTTCAAAAGAAGACATACATGTGACCAAAAAGCATATGAAAACATGTTCAATATTACTAATTATTAGAGAAATGCAAATAGAAACCACAATGAGACACCATTTCACACCAATCAGAATGGCTATTATTAAAAAGTCAAAAAATAATGATTGCTGGTGAGGTTGTAGAGAAAAGGGAATGCTTATACACTGCTGAGGGGAATAAAACTTAGTTTAGCTATTGTGGAAAGCAGTTAGGAAATGGCTTGAAGAACTTAAAAGAGAATTACCATTTGACCTAGCCATCCCATTACTGAATATATACTCAAAGGAAGGCAAATCATTCTACCATAAAGATGCATGCATATGTTCATCACAGCACTATTCACAATTGCAAAGACATGGAATCAACCTAAGTGCCCATCAATGATGGACTAGATAAAGAAAATGTAGTTATATATATGCCTTGTAATACTACACAGCCATAAAAAGAATGAGATCATGTTCTTTGCAGCAACATGGATGAAGCTGGGGGCCATTATTCTAAGCGAACTAATGCAGGAACAGAAATTAAATCCTGCATATTTTCACTTAAAAGTGGGAACTAAACATTGAGTACAGAAGGACACAAAGAAGGGAACAACAGGCACTGGAGCCTACTTGATAGTGGAGGGTGGGAAGAGGGAGAGGATCAAAAATCTACCTATCAGGTGCTACGTTTATTACCTGGGTGAAATAGTAATGTGTGCCCAAACTATCATGACACACAATTTACCTGTATAACAAACCTGCACATGCATCCCTGAATCTAAAATGAGAGTTAAAAATAAATAAAAATAATTTTAGGCCGGGCGCGGTGGCTCAAGCCTGTAATCCCAACACTTTGGGAGGCCAAGACAGGCAGATCACGAGGTCAGGAGATCAAGACTATCCTGGCTAACACAGTGAAACCCCGTCTCTACTAAAAAAAATACAAAAAAACTAGCCAGGCGTGGTGGTGGGCACCTGTAGTCCCAGCTATTCGGGAGGCTAAGGCAAGAGAATGGCCTGAACCCGGGAGGCGGAGCTTGCAGTGAGCTGAGATCCGGCCACTGCACTCCAGCCTGGGCGACAGAGCGAGACTCCATCTCAAAATAATAATAATAATAATAATAATAATAATAATTTTAAAAATAAAATAGGAAAAAAGAGCGTATCTGTTGAAAACAAAACTAAAAGGAAGTATAAGAATGATGAGACTATCCTTCCAAATAGAGACTATCAAAAAAGCTATTTTATTTGAATTCTATATATAGTCCACAATATGATAATAAATATATATTCTATTTCTATTGAATGGGGTGTATATATGTGTGTTTGAAAATTCTGGAATTGAAAAGTATAATAACTGAGATAAAAATTTTATCAGAAGCACTTAACAATGGATTTGAGCTGGCAGAATCAGCAAATGGGAAGATACGTCCATTGAGATTGTGCAATCTGAGGAACAGAAAGAAAATATAACAAAGAAAAATGAAAAGAGACTCAAGAGTACATCATAAGGAAAACCAATATGTGTGCAATATGAGTCACACCATGAGAAAAGAGAGATGAGATATAAAGAATCAGAAAGAATATTTGAAAAAATAGTGGCCAAAATTTTCCAAATTTGATAAAAAATCATTAATCAAAAAACCATAAAAATTTACTCTCCAAGTAAAATAAATTCAAAGACATACACATCTACATGTATCATAACAAAACTATCAACAATGACAAGGAGAGACTCTTGGGATCAGCAAGAAAGGTGACGCATCACATATAAGGTATCCTCAATAAGACAGCTTATTGCTTATCACAGACAGTGGAGGCCAGAAGGCAGTGGGTACATATTTAAAGTGTTGAAAGGGTCGCTTCCAAAATGGCCAAATAGGAACAGCTGCAGTCAGCAGCTCCCAGCAAGATTGACACAGAAGACGGGTGATTTCTACATTTCCAACTGAGGTACCTGGTTCATCTCACTGGGACTGGTTGAACAGTGGGTGCAGCCCACGGAGGAAGAGCTGAAGCACAGTGGGGTGTCGCCTCACCCAGGAAGCACAAGGAGTCAGGGGATTTCCCTTTCCTAGCCAAGGGAAGCCATGACAGACTGTACCTGGAGAAACAGTACACTTCTGATCAAATATTGCACTTTTCCCAGTCTTAGCAACCAGCAGATGAGGAGATACCCATTCATGCCTGGCTCAGTGTGTCCCACGCCCACGAAGCCTTGCTCACTGCTAGCGCAGCAGTCTGAGATCAACCTGTGACACTGCAGCTTGACACAGGGAGGGGCATCCACCATTGCTGAGGCTTGTAGCTCACAGTGTACACAAAGAGGCCGGGAAGCACGAACTGGGTGGAGCCCACTGCAGCTCAGCAAGGCCTACTGCCTCTATAGATTCCATCTCTGGGGTCAGGGCATAGTAGAACAAAAAGCAGGAGACAGCTTCTGCAGACTCAAATGTCCCTGTCTGACAGCTCTAAAGAGAGCAGTGGTTTTCTCAGCAGGGTGTTCCAGCTCTGAGAATGAACCGACTGCCTCCTCAAGTGGGTCCCTGACCCTCGTGTAGCCTGACTGGGAAACACTTCCCAGTAGGGGCTGACAGACACCTCAAATAGGCGGGTGCCCCTCTGTAACAAAGCTTCCAGAGGAGGATCAGGCAGCAATATTTGCTGTTCTACAGCCTCCATGGGTGATACCCAGGCAAACAGGGTCTGGAGTGGACTTCTAGCAAACTTGAACAGACCTGCAGCTGAGGGGTCTGACTGTTAGAAGGAAAACTAACAAACAGAAAGGAATAGCATCAACATCAACCAAAAGGACATCCACACCAAAACCCCATCTGTAGGTCACCAACATCAAAAACCAAAGGTACATAAAACCACAAAGATGGGGAGACACCAGAGCAGAAAAGTTGAAAATACCAAAAAAACAGAGCACCTCTTCTCCTCCAAAGGATTGTAGCTCCTTGCTAGCCAGGGAGCAAAGCTGGATGGAGAATGAGTTTGACAAGTTGATAGAAGTACGTTTCAAAGGTCGGTAATAACAAACTTCTCTGAGCTAAAGGAGCATGTTCTAACCCATCACAGGAAGCTAAAAATCTTGAAAAAAAGGTTAGACAAATGGCTAACTAGAATAAACAGTGTAGAGAATACCTTAAATGACCTGATGGAGCTGAAAACCATGGCACAAGAACTTTGTGACACATACACAAGCTCCAATAGCCAATTCTATCAAGTGGAAGAAAGGATATCAGTGATTTAAGATCAAATTAATGAAATAAAGTGAGAAGACAAGATTAGAGAAAAAGAGTGAAAAGAAATGAACAAAGCTTCCAAGATATATGGGACTATATGAAAAGACCAAATCTACGTTTGATTGGTGTACTGGAAAGTGACAGGGAGAATGGAACCAAGTTAGAAAACACTCTTCAGGATATTATACAGAACTCCCCTAGCCTAGCAAGGCAGGCCAACATTCAAATTCAGGAAATACAGAGAACACTACAAAGATACACCTCAAGAAGAGCAGCCCCCAAGACACATAACTGTCAGGTTCACCAAGGCTGAAATGAAGGAAAACATGTTAAGGGCAGCCAGAGAGAAACATCAGGTTACCCACAAAGGGAAGCCCATCAGACTAACAGTGGATATCTCAGCAGAAACCCTACAAGCCAGAAGAGAGTGGGGACCAATATTCAACATTCTTAAAGAAAAGAATTTTCACCCCAGAATCTCACATCCAGCCAAACTAAGCTTCATAAATGAAGGAGAAATAAAATACTTTACAGACAGGTAAATGCTGAGAGATTTGTCACTGACAGGCCTGCCTTACAAGAGCTCCTGAAGGAAGCACTAAACATGGAAAGGAACAACTGGTACCAGCCACTGCAAAAACATGCCAAATTGTAAAGATCATTGACACTATGAAGAAACTGCATCAATTAACAGGCAAAATAACCAACTATCATCATAATGATGGGATCAAATTCAAAGATAACAATATTAGCCTTAAATGTAAATGGGCTAAATGCCCCAATTAAAAGACACAGACTGGCAAATTGGATAAAGAGTCAAGACCCATTGGTGTGCTGTATTCAAGAGACCCATCTGAAATGCAAAGATGTACATAGGCTCAAAATAAAGGGATGGAGGAAGATCTACCAAGCAAATAGGAAGCAATAAAAAGCAGGGGTTACAATCCTAGTCTCTGATAAAACAGGCTTTAAACCAACAAAGATCAAAAGAGACAAAGAAGGCCACTACATAATAGTAAAGGGATTTGCAAATCAATAAACGTAATCCGTCATATAAACAGAACCAATGACAAAAACCACATGATTATTTTAATAGATGCAGAAAAGGCCTTCGAACAAAATTCAACAGCGCTTCATGTTAAAAAACTGTCAATAAACTAGGTATTGATGGAATGTATCTCAAAATAATAAGAGCTATTTATGACAAACTCACAGCCAATATCATACTGAATGAACAAAAACTGGAAGCATTCCCTTTGAAAACTGGCATAAGACAAGGATGCCCTCTCTCACCACTCCTATTCAACATAGGGTTGGAAGTTCTGGCTAGGGCAGTCAGGCAAGAGAAGGAAATAAAGGGTATTCAATTAGGAAAAGAGGAAGTCAAATTGTCTCTGTTTGCAGGTGACATGATTGTATATTTAGAAAACCCTATCATCTCAGCCCAAAATCTCCTTAATCTGTTAAGCAACTTCAGTGAAGAGTCAGGATACGAAACCAACGTGCAAAATCACAAGTATTCCTATACATCAATAATAGACAAACAGAAAGCCAAATCATGAGTGAACTCCCATTCACAATTACTTCAAAGATAATAAAATACCTAGGAATTTAACTTACAAGGAATGTGAAGGACATCTTCAAGGAGAACTACAAACCACTGCTCAATGAAATAAAAGAGAACACAAACAAATGGAAGAACACTCCATGCTCATGGATAGGAAGAATCACTATCATGAAAATGGCCATACTGCCCAAGGTAATTTACAGATTCAATGCTATTCCCATCCAGCTACCACTGACTTTCTTCACAGAATTGGAAACAACTACTTTAAAGTTCATGTGGAACCAAAAAAGAGCCAGCATAGCCAAGGCAATCCTAAGCAAAAAGAACAAAGCTGGGGACATCATGCTACCTGACTTCAAACTATACTACAAGACTACAGTAACCAAGAGAGCATGGTACTGGTACCAAAACAGATATATAGACCAATGGAACAGAACAGAGGCCTCAGAAATAATACCACACATCTAAAACCATCTGATTTTTGATAAACCTGAAAAATCAAGAAATGGGGAAAGGATTCCCTGTTTAATAAACGGTGCTGGGAAAATTGGCTAGCTGTATGTTGAAACTTGAAACTGGATCCCTTCCTTACACCATATACAAAAATTAACTCAAGATGGATAAAATACTTAAATGTAACACCTAAACCATAAAAAAATCTAGAAGAAAACCTAGGCAATACCATTCAGGACATAGGCTTGTGCAAAGACTTCAAGACAAAAACACCAAAACCAATGGCAACAAAAGCCAAAATAGACAAATAGAATCTAATTAAACTAAAGAGCTTCTGCACAGTGAAAGAAACTATCATCAGCTTGAACAGGCAACCTACAGAATGGGAGAAAATCTTTGCAATCTATCCATCTGACAAATGGCTAATATCCAGAATCTACAAAGAACTTAAACAAATTTACAAGAAAAAAACAAACAACCCCATCAAAAAGTGGGTAAAGGATATGAACAGACACTTTTCAAAAGAAGACATTTATGTAGCCAACAGACATATGAAAAAATGCTCATCATCACTGGTCATCAGAAAAATGCAAATAAAAACCACGATGAGATACCATCTCACGCCACTTAGAATGGTGATCATTAAAAAGTCAAGAAACAACAGATACTGGAGAAGACGTGGAGAAATAGGAATACTTTTACACTGCTGATGGGAGTGTAAATTATTTCAACCATTGTGGAAGACTGTGTGGCGATTCCTCAAGGATCTAGAACTAGAAATGCCATTTGACCCAGCGATCCCATTACTCAGTATATACCCAAAGGATTACAAATCATGCTACTATAAAGACACATGCACACGTATGTTTATTGCAGCACTATTCACAATAGCAAAGACTTGGAACCAAGCAAATGTCCATCAATGATAGACTGGATTAAGAAAATGTGGCACATATATACCATTGAATACTATGCAGCCATAAAAAAGGATGAGCTCATGTCCTTTGCAGGGACATGGATGAAGCTGGAAACCATCATTCTAAGCAAACTATCACAAAGACAGAAAACCAAACATCACATGTTCTCACTCATAGATGGGAGTTGACAACAAGAACACATGGACACAGGGTGAGGAACATCACACACCGGGGCTTGTCAGTGGGTTGTGGGCTGGGGGAGGGATAGCAGTAGGAGAAATACCTAATGTAAATGGCAAGTTGATGCGTGCAGCACACCAACATGGCATATGTATACCTAGGTAACAAACCTGCACGTTGTGCACGTGTGCACACCCTAGAACTTAAAGTATAATTTAAATTTTTTTTTAAATAATGTTGAAAGAAAGTATTGTCAAGTAAAAATTCTATGGCTAGCAAAACTATCCTTCAAAAATGAAAGACAAGTAAGATGTTTCCACATAAACGAAAACTGACAGAATTCTTCACTAGCAGATTTTGCCTAAAAGAAATAATAATAGGTGACTTTCATGATAAAAATGGAAGAACACTAGGCTAACTTAAATTCATATTAAGAAATAAAAAGTACCATCTGGGCGTGGTGGCTCACTCCTGTAATCCCAGCACGTTGGGAGGCTGAAGCAGACACATCAGATTAGGAGATCGAGATCATCCTGGCTAACACAGTGAAAGCCCATCTCTACTAAAAATACAAAAACTTAGCCAGGCGTGGTGGTGGACACCTGTAGTCCCAGCTACTTAGGAGGCTAAGGCAGGAGAATGGCGTGAACCCAGGAGACGGAGCTTGCAGTGAACCGAGATCACGCCACTGCACTCCAGCCTGGGCAACAGAGTAAGACGTAAAGCTGGCCTCACAGGTAAATATGAAGGACAGTATATAGGTGTATTTTTTGTTTTTTATAATTTTTTTCTGCTACTTGATTTAAAAGATAATTGCATAAAGATAAATGCATAAAAGATAATTGCATAAAGCAATAGTTATAAATTTGTGCTGGGGGGCATAAAATCTATGAAGATGTAATTTGTACAATAATGAGAGCACAAAGGAGAGGGTATGAAGAATGAAGGTATATTGGAGAAATTTATACATTCCCAGTTGAAATTAAGTTGATATTAATTATACAATATATATAACTATATTGTTAAAAGTTGTGACCTGTTATCTCCAAGGCAATCACTAAGGAAATAATTTTAAATATAGTGAAACAACAGAAAAACTAAAGTTGTACAATACAAAACATCAATGTTTACCAAAGAAGGTACTAACAAAGGAATAAAGAAACAAAAAGACTTAAGACATATAGAAAACAAATAATAAAGTTGCAGTTGTCAATCCTTCATATCAGTAACTACATGAAATGTAAATGGATTAAAAAATCAATCATATGACATATGCACATGACAGATGTATTGAAAGAATGAAATTTTTTAAATAATCCCACTAAATGCTTTTTATAAAACACACTTTAGATTCAAAGACACAAATAGGTTAAAAATAAAATGATGGAAAGGATATTATCCTGAAAACAGTCAAAAAAAGAAAGATGATGCATCTATACTAATGTCAGACAAAATAGTTTAAGACGAAATGATTAGTCAACACGAAGAAGTAGGTTTTATAATAATAAACATGTAAATTCATCAGGAAGACGTAAGAATTGTATACATATGTTGATCTAACAACATAGTTGCAAATTACATGAAGCAAAACTACTATAATTGAAGGTAAAATACAATATAAACAATAATAGATGCATATGCTGATACAATACTCTCAATAATAATACAGAACAACTAAAATTGTAAAAAATCAGCAAGTATGTAAGACTTGAAAAATATTGACTAACTTGACTCAATTGATGCATTTTACTGAAATATGATTCACATGCCACAACATTTATTCTTTTAAAATATATAGTTCTTAGTTATTTTTGTAAATTCACAAAACTGTGCAATCATTACCACTATCTAATTCTGAAATGTTTTATCACCTCAGAAAGAAACCCTGTACCTATGAGCAGTCAGGTCCTATTCCTCCCTTCCTTCACTCCAACCCCAGGAAAATACTAATCTGTTTTCTGTAACTGTGGATAAGCCTATTTTGGGCAGTTCATATTAATGGAATGAGGCAATACGTAGCCTTTGTGTCTGGCTTTGCTAACAATGTTCTCAAAGTTTATCTAGTTGTGGCATAAATCAAGACTTCCCTCATTTTAATGGCTGAATAATATTTCATTGTGTTTACCTGTTACTAGGTTGTTGTACATATGGGTTGTTTCAACTTTGGGGCTATAGTTAATGATGCTGATATGAACATTCATGTATAAGAAAATCAATTTCAGTAAAATGTAGAAATTAAACTCCAATATAGCTGAATTTCTTTCATTATTCTTATGCTATCATTGTTATATATGCTACATATTTATATGTACATACATATTTCATAATTCATATTTTATAAACTTAGCAATATGTTTATCATCATTATCGTATGAATTGTCTTTCTAATATGTTAAAATAACAGAAGAGAAAATACGTTTATACTGTCTCTTCTATTTACCCAAATAGTTATTTGGCCATGTTCGCTATTCCTTTTTGTGGATTCAAGTTAACAGTGGTGTCATTTCCTTTCTAATTTCCTTGTTATTTCTTGTAAGGTAGGTCAGTTATCAATAAATTCTCTAAATCTCTGTTTACTTTGAAATAGCTTTATTTTGCCTTCAATTTTGGTGAGTAATTTTGCTAGAAATAAAATTTTTGGTTGACAAGAGCGTTTGCTACTACTGTTTTAACCTGTTGGACATGTTATCTGATCTGTCTACCACCTCCTGGCTTTTGGTAAAAAAAAAAAATCAGCTATTGATCTTTGAGGTTCCTCTATATGGAATGAATATCATTTGCTTTCTCCTAGCTTGTTCAGATTATTTCTTCGTCTTTGGCTATCAATGGTTTGATTATAGTACATCTCAGTATGAATCCCTTTCTGTTTGTTCTACTCAGAATTTGTTTAGGTTCTTAGATATGTTGGCAAAAGTTTCTCATGCTTTATGGTATTCTACAAGTCTTTGAGACTTTGTTTTTTATTTCTTTTTCTTTCTGTTCTACAGGTTGCATAATTTTTGTTTGTCTATATTCAAGTTTGCTTGTTTTGCCAGCTCAAATCTGTTCTTGAGTCCCTTTAGTAACAATTTCACTTCAGCTGTTATCCATTTAAACTTTAAAGTTTCTGCTTGATTTTTTAAATAATTTTTGTCGAATTGATAGTCTCTTTGATAGATAATTATCATAGATAGATATGAAGCCATATCTTCATTAGACATGGCTTTCTTTGATGCTTTGAACATATTTATAGCAACTTATCTGCTAAATATAACATCTGGCTCCCTAGTGCTCATCCATTTTCCAGTGATGTGTCACAGTGTCCTGTGCCTTTGAGTGTCTCATATTTTGTTGCTGTTCTTGAAAACTGGACATTGTAAATAATATATGGCAGCAACCCTGCATTCTCATTCCCCTCTGGAAGCGTGTTGCTCTTATGGCTTATTTGCTTATTGACTTCCCCAGACCAAATCTATAGAATCTCTCTTTGCTGCTGTGTGGTCACTGATGTATCTGCCCAGTGCTTTTTAAATTCTGTGTTTTTGTGGGGGGTGGGGGTGAGGGATTGTTGTTGTTGTTGTCATTTTGAGCCCAGCCTTGTAGGAGCGGGCCCTGAGTTAACAAAGCTTACTTGCCAGAAGTTTTGCTGAAACACATTGAACCGGTTCAACTTCTACTTTTTCCTGGTGGATCTATATTTGGTTTGGGAAATACATTCTAAGTCTGTGAAGTTTACATATCTGCCCAGCTTTTGCTTTCTGCATGTGCCAGATCTCACATTCATCCAGGGATGTTAAGACTTTGTCTTTCCAGAACATGTGTAAAATCTCACACATGTATGTCACCCTAATACCATCTATGGTATGACTATAAAGTTGCTTATCAAAGCCCACTTTCACTATCTTATTTCCCAGAACTCCTTGCTATATTTCTTGCTGTTCTGCCAGTTTGCTGCATGTCCTAATAATTTTTGCAACCACAAAATTTTGTTTATTGGTTACCTTTGAGATTTATATCATTTTCTGACAATGCCCCTGGGGACTTGGATATTTTCAAGTCTTCCTCCTGTGGCAGCAAGGCTGCCAGTCCTCATGGGATGCCCCATCACTTGTTGTAACTTATGCCATGAACTGTGAGTGAGGGTGGGGGAAATGGTTGCAGCCCCAGGCTAAACAAGTGGGCCCAGTTGTATCACTGCTTTTTGTGAAGGAGCTAGTCCAAGCTCCTTACTCAGCTATTCCAGATGTTAGCACCTATCAATATTTTATTCCATTATGAAATTGCTCCCAAAATAAGAAGTGTTTTACTGATCTTCATTTTTCAGTGCCTATTCTAAGGCTTGATACACATTAGAATAACTATAAATTATCTTGAGTCAATAATAAAAAGCCTATTTTAAGAAGTCAGCATAAAGGACAGGACTTTGAATAGCCACAGTTTAAAGTATTTCTTTACTTGTGTCATAGAATTCTTTCTCTTGTAAAACCACCAGATGATCATACTATGAACTTTTCTAATTTCAGGCAAGCACAGAAACAAAGATTTATAAATATCAACTGAGAAATGCAGATTCAGAAAGAAATAATTAAATTTCCTGGAGCTAAAAAACTTGTAAGAATAAAAACAAACATGGTCCACTTTAGGGATTGTGAGTTCAATGTTACAATTACACAATTTATAACAATAACATGCCAGTATATTTTATTATTTTAGAAGAAAGGACTTCCATATTCTAATAATAGTAATAATGGCAATAATAATAATAATAAATACTGTTTTCAGAATGTGGAATATTAAAACCACTCATTACGAGGAGTGACTCATCATAATTTTCAGCCCTTGGACCTTGTGTATGAGCTATAATTTTACACATGCATCCAATAATTCATTTAATAAATAAAACATGTGTGCCAGGTTCTGAAGGCACAAAGATGAGTCATCTCCACTTTGCCTTCAGGATATCACAGCCCAGGGAAAAAGACAGATCTGTAAGTGGATAATTACCATAAAAAGTAGTACTAAAAATAAGTAGAAGGAGGATTTAATAGGCCAATCTATTAATTATGTTAATATAAAGTGAAATGAGTTAGTATTTGTAAACTATAGACCATTGTCCAGTACTAGCAAGTGACAAATGGATGTTTGTGTCTTAGGAAAAAAAAAGGATTCAGCGTGGAAACAGCTCTGGATACTCTTCACTCTTCACCTTGCCCACAATAAGTACTCAGTCAATATCTAAATGGGTGAACAAGTTTACCTTTTTAGATGTTAGGTCAGGAAAAGAGAAGACATTTTCCTACTCTTCGATGGGTTGAAAATACTAGTACTAGCTTAAACCAATATTTGGCAGACAAGATAGGGTGCGTTCAGGGTGGTATGGCTGTAGACTAATATTTGGTAGAAAATCCACACATTAACTTTGCAATTTCTAATTTCCCTTTTAATTTCTTCTTTAACAATGTATTACTGATTTGTTTGGTTGGTTGGTTTGGTTGGCTTCCAATATTTGGGCATTTTAAATGTATTGGTATCTAATGTATTTCTATCTTTGTTAGGGAACTTGTTTGTATAATGTGAAGTTTTCCATATTTACTTATGGCTCTGAAGGTGTTCCGTCTTGGTTTATGTCCATATGCACTTGAACATAGTGTTTTCTACTGTCATTGGGCAAAATGTTTTATAAATGTCAATAAGGTCACGTTGGTTGATAGCTTAATCCAAGTATTCTATCTTCTTAATGATTTTCTCTTTCTCTCTTTTTTTTTTTTTTTTTTTTTTTTTTTGAGACAGAGTCTCACTCCATTGCCCAGGCTGCAGTGCAATGGCACTATCTCGGCTCACTGCAACCTCCACCTCCCGGGTTCAAGCAATTCTCCTGCCTCAGCCTCCTGAGTAGCTGGGATTACAGGCACCAGCCCCCACCCCAGCTAATTTTTTCTTTTTTTTTTTTTGTATTTTTAGTAGAGATGAGGTTTCACCATGTTGGCCAGCCTAGTCTCAAACTCCTGACCTCAGGTGATCCACCCACCTTAGCCTCCCAAAGTACTGGGATTACAGGCATGAGCCACCGCACCTGGCCTTTTGTCTTCTTGATCTATCAGTTATAGAGAGAAAAAATCTGAAAATTTCTGATGTTAATTATACATTTGAAGTAAGACAGGTTCCCAGATGATCTTGGCCAATCCAGTTCTTCCCCCCAGCCTCCTTATAGTTCTCAAGATAACTATATAATGTACTGAGAACGTAGTGCCCTGAGATAAGAAGAAACTGTCCAGAACAGACTGGGCTTTGTCTTTGTCCAACCCAGAGCAGAATGTCCTGCAAAAATTTAGCTTTGTGGCCCAGTTACCCTCAGGGTATAAAACCCAGAGTGGAATGCTTCCAGTGTCTCCCAGCTGTGGTGCAAAGTGGGACATGCACTTATGAGACTCCATCTGCCCTGTGCAACTCTCCCAAGACTTAGGGTCTGGCTGGCCATGATTCCAGGATTCTGTCCATCTTTGCTGTCTATATTTGAGAAATAAAGTTGCTTTTCAAAACTTGTGTGAGTGTTCTGTCTCACCAGACTCGTACTATGGCAGTTGGACTTGTGCAATATCTCTAGCAGACGGGTTTGTGCAAGACCTGCCAGATACAGGGTGCTTACCAGAAATTGGCATGTTTAGGGTCCTCTTTTGGGATTGATAATCAGTGCATGATACTCTGCTGAACAACATCCATCTATTTCTCCTTACAGTTCTCATCAGTTTTGCTTCTATGCTTTGAAGCACTGTTGTTAATAGCACAAACATTTAAGATTGCTGATTCCTCTTGACAAATTGACCCGTTATAATTTGAATGTGTCTCTTTCAGATTTCAAGTGTTGCCAATATAATAGTAATAAAAGGAGGGGCCTTGAAGAAGTAATTAGGCCATGAGGGCTCTTTTCTCACAACCTTACTCCTATGGGCTATGAAGATATGAGATGAAGGCCTGTATAAAAGAAGCTTCATGCAGTTTTTGGCTCTCTTGCGCCTTCTGCCACATGAGGACTCAGCATCTCTCCTCTCAGGAGGATGCAGCAACAAGGTGCCATCTTAGAAGAAGAAAGCCACCCTCACCAGACAACCAAGCCTGATGGAACTTTGATTTCAGATTTCCAACCTCCAGAACTGTGAGAAAATAAATGTCTGTTCTTTATGAATCACCCAGTCTAACATGTTTTGTTATAGCAGCACAAACAAACAAATACAACCCTTTTATAATCATTAAATAACTTTTTAAAATTTCTCATGGTATTCCTTTCTCTAATGTCCACCTGATATTAACATAGCTAACACAATATTCTTTTGATTAGTGTTTGTTTGGTATGCTTTTCATCTCTTTACTTTTAATCTATCCGGGATGTTATATTTGAAATGAGTTGGTACAGAGAGCATATTGTTGGATCTTGCTTTTTGCATGCAATTTGACAATCTTTGTCTTTTAATAGGGCTGTTGAGGATATTTATATTTAATGTGATTTTTAATACAGTTTTGTTTAACCTAGCAATTGCTGTTTCCCTTTTTCCATCTCTTGTTTGCTCCTGTTTTCCCCCTTTCCTGAGTTTTATTGTGTTAATCAAGTACTTCTTTTCTACTTTTTTTTTAATACTTTAAGTTCTAGGGTACATGTGCAGGTTTGTTACATATGTATACATGTGCAATGTTGGTGTGCCGCACCCATTAACTCGTCATTTACGTTAGGTATATCTCCTAATGCTAACCTTCCCCCTTACCCCCTCCCCACAATAGGACCCAGTGTGTGATGCTCCCCTTCCTGTGTCCAAGTGATCTCATTGCTCAATTCCCACCTATGAGTGAGAAATGCGGTATTTGGTTTTCTGTTCTAATTTTATTTTAACTCCATTATAGGCTCATTAGTATGCATGCTCTCTCTTTTTTTTTTTTTTTTTTTTTGTCCTCTCTCTTTTTTCCCCTCTCTTTTTAAAAGCTTTTCTAGGCTTAACAATGTACATCTTAAACTTATCACAGACTCTCTTCTATGCTGTGCTGTTTCATATACAGTCTGAGAATTTTACAAAAGTGTACTTTCATGTCCTTCAAGGCCTAATAGCACAAATTTTTTTTAAAATATATTATATTTCTTTACTGTACAGTGTTAATTAGCACTTAAAGAAATTTTAAAATGAGAAAAAAGTATTTTTTAATCCCCCCTCCAGCATATTTCTAGTTTCCAATGTCCTCATTTATTTCTGTGTACTCTAATATCCATGTGGAATCATTTTCCTTCTGTGTAAAGAACATCTTTAATATTTTTTGTAATGCTGGTTGACTGGCAGGGACTTCTGTAAGTTTCTGAATGCCTGGGAAGAAAAGGATACATATTTTGCCTTCAATTTAGGAAAAAAAGTGTTTGTAGTTGTAGGATTATAAGCTTGACAACTTTTTTCTTTCAGTGCTTTAAAGATGTGGGCTCCATTATTTCTGGTATTCATTCTCATTTTTATATGTGTTTCTCTATACATAAAGTGTCTTCTTTCCTCTGGCTGCCTTTAATGCATTCTCTTTATCACTGACTTACAGCAAATTGATTGTGATGCTACCTGGTATAATTATTTTTCTCTTCTTTATTCTGCTTGAAGTTTGCTGAGCTTTCTGGAATTAGAATATAGTTTTTACTGAATTTGGAAAAATTTCAACTACTCTTTCTTCAGTTTTTTGTTTGTGTGTTTCTCTGTTATTTTTCTTTCCTTCTGGGAATTTGATGACATTTTTTTGGAAGCCTTGTTCAATAGCTCATTGTTACTTTATGTTTTAAGGCTTTTCTTTCTCTTTGTGTGTTTCATTTTAGATAGTTTCTATTGCTATTCCTTTAAGCCCATTAAACTTTTTTCTTCCTCAGTGTCTAATATGTTTTAATTCCATTCAGTGTAACTTTCCTATCTAGAAATTTACTAGTTTATCTCCAAAAGTTTTATTAGAATATTTTTACAGCTTCTATTTCTTTCATCGTCAGACTTACGTTTATTTTGATTCCTGAACATTTGCAGTGTATTTATATTTGCTATTTTCATGTTCTTGTTTACTAATGCAATCATCAATGTTATTTCTTTATCTGTTTCTATTGATTGATGGGTTTTGTTTTGTTTTGTTTTCGCCCCGATCCATTTGTGCCTGGTAATTTTTTATTGGATACTATACATTTTACATTTTTGGATGATGAATATCTTCATATTGTTTTAAATGTCTTGGCGCTGTGCTCTGCAACACAATTTACTTGGAGCTGAAGTTACTTAGAAACCTTTTGAGCTTTGCTTTTGATCTTGGTTAGGGAAGATCCAGAAGAGCCTTTTGTTTAGGGTTAATTTGGTCCCCTTACTGAGAAAATGCCTTTCTAAGAACTCTACACATGGGACATTATTAGGAAATATTTCTACTCTATCTGGTGGGGTCACAAACTATTCTGTCTTGTGTAAACTCTAGACACGTTCCCAGCTGGTTTCTTCCCTGTCGTTTGGAGTTTCTTCACACATATTCACAGACCAGGACTCAGCCAGAAGTGAGCCTGTTGGTCTCCAGTGCTCGCTGTCTCTCTCTCTCTCTCTCTCTCTCTCCCCCCCACCCCCCCCCCCGCCTCGTGTGTGTGTGTGTGTGTGTGTGCGTGTGTGTGTGTGTGCAGTTCCTTCTTGGCTTAGACAATCTACATCACAAACTCACAAACTCTCCTATGATTCTTCACCTAAAACCCTGATCTCTGCCTCCTTAAATCAGCAAAAATGCTTGGCTGTGTTTGGGTTGTCCCTTTCCATCCTGTGGCCGGGAAGCTCTTTTCAGATACTTAATGGGGCACTCGTGAGGCTCAACTCACCTTCTCTTGGGGATACATTTTTGGAGCTGCCTATTTTCCATGATCTGAAAACCATTTGTTTTATATAATTTGGCTGGTTTTGTAGGTGCTTTATGGCAGGATGGTAAATCTCGTCCTTTTTATTATGGCTGAAGAAAAATTTATGAACTACCATATGAGTTTTTATTCTTGAAGTGGTATCTCTTTATCATTCCCTCACTGGAAGATGAGCACTAAGAATATTAACGTACGCTGTCTTTTCTCTTCTGCCTCCAAATCCCTTCCCAGGAAACTGCACCCTTATCTTCCATCCAAGACCGGCAGGCTTGCAGTGAGGTATTTTCTTGGTGAGCCTTATTTGAAGCTAAGATCTTGCTATGGGAGAGAAAGTGATGTACATTCAGCTGTCTAATCCCATAACCTCATCTACATAAGATCCAGAAGTCATGCAGAAAAATATTTTATTCTTATTTGAATTCTGACATGGACTGACTTGAGATCTACTGGCAAGAGAGTAAATTTCAAATGACTCACCACAAAAAATAGAAACATAAGTGAGGTGATAGATATGTCAATTAACTTGTTCTAATTATTTCACAGGGAATACATATATGAAAATATCATGTTGTATCCCATTCTTGTATACAATTATGATTTGTCAGTTAAACAAAAAAATAAATAATTTTAAATATTAAATAAAAATAATTTTACTTAAAACGCTGAGTTTTTTTTTTCTGTTGGAAAATTCTATTAGATCTTATTAAATAATTTAAGAAAAATCAAACCATTCACAATGTGATGTTAGCATCCATCCATCTGGTGGCCAGTGTAAAAAAATCAATATTGTGATTCACATGCTGTGTCTTAGTAGGTAGATAGACAGATACTTAAGAGTAATATGAATTATTTAATAATTTAAAATGTTCCTTGATTTCATGTGCAACTGTTCCGAATCCCACAGTCATTCATATGCCTCCAAAGGTGGGAACTCGAAGGAGAAGGAGAGCAAGATAACAGGCATTGAGCACTGTGGGGAAATGCAACTTGATGATACAAGAATCCATGGCATCTCCGCTACCTCAGCAAGGCATCTGCACCCTGGGGTGCATCAGCCCCCGGACTTCTGCACAGCTGTGTCTTTGTCTCCTTGGTCCCGGGAAGTTGCCCCTTTTCTCTGGAGGACACCAGGAAGGAGAGGGCCCACAGCACATCCCTGACAGCTGCAGGAGCTGCCAGCCTGGCCACTCAGGGTCCTTCAAGGAATTTATATTCTGGAGGGTCTATGACATGAGGTGCTCTTTATTTTTGAGATGTCAGCACTCTGTGGTCAGCTTGCAAGGAAATAAGCGCAAGAATGGAAGGTGAACCCTTAGAAAATTGAGTATGACTTACCAGTGGAATTTATGGCTGTTGAATCTAAAAAAATCAAAAACAAAAACAAATCAATAGCAAGGCTTGTATCCCTTATGTCTTTTCATTTCTTTGTTCTAGTAATTTATTTTTATTATGTCTTATAGAAGTTTGGCGCTACCACAGACTAAAGGGAAAACAATATACTGACTTGTTCCCATAGAAATCTGAGAAATTCTCTAAATGTGGGCCTGAGTCTACAGCAGAACTCAGCTGGGGAAAAGACCACTTCTATAGAGTATTAGAAATTGTCTTCCCATCGACTCATTACATTCTCAAGTTCTCAATCGGAATCACTGGACAGCAGATTGATATTACTTGGAGCAAAGTGTGTATTTTTTCCTCCAGTTTATTGAGATACAATTGACAAACATTATATATATTTAAGGTGTACCACTTGATGTTTTGATACAGGCATACATTATTAATTCATCACCACAATCAAGGTAGCAAGTGCATCTATCACCTCACATAGTTATCAAATTTATTTTGGTTTGGGGGAACACTTAAGATCTACCCTCTTAGCACATTTCAAGCATATAATACAGTATTGTTTAATATATTCCTATTACTGTACATTAGCTTTCCAGAACCCATTCATCCTGTCTAACTGAAACCATAAGACCTTTGGCCAACAACTCCCCATTCCTCCCAACATACCTCCAGTCCCTGGCAGCCATAATTCTACACTCTACTTCTATAATTTCAACTATTTCAGATTATCTGTAGAAGTGAGATCATGCTGTTTTTGTCCTCCATTGCCTGGCTTATTTCACTCAGCATCACATCCTCCAGGTTCAGCCATGTTGTCACAAATGGCAAATTCACTTGTTTTTAAGGGCAAATAATATTTCGTTGTACGTATATACTACAATTTCTTTATCCATTCATCCAGTGATGGACATTTAGGACATTTCTACATCTAGGCTATTGTGAATTATAAAGTATGTCTTTTCTGTTTATAGATTTACTAGTTATCCTTTTACACAGGTCTGGATCACCGCAGAAATGGACAAGAAAATTTGGACGTGAAGATCAGATCCTTGCCTTGCCCTGATGGTAAGATCAGAATGGGAAATTCACCTTTATCCAAATTGCCACTTCTTTACCCATCTGAAAAAACAACGATCCATGTTACTAAAACTGCCAAAGATCCCTCACCATATCCCCGTTTGCCTACTGCTGTGAGTCATGAAAATAACCACTTAAATGATTTTTCTCAAAAGTAAAGGACAATATCTCTGCCATTAAATGTGAAGTGTGGTGAATTACGGAGCATGCAGTTATACAGGCAAAGTCACCCCAGTGCTGTCGCAGCCACACACATAGCCCAGCAGCCTGACAGGTTGGGGTCAGGTGGCATTCTCCCTCTTGAAGGGGTTTTAAAGTGAAATGTGGGAACTAGAGTCAATAATCCTTATCATCAATGACAGCCACAGTGGTCAAATATCTCCTCTAAGGTAGCCTGGCAATGGAGAGTTCACTTGCATTAATTCATTTAATAGTCACAGAAATTACAAAGTCTGTCCTATTACCATTTTACAGACAAGGAAATGAAAACACAAAAGTTTGTGTAGCTTATGTGAGGTTTCACGGTTATACCAGTGCCTGTTCTCTCTGGGCTACTTATTAGACAAAACTGCTTCACCTTATTTTGTTTGTCCATTTTTAAATCTCAATAAAGACAAAATGTTTTTTTTGGCCTTTAAACAACATCAGCTCAAATAAATTTTCTAGAATGAGTTTGTTGTTGTTTTATACTGCTTCATGTTCAAGGACTCAAAATTTGAAAGAGCTGGTAGAGTGAAATTCAGCTAGATTCAATGTTTCTATCCCACAGAAGTTTTTAAAAACTTGGAGTCTAGAATGTTGACCTTATATGAGTGGCACACACTGATGTGCCCAACGTCATATCACAAGTTAGTGGCAGGGAGACTCAGTGATGTGCTAGAGCTGCTTTGTTATAACTCAAGAGAGCCCACTGTTAAATACTTGGGAATTTTGCTAGCCAGTTGTGAAACCTTTGGTATCTTGAAATCTTGAAATCAGTCATGATGAAGTACTTATACCAGGCAAATTGCCAAACACAACAGAAACAAAACAAAAGAGAAAACAAAACAAAGCTTGCCTGCTTCATTGATTATTTTCCAGAGAACAAGTTTAACATCACAGCGCTATTTGCTTTCCAGTATCCGAAATGAAATCTTACAGCCTCCTTCTTAGAACTTGGCAAATATTTAATGAGAGAAAATGTGAAACTGACTAGGTTGCATATTTTTATCTACCTTCTAATGGTATGGCTATAGGCACAAACCTATGAAAGTTTGCAGTCGCTTCCTGCTTGGTTTGGCTTTAATGATCTATACTGAAGAGACTCCCCTAAATAGTAGCTCTATCCAAAATATCTTCAGAACTAAAAAGTTAAAGGAAAAGAACTAACATCGACCTATTAAGGACTTCAATTTCCCATTGGAAAGATGAAGGAAACTGGCTTTGTTGAATATTTCTTTAACCAAATTTACTACAGAATAATTAAAAATATCTGAATTATTCTCCAATATGGAAGTCACAGGAGTGAAGGAGAAGAGTACTGTGGTTTGGGAGAGAGTTGGATATTAGGAAAAACCCCTCAATTTTCATGGACTTGAGAGCTGGCAACCTGGACGATCTGGTCTCCCTCTAGTCCAGGCTGAGTATGACTGACTGGCTATGTGAACTTAGGAATCACGTCAATGAAGATACCTGATAAGAACATTTTGGTTTCACAGACTTATATGATATGGTTTGTATATAAGGTCCGTGGAGACATGAACTTAAATCCCCTAACGAGAGATGTGCACCTACCCAGAGTTGTGTGTGTCATCACTGGGACATGCAGAACTGAAAACATTTCACCTAACTCAGCCTTCTCCTAATGTGCAGGTGTTTTAATGGTGTTATAAGTATATTTTACATGAATAAATGTGACTTCTGTGGCCCATAGTCATGTAGCTTCCATGAATAGCACCCAGGACTCTGGTACCATCTCCAAACTCACTGCTTTGGCTTTGATTTTCTCCTCAACAACCCTTCTAAGCACCCTTCACTCTGCCCATCATTCCACGATCATGGTGCTGGCAGACGCTGGATCTGGAGAGACCTGCCTCCTAGTTCGTAGATGGTGCCTTCTTGCTGTATCCTCACATGTTGAAAGGGGCAAGAGAGCTTGCTAAGGTCCCTTTTATAAGGGCACTAATCCTATTCATAAGGGTTCCACGTTTATGACTTAATCTCCTCCCAAAGGCCTCACCTTCTGATACCATCACATTGAAGGTTAGGATTTCAACATATCAATTTTATGGGAACACAAATGTTCAGTTAATAAAATTTCACCCACAGGCCCCCAAATTCATCTCTTTCTCACATGCAAAGTATGTTCACTCCATCTCAACAACCCCAAAAGCCTTAGCTTGTTTCAACATCAACTCTAAATTCTAAAGTCTGAGGTTTATCTATTTAAGTTCAGATATGGATGAGGCTTGAAGTATGATTCATCCTGAGGCAAATTCCTCTCCAGCCGTGAACCTGTGAAACCAGACAAGTTGTGTGCTTCCAGAGTATAATGATGGAACAGGCATAAAATAGACCTTCCCATATCAGAAGGAGAAAGAGCAAGGAAAAGAGAGATAGTTGGTCTCAATGAAGTCCAAAACCTAACAAGGCAAACAACACTGAATCTTAAGTTTCAAGAATAATTCTTTGGCTTGATGCTCTGCCTTCTGGACGCACTGGGGCAGCCGTGTCTCACTCACAGCTTGACAGGGTGCTGCCCACTCTGTGGCTCTCAGTCAGGGACCTTCAGCTCTCCTGGAGTGTGGACTCCGGGTGACTGCATCCTATGTAAACAACAAACATCATGTTGGGGGGTTAGGATTGCAGCACTTGAATTTGGGGAAATGCAGAAACGTTGAGTCCATAATGTGCAGCTGCTGTGTTTAGCCACACCCCTTGTTATTGGAAGCCCAGCAGTGACTCAGGGGCTTTGCCCTCATGAGGCTTACATTCAAGCCATATTTACATCTAAATCACTAAATCTACTAATAGGAAAAAGTGGCTGACCTCCACAACTAGGAAGGAGTCCAGCTTGCTGGCTTTCCCCAAGGACAATAGCTTGTAATTTTTAGAAAGGGGCTTGAATATGAACCACGAAACCACAATTCTCAACTTCCAGGAATTCTAAAGCCTCAATGCACTTTCATAATGGAAAAGTGATTCTCAAAAAATTATCTTCTAGGCAATTATATTGGTTTTTATTAACAGTTCTGAGAGTAGAGAACCTACCATGTGCAAAATCTCAGATGGATTACACAATATGATTTACAATTGCTCCAAAGAAAGCTATATATTCAGGTATAATTCTACCAAAACATACAGAATCATATGTGGAAAATTTTAACTCCTAACTTTTAGATTAAAAATTACCTAAATAAATTGAGAGACATCCATAGAATGGATAAGATACTATCCAGGGATAAGAGACTCAATATAGAAATATGTCAATTCTCTTCAAATTGACCAATGAATTTAATACAATTCCTATAAAAATCCCAGCAAATTTTTTTAACAGATACAGACAAGCTCGTTCTTACATTCATATGGACAGGACAGAGCCTACAATAGCAAAAACATTTCATAAAACAAGAATTAACTGAGAGGAATCACTCAATCTGCTGTTAAAGCTTACTATATAGCTATAGTAATCAAGACAGTATAGTATTGCTGGAGTCAGAGACACATAAAATGGAACAGAATTAAGGACTCAGAAATAAATGCACATACATATGTCCAATTGATTTTTAATGGACTTTTTTTTAGCACAGTTCACAGCAAAATTGAATGAAAGGTACAGAGACTTTCCATATACCCCCTACCTACACACAGGCACAGCCTCCCTCATTGTCAATATTCCCCCGCCAGAATGGTACATTTGGTGCAATCAATGAACCTACATTGACACATCATCATTATTCAGAACCTACAGTTTCCATTAGTGTTCACTCTTGGTGGTGTAAATTCTGTGAGTTAGAATAAAATATGTAATAACATGTATCCAACATTAAAGTATCATCCAGTAGAGTTTCACTGTCCTATAAAAACCTCTGTGTTCCACCTATTCATGCCTCCCTCTCCACTAACCCCTGGCAACCAATAATCTTTTCACTGTCTTCATACTTTTGCTTTTACCAAAATATAATTAGTTGGCATCATACAGTATGTAGCCTTTTCAGATTGGCTTGTTTCACTCAGTAACATGAAACTAAGCTCTCTCCAAGTCTTTTCATGGTAAATAGTATTGAATACTATTTTGCTGTCTGATGTAACACAGTTTGTTCATCCATTCACCTACCAAAGGACTTTTTGGCTGCTTCTAAGTGTTCACAATTATGAATAAAGCTGCGTGAACATCCAATGTAGGCTTTGGGTAGACATAAGTTTTCAATTCCTCTGGACAAATACTAAGAAGCATGACTGCTGGATCATATAGCAAAAGTATGTTTAGTTTGTAAGAAACCACCTATCTGTCTACAACATGGCTGTACCATTTTGCATTCCCACCAGCAACGAATACGCGTTCCTGTTGCTCCACATCCTCACCAGAATTTGTTTTGTCCCGTCAGTTGATTCTTGACAGAGGTGCAAAAATAATTCAATGGAAGAAGAGCAACCATTGCAATAAATGGGTGTTGGAGCAATTGGACATCTAGAGGGGAAAATAACAACAAAAATAAGAATCTCATCCTAAACTTCATATCTTATATGAAAATTAACTCAAAATGAATCACAGACTTAAAAGTAAAAACTTTTACAAAAGAAAATGAAGAAAATTTTTAGGTCTAGGACTTGCCAGAAGGTCTCAGACTTGGCACCAGAAACATGATCCATAAAATGAAAATTTTATAAGTTGGACTTCATCAAAATTAAAAACTTTTGCCTGACAAAAGGCCCTATTAAAAGAGGTGAGAGAAAAGCTACAAACCAGGAGAATATATTTGAACACCACATATCCACCAAAGATCTTTTGTCTAGAATATATAAAGAGCTCTCAAAATGAAGTAGTAAAAATCATTCAATCAAACTAGAAAATGAGACAATGAAAAGAACCAATGTTTCACTAAAGAGGTTCACTAAACAGGATATACAGGTGACATTCGAGTACATGAAAAGATGTTCAACATCATTAAACATGAAGGAAACGAAAATTAAAACCACGAAGAGTTATCACCACACACCTATCAAAACAGCTAAAATATAAAAATAGTGGGAGTGCCACATGCTGACAAGGATGTGAGAGAAGTGAACCACACATACATCACCAGTAGGAATGTGAAATAGCGCTATCACTCTGCACATAGTTTGTCAGTTTCTTAACAAAACCAAAAATGCACTCGCCATACATCCCAGCAACTGCATCCTTGGCATTTATTACAAAGAAGCAAGAACTTAAACGCTTACACAAAAATCTGTACACAAATGGTCATAGCAGCTTTATTTGCAATAGAAAAAATTAGAACCAAGCAAAATATCCCACAACGGGTAAATGCTTAAACAAATAGTTTTTAAAAATCTATACCATGGAATATTATCCAACAAGGAAAAAAAAAATAAGGAATTATCGATATACACAATTGGGATGGGTCTCAAGATATTGAGTGAAAAAAAGGTCAATCTCAAATGGTCACATATTAAATGATTCAACTTATATAAAATTATTGAAATAAAAACATTACAGAGATGGAGAACTAATTAGCGTTTGTCAGGGGTTAGGGATGGGCATCACGAAAGGGTGGTGGCTGTGGCTCTGAGACAGTAGCATGATGAACCCTTGTTTCCAACTTGTTCTGTGTGATAATATTGCACATGACTAAATACACACAGGCAAAATGAATTCATGTCAAACTAGTGAAATATGGATAGGTCAGTGTCAATTTCCCAGTCCTGACACTGCACTACGGTTATGCAAGATGTTACTTTTGGAGGCAAGTGAGTGAAGGTTACATGGGACCTCTCCATATTAATTCCTACAACTGCGTGGGAATTCACAAGTATCTGAATTTTAACGCTTAATTCAAAGAAATCATCTATTTAGAAAATAAAAACTCATTGCTGCATGCTCCCCCCGCTCAAAACATCTAAGTTCCTGTAGAAAAATGTAATTCCAGGTATAAAGCAGGGCATTTAAAATATGGCCCTTAATTCTAATACGAAGCAAAGCAGCTGCTGCAGGCCAATGAGGTCATGTCAGGAAGATTCAGGAGCCACCTGGCAGTAATTCCTATTGCCAAAGTTGGGACAATCCAAGCACCAATGAGGATAAAGACTAAAATAAATTAAAATACATTGAGTATGTTTAAACCCATGCAATCTAAATAATTTTTGAAAGGCAAAACCCTCATTGGTCACTTTGGGATGATGCTAGGTAACCAGTTATTCATTTTGAAAATTAGGATACAAAGGGGGAAAATCAACCATTCATGTTGCTTTATTTTAAAGGAACATAACTCAGGATAATAAAACTTATATAGATAAGATTATCTTCAGAATATTTAGCTAAATCAGAATAATAGAAAATACATTTTGCAATCTCTACTGATATAAAAGATTTATGCAATAGGCTGGGCACAGTGGCTCACACCTGTAATCCCAACACTTCCAGAGGCCAAGGAGGGTGGATCACAAGATCAGGCCTGACCAACATCGTGAAATTCAGTCTCTACTAAAAATACAAAAATTAGCTGGGCATGGTGGCGCACACCTGTAATCCCAGCTACTCAGGACACTGAGGCAGGAGAATCACTTGAACCCAGGAGGCAGAAGTTGCAGTGAGCCAAGATCGCGCCATTGCACTCCGGCTTGGGTGACAGAGACTCTGTCTTTAAAAAAAAAAAAAAAAAAAAGGTATGCAATATTCTTCAGGAGAGCTCACTTCTCACAAACACTACAGATATTTTGTGCCTCCTTCTGTATGCTCATGAGACCATGTTGCAAGATTCTTCCCACAAAATCGAATTCGCATCTGATAAAGTCTCTATTTGGCCATCAGACAGGAGATATAGGAAAAAAAAGGAGCATATTAAATTACAGCAAGGAGACCCAATCAGCAAAATCCAGTGCGGGGAATTCTATAGGACAATGTAGTTTCTTTATCAAATAAACTAAGGAAAAACATAAGAAGAAAAGGAAGGAGGAGGAGGAGGAAAAGGGGATGGGGGATGAGGAAAAGAGATGAAGAACGGGGAGGGAGAGGAACAGAGAAGTGACCCTGAAAGTTTATGAAGACAAAATATCAACCAAAATAAATATATCTATATCTATATCTATTTATGTCTTTATATATGAGTTAATTTTTAAAGATACATTGAGAAATATGCATGAGTAAAATGATATCTGGGATTCCTGAGATGTCTGAGATTGCTTCAAAATAATTCAGGGATAGGTAAGTGGCTAAGAAGATGGGCCATAAATTAACAATTGCTGAAGCAAAATAATAGGTCTAGGAAGGATATTAACTTTACTCTTCTTCCTATGGAAAAGAGTAAATATATAGAGAGTAAATATGGAAAGAGTAAATATACATAAGAGTAAATATATATCTTCTCCAAATATGTGTGTGTATGTGTGTGTGTGTGTATATATATATATATGATTTTTTCATTAAAAAATAGCTTGAGTGTAGACTATGGGGAGCCCATTTATATTCTCCCAATTCCCTGGGATTTCTTCTAGGGATGTCTGCCATTATGCTTTCTTGTGTAGAGCCATTAGGAAAAGTAAACACAGTCATCTGTGGTCAAAGTTTTGTGCTCACTTACAGTAAAAAATATAACCCACTGCACAATGATTCTCCACACACAGTAAATTATTTGTGTCACAGACAATTACATAATTATGGAAATAGAATAAAAGGTCACCAACTGGAAATGTGGCCATTTAGTTGGGTTCAGAAACCACAGGGAAAGAAGCAATATCCTAAGCTTCCTCCATGAGACTTCACTGAGGCTTTCTGTCAGATTCACTGCTAGAATCTGGTGCTCTTCCTGTTTATTCTTTTTGTAAGAATTTTATTTTGTGTTTTGTTTTGATTTAACTTTATTTTTATGTCTATTTTTTGGAAAGAAAAGCTAAGACAAAATGTTGTTGAGGGTTTTCTTTGTGTTGCTTTGTTTTCTTATTTTTTGTACATCTCCACCTCAATATTTCTACATTATTAATATGTATTAAATAACACTGACTAGAAGAGGTTTAGCAATGCCAGTGGAAAATAGTGGCATGCATATTTCTAGAATGTCAATTAATTAAACATTTTTAGGGAAAAAGCATGCATTGTGCCTTTATGCATTGTGCTAAATTACGGAAATCATACTATATCAATGTATCCCTACCACGAATGCTTGCCCATTTTAGTTAAGAAAACTGCACCTCAAGAAACCAAGTAAAGTTCTCTAAGTTGTATAAATACAAAATGAAAAAGAATGGAGCCAAGCTTATTTATTTATAAAGTATATGCTTTTATATATTTACAATGTCCAAGCCTTTAAAAATTTATGCCATATATATTTATATAAATAGAATAAAATGGAGGGGCGGAGCAAGATGGCCGAATAGGAACAGCTCCAGTCTCCAACTCCCAGCGCGAGCAACACAGACGACCGGTGATTTCTGCATTTTCAACTGAGGTACTGGGTTCATCTCACTGGGGAGTGCCGGACGATCGGTGCTGGTCAGCTGCTGCAGCCCGACCAGCGAGAGCTGAAGCAGGGCGAGGCATTGCCTCACCTGGGAAGCGCAAGGGGGAAGGGAATCTCTTTTCCTAGCCAGGGGAACTGAGACACACAACACCTGGAAAATCGGGTAACTCCCACCCCAATATTGCGCTTTAAGCAAACAGGCACACCAGGAGATCATATCCCACACCTGGCCGGGAGGGTCCCACACCCACGGAGCCTCCCTCATTGCTAGCACAGCAGTCTGTGATCTACCGGCAAGGCAGCAGCGAGGCTGGGGGAGGGGCGCCCGCCATTGCTGAGGCTTAAGTAGGTAAACAAAGCTGCTGGGAAGCTCGAACTGGGTGGAGCTCACAGCAGCTCAAGGAAACCTGCCTGTCTCTGTAGACTCCACCTCTGGGGACAGGGCAATAACAAACACAGCCGAAACCTCTGCAGACGCAAACGACTCTGTCTGACAGCTTTGAAGAGAGCAGTGGATCTCCCAACACAGAGGTTGAGATCTGAGAAGGGACAGACTGCCTGCTCAAGTGGGTCCCTGACCCCTGAGTAGCCTAACTGGGAGACATCCCCCACTAGGGGCAGTCTGACACCCCACACCTCACAGGGTGGAGTACACCCCTGAGAGGAAGCCTCCAAAGCAAGAATCAGACAGGTACACTCGCTGTTCAGCAATATGCTATCTTCTGCAGCCTCTGCTGCTGACACCCAGGCAAACAGGGTCTGGAGTGGACCTCAAGCAATCTCCAACAGACCTACAGCTAAGGGCCCTGACTGTTAGAAGGAAAACTATCAAACAGGAAGGACACCTACACCAAAACCCCATCAGTACATCACCATCATCAAAGACCAGAGGCAGATAAAACCACAAAGATGGGGAAAAAGCAGGGCAGAAAAGCTGGAAATTCAAAAAATAAGAGCGTATCTCCCCCGGCAAAGGAGCACAGCTCATCGCCAGCAACGGATCAAAGCTGGACGGAGAATGACTTTGACGAGATGAGAGAAGAAGGCTTCAGTCCATCAAATTTCTCAGAGCTAAAGGAGGAATTACGTACCCAGCACAAAGAAACTAAAAATCTTGAAAAAAAAGTGGAAGAATTGATGGCTAGAGTAATTAATGCAGAGAAGGTCATAAACGAAATGAAAGAGATGAAAACCATGACACGAGAAATACGTGACAAATGCACAAGCTTCAGTAACCGACTCGATCAACTGGAAGAAAGAGTATCAGCGATTGAGGATCAAAGGAATGAAATGAAGCGAGAAGAGAAACCAAAAGAAAAAAGAAGAAAAAGAAATGAACAAAGCCTGCAAGAAGTATGGGATTATGTAAAAAGACCAAATCTATGTCTGATTGGGGTGCCTGAAAGTGAGGGGGAAAATGGAACCAAGTTGGAAAACACTCTTCAGGATATCATCCAGGAGAACTTCCCCAACCTAGTAGGGCAGGCCAACATTCAAAGCCAGGAAATACAGAGAACGCCACAAAGATACTCCTCGAGAAGAGCAACTCCAAGACACATAATTGCCAGATTCACCAAAGTTGAAATGAAGGAAAAAATCTTAAGGGCAGCCAGAGAGAAAGGTCGGGTTACCCACAAAGGGAAGCCCATCAGACTAACAGCAGATCTCTCGGCAGAAACTCTACAAGCCAGAAGAGAGTGGGGACCAATATTCAACATTCTTAAAGAAAAGAACTTTAAACCCAGAATTTCATATCCAGCCAAACTAAGTTTCATAAGTGAAGGAGAAATAAAATCCTTTACAGATAAGCAAATGCTTAGAAATTTTGTCACCACTAGGCCTGCCTTACAAGAGACCCTGAAGGAAGCACTCAACATGGAAAGGAACAACTGGTACCAGCCATTGCAAAAACATGCCAAAATGTAAAGACCATCGAGGCTAGGAAGAAACTGCATCAACTAACGAGCAAAATAACCAGTTAATATCATAATGGCAGGATCAAGTTCACACATAACAATCTTAACCTTAAATGTAAATGGACTAAATGCTCCAATTAAAAGACACAGACTGGCAAACTGGATAAAGAGTCAAGACCCATCAGTCTGCTGTATTCAGGAGACCCATCTCACACGTAGAGACATACATAGGCTCAAAATAAAGGGATGGAGGAAGATTTACCAAGCAAATGGAGAACAAAAAAAAGTGGGGGTTGCAATACTAGTCTCTGATAAAACAGACTTTAAACCATCAAAGTTCAAAAGAGACAAAGAAGGCCATTACATAATGGTAAAGGGATCAATTCAACAGGAAGAGCTAACTATCCTAAATATATATGCACCCAATACAGGAGCACCCAGATTCATAAAGCAAGTCCTTAGAGACTTACAAAGAGACTTAGACTCCCATACAATAATAATGGGAGACTTCAACACTCCACTGTCAACATTAGACAGATCAACGAGACAGAAAGTTAACAAGGATATCCAGGAATTGAACTCATCTCTGCAGCAAGCAGACCTAATAGATATCTATAGAACTCTCCACCCCAAATCAACAGAATATACATTCTTCTCAGCACCACATCGTACTTACTCCAAAATCGACCACGTAATTGGAAGTAAAGCACTCCTCAGCAAATGTACAAGAACAGAAATTATAACAAACTGTCTCTCAGACCACAGTGCAATCAAACTAGAACTCAGGACTAAGAAACTCGATCAAAACCGCACAACTACATGGAAACTGAACAACCTGCTCCTGAATGACTACTGGGTACATAACGAAATGAAGGCAGAAATAAAGATGTTCTTTGAAACCAATGAGAACAAAGATACAACATACCAGAATCTCTGGGACACATTTAAAGCAGTGTGTAGAGGGAAATTTATAGCACTAAATGCCCACAAGAGAAAGCAGGAAAGATCTAAAATTGACACTCTAACATCACAATTAAAAGAACTAGAGAAGCAAGAGCAAACACATTCGAAAGCTAGCAGAAGGCAAGAAATAACTAAGATCAAAGCAGAACTGAAGGAGATAGAGACACAAAAAACCCTCCAAAAAATCAATGAATCCAGGAGTTGGTTTTTTGAAAAGATCAACAAAACTGACAGACCACTAGCAAGACTAATAAAGAAGAAAAGAGAGAAGAATCAAATCGACGCAATTAAAAATGATAAAGGGGATATCACCACCGACCCCACAGAAATACAAACTACCATCAGAGAATACTATAAACACCTCTACGCAAATAAACTGGAAAATCTAGAAGAAATGGATAATTTCCTGGACACTTACACTCTTCCAAGACTAAACCAGGAAGAAGTTGAATCCCTGAATAGACCAATAGCAGGCTCTGAAATTGAGGCAATAATTAATAGCCTACCAACCAAAAAAAGTCCAGGACCAGATGGATTCACAGCCGAATTCTACCAGAGGTACAAGGAGGAGTTGGTACCATTCCTTCTGAAACTATTCCAATCAATAGAAAAAGAGGGAATCCTCCCTAACTCATTTTATGAGGCCAACATCATCCTGATACCAAAGCCTGGCAGAGACACAACAAAAAAAGAGAATTTTAGACCAATATCCCTGATGAACATCGATGCAAAAATCCTCAATAAAATTCTGGCAAACCGGATTCAGCAACACATCAAAAAGCTTATCCACCATGATCAAGTGGGCTTCATCCCTGGGATGCAAGGCTGGTTCAACATTCGCAAATCAATAAACATAATCCAGCATATAAACAGAACCAAAGACAAGAACCACATGATTATCTCAATAGATGCAGAAAAGGCTTTTGGCAAAATTCATCAGCCCTTCATGCTAAAAATGCTCAATAAATTCGGTATTGATGGAACATACCTCAAAATAATAAGAGCTATTTATGACAAACCCACAGCCAATATCATACTGAATGGGCAAAAACTGGAAAAATTCCCTTTGAAAACTGGCACAAGACAGGGATGCCCTCTCTCACCACTCCTATTCAACATAGTGTTGGAAGTTCTGGCTAGGGCAATCAGGCAAGAGAAAGAAATCAAGGGTATTCAGTTAGGAAAAGAAGAAGTCAAATTGTCCCTGTTTGCAGATGACATGATTGTATATTTAGAAAACCCCATTGTCTCAGCCCAAAATCTCCTTAAGCTGATAAGCAACTTCAGCAAAGTCTCAGGATACAAAATTAATGTGCAAAAATCACAAGCATTCTTATACACCAGTAACAGACAAACAGAGAGCCAAATCAGGAATGAACTTCCATTCACAATTGCTTCAAAGAGAATAAAATACCTAGGAATCCAACTTACAAGGGATGTAAAGGACCTCTTCAAGGAGAACTACAAACCACTGCTCAGTGAAATCAAAGAGGACACAAACAAATGGAAGAACATACCATGCTCATGGATAGGAAGAATCAATATCGTGAAAATGGCCATACTGCCCAAGGTAATTTATAGATTCAATGCCATCCCCATCAAGCTACCAATGAGTTTCTTCACAGAATTGGAAAAAACTGCTTTAAAGTTCATATGGAACCAAAAAAGAGCCCGCATCTCCAAGACAATCCTAAGTCAAAAGAACAAAGCTGGAGGCATCACGCTACCTGACTTCAAACTATACTACAAGGCTACAGTAACCAAAACAGCATGGTACTGGTACCAAAACAGAGATATAGACCAATGGAACAGAACAGAGTCCTCAGAAATAATACCACACATCTACAGCCATCTGATCTTTGACAAACCTGAGAGAAACAAGAAATGGGGAAAGGATTCCCTATTTAATAAATGGTGCTGGGAAAATTGGCTAGCCATAAGTAGAAAGCTGAAACTGAATCTTTTCCTTACTCCTTATACGAAAATTAATTCAAGATGGATTAGAGACTTAAATGTTAGACCTAATACCATAAAAATCCTAGAGGAAAACCTAGGTAGTACCATTCAGGACATAGGCATGGGCAAAGACTTCATGTCTAAAACACCAAAAGCAATGGCAGCAAAAGCCAAAATTGACAAATGGGATCTCATTAAACTAAAGAGCTTCTGCACAGCAAAAGAAACTACCATCAGAGTGAACAGGCAACCTACAGAATGGGAGAAAATTTTTGCAATCTACTCATCTGACAAAGGGCTAATATCCAGAACCTACAAAGAACTCAGACAAATTTACAAGAAAAAAACAAACAACCCCATCAAAAAGTGGGCAAAGGATATGAACAGACATTTCTCAAAAGAAGACATTCATACAGCCAACACACACATGAAAAAATGCTCATCATCACTGGCCATCAGAGAAATGCAAATCAAAACCACAATGAGATACCATCTCACACCAGTTAGAATGGCGATCATTAAAAAGTCAGGAAACAACAGGTGCTGGAGAGGATGTGGAGAAATAGGAACACTTTTACACTGTTGGTGGGATTGTAAACTAGTTCAACCATTATGGAAAACAGTATGGCGATTCCTCAAGGATCTAGAACTAGATGTACCATATGACCCAGCCATCCCATTACTGGGTATATACCCAAAGGATTATAAATTATGCTGCTATAAAGACACATGCACACGTATGTTTATTGCAGCACTATTCACAATAGCAAAGACTTGGAATCAACCCAAATGTCCATCAGTGACAGATTGGATTAAGAAAATGTGGCACATATACACCATGGAATACTATGCAGCCATCAAAAAGGATGAGTTTGTGTCCTTTGTAGGGACATGGATGCAGCTGGAAACCATCATTCTTAGCAAACTATCACAAGAACAGAAAACCAAACACCGCATGTTCTCACTCATAGGTGGGAACTGAACAATGAGATCACTTGGACTCAGGAAGGGGAACATCACACACCGGGGCCTATCATGGGGAGGGGGGAGGGGGAGGGAATGCATTGGGAGTTATACCTGATGTAAATGACGAGTTGATGGGTGCAGCACACCAACATGGCACAAGTATACATATGTAACAAACCTGCACGTTATGCACATGTACCCTACAACTTAAAGTATAATAATAATAAATAAATTTTAAAAAATAAAATTAAATTAAAAAAATAAAATAAAATAAATAAATAAATAGAATAAAATAAAATAGAGCATAATCTGATGTGCTGCAGTAGGAAATAAAACAAGATGAACCATATCTCAAAGAGTCAAGCTACAGAGAGGAAGGTAAATAGGGATAACCTTTCCATGTAAAAATTTATTCCCCGCGTTTTTTGGGAAATTGTTGTTTCAAATCCAGAATCTCAAGAAAAATAATTTGAAAAATTGAGAAAAGTTTGTTCATTCTTCTGAGTAACTTAAAGCTCAACAATCATCATAGAGACGGTGGTGGGTGAAAAAGATCCACCAATGGCCAGTCAAAAGCAGGAGCAGGAAATGTGGACATGAGGAATCAAAGGTTAAGGGGAGCACAGGACAGAAACTTCTGTAATCTAATTAGCCTGTGTTTCTCATAGTTGTTGCTACACCATGGGTGTGTTCACAGCCCTGTCTGCTGCTAACAGTAAGTCATTCTGAAATAAGTATAAATACATTTATATGCATCGTGTATTTTATAGAAACCCTGCAAGTGATGTTATAAGAAATAAGTTTTAAAAACGAAATAATTCTTTAACTTCACAATTTTACACATAATTCTATATAGCACTGTTAACTTTGGTAGCTGACCTAGGTATTAAATACTACCCAATAATATTTGCTCATGTTTTCCAGGGTTTGCACATTCACTGTTTGTTAGAGACTATGTCATAGTACTAGACTGTAATTTATTATTTATTAGGTAATTTTGATATATCCATAATAAAGAGTATGAAAATGTTGAAAGCATAAGAGAGATAAGAAATACATCATAACCAGATATATTTAAATCACTGCAAAGCAAAGCATCATCTACTTCAGCACCTTGGAAATTGTCATAGCATTATTGACAAAATAAAGCTCTGAAAATAATACTCATAAGCTGATGCCAACTACTCTTAAGGAACAATACAGTAGGGGTGGAAAGGGTGGTCTGCAACATTTGCCAAATCCCACATGTAGCTATATCCTCCACAGCGGCCAACCGTAAGCTACCAACATGATGTCACTGACTGCGGAGTTGCGAAGAGATGACGTGAGTTGGTTCACAAGCTGATCCCAGCACACCATTGAAAAAGACAAGATTTGGAGAAAAAAAAACATGAAACTAAATTTATTAGAGCAAGTTTCTTAAGCAGGGGACTGCAATGGCCAAAATGTCCATAATCAATTATTGCATTAATACATAACTTTTACAATACAATGGAACAACTGCACATCCATTTGGCACTTTCAAATGTGAAAATAAGAAAATAGTCATTTAGGTAGATGAGTGGCCAGTTATCAGAATCAAAGATACATGAATGTTCCTGCATGCTACATTGAAACTTCAATGACTCTTGGTTTAATAAGAATTCATGGGAACTATTCTGGAGAAAAACTATTGCCTTTACTTGAGAAAAGATTAGAAACTTTTGAAGTAGAACTTGAAGCAGATGCTGTGTGGTAGGCAGTGTCTAAGAGAACTTCCAGTGATCCCCTTCCTTTGAGGGTGGGCCAGATTTAGTGACGTGCTTTAAACCAATGGCCAATGTGATGGGTGGTCACTCCCAAAAAGAAGTTATAAAAAAAAGACTGCAGCTTCAGTTTTGGGTTGTCTTTCTTGCTCTCTCTTGGATCACTAGCTCTGGGGAAGCGAGTTGCCATGTTGTGAGGGAATCCTGTGCAAAGGCACAATGTGGGTGACCCTAGAAGCTCATCTTCTGAGACCGCCAACAAGCACATGAGGGAGCCTGGAAGCAGGTCCTCTCCCAGTTGAGCCTTAAGATACCTCCCCTCCCACCGAGCCAAAGCTTGACTGCACTCCCTTGAGAGACTTGAGCCAGAACCACTTAGAACACAGAAACTGTGAGATAATAAATGTTTGTTTGTTTGTTTTAACTGTTAGGTTTTGGAGTAATTTTTTACACAGTCATAGATTACTAACACCGGTTACCAGCACAAGTGATGGTGAGGCAATCATGGACAAAATCAGAAAGTTATCACTGATGAACATGCATTTCACCTTGTGACTAAAGTATCTTACATCACAAGGGGTTGATGGACAAAACATGAAAAACTAACAGCAGCAGAAGTGAATGCAGTACAACTTTGAAATCCCAGAATCGTGAAAACAATAATTCTGATCAGGTTATGGGGTCAAATCTAAGCAGTATCATCTGTAAAATGCCTCTGCCACAATTTTTAAATATAAGAAAAATTATAAAGCTGTTTAAATCATTCTCCCATGAGAACTGGTTTTTTTTTTTTTTTTTTTTTTGCAGAAAGAAAAACTCAAGAATGTAAAAAATAAAATTATAAGTCATTTTGGATAGTAGATGGATATATTATAAAAAATGATCCAAAGGCTTTTTAAAAGTCCATATGAATAAAATTGCTTTGTGGCAGCTGAAGGTCAGTCATTTATAGAAAGGGGAACTTTATGAAGTTGTGAGTGATAAATGAACTTGTCTTAAGCTTGCTATGTATATGAAGCGAGAAAGGACAACTTTTTGCAGTCAAAAATGAAATTGTTGATTTAGCAAAATCACCAGTGGATAGATTTTTAAGAGAAAATGTGCTTCAGTGGAAGAAATTTATGGAGAAAACGTGACGGTTGCTGTGAAATGCTCTCTCATGAGATAAGAGTGAATCAGCAACTGAAGTAGCAGGAGCAAAATCAAAGTCGATGGTAAAACCAAAACCAGGGCAAGCAAGCGTAAAAAAAAAAAAAGAAAGGAAAAGGACTTAGCAGAGGCCATATGCACCAAAGGCCCAACTTGAAAATATGTTTCAAACAATTCAAGCAGTGGCAATGAAAACTGAAAGACATTTTTCTATGTCTGACCTATTTGTCATGAAAGATTAAAGCTTGCAAATAGTGCAATGCCTGATTTGTGAGTCTTCAGCCTCCACTGCAGAAATGATAAATGTTCGTATTAAATAAGTGTGGTGTCATTGTTCAAATTTTTAGCATTATTTGGCATTTACCTTGTGTTAATATTCCCTTCTTTGATCTTTTTTTTATTAAATGGGTATATCATATAGCAATCACATTGATATGTTGCTGAATATGTGAACATGTCACAATAGTTCATCATAATATAAAACCATGCTTTGCATTTATTGTTCTATCTTTTTATATTCCATAAAATCTCTGAAACTTGTAGTGTAACATTATCACAAAAAAATGGATTCACTGTTTAGCCACTCATTATTTTAAAACATACAGAGTGCTATGAAAAACACAATATAATTTATGTTCCAACTATCTTGTAATTATCCATGAACATCACTCATGGCTGCCATGTGTGCACATGCATGTATACATGTGTATTCACATTCGTGTGCCCCTCTATGTAACAACGACAGGACTTTTGCTATATTATATTCTTATTTAAAAACAAAGAAACTGGCCGGGTGCAGTGGCTCACGCCTGTAATCCCAGCACTTTGGGAGGCTGAGGCAGGTGGATCACCTGGGGTCAGGAGTTCGAGACCAGCCTGACCAACATGGAGAAACCCCATCTCTACTAAAAATACAAAATTAGCCGGGTGTGGAGGCGCACGCCTGTAATTCCAGCTACTCGGAAGGCTGAGGCAGGAGAATTGCTTGAACCCGGGAGGCAGAGGTTGCAGTGAGCCGAAATCGTGCCATTGTACTCCAGCCTGGGCAACAAGAGCAAAACTCCATCTCAAAAAGAAAAAGAAAAAAGAAAAAAAAAAGGAACTAAGGCCCATAAAATCCTCATCACCTGAGAAATGAAAATAAAAAAGATGTTTACGTCCCAGGACTATTGCAATGATAACACAACAACCTGTACAGAAAATGTGCAAATGATATCTGGCATTTGGTAAATGCTGAATGAATGTTAGCTATTAAAGTAACTACTTGGGCCTGGGTGTGGTGGCTCATGACTGTAATCCTCGCACTTGCGGAAGCCAAGGTGGGCAGACCACCTGAGGTCAGAAGTTCGAGACCAGCCTGGCCAACATGGCACTGTCTCTACTAAAAAATACAAAATTTAGCTGGATGCAGACGCAGGTGCCTGTAATCCCAGTTACTCGGGAGGCTGAGGCAGGAGAATTGCTTGAACCCACGAGGCAGAGCTTGCAGTGAGCTGAGATTGCGCCATTGCACAGAGCAAGACTCCATCCCCCCTCCAAAAAAAAAAAATCTATTTGGCTTTCAATAATATTAAACATACAGAATTCTGTATCTTTAAAGTTTTCTCTTTTTGAAGGAAAAAAACTATGTTTCAATATAAAGGAATAGATGTTTTAAATCCTCTTTTCAGGTCGTACTAAGACTCGAGGAGAGCCACGCCTGGTCTGGGGCTTGCGGGCTAGGGCTCCGAGCCAACAGGCAGAGGAAAGGCAGGCTGCTGCTCTAGCACTGGCTGCTGGCCTCTGTGGCCTGGACAGAGGATAAGCAGCTCCCAGCTTCCCGCACTCCTCACCCCCAGTCCCCTTCTCCACCAAGCCAGTGGGTTCTTCTAAAATTCTGTGGAATCATAACATTCCTCATTAGCTCACCAGGCCTCAATGCGTCCCCAGTGCGTTAGAATAAAATTCAGATGCCTCACCATGGCCCGCAGGCCCCTGGGAACCCAGCTCCCTTCACTTCTCCACCCTCGCCTCACAGTTTGCTTCTCCTTTCTCTGAGGCCAGACACAGGGCATTCCCCCAGCAGCTCCAATACAGCAAGCCCTTCACCACCCCAGACTCTTTGCACGTCTGGTCTCTCTGCCTGGGAGACTCTTGCCCTGCTCTTCACAAGGCCCTTCCAGTCCTCAGGCTACACTTGAGATCGTGCTCCTGAGGGACTCTGCCCTGATCAGCCACAAGGACCCCTAAACATACTCTCTGCTGGCTCAGCCCACTTCTTTGTGTCTTTCCCAGGAATCCCTTTCATCTTGACTATGTCTTCCCTCATTGTTAATGTGCTGACTCTTGGGCTCCCAACTGGACCATCATGTCTCTGAGGACCCAACTCAGACTCTATTTCCACATCTATTCCACATTGCAGAATAAATATTTGACAAATGAATTGATTAATCCATCCTGTCTGGTTATGCAGACTCTGGCTTTACCTGTGACTATCTCCTCTGACATAAATGACTATGTTCTAGTAATTCTCAATGTATAGCCTTGTGTGCCCCTTAGCCCACGGGTCCATGGCAAAGAGAATGCCTTGCTGACCCCAAGGGTACAGCTTGTGCATAGGATGAATCTGAGAGAACACACTAGAGCAAGTTCCTGAGGATGGCTGACACTACAGTGTTCCCTGGGCCTGCAGCAGTGTCAGGCACAGAGGACTGTATCAGCCTGCTTGGCTGCCATAACAAACACTGCACAACCTGGGTAGCTTAAACCACAAAATCATATTCTCTACCCTGGAGGCTGGAAGTCCAAGGTCAGCATGTTGGCAGGCTTGGTTTCTCCTGTGGCTTCTTTCCTGGGTGTGTAGATGGCCATCTCCTGCCTGTATCTTCACATGCTTTTCCGTGTGTGTGTGTGTGTGTGTGTGTGTGTGTGTGTCCTAACTTCCTCTTCTTATAAGGACCCCAGTCATATTTGATCAGGGCCCATCCCAATTATCCCACTTAAATGTAATAATTTGTTTAAATAACTCATCTCCAAATACAGTCATATTGAGAGGTGCAAGGGGTTGAGAAAGGGTCATAATTCAGTCATAACAGGGCCCAAATACATATTGTTTGAAAATTGAATATTGTTTTCTAAAATTGCAAATAAGTGAGTTAGCATCATGGCTAACCATTTTATTAGCTTGATAACATGAGGTTTGGGGCTAATCTTTAAAGCCTTTCTACCTCCAAGCATCTTCTAAGTGTGTCCAGATAATGCAAATGTCCTTGGAGCCCAGGGGTGGGTCCACGACTTGACAAAATAAAACACCTACAACAGAAGGACCGACATCAACTCAATGCACCCCACATCCCACGGCTTATTTCAGGATGGGGTCCACAGTCATTGCTTCATTATCATTGTCACTAATGGATTTAGGGGTAAGTCTTGTGCTTTCACAGTGGGAAGTAGAAACCACAGAGAGAAATACATGTTGTCTTGGAGCTAGGGACGGCACCCCAGAAGACTCCAAGGCAAAGAGGGTGTTGGGGAGAAGCAGGACACAGAGAGATGCCTGGGGAGATTCAGCCTGGACTCTGAGCAGTGGGGTGCCAACAGCCTCACGCAGGGCAGTCCGAGCTCCTTTGCAAAGTCACCTTAATGAAATTCCAACCAAGAAATATTGCTAATAGGACTAGAATTGTTCCCCAAAATAGTTTACCTAAAAGAGCTCCAGCAAAAAAATTTAGAAAAGGTATATGAAGCAAAAGCATTAAAATAACTTTTTCATCAACTCAAACTCCAATTTATCCTTTCAGTGAAGCCTAATGTGAAGGGCTTGGACCCCAGAGATGTGGAGACAGAATGTGATTACTGTTCTTAGAAAACCTTTCGGTCATAGGATCAACATGTGTATATTGCTATCAAAGATATACAATAACTTTCATTCCAAAAATTATCATTTATATCTCAACTGATACATCTATACAAACTTATCCAGCTCTAGTAGCAATGCAAATGAACACATTTCTTAAAGTTACTGGATTTAGATGTAAATTGTTTATTCAAGGAATATAAGAAAATGTAAAGTATTCTAACTACCATTTGGGCTGATACTAATATACAAAAAATCTGATTATTATTTTTCCCTGAGGAATGAAGTAGACACCCAAGAACCTCTAATCCCATCATTTCTAAGCATCTCCTTCCTGAACTCACTCTAGACGTCTTCAGAAGCCTCTGTGACGTCTAGAGGCTCTGTGTTCCAGAAGCCTCTGTGGAGATCAAAGTAAACCTTTAAGGAGTCCACTAAATCAGAACTATTTTTGTGATAATAATGAGACATTATTTGCTTTGTTCAGTCTTGTTAACTCAGGAGTGTACAGTGGAGGTTTCTACAAGCTACCTGAATCGACATCACAGAAGATGAATGCAGAAACAGGTATGAGAATGTGTCTCCTATATAACCAAACATTAAAGAGACTTGCAAAAAATAGAAAACAAAGCCACTTGTCACTATGTTTTTCAGAAAATGTATTTGCATTAATAATACATTATGTATGTAAGTGTTTAATAGAAAAACAGAACTGTTTTCTCTTATTATGCACTCAACACAGAACACTCTGGTCACCAAAATGGGGGGATAGGGGTGGGGTTTCTCACATTAAACCAGCTGCGTGTCATACAATTCAATTCAGCTCTGACCCTGAGTGAGCGCTGACTCCATAGGTCAAGAGCCCGATCCCATAAGACTGCCCCTCACCCCAGATGCCAGTCATAAGCCCCAGGTTGAGACCATGTACTTCTGACCCACCAGCTGTAGATCAGGGTTCCCACAGCCTCCTCCTCAGGTTTGGTAATTTTCCAGGATGACTCACAAAACTCAGGGAAACACTTTCCTTATGTTTACTGGTTTATTATGAAGGATACGATAAAGGACATAGATGACTAGCCAGACAAAGACATGCACAGAGCATGGTCCAGAAGGCTCCTGGGCACAGGAGCTTCTGTCCCCACGGAGTTGGGGTGCACCAGCTTCCCCGCACGTGGGTGTTTTCATCAACCTGGAAGCTCCCTGAACCCCATCGTTCAGGGATTTTTATGGAAGCTTCATCAAATAGACAAAATAAAACACCCAATTATTAACTCAATCTTCGGCCCCTTTCCCCTTCCCAGAGGTTGGGGGATATGGCTGAAAATTCCAAGCTTCTAATCATGTGTTGGTCTTTCTGGTTACCAGACCCCATCCAGGAGCCCACCAAGAGTCACCTCAGTAGAAAAAAAGATTATATCACCCAGGAAATTACAAGAGTTTTAGGAGCTAAATGCCAGAAACTGGGAACAGAGATCAAATATATATTTATTATTATTTCACAGTATGTGCTACTAAATGTATTGTTACTTTTATTAATAATTTTAAAATCGGGTTTTAATTTTTGTGATGGTAAATATCCAAAGATATAATTCACTTAAATACAAGCTCTTTGAGGTTTTCAATCATTTTTAAGAATATAAAGGAATTCTGAGACCAAAACATTTGAGAACTGCTGCTCTGAGCACAGACATTACCCTGTTCCTGGACAGAAGAGGACTCACCAGCTTCTGAAGCAGCCAGACTGTCATCGAGCTGCTGTGACTTTAATGGAGATCATTTTTCTTTTTGTTGAGAACAAAATTAAACATGTTCTATCCTCAATCATGTGAGTAACTTGGGGGGCTGCTTAATAACTTTCCTAACCTTCGACATTATTTATACTTTCTAGCCGGAGCGTTCTGTCCCTTCACCAAGAATATGAGGATGGGACAGATTCAAGTTTCTTTTCTCTTGTGTTTTTCTCTTGATAGATAGAGAAAAAGAGACATACATAAATAGAATTAAGATATATACTGATATTTACATTTAAACTAACCTGAACTATTCCACAAATTCTAAATAACACTTAATTTTGGGGAAAAAGACTCTGGTTTAGGGACAAGTTTAAAACTTGTACAGTTCATATTATCTAAACACATGCATGCTATTGTCATGTATAGTTATGTGGGTGCTGAAATTGTGGATGCTTTTGTTTTTAATGTTTAAAAATACATGTTTTTAGTTACAGTGAATTAAATGTTTCCAATCTTACAAAATAACCCCAGGGGTCCAATTTGCATTAAAAGTTGCATTAGTCAAGAATTTTCTAATTCTCCTGCCTTTTGTTTATGTCCTTTGAAGGCAAGGACTATATTTTTTTATTTCATTTGGAGACTCCACACTTGTCAATGAATGCTAATAAAATTAATGAATATACACACAAACAGCTTTAAGACAGAAATAACCCAAGAAGACTACACCTGTGTAGCCCCATGTCCTGATAATCAATTTAATGCTCTTGGTAAATTATGGGCTCTGGTAGTTTTTATGACAATGAATATCAACACAGCAAAGTAGACAGAGAAATAACTTCCTTTGATTTATTAATAGTCCCTTTTGCAATTACCATATGTTTCCAATTATAAAGTAATGCATCTTGTGATGGACTTCCAGAACAGAGGAGTGAAGACTCAATGAATGTGTATTTCATTAACAAAACAAACTAACGGCCAAAGAAATAAAATTAACCATTTCAGAATGCTGGCCATTAAATAAGCTTCAGAACATAATGAAAATCGTTCATCAAAGAGAAGCCACTGGCCCTCAGTGAGACAACAGTGTCTGTGACATTTTAACTTGAGGTTTTTCTCATTTCTCTCCCTCTCCAGAACAGTAGTGAGGTAGCCAAAACCTAGAGGCACTGCAGACTAAGGACGGCTCTGACGTCTTTGGAGCTTCTTGAAAAGTACTATTCCAAGATCACAATTAGTGTTTTGTCTGAATTTGCAGCTTCCTTGATAATCTATGTGTTTCAAGTGCGATGGGTATTTGATTTGACCTGGAGCTCAGTTCAGGAGAGGTGAGGGACCCGCTCACAGGATATTACTGAAACAAGGGTAGCTACTGGAGACATGTCAACTGCCTAAGGCCATGACTTAAACTGGGGCAAACAAAAGCCTGGCTGGGAATCTTAAAACAAATCTTGGAAACCAGATGACCACTGGAAACTTTGACAAGTGCAACATATTCTTAGTTATCTAGGCTACGTGTATGACCGGGGAAATCCTGGGAAAGGAAAAGGCACCACCTCTGGCTGACCTTGAGGCTCTATAACAACAGGAAGTGACAGCTAATGCTGTCTTGGAAAATGCCTGAAGTCTGAAGGCCTTTGCACACAGACCCCCTTGGCAAAGTTTAGAAAAAAACATAGGCAAAGCATTTAAGGAAATAGGACCAATCATCGACCGACCACTAAATCATATTAACCCCAGTGTGACTCCTAGGAAGCTAGTCTTATTTTTTTTTTTAAGAAATTTAAGAATAAAAGATAGTGAAAAACTCAGTGGTCCCACACTGCAAGAAATATAGAGTCTATGAAATTAGTCCAGGAAAGTCACTAAACAAATAGGTAGCAACAAGAAAAACAACTAAACTAAACAACTAAACTAAAAGCAGCTACAAAAAACCAACCACGAAGGAGTGGAAAAATCGGATACACAGTCTTTAAGTTGTTATAACACAATTGTTAAATTGTTGTCACATCCAAAATTCCCAGTCTTCATAACATATATGAGACATGCAAAAAAAACAGGGAAGTATTCTAACTACGTGGAAAAAATATTACAAACAGAAAATCTCCCCAAGGGCACCTACAGTTAAGACTTAGTGTACAAAGACTTAAAGTAAGCTATTATAAATATTTCCAAATAACTAAAAGAAATCATACTTAAAGAAATAAGGTAAAATACGAAAGTAATGCCTCACCAAATAGAGGCATTACTTTACATCAACAAAGAGACCGAAATTATAACATGGAACCAAATAGAAATTCTGTAGCTAAAAAGTGCAGTATCTCAAATATAAAATTCACTATAGAGGTTCAACAGCAAAACAGAGCAGGCAGAAGAAGAAACAGCAAACTTGAAGAAAAGTCCAATGAGGTTTTCCAGACTGAGGAGCAGAAAGAAAAAGAATGAAGAAAAATAAAACAGATCCTAAGAGGCGCACAGGACACCAGCAAGCATACAAACATATGAATAATGAAGGTTCCAGAAAAAGAAAAGAGAAAGGATAAACACTTGAAGAAATAATGGTTGAAATCTTCCCAAATTTTATGAAAAATATTAATCTACATATTCAAGGAGCTTAACAAACTACAAGTAAAATAAACTCAGAGAGACCTATGCCTATTCATACCATAGTCATACTGACAAAATTGACCGAAGACGCAGAAAGAATCTTGAAAGCAGCAAGAGAAGAGAGAACAGCCATGGACAAAGGATTTCAATCAGACAGCCAATTCTCATAGAAGCCATGGAGTTCAGAAGACAATGGATGACATCTTCCAAGTGTTGTAATAAAAAGACTATCAACTAGGAATTCTACATCCAGATAAACTGTCTTTTAAAAATGAAGACATTAAGCCATTTCCAGATACACAAAAAAATGAGAGAATGTGTTACTATCACATACTAAATAGTAGCCTTTAAGCTAAAATGAAAGAACTCTGAAAAATAGTTCAAATACACACATAAGAATTATGAGCACTGTTAACGATAAGTACACAGTTATTATGAAAGACAGCATAAGCATATTTTTGTTTATAACTCTTCTCCTTTTTTAAAAGACAAAAGCATAAGGCAGTATTATAAAACTGTATTGAAGACTTTATTAAGACGTCGTTTATGAGAATAATAGCACAAAGCACAAGAGATGAGACAGACATATATTGAAGCAAACTTTCTGAATACCCTTGTAATTATTATTAACTTAAGTTACTAACCAAATTATATTGAGTCTAATTATAATTCCAAAAGTGACCACAAAGAAAATAACTCAAAAACTACAATAAAAGAAGCAACAAGGAAATTTAAAATGTACATTAGAAAATATTTAGCACAAAGGAAGGTAAGAATCAATGAATAAAGGAACAAAAAAGACATGGAATATAAAAAACAAAGACCAAATGGCAAAATTAAATTCTACCTTATCAGTAATATCACTCAGTGTTAATAAATTAAACATTCTAAACAAAATAAAGAAATTTGCAGTATATATTTTTTTTAATTTTTATTTTTTGAGATGGAATCTAGCTCTGTCGCCCAGGCTGGAGTGCAGTGGCACCATCTCGGCTCACTGCAAGCTCTGCCTTTCGGGTTCACGCCATTCTCCTGCCTCAGCCTCCCAAGTGTAGTTGGTACTACAGGCGCCCACCACCATGCCTGGCTAATTTTTTGTATTTTTAGTACAGATGGGGTTTCACTGTGTTAGCCAGGATGGTCTTGCTCTCCTGACCTCGTGATCCACCCACCTTGGCCTCCCAAAGTGCTGGGATTACGGGCATGAGCCACCATGCCCGGCCAGCAGTATAGATTTTTAAAAGGCTCTTAATATATGCTATCTAAAAGAAAAATACTTTAAAGACACGAGTAGGTTAAAAATAAAAGGATGGAAAAAGATGAGCCGTAGAAGCAACAGCCAAAAGAAAGCTAGAGTGACTTTACTAATAAATTTCAAGACAAACGTTCTCACTAGAGACAAAGAAGGTCATTTATGTGCTAAACGTGTCAATCCATCAGAAGATACAATCATTATAAACATACATACCCCTGAAAACTGAATACTCAGGTGCATGAAGCAAAACTGACAGGAATGAAGGGAAAAATAAACAATTCAACAATAATAGTGCATTTTCAGCACCCCACTTTCAATAATGGATAGAATACTAGTCAGATGATCCAGGAGACTCGAAACAACACTATCAACCTAATAGGCATATGCAGAATATACCACAGAACAAGAGAATACACATTCTTCTTACATGCTCATGAAATATTCTCCAGGATAGATCATATGCTCAGCCACGAAACATGTCTAAGTAAATTTAAATGGACTTGAATCACAGGAAGCATGTTTTCCAACCACAATGGAATTAAGTTAAAAAATAAATAATGGAAGGAAATTTGAGAAATTTACATATGAGTGGAAATGCAATAGCATATGTATATTTTTTTCCTCATTAAATTTTTTTAATGGGTCTCAAAATTCTGTGACAAATTTTTGGTCAAGTTGTTTCCATTAAAAAGTACTGATTTTAAAAACTAATAACTTACAACTGCCACACGCAAAAAAGAAAACCAAAGTGGTCCACAAAACATTCTCCTTTCCTTCTGAAGATTTTACGATGCATTGTTATCATTAACCAGTCTTTTACTACTAAACTTAAATGGCCAATTGAAACAAACAGTTCTGAGATCTTTCTTCCACCACTGATTAAGAGTGGGGTGGAAGGTTTTAGGGATAATATTCATTTAGGCTTCTGAGCTTTCTGGGCAGACTTAGTGACCTTGCCAGCTCCAGCAGCCTTCTTCTCCACTGCTTTGATGACACCCACCGCAACTGTCTGTCTCATATCACGAACAGCAAAGTGACCCAAAGGTGGATAGTCTGAGAAGTTCTCAACACACGTGGGCTTGCCAGGAACCTTATCAACAATGGCAGCATCACCAGACTTCAAGAATTTAGGGCCATCTTCCAGCTTTTTACCAGAATGGCAATCAATCTTTTCCTTCAGCTCAGCAAACTTGCATGCAATGTGAGCTGTGTGGCAATCCAATACAGGGGCATAGCCAGCACTTATTTGGCCTGGATGGTTCAGGATAATCACCTGAGCAGTGAAGTCAGCTGCTTCCATTGGTGGGGTTTTTTGCTGTCACCAGCCACATTGCCACGATGAACATTCTTGACAGACACATTCTTGACATTGAAGCCCACACTGACCCCAGGAAGAGCTTCACTCAAAGCTTCATGGTGCATTTCGACAGATGTTGCTTCAGTTGTAATGTTGACTGGAGCAAAGGTGACCACCATACCGGGTTTGAGAGCACCAGTCTCCACTCGGCCAACAGGAAGAGTACCAATACCACCAATTTTGTAGACATCCTGGAGAGGCAGGCAAAAGGGCTTGTCAGTTGGAGGAGTTGGTGGTAGGATGCAGTCCAGAGCCTTAAGCAGCGTGGTTCCACTGGCATTGCCATCCTTATGGGTGACCTTCCATCCCTTGAACTAAGGCGTGTTAGCATTGGGTCCAGCATGTTGTCACCGTTCCAACCAGAAATTGGCACAAATGCTACTGTGTCGGGGTTGTAGCCAATTTTCTTAATGTAAGTGCTGACTTCCTTAACAATTTCCTCATATCTCTTCAGGCTGTGGGGTGGCTCAGTAGAATCCGTTTTGTTAACACCAACAATTAGTTGTTTCACACCCAGTGTGTAAGCCAGAAGGGCATGCTCTCGGATCTGCCCATTCTTGGAGATACCAGCTTCAAATTCACCAACACCAGTAGCAACAATCAGGACAGCACAGTCAGCCTGAGATGTCCCTGTAATCATGTTTTTGATGAAGTCTCTGTGTCCTGGGGCACCAATGATAGTCACATAGTACTTGCTGGTCTCAAATTTCCACAAGGAGATATCAATGGTGATACCATGTTCACGCTCAGCTTTCAGTTTATCCAAGACCCAGGCATACTTGAAGGAGTCCTTTCCCATCTCAGCAGCCTCCTTCTCAAATTTTTCAATGGTTCTGTTATTGATGCCACCGCATTTGTAGATCAAATGGTCAGTAGTGGTGGACTTGCCTGAATCTACGTGTCCAATGATGACAATGTTGATATGAGTCTTTTCCTTTCCCATTTTGGCTTTTAGGGGTAGTTTTCATGACACCTGTGTTCTGGCAGCAAACCCGTTGCGGAAAAAAAGCTGCAATAACATATTCTCAAATCACAATGGGTCAAAAAAAATCTCAAGGGAAATTCGAAAATATTTTGAGATTAATTAAAACAAAAACACAACATGCCAAAATTTATGGCTGCAGTGAAAGCAGTGCTTAAAAGGAAATTTATACCTGATTTGCTTTTATTTTACCCATAATATATTTTTGTTCTTTCTTACTTCTCAACAAAAGGAAATTAAATAAACTTTGTGTATTTTACTGCATATCATTAATTTTTTTAAAAGTTGAGACTGTATTTCTCTGATTTAGTGCTCGTTATTCAGGGTAAGTGGCAAGGGCGAAAACTCCTTCCCCTTATATGGAGAATAATTTAATCTTTTGTATTATATCCTTTCTGTGTAACATTAGAAATTGAGAATGTTTTCCAGTTTCTAAATTTCAATACTTATTGGTATAATACAGAATTTTAGACCACTATTAATATGTTTACATTACATATACCTTCCATTTCAAAAAATATTTTGAAAAAATGTTTTAACTCTTAATACTTTTAGTACTTAACTTCAATTATTATATTTTCTGTAGTATTGAATCTGCTATGCACTGCCTCGCTCATTTTTTAGGATCTCAATCCATCTTTCCTAATCTCATCTTCTAATTTTTGAATTCTAATTTTTACTCTTAGTTCTTTTAAATTCCCTAATTTTTTTTAACTAGGATTTTTAACTTGAAGTACTCTAAAAATTTCAATACTTTCTTTTAGTAAATAAATGTTTATGGAAACATCTCCTCTAATACTAAAGTGGATTTTTATCAGTTCTGTGGCTTTTCTCTTTTGGTTCCTTCCTAGAGATGTGGTTCCATGGTCATGATCAAGGGGGAGATAAAGAGTTAGTGGGCCGGTGCAGTGCCTCACACCTGTAATCCCAGCACTTTGAGAGGCCAAGACAGGTGGATCACCTGGTCAGGAGTTCGAGACCAGCCTGACTAACATGGTGAAACCCCATCTCTACTAAAAATATAAAAATTAGCCATACAAAAATTAGCCAGGCATGGTGGCACATGCCTGTAATCCCAGCTACTTGGGAGGCTGAGGCAGGAGAATCACTTGAACAGGGAGGTGGAGGTTGCAGTGAGCTGAGATAGCGCCATTGCATGCCAGCCTAGGCAACAAGAGCAAAACTCCGTCAAAAAGAAAAAAAAAAAAAAAAACTTATCAGTTGGCAAGAGGCCCTGCCAAGCCCAGATGGACAAGAAGCTGACACTCCCATCCCCTGTTAGATGGGCTTCTACTCCAAGGGACTCTTTCATCTGACCTTCCTGCTTGCCCTTCTCTCTGCACTAGCACTGAGGAGGTCTTAGAGATACCATGGAAACATCACCACCGTTTTCCTTGTAAAAGACTGTTGTAGGTAGGAAGCTGTCAGTCTTCAGTCACCCTCCATGTGCTCTTGATCAGCTGAAATTACTTAGCTCACAGCAGCCTGTGGTTGTTACCTTTTCGTGCAGAATTTTCCCCATTTCCCTAAAAATCTGTTTCAAATTTGTTTCATATGAATTATATGTCTGAGGAAACAAGAAGAGATTCTATACTATTCCCCAACTTTGGGGTGGGATTAACATAAATAGGAAATAATTGCAGGGTAACAAAGGAGTGGGATCAGAACCCAGGAGCCTGGGCTGAGGTACTACTTTACAATGTGAACCCAAGGGAGTCAATTTCCTTCTCCAGATTTTCATTTTGAATGTGAATTTCATTTTCCAGATTTTCACTCACCATCTCCCATTTGACAAATTCAAAACGAAAATCGAGGAAAAAAGCTCTCCGGGTTTTTACTCACATGGATCTAAGCAGTTCAGACAGAACAAACCAACAATTGAACAAAAATCTTTTCAAGTGTTTTCCCTCATCTCATTTACTCTAGCCTCTAGGGGAGACTTCAGTCAGTTGTTGGTTCATTGTATATGAACTAGATAGATCCGTGTGAATAAAAACCCAGAGCACTTTTTTCCTAGTGCTTCTGTCCTTATATGCCTCTGTGGCACCAATAGACGCCTCGGGCCAGGACTTTGTTTCCAGCCTGTCACATAATCAAGCTCACTATGAGTTGCCATTTGGACCTCACTACATATTTTCCAAAGTCTTTGAAGCCGTGAGTTCATTCATTTGGAGTTGCATCTCTAATTAAACTTTCAAAAGAGTCTACTGAAAAAAAGCATCCATGTATAATTGGAATTGAGCATTACTCGAAAGAGAATTCCAAGAAAGCCAGCTCAAGGGAAACACATTTTTATGCTCCACATATGGGCTTAAATTAAAGGACATGTTTCATTTTCCAAACCAATGGAAACCATATTTTGGCTTTAGAGATACATCAATGGCTTTTCACACGCTTACACAGTTGGATGATTTCAGACAGTTGTGACAGGAGAAAGAAATTTGTAATAGAAATTCAAGTTGTAGCTGTAAATTATGACATTAAAACAGAAGTAAAACTATTTTAAAATTACATTTTAAGGAAAACATATAGTTTAAAGTGGCGAAAGGAATAGACAGTTGTCTCAGGAGCGCTGGGTCCTCTGGACAGCTTGTGAGTGAGATGTGGGCACATTTCTCAGCCCCTGCAGGCATTGATGTCCACAAGGTAGGAGGAAGATTTTCCTAAAGATGTCATAGGTACGTTTTAAGGGTCACATAGATAATAAATATTTAAGTGAACATGTTTTGTTTTCCCTGTAGAAGGAACCAGGAGCTGCAGGCTCATCTCTTGTTTGGTCTCTGCCCAGGTTGCCTCACTCTATACCAGTTTCCTTACCTGTGAATGGGGTATTGGATGAAACCATCCTTGAGCTTTTCCCACTTGAAAATCTGTGACTGTAAATCTAATCCAGGACAAAAGTCTCTTCTCCACATTCTAAGATGAAGATATGAGTGAACAATTTTAAATTTGATTTTTATACATACGATTAGTGTCAACGTGGCCATCTGCACTCTTAAGTACATCACCCCAGCCCAAGGCAGAGGAAAAGAAAGAGTTCTAGGCCTGGCAGCTCCAGTAGCCAATGTCATAGTTCACATTTCCAAATGATGCCAGTAAAAGCTGGAAATCCCCATAGAAATTATGTGGTTCAATTCTTTCACTCTGCAGATGAGGAAGCTAAGATACTAAACGCAGCAGAGATTTGTTCAAATTCATGTAGATGGTATGTGGGATAGCCCGGTCGGCCCTGAGGATTTATGATGGCAAACCCACCTACCACAGCCACCTCCCCTGGTACAAATGCCTGAAAAGGCCCATAGAGTGGGATGCAGGTCTGGTCCATATCTCTAAGCAAAAACCCTTATTCGTAATGGCAAATCTGAGAGGTTCCAGGCTAGCCCTAGAGAGAAAGAGACTTGACTCCTTCCAGACACCCATACCCTCCTGGCTCAGTCCCACCCAGCATCTAGACTCAGCTTAGAAGGCACTTTATCCGAGAAGATTTCTTGGCCCTAAATCTGAGATGGGTGAACTTTCATTGTGCATCAAGAATTCTTCAGTTTTCTGTATGTCACTCAATACATAGGTGATAACGTATCTTCTTTTTTTTTTTTTTTAACTTATTAGCACTAGCCACTAGACTGAACACAAGCTCCTGGGTGGAATGGACAAAACAACTTTTAACTCCTTGCACCACCTGCACTTACACAGTTAAGTAAACACAAGTTAAAGGATAACTGACTTTAAAATGTATCCTGAAGGACTCAGGCATGGGTTGGGATGCTGGTAGAGTGGTTAGGAATGTGCTTTAGAAACACAACTTCTAAATACTCATGTTAGGAGGCGGAGAGCCACGAAGGGCTTCGTTCTTAGAGCCATGGACTATTCCCGGAAGCTACGCTGCCACTGCCTCACTGCATTTTGGTCACCCTCATATATTCTGACATTTTGCTGAGAACCTCTCCCTGCCCCAAACTTCAATCTCTGATAGGAATTGAGTTTATAAAACTAATTCTCAAGAAATGCATTTTGGAAAAATAGTTTGATTCACTGATTGCTTTTGGCCTCTGAGGAGCTACAGCAGACTGAGACTGTGCGTTAGTGTCCTTCTCTTTACAGGGCTGGATTCATCTTGACATTTTCAACCATTGCATGAATATGCTTCCAACCGCTTCTTGACAAGAAAGAAACGGCACCATCTACTCATCCAAGAAACGCTTTCTGAGCACCTGGCTGCCACACAGCAGCCCTGTAAAAGTGATCTGGAAAAAGTAAATGCCAATAATGCTCTTCTTAGATCAATCCTTAGACGAGGGTCTGACCTAGCTTCAGACGTGAAACATTCCAGACCTGGAACAGTCAGCACACACTCGTGAGGGTAAAGATCAATGATTCCAGGTCCCCGTGTCTCACTGAGGCTCCACTGTTTCTTTAAAGTCGATTCAAAGTCATGAGCTGTTTTCCCTTTGCATTTCAGTTACCCTGGTGATTCATATGTTGTGCTGTACGTTAGTGTATGGAAATGTCATTGCTAATGAACCTGGAAACAAAAACAATGGAGACAGGCCAAGCTCCAGTCGGAGCTACTGCCCAGGCATTTGTAGACGCACATGGAATAAATTCAGAAAAGGAGCCATGGAGTTTACGTTGCGTTACTTCCTGAAAGAACTGCAAGACTGGCTCCCTGGATGGGCAGCTCTGGAGAGACCCCAGATGCCACATGCACTAAGTGTAGAACCTGCTTCTCCAGGTGTGATTCTGACTTCTAAAGATAAATAATGGATGCTGCAGCTTAGAGACACAGACTCAGAAGAATGAAGCCTCGAGAATAATTTTTGGCATGTTTTTTTTGGCAGCTTGATATATTACTACAGAAGAAATTTCCAGAAAAAAAACAATAAAGCATAATCAAACCGGGTGGTTTGGAGTGCTCTCCAGTGAAAAATTGCAGCAGTTAGGGCTTCAGCTGGCAAAGGCAGTATAAAACGTGGCTGCTATTGGTAGTAGGTAGGACCTTACGAAAGTAAGATTGTGATTTTGTTTGTTTCCTTGTTGCACCAGGGAAAACTAGGGAATATCCATTATTAGTGAAAAATCATTTTTATGCTGCATTTCAATTGGCTTTGAAGTCAATTAAATTTCTTAGAGCAAAATGATCAACCAATCTGTAAATTGTGTGCATGAATGTGTGTGTATATGTTGATGAAGTTCTTTGGTGAAACAGTTTGAGAACTGACATTCACAGTCTGTTCATTGAGAGCAATTTTCTGCTCAGCAAAGCACATCTTGCAGGATCTCTGGTCGACAACTTGTTCAAATAGAAATGATCTTCTTTTCACTAATAACAAACCAGATCTACTATTTCCACAAGAAGTATTTTTCCCACTTTAAAAGCATCTGATCTGTTTGATAGGAGTGTGGGGTCTTCAGTTTAATGGAGTTGCATCAAATAACCTAAAGGCATGAAGGTTTGACTTATTTTATTAATAACCAACTAATGGTGTCAAACTTTTCTTGTAGCAGATGTTTATAAAGTCCAAAGACATGTGATTCAAAAGCAACTCATGACAATCTATTAGAACTTTCCTCACGCATTATTATTCAAACTTATGATTATAATAAAATAATTAATTTTAACAAATAGTCAGATGGTTTTTTAAAATTATTCTATATGGACTGAGAAATGCCTTCTGAAGCATTTTTGCAAAAGGAACAAAATGTTACATATTGCCAAAGGAGCAAAATTAAAACAGAAAACAAAAAGAAAATAAGTTTGTGATGCAGATTTGTGATAAAAGTTTGATGTAAAAAAGCTCTCACAAATCAAGAAGGGAAAGATAACTGTCCTAGCAGAATCATAGGCGAAGTGTAGAAATAGGCTGTCCACATGGCCAGCACACATTGGAGAAATTGAGGCCCACTTATTATCAAAGATGCACATAAAAATGAAATCTTTTTTATTTAGCTAAGCAAATTGGTATAGAGTGAAAAAGGAATAAAGTCTAACGTATGAAAACAAAAATGCATTCTCGGATACTACGTGTTTAAAGGGACACAAACTGGCACAGGCTTTCTGAGTGGACATTTGGAACCTTAAATTCAAGTGTACTTTTTCATTGCAAATTTACATTTTTGGAAGTTTTCCTAAAGATATATTCAGAAGTGTTCATAAAAGTACAGCAGTACATTTAGGCAAAAATTTACTATTTATAATTTTAATAGGAAAAAATGACAACATAAATTTTCCAAATGAAAAAGCAATGTTAAATTATGATATGGTAAGTGTCAAAGTAGCAGATATGCATTCTCAGTCTATGAATGCATATACAAAAATATGCACACACATCAGGGGGTGCATGAATCCTCGAGTGTCTGTTCAGTCCCCAAATCCCAAAAATATTTATCGACTTTGAAAGAAGTATATAATATATTGCTAAATAAAAAATAAAATCAAGCTAAAAAAGAATATACTTGCCCAGCCAAGAACCGTAGACTCAGGGAAAGCCACGCTCTGCTAAGCATTTGCCTGGTCCTTGAGCTTCCCACTGGCAAGGGATGGCATTATGGGTTGACTTGTGTCCCCTCCAGTTCCAGAAGTCCTAACCCCCAGTGTGACCTTATTTAGAAATAGATTGTTGCAGACGTAATTAGTTAAGAAAAAAATCATGAGGGTAGCCACTAATCTATCGTGACTGCGTCCTTATGAAATGGAAAAACCTGGACCCAGGCACACTTAAAGGAAGGCAATGAGAAGAGACACAGGGAGAAGATGGCCACCTACAAGCCAAGAAGAGAAGCCTGGAACAGATCCTTCCCTCAGTCTCACAAGAAACCAGTTCTGCCAACATCTTGATCTCAGGCTTCCGGCCTCCACAACTGGGAGAGAATACGTATTTCTTCTGAAGCTGTTCCGTCTGTGGTAGTTTGTTCTGGCAGCCCCAAGAAATGAATGCGGCTGGGATCACCGTGATTACCTGAGGTCAGACTGTGTGCTCCAAGTTGCACATGCACAGGCATCACCTCACGAGTTTGACAGAGTGCAGATTGCTGGGTCCCACCCGCAAAGTGTCAGATTCCCAGTGCAGGGGGAGGTGGAGAGCCTGCATTTCTAACAAGTTCCCTGTTGATGCTGCTGCCGCTGCCTTCAATTCAATGCAGCCTATCCCAGGAGTGGAGTCAATGCCAGAGGATGGGTGTGTCAAGAGCAACATCACCCACCCTGGTGTGGATGACAGGCACAGATATGGCTATAAACACCGCTTAACAGAGGCAGGCAGGTTGCCGTTATTTGGAGGCTTTCCCATTTTGTGCACGTGTTCTTTTTTTCCTCCATGTTTAATATACAGATTTCAATTTAAAAATTAAACTAATATAACAAAAAGTGCATAATTGTTAAAGAAAGTAAGCAAACTCTTCAATCTAAATCAATATGAGAAAATTAAGAAACTAATGATAGACTAGACTTACTTCTCCTTTCCCAGTGTCTCCTTTAGAAGGGAAGCCAAGGGGCATGGTATCTTCATTTTCTAATCTCTCTCAATGAACAATGAATTCAGTGGGGTGGAATTCACTGGGGTGGCAGCTCTGTAAATCTTGTTAAGAGATTTCCAGTAAGGCCAGACTGAATGATTTGAACCAACTTTTTCATGGAACCAAAATAGAGAAGATAAACAGTTTTTCTTTATTTTTTGGATTTTGTCAATTTAACATATTCAAGGAAATAAATAAAACATAAGATAAAGAAAGGTGGCCAAGAAGAGAAACTTATAAAAAGAACTTAGCAGCATTCAGAGTCATTCACAGTTTAAAAGGGTTCTCTTGGCCAGCTGCAGTGGTTCACGCCTGTAATCCCAGCACTTTGGGAGGCCGAGGAGGGCAGATCACCTAAGGTCGGGAGTTTGAGACCAGCCTGACCAACATGGAGAAACACTGTCTCTACTAAAAATACAAAATTACCCAGGCGTGGTGACGCATACCTGTAATCCCAGCTACTTGGGAGGCTGAGGCAGGAGAATCACTTGAACTCGGGAGGCGGAGGTTGCGGTGAGCCAAGATCACGCCATTGCACTCCAGCTTGGGTAACAAGAGTGAAACTCTGTCTCAAAAAAAAAAAAGGGAGTTACCTTATACATCCTGAGTCTCCAGTCCCAGCAGGTTTAGGATACTGGACTGGAAAGTAAGGAAAACTGAAATGAGAAGAAAATCTCAAACTGGGTGCAGTGGCTCACACTTGTAATCCCAGCACTTTGGGAGGCTGAGGCGAGTAGACCACGAGGTCAGGAGTCCGAGACCAGCCTAGCCAAGATGGTGAAATCCCGTCTCTACTAATAATACAAAAATTAGCCAGGCACTGTGGCAGGCACCTGTAATCCCAGCTACCCAGGAAGCTGGGGCAAGAGAATCGCTTGAACCCGGGAGGCAGAGGTTGCAGTGAGCCAAAATCATGCCACTGCACTCTAGCCTGGGTGACAGAGCAAGACTCTGCTTCAAAAAAAGAAAAAAGAAAAAGAAAATCTCTTAATGGACACACTAATTCTAAGAGTGAAAGGTACTGACTCCAAGATTCTATGTGACTTACGCATACACATGCATATCCACAGATACTTGTTTCCCAATGGATTCACAGCCAAGACTGCCAGAGAGGGAGAGATCAGAACCCAAGGGGCCAAGTCATAGTCTGCAAGGAGGACCCTAAGCAAGGAACCCCTCCCTACTGCTCCTCCTGCCACAGGCACTACTAGGGCCTGGCCAAGAGTATGAAGCTACAAGATGTCGTAATTCACAGGTTTCCAGCTCCAAAGAGAGAAACATAAAGACTAATATTTCATATGTGCCACACCAAGAAGAAAATAAACCTTTTACCTGGATCCCACTTCCTGGATCACAGAGGTCTGAGTCAGGCAGACCAAGGCAAACCCTGGTTCCATCTCTCACTAGCAAATTCTTCAACTTATTGGAGCCTCTGCTTGCTCAGCTCTAAAATGAGGTTTGCACTGGTCCCTAATTCACAGTGTTGGTGACAGGATTACCAATAGTATGGGGGAAAAAACAAACAGCATGGAAAGAGCTCAGCATGATGGGCACCATGGGCATATGGTGAGTTTCAGTTAAAGGTGGTTATCATGATGATAGGCAGTTCCCGACAAAGGGCAGCCACAGAGAAACAACAGTTTCAGAAAGAAGGCATCTGTGTGAAGGCTGGCATCATTGAACATCATGTGAGATACTGACTATCTTGCACATCCACCTGAATTTATCACCAGGCTTGATCCCTCCATAATAAACAGAGAATTCATCATTTTTGTGGTTCCTTTGTCTCTCAAGTCCAGTGAGGTTTCTCATGCTACTACATTTTTTTTCACAAATCAAATCCTAAAATTATTTGCAGATTTGAATGAACTGTATCCAGAATTATAGCAGTTGGACCAATAAAAATGTGCACACCCTCTACCACAGTTCTTGTCTTCATTTGGTGGATTTTCCCTGGAATGTCAAAACCATTTCAATACGAGAGTTTCTTTGCATTTAGAACTGCCTTCTTTCACAGTCCTCAGGAAATATTCTGGAGAAATCAGAGGAATGTGAAACCCAAGATACCCTTGTTCCACTCTCCAAAACCTACTCATTACCCATGGCAGAAATTCAAATCTACCAGACAATTTGTCTGACGGGGCATGTGTGAACTATGAGACACAGGAACAGTCCCAAGTCAAGAGTTCGTGAATTAGTCTGAAAATTTTATAAACTCATAGCAACATCATCCATTTATGAACATTTATAAACTCATAGCAACATCATCCATTTACAGAGTCATTTGCAATTCATCAAGCACTTTTGCAACATCCTAATGAAAACACTGATAATAATAAAACAACTTATTTTCACATAAACCTTTATATTAAAAAAATCCTCCACATGATTTATCTTCTTTCATCTTCAAAATGCTGCAAATCACTTGACATTATTATCTCTATTTTTCAAATAAGAAAATGAAGACATGGAGAAGTTAAGTAATATGCCTGCAGTCTGGAGGAGGAAGTAAAGATACAGTCCTAGGTTTGGCCTTCCAAACACCATGCTTTTTCCTCTATGTTACACTGTCTGACATAAATTTATCTCCAGTAATCTTCAAGGGTGGGTATTAGAGTTATCCATCAGAACTCTGATGTGGAGAAGAAATATTACAGCCAAAAGAGCAGAGTTTGTCAAAACAACGTCTCTGTCAGTCCTGTCATTGAACCACATGAGAAAAACTAACTCGTCAACCGGAGCTTTGCAGAAGGTCTGGTCACCTGCAGGCTGAGGTCTTAAAGAGGAAAAGTGCCCAGCCCCTGGTTGACTTACTTCACCACACTTTGAATGTCTTGCTATTATTACACACCACGTTTGGGAGAGAAGGGAGACAGCCCCTCCCCTGCCCCACCACATGACTGTCAACGGTCCTTACACACATTTGACCAGCTGCAGGGTGCCCAGGCTCCATATGTGGTAGCTGTCCTTGGCTCATTTCTCTCCTTCACATCCCTGATCCTGTCATCAGCAAGCCCTGACACCTCTACTTCCAAGAGATAACTGAAAACAACCACATCCGCTGTGAACCACTAGCCCAACCTGTCCTAACTGCTGGCCTAAACTGCTGTGAGAGTCCCTAACCTGTCCTCCTGCTTTCTTGCTAAGAACTGTTCTCCACAAAGCACCAGGGCGATCTCTCTAATGGCTTCCCACTTCAATCAGTAAAACCCAAACTCCTTCCTGCACAAGCCCCTCCCTCACAGGTCTCCCTACCCACCTCTCCACCTGCTCCTTTCCAGTCAGCCGAACTAGACTTCTGTGGTTTCCTCTAATCCAAGCTTCTCAGCATGTGGAGCAATGCCAGCAGCACCAGAGAGTCCAACAAAGAATGTAGATTCTCGGGCCCTAACCCAGATCTGCTGAGTCTAAACCTTGGGGTAGAGGTTCAGAGTTTTACCAAGGCCCCAGGGGATAATGAGGCAGCAAAGTATGAGAGTCACTGACCTTATCCAAATGTACTCTCAGTGTATTCCTGCCTCAGGGCCTTTGGTGTTTCTGTTTCCTCTACTTAAAATGCTCTTCCCACCAGTTTGGCACCTGTCTGACTTCTCTTGAGTCACCTCTGAAAATATCTTAAGTATTTACTTGGAGTTTTTTGTTGTTGCTGTTTATTTTCTGCTTTCTCACACTCAGAGAGAGCATAAACTCGGTGAAAAAAGAGCCACAGTCCTGCTTGCCACTATATCCCGGAAGAGCACAGGGCACAGAGTACACCTTCAACACCTCACCGAGTAGACGCGTGAACATTGGAGCACCTGGTCAGCCACATGATGGTAAGTTTTCTCATTTCACAGATGAGAAAGTTAAGGTTCATAGGAAGTAACAGGTTAGTCTTTGGTCCAAGTAGAAAAGCTGGAACTTGCACATCCCATTTCCATGCACTTCCTTCTTTATCACATGAAAAAGCCACTTAAGGAGGCACCTTATCTTCTGTCCAGACTCAAAGCAGTATTATCAAGTCCGATTTCTGAAAACACTCTACATACTCTGTCATCAACAGTCTGGGTCCCATGCTCAAGATGCACAAGTTACGAACACCTGCGTGTCATAGAAAACCCACCCCATTCCAGTTAATGGATCTGACCAAAGAGGCTAACTCTCGTGTCCTTACCCAATAAGAGCCATTCTTTTGGGTTAAACAGTATACTTTAAGTCTCTGCAAATACAGAAAGGAAACAGGAAAAACAGTTTACAAAATGGTATTGGCTAATTGGTTGGACTTGGCCCTGGCATTCAGATGAGCCAGAAGTAGCACATAAAAGGCTTTAAACATTTTTATGCTTTGATCACATTGTGATATTAACTTTGGCTTACTTTTCCATTTTTAACATCCATATTGATCCTGCCCCATTACAACTACTATTTTTCTTTCTTAACTTTAAAAGCATTGACTCTTTTCAGGAAACAAAAAAAAAATACCTAAATTAGGTCCTTCAGAGAAAGAATTACTTAAAAAGCTAAAATTGTGCCTTGGGAACTTGCCTTTGTCCAACACTACAAACGTTTTGACGTAATCCTAATTCCCCTATAGACTTTCCCTTGATCGTCTCAAGCTCACACTCAAATTCTGCTCTAATGAATTGAAATCTGAGAATTCAATGACTACAGATCGTTTGTTCCCACACTTAAGGATTTCAAGCTCCGAACAGCTGGATTTAAATTGCCTGTGCATTTTCTTCCAATTGCATTATCTTTTTTCCTGGATCCAAGTTACTGTATGCCTTTATTTTCTACACTTGAATACAAATTAACAAAATAATAATAATTAGTAGTACCAACAGGGACTAAAATTTGAAATGACATTTTTATCTAATTATGGCTCATTAGAGTTTACAAAAGGAGAATCATATATTTACAATCTTATTCATTGATTTTATGGCCTAATTTTCTCTAGCTATTTCAGAGACCCTGAAAAAATCATATAAAGCATATGTAGAAAAAGTGTATACATGTTTAGCAAAGAAAATTAAGTCTGCATGTTGTTATGTGGTCTGGCCAAGGAAAGAAGAAAGAAGACACAAATTACCCATGTTAGGACTTTACTCGGAGGCCATCTGTGCCATGCGAATGTTACAGGAGATACAACTTCAAGCTAAAGATGCCTCCTAACTTTACAGCCAACTTTTTGGGGTAGAAAATGAGTCTTTTCATCATCATATTCCCAGACTCCAGCGGGGCACCTGATGCTCAGTGGACATCAGAAGCAGTGTGTCAAACTGAAATGATTCCCTCCAGCCTCCAATTTCTCAACCTATGGTAATGGTGCCTATAATAATGCTGGTGGCTGACCTATTTTTACAAGGTGAGTGAAGTTTTGGAGATTTCAAGCTGTGACATGTACTGACACTAATTGACAGTTCTGTTCACCGTGTTTCTGAGCTTGGAGAAAACCTCTAATTGTTGGCAACAGCCTGCAGACTCTGCCACCCTCCCCATGGTTCCTCAGTCTGTGTCCTGCTCTTTGTTTCTGTTGCAGCTGCTTTTGACCCCTCTCAGCTGCACAGTGGCATCGGCTCCTCTTTTGTCTCAGCGTCAAGCTTCTCCCAGCTAGACTCTGTGCTCCACAGAGTTGCAAAGGCTAGACCTATCTCCCTGACATGCCTTAAGACAACTTGCATGTTCTGACACTAAATGGCATTTCCACATTTGTCTGTGGCCACCCCAGACCCCCTTACTTTTCCTCACTGTGTAGTTGAAAGTTTAAAAGGCCTAGTTTCCCAAGAAAGTCCTGAGACATAAACATCTCTAAGGCTCTAGTCCCTACTCTGAACTAGAAAAAATATATATATTGTGCTGTGGACAAAAACATGTTTCAAGATGAATATGGTTTTTCAGGACCAAGAACAATGATGGAGCAAGGTCAAAGGCCCTACCACAAAGTCAGAAATATTTAATGAATTAAATGCTGCAGCCAGTCAGTGGGAAAGGGAGAAACGACTGTGTTAATTTTTTGATGCTACAAAAGAGAAGTATGCATTTTCAAGGATTCTTGTATATGTATATAAATGCGTATTTCATGACTTGAAGGACATACATCGAGTATTTTAGCGTGAAGGTCTATACATGAGTAAAGAATATAGAATTGGAAACATTTTCAAAAATGGAAATTGCAGATCATTCCACTGATGACAATAGTCATTAAATAAAGGATGTTTTATATTAATTTTCTATAATTGAAGTTAAAAATATATTAAACATCAAGGAAAAATGGCAGACTAGAAAATCCCCAATCTTCTTTCCTCCACAAAAGCAACTAATGAACTTACAAAAACTGTCAGAACTCTGCAGAACTCTGGAATCTAGTCAGAAACTTACAACAACCAACGAGATGCTTAAGAAGCAGCCACTGTGTTGTGGTAAAAGACTGTAGTGACATTTGAAATCACCCTCCCGCCAGCCTGCTGCCCCGGATCAGTGGTGGTCATGAAGACTCCAGCCCATGCTCATGGTGCATGTTGCTGGTGCCAGAGGAAGCAAAACAAACCTTATTCTCAAACAATTGTGATGTCTTCTCCAGCCTGATGCGGGGAGGTCCCTGAAACACCAGCACAAAAGCTGGCCTTGGTTTCATTAGACTCAGAGAGTTCCCAGGGCTGTGGCAGCCTTCTGGACAGCATTTTCCAAAAGCATTTAAAGGCACAAATATAGGCTGTGGAAGCCTAGGGCAAGGGATAACAATCAGGACAGGTAACAGACAGATCACAAAGCCTGAGAAGCAAGAGGCTGGCAAATGAGACATATGAGGAGATAGCAGCTTTTGAGAGCTACACTGTATGCTTGGCAATAAGGAAAGCTATGCACATTCTCTGGGCTAGATGTGTGCTTACAAAAGGTCCTCGGGAGGTCCTAAGGTTATCTGGCTTCCAACTCCAGCATACCTTCATGCTAACAGGAAGTGTAGGCTGAGGCAGAGTTGTAAATGGCCTAGCTAGGCATTGAAGGAGTGCCCCCACAGACAGCCAATCTGCAATGACCAGGAGAATGTGCATTCTGAGCATGTAAGGAAACTCAAAAAACCTAGCTGACCACTAAGATAATGGAATGCAGACTTCAGCAACCACAACAGAGAATATAGGCTTTAGGGGAAAAGTTCAGAAAATCATGAAACAAGCAAGCAACTACCCACAACAAGCAGCAACAACAAACTTCAGGGAAGGGGAAGAGGCTGGTTTGTAAACTTGCCATGTTACAATATTCAGAGCATCCAGTTTTCACTAAAATGTATGAGGCATGCCAAGAAGCAAGAAAGTATGGCCCAGTCATGAAGAAAAAAATAAATGAATAGAAATGATTCCTGCAGAAACCCAGGCATCAGCCTTACTAGACAATGACTTTAAATCAACTGTCTTAAATATGCTCTAAAAAGCATATTTTTAGAAGAACCATAGACAAGGAACTAAAGAAAATCAGAACAATGTCTTGGCAAATGGAGAATATCAAGAAAGGGTTAATTATTATAAAGTTGAATAAAATAGGAATTCTGGAGATGAAAAGTGCAATCTGAAGTTGTAAAATTTACTAGAGAGGTCCGACGGCCGATTTGAGCTGACAGAAGAAATACTCTGTGAACTTGAAGATAGGACAATTGAGATTATCCAACCTGAAAAGCAGAAAAAGAAAAGAATGAAGAAAATGGGCAGAACCTAAGAGCACTTTGGGACACCATCAAGCATACCAAAAATACATTAGTGATGAGTGTGAGGAATTATAGGGACATTCCAGGGGCAAAGACTCAGAATGAGATTGTTCATTATGGGAAAAACACCAGAATTCCTGAACACATTTCCTGGTCTTGGCTGTTCCTAACCTGGTCCATCTCAAAGAGCCTTGTCTGGGGGAAGTACTATATCATAAACCAGTGTTTCTGGATTAGAATCACCTGTAGAATTTGGCAAAAATACCAATCGGTGGGCCCTGCTCTCAACAAATCTATAGGTTTGAGGCTTTCTTTTGAAACCTGCTACAATAAATAAATAAATAAACACAACTTGTAGCACCTCTCCCCTGTTGAATTAAACAATAAGAAGAGAAGTATCAATTTAAGAACAGATGGTCCTAATAAACACTAAACATTATTGGTGATGGTATATCTTTGGATTGGCCAAAGCAGAACTATGGATTCCCATCAAAATATAGGTCCTTGAGCTCTGTGCCTTGGCCCCACCCTCGGAGACAGGCGTTAGATGATTGTTGAAAAGAGAGAGATGTGAGACAGACAGGTGGACAGCTAAAGCTACCTGGAGCTGACCCTTTTCCCTTCCTAGTTGGCCTTCCTGGTATTCCTGCTATAGAAAGTCATTAAAAAGTAAGACATTTTCTCCTCTTGAAGTAGTAAGCAGTTGTAACCATTGCATTTGATTTGAGCAAATCCACATAAGTAAAAATGATTCCACATAATCTAGAAGGAAGGAAACAGGTCAAATGCAAAAGATCTTAAGCTAGTCCCTTAGCAACTGGGCTAGAAATACTCTTGAATAGAGACTCCTTGGGAAAACCAGCCACCTTTCCTGTACAGCTCCTTTCCTGAACAGCCTTTCTTTAATACCTCTTCTAAGCCATCTCTGCCTCTACAGGTTCTTACTATTCTCCTGCCCCAAAGCCTTTTCAGTTGTATCTTTGTCTTCTCAAATTGTTACCCCATTTCTATTGCTAGAGTAAGAACATGAATCTATACTGTAGAATTACGTGTGTTTAGAAAACACAATGTGTAAACAAGAGAAAAAGTAGAAGAGAGGCCCTCCACCCCACAGGTAAGTAACCATTATTCCAGGACCTTAGACGTCTTGCAGTCATTATCCTTGGTCTTCAGTACTCATTCTCCATTCTTACATAATATCTGGAAGTCTCATAGGGATAAAAGTCTCCCACATCTTCCTCCAATCTATTTCTATCCACTGACAGCCCAGCCTCTTGATAAGCCAAACCAACCAAGTCAAAAAGAACATTGGATGCTCAGCTACCAACTTGTCTGGTCTGCATTTCAGTCCTGCCATTCTGGGATAAGAATTGAGTAACTTGGAGAGAACTCAGATTATCGCTAAGTTACTGACCTTTCTTTCCCCGGCTGTGCTCCTCCAATACATCCACTAGAAATGTTGCTTTATTCCCAATTCAAGGCTCCCAATGTTGCTGAAATAACACTTTTCCCAAATGGGGAAACCCATTTGTCTGACTGGTGAGAGGGCGCTTTTCTCTGATGGCACACTTTTTCTTTTCAGCACTTTCTGTTCTCTAACTCCAGCTGCTGCTGGATAGGTTTGTAAGCCATAAAACTCACTTTCCAAAAATAGGTTTCTGCTGACCTCCTGGCTCTAAATATTTCCACTGCCTTTAAAACACACCATGGTGGGGACTGCCAGCCTTCTTCCAAATGAGAGCAATATGTACCCCCACTGCAATGAGAACCTATAGGCCCCATCAGAATTAGCTTTTCTGATGCCCACCAGCCCTATCCCAGCACCCCCTTCCCCACCTGTCTTCTAAGTATCCATGTGTTATCACAGTCATACCACTCAATGTTGAATGCCTGGATGTTCTTACCTATGGGTGTGATTTACTCACCTTTATATTTTCCTGCCCACTGTGTGTAGAGGCATTTATGCAATGGTTGCTTATTTGTTAAAATATGTACTCTTGCCTCATGCCTCATTATTAGAAAACACTAAATAATGAAAAGTCTGCTACAGAAGAATATATGTATGAAATGTATTCATGGTATGTAGTTAATTAAATAGCTTTCAAAATAGTATGACTGCAATTTTAACTTTTTTAAGTCATGTAGGATTCAGCCACAGCAATATTAGAGGTAAATTGTTACTATTAAATATTTATAAAAAGGGAAGATCTAACATCTACTTTAAGAAAGTAGAGAAAGAAGAGCAAAATCAGCCCAAAGCAAGTTGAAAAAAGAAAATAATATTAGAGCATAAAATCATAAAATTGGAAAGAGAAAAATAAGAAAATTAATTAAATTAAAAATTGATTCTTTTAAAAAAATAATCAGTAAAATTGGCAAACCTCTAACAAGACTGGCCAAGAAAAAAAAAGGGAGAAAATACAAGTTTCCAGTATCATAAGTGAAAGAGGAGACTCACTACAGACCCCACAGACATTAAAGGGAAGATAAGGAGATACTACAAACAACTCTGCATCCACAAAATCAACTTAGAGGAAGTAGACCAGTCCCTTCAAAGATACAAACTGCCAAAATTCATTAAAGAATAAATACATAACCTGAATATCCCTGTAGCAATTAAATAAACTAACGTCTTAAAGACATTTCATCAAGAAAAATTTCAGGCCATTATGGTTTCATTGGTGAGAAATAACACCCATCCAATACACAAACTTTTCCAGAAAATGAGAGAGCAAGGGTCACTCTCCAACTCATTTTGGAGACAAAAACTTTACAAGAAAACTACAAAGCAATGTCCTTTATAAATAGAGATGCAAAATTCCTCAGCAAAATGTGAGCAAATTAAATCCAGCATTATGTAAAAAGATAATACTAGGATTGAACAAATTATTAAATATATAGTAGAAAATTACAGCCAGGCTTCTCATTGTCACAGAAAGAGGGAAGGCTAGAACAAACCCTGTGGCTGTAAACTGTAGTTAGAGAAATCTGTATAAACTCATGTTTATTTAATATGAGACAGAACGCTATCACAATAAATATGCTGTGTGTATATGTGTGGGTTAGCATACGTAGGTATATTTTCTAGCTCTGTTTACTGAAAGGTCTTAGAAGCAGCAACACTTGGTAGCAACAAGTACCTAAAGCCTAAATTTAACTACTGTTCTCCTGTTAAAGGAACCAGGACACCAATGCTTTTTAGAGAAGCAGCATTTTCTAGGATTGGGACAGGGAAACTACAAAAGGAGTTTGAAGAGCTTAGCAGTGCCAGTAATTAAGTGCTTTAAAAAATAAACAATGAGAGTACTTGAAAAGGATACAGGAGTCAACTTAAAGACCCACCAGTGGCCAAGCCTTTAACAATTTGAGCAACAAATTAAATTTGTATTAGATAATACTCCCCCCCCCAATTAAATCTCCCTAAATCCTTACTAATATGAATAAGTAAGTGGGAGTGAAGGAACAAATCTTCCTTCCAGAGGAATTTCAGTTAATAAATGTAGAAGTAATGAAAGAAAGAGAAAATTATCACTGGAACTCCACAGCAATAACCCTGCAGGCAAAAGCCATGATGCCCTGTAGTTATAGGTGAAACCTTAAGGAGAAACAGGAGATTTGCATAACCTCAAAGTATCCACCCCCAAAATACGTATCAATTACTAAGTGGTTTTAACATATGTCCACAAATTCAAAACTCCTTCTTCCTCCTAGGAGTTGGGATTAATCCGCAGCCCTTGAGTGAGGCTAGACTTAGTGGCTCTAATGAACAGAGTACAGAAAGGGGTAAAGGTCACATGATGGTGGAGGAACCTGGCCAACCGGCCTGAGCCATGTGATCCAAACAAACATCATGGTAATAACTCATGTTAACATCGGCACCCCCAACGTGACATGATAAGAAGGACAAGACACCTCTGTGATATTCCTACCCAGATCCATAACCCCCGGTCTAATAATGAGAATACACCAGACAGACCCAAACTGGGAACATTCTACAACATACCAACAAGCACCCTTTAACAGTGAGCCACGGTCATGAAAGATGAGAACAGACTAAAACATGTCACAGATTGCAGAAGACCAAGGAGTAGAGTGACCAGCTGTCTCAGTTGACTCAGGACTCACAGATAGCAGAAGAGCAAGGGGTAGAGTGACCAGCTCTCTCAGTTGACTCAGGACTAATGGGCTTCCTGGAATGTAAGACTTTTATTTTTAAAATTGAAACAAATAGAGTAAACTAGGATGAGCTGGTCACCCTGCAAATGAGACATGACAACTAAATGCAAGAGAGAATCCTGGATGCCACCAGGTGGGAAAACAGGTGAAATCCAAATAATGTCTGCAGTCTAGCTAATAGTTTTATACCAATACTAACTTCTTACTTTAAAAAGTCTGTGAGTGAATTGAGGGCAGGAGTAGGTGGCGTGGTTGGAAGTGGGTGCATGTATGTATCTCTCTGTAAGTCTGTTTGAACGAATGTGTGGAAGCATAGGTAACTTTAAGTCTCTATATCAGCAGGCATCAGGCAAATGGTGGGCTTATGGGAGGTTTTATTTTCTTCTTTTTTATATTGCTATTTTGAAATGTTCTAAAATATATCAATTTTGTAATAAGAGATTTTAAAAGATGTACTTTATCAAACTTATCTAATTTATTTGATACCAGAAATAAGACACACATAAGTCAGTAAAATATACAAGTGGGTTAATGAATAATTATAAACAAATGCCTGAGAAGCCACAAAGTGGGGAAAGAAATAAGAGTATTGCCAGATCCAGAACCCCCATGGAGATCCATTTATTGTTTTAAAGAAATTTGGGTTGAATACGACTGCTGATCATTTTGATTGTGGTAAGAACTTATCATCTATGATTTCATTTGCATTTTCAATAAAGAATATATAAGCCAAGCTATTAAATTTAATATATCAATTAGACTTGGTATAAAAGGGTAGAAATGTTATTTAAGAATAGGCACAGAAATATTAACATGCAAATCTTTAATTATCTGTAAATCCAGACATATGTGAAGTATTTGACTCTAAACTTCAAGCATGAAATTATTACCTGGAATGTTTCCACACTAATGATGCTCTTAACCAGTGTATTTTAAAATTTCTGAGCCTCAGTTTCACCATTTGTAAGGTCAAACAATTGATATCTGCACTTTCTACTTGATTAATACAAAATAAATATGCTTTGAAACTGACTGAGGCCATAGTAATAAGAGAACATAAGGGGAAAATTGATCAGAATTTAATAATATCAACTTCTGTAGGTCTGGATTAGTGAAGGAGAAAAAAGGGGTACTTGCCACGACAGTGATACACAAACAGAGAACCACAATCCACACACACACACACACACACACACCCCTTGAGGATGGAAACTCCCAAATATTCATAAAATCAATACACTGAATATTTGCTAGATATCAAGCCACACATAGTTATTGGAGAGATAAAAACTACATAAATACAAAACGGTATTAATAAGTTCATAGTCTCATTAGGGTAAAATAAATTTATTTTACAATATATTAAAAGTCTTTAAGACAGAGATATTCACTCTGATCAATTTAGGAGAGGCAGCTAGCTCTCCCAGTGGTGAAGGGTGTCAACTTAAAAAATCACAAGATTTATAAATTTAGAAAGGAGAGCTTTATTTCTTATAAAGGGTTACAGCCTGCAAGGAGGCCATTCTGACAAGCAGGGAAGTGTAGCCTCAGGCAGAGACCATTAACAGGTGCTTCAAGGGAGAAGAGTGGAAGAGGGATTTGTGCTGAACACGTTGGCCAGGTGTACACATTCAACAGGTTACAGGAAGAGCTATGAATATTCACAAAGAGGGGACACACATGCATGATACGCAAAAATGCTCCTATGTTCATTTTGGGGTGGAAACAACATTTAAATGTATTACATACAATTAAGTCCTATAGATCAAAGGATGAAGCAGGGCATGCAGGCACTCAGTGCTCAGCCTCTGTAAAGCAGCCACAACCAGCCCATGGCCATGGTTTCTTATCAGGAGAAAGTTACTGAAATCATGTCCTTTGCAGCAACATGGATGCAGCTGGAGGCTATTATCCTAAGTGAATTAATGCAGAAACAAAAAACCAAATACTGCATGTTGTCACTTATAAGCAGGAACTAAACACTGAGTTCATTATGGACACAAAGATGGGTTATCTGTTCTATTTTTCTTTAACATCAGCTTTGAGTTTCTTGGATTATCTATTATTTATTTTCTGTTTCACTAAGTACTCCACCAATATTTGTTATTTTCCTTTTTCTTTTTTTAATGGGAAGTTATTCTATTTTATTCCTAACTCATTAAGTTTATTGATTTTTGAACTTTCTAAAACAGTCATTTAAAGATATAAATTAACTTTTAAATACTGGTTTAGCTGCATTCTACCAGTTGAAATATGTAGAATTTTATTATTATTCAGTTTTAACTATTTCAAAAATTCCAAAATGATTTCTTCTTTGACCCTTGAATCTTGGGGTTTTTTTAAATCTCTAACTGCATGGAAATGAATAGAGCTCTTGAAATACTAATTTCCGATTTCTAATAGCCTCTGTTATTTATATTGTTATTTATTCAAGTTTACATTGTGCTCAAGATTATGTTCAAATTTGTAAATCTTCTATATATATTTATATTTTTTACATTCATTCTTAGTTGAGTTGGTGCGCAGGGCTCTATATTACCTCAAGCTTGTTAATTTCATTATCCAAATCTTCTAAATCTTGTCTGATTTTTCTATCAATTAATTTGAAGGATGTGTTAAAATCTTTCATTATGATTGTATTTCAAATTCTCCTTGAAATCATGTCAATTTTGCTTTATGAAAAAGTATTTTTTGTCATTATGTGATAACTCCCTCTTCATTCCTAATAACACTTCTTTGCCTTAACTTCTAACAGTTTAGAGTTCTAGTCTATTTATATTATTTCAATGGTTACTCTTACAGTGTCAATAATAAAGCTTGACTAAGTATCAAATTTGCTAGTATCACCACTTCTGGATAGTAGAAGTACCTTGCAACACTTTAACTCATCATATTCTCCTGTCTGACCTAGTATTGCTGTGTAGTTTAATCTTGTTTTATAAACTCCTTATCACTCAGCATCATCAGTGTTTATTACATATTCACCATTTTTTAATCATCAAAGCTTTTTGCATTGCATCCCTCCCTTCTGGGCTCAAGCTGCTTCTTCCTAGATTAAGTTCTTTTAGAAGACATGTTAGGGAAGATAAATAGTGTAATTATCTCAGTTTTTGCCTGAAAATGAGTTTATTTTACCTACATTGTTGAATGAAAATTTATGGATATAAAATGTTTGATTGGCATCTAGCATCCATTTACACTTGCAAACATTTTGTATTGTCGTCTAACCTCTGCTGTTACTGTTGAACAGTCTTTTGTCAACCTCATAGCTGTTCAGTAAAGGTCATCTGTCATCTCCTGCAGCTCTTCAGTAATCTTTGGCAACATCTTATCTATTTTCCATCTCTATAGCTTTGCCTTTTCCGAAATGTCTTATAGTTGGAATCATACAGCATATAACCTTTTATGAATGGTTTGTTTCACTTAGCAATGTGCATTTAAGATACTGCTATGCTTTGGCATGGATTAATAGCTTATACCTTTTGATCACTGAATAGTATTCTGTAACATAAATCTATCAGTTTGTTTATTCATTCACCTACTGAAGGGCATCTTTGTAACCTCTAATTTGGGGCATGTATGAATAAAGCTGCTATAAACATTTGCATGCAGGTTTTATATACAAAAAAGATAGAGGTTTTCAAATCAGTTGCATAAATACCTAGGAGCATAATTGCTATATTGTATGGTAAGACTGTTCATCTTTGTAATAAACCATCAAACTGTCTTCCAACGTAGTTGTACTGTTTAGAATTCTCAGCAGCAATGAATGAAAGTTCCTATAGCTCCACATCCTCACCAGCATTTAGCACTGGCATTGTTTTCTGGTTTGCTCTTGTTTTTTAGCCATTCTAACAGGTATCTCTTGTTGTTTTAATTTCCATCTACCTAATCAATAATATTGAACATCATTTCATATGCTAATTTGCAATCTGGTGAGATAGCTGATCAGATCCTTTTCCAATTTTTAAATTGGGTTGTTTCTGTATTGCTGAGTTTTAAAAATTATTTGTGTTGTATATGAAAGTTCCTCGGATATGTGACTTGCAAATATTTTCACCTTGTCGGTAGTGTGTTGGTGGTCTTTTTGTTCTCTTCATAGTGTCTTCAACAAAAGAAAGGTTACTAAAGTTAACAAAGTCCAACTTGTCCTTTTTTTTCTTTCAGGGATTGTGCTTTTGGTGTTGTTTCCAGAAATCAATCACCAAACCACAGGCCACTCAAAATTTATCATCTGTTGAATACAAGTTTTACAGTTTTGTGTTTTGCATTTATGACCATTTTGAGTTAATTTCTGTATAAATGTGAGGTCTTGTTGGGGTTCATTTTATTGCATGTGGATGTCTAATTGTAGCAATCCCACTTATTGAAAAAACCCTCCTTTCTCCATTAAATTTACTTTACATCTTTGTGAAAAAAAAATAATCAGTTGGCTATATTTGTGTAGGCTTCTTTCTGGGCTTTCTATTGAGTTCCATTGATCTCTTTTCTTCACCAATACACTGCCATCTTGATTAATGTAGCTTTACAGTAAGTCTCAAAAGTAGTGTAAGTCATCCGACTTTGTTTTTTCAGAATTGTGCTGGCTATTACAGTGCCTGTGCTTTTTCATGTGTTTTGGTTTTTACAAAAAGTTGCTAGAATTTTTTATTGAGATTACATAGAAACTATAGATTAAATTATAAAGAATAGATATCTTAATATTAATTCTTTCAATCCATGAATACAGAGTATCATTCCATTATTTATATCTTTTGTGATTTCTTTCCTCAATGTTTTTTAGTTTTTTTCATGCAGATGCTGTATACATGCTGTTAGATTTATAAACAAGTACTTTATATGTATTAGCTTTGTTGTGATTTGTCATTGTTTTAAATTTGTTATTCCAGTTATTAAGGTACACTAATTTTGTACATCGACCTTGTTCTTGTGACATTGCTAAACTTGGTTACTAGTTCCAGGAAATTTGTATTATTTCCAAAATGGAAATGCATGTCATCTTAAAATAAAAATAATTTCTTTTTCCAATCTACATGTCTTGTAGTTCTTTCTATTCAAATGTGACGTTAGTAGTAATTTTATTTTATTTTAATTTTAATTTTTGTTTTTCTTTATTTCTTCTGAAAAGAAAAACAGAATGCATGTGCAGAACATGCAGGTTTGTTACATAGGTATGGTGGTTTGTTACATGCCATGGTGGTTTGCTGCACCTATTGACTCTTCTTCTAAGTTCCCTCCCCTGGCCTCCCAACCCCTAACAGGCCCTGATGTGTGTTGTTCCCCTCTCTGTGTTCATGTGTTCTCATTGTTCAGCTTATGAGTGAGAACATGCAGTGTTTGGTTTTCTGTTCTCGTGTCAGTTTGCTGAGGATGATGGCTTCCAGCTTCATCCACGTCCCTGTAAAGGACGTGATCTCATAAATTTTTATGACTGTGCAGTATTCCATGGTGTGTGTGTATATATATATATATATACACACACATATATATACCACATTTTCGTTATCCAGTCTATCATTTGGATTGGTTCCACATCTTTGCTACTGTAAACAGTGCTGCAATAAACATACATGTTCATGTATCTTTATGAAAGAATGATTTATATTCCTTTGGATATATACCCAGTAATGGGATTGCTGGGTCAAATGGTATTTGTGGTTCCAGATCATACTATCTTCCACAATGACTGAACTAATTTACATTCTCACCAACAGTGTAAAAGTGTTCCTATTTCTCCAGATCCTCGCCAGAATCGATGGTTTCTTGACTTTTTAATAATCATCATTCTGACTGGCATGGGATGGTATCTCATTGTGGTTTTGATTTGTATTTCTCTGATGATCAGTGATGGTGAGCTTTTTTTCATATGTTTGTTGGCCACGTAAATGTCTTCTTTTGAGACATGTCTGTTTATATCCTTTGCCCATTTTTTGATGGGGTTTTTTGTTGTTGTTGTTGTAAATTTAAGTTCCTTGTAGATTCTGGATATTAGACCTTTGTCAGATGAGTATATTGCAAACATTTTTTTCCCATTCTGTAGGTTGCCTGTTCACTCTGATGATAGTTTCTTTGGCTGAGCAGAAGCTCTTTAGTTTAATTAGATCCTATTTGTCAATTTTGGCTTTTGTTGCAATTGCTTTTGGTGTTTTCATCATGAAGTCTTTGCCCTTGCCTCTGTCCTGAATCTGATGTGGGCATTTGGTGCAATAAATGTTCCCCTTAACACTGCTTTAGCTGTGTCCCAGAGATTCTGGTACATTGTCTCTTTCTTCTCATTGGTTTCAAAGAATTTCTTGATTTCTACCTTAATTTCATTATTTACCCCGGAGTCATTCAGGAGCAGGTTGTTCAATTTCCATATAATTGTGTGGTTTTGAGTGAGTTTCTTAATCCTGAGTTCTAATTTGAATGCACTGTGGTCTGAGAGACTGTTCATTATGATTTCGGTTCTTTTGCATTTGCTGAGGAGAGTTTTACTTCCAATTATGTGGTTGATTTTAGAATAAGTGCCATATGGCACTGAGAAGAATGTATATTCTGTTGATTTGGGGTGGAGAGGTCTATAAGTGTCTATGAAGTCCACTTGATCCAGAGCTGAGTTCAAGTCCTGAATATCCTTGTTTATTTTCTGTCTCATTGATCTGTCTAATATTGACAGTGGGATGTTAAAGTCTCCCACTATTATTATGTAGGAGTTGAAGTCTCTTGGTAGGTCTTTAAGAACTTATTTTATGAATCTGGGTGCTCCTGTATTGGGTGCATATATATTTAAACTGGTTAGCTCTTCTTGTTGAATTGTTCTTTCTACCATTATGTAATGCTCTTGTCTTTTTTGACCTTTATTTGTTTAAAGTCTGTTTTATCAGAGACTAGTATTGCAACCCCTGTGTTGTTTTGTTTTGTTTTGCTTTGCTTTCCATTTGCTTGTTAAATTTTCCTCCATCCCTTTATTTTGCATCTATGTGTATATTTGCATGTGAGATGGGTCTCCTGAATACTACACACTGATGGGTTTTGACTATCCAATTTGCCAGATTGTGTATTTTAATCGGGGCATTCAGCCCACTTACATTTAAGGTTAATATTGTCATGTGTGAATTTGGTCCTGTCTTCATGATGCTATTTGGTTATTTTGCACACTAGTTGATGTAGTTTCTTCATAGTGTTATTGGTTTTTATATTTTGGTGTGTTTTTGCCGTGGCTAGTACCAGTTTTTCCTTTGCATATTTAGTGTTTCAGGAGCTCTTGCAAGGCAAGCCTGGTGGTAATGAAATCCCACAGCATTTGCTTGTCTGGGAAGGATTTTATTTCTCCTTCATGCATGAAGCTGAGTTTGGCTGGATATGAAATTCTGGGTTGAAAATTCTTTTCTTTAAGAATGTCCAATATTGACCCCCAATCTCTTCTGCCTTGTAGAGTTTCTGCTGAGAGGTCCACTGTTAGTCTGATGGTCTTCCCTTTGTAGGTGACCTGGTCTTTCTCTCTGGCTGCCCTTAACATTTTTTTTCCTTCATTTTGACCTTGGAGAATCTGATGATTATGTGTCTTGGGGTTGATCCTCTCATGGAGTATTTTAGTGGTATTCTCTGCATTTCCTGAATTTGCATGTTGGCCTGTCTTTCTAGGTTGGGGAAGTTCTCCTGGATAATATCCTGAAGTGTGTTTTCCAGCTTGTTTCCATTCTCCCTGTCTCTTTCAGGTACTCCAATTAATCGTAGGTTCAATCCTTTTATGAAGTCCCATATTTCTTGAAGGTTTGGTTCATTCCTTTTCATTCTCTTTTCTCTAGTCTTGTCTTCATGCCTTATTTCAGCAAGGTGGTCTTCAATCTCTGGTATCCTTTCTTCTACTTGGTTAATTTGGTTGTTGATACTTGGGTATGCTTCACAAAGTTCTCATGCTGTGTTTTTCAGTTCCATCAGATCATTTATGTTTCTCTCTAAACTGGTTATTCTAGTTAGCAGCTCCTCTAACCTTTTATCAAGTTCTTAGCTTCTTTGCATTGGGTTAAAATATGCTCCTTTAGCTCAGCGTAGTTTTCTATTACCCATCTCCTGAAGCCCACATCTGTCAATTTATCCATCTCATCCTCTGTCCAGTTCTGTGCCCTTGCTAGAGAAACGTTACAATCGTTTGGAGGAGAAGAGGCACTCTGTCCTTCTGGGTTTTCAGCCTTTTTTTGTTGATCCTTTCTCATCTTCATGAGTTTGTCTAGTTTTGCTCTTTAAGGCTGCTGACCCTTGGATGGGATTTTTGCGGGGGCTTTTTGTTGTTGATGATGCTGTTGCTGTTGCTTTCTGTTTGTTTTTGTTTTTCAGTAGTCAGGTCCCTCTTCTGTAGGGCTGCTGCGGTTTGCTGGGGGTTCACTTCAGGCCCTATTCATCTGGTCTGCTCCTGCGCCTGGAGATGTCACTTAAGGAGGCTAGAGAACAGCAAAGATGGGTGCATACTCCTTCTTCTGGGATCTCTGACCTTGAGGGGCACCAACCTGATACCAGTAGGATCGCTCCTATATAGGGTCTGACAACCCCTGTTGGAGGGTCTCACTCAGTTGGGTGGCTCAGGGAACAGGACCTGTTTAATGAAGCACTTTGAACCTTGGTGGAGAGGGTGTGCTTCACATGGGGGAAACCCACTCGTCTGGGCTGCCCGGATTCCTCAGAACTACCAGGACGAAAGGCTAAGTCTGCTGGTCCGCAGAGACTGTGGCCACCCCTCCCTCTAGGGACTTAGGCTCAGGAAGATCCGGGTTCTGTCCCTGAGCCTCTGGCTGGAGTTATTGGAGTTCCTGACAGGAAGCCCCACCCAGTGAGGAAGGATGGGTCAAGGTCAGGCCTGAAGAAGCACTCTGGTCACTCTGGCCGCAGTCTGCCACAGCTGGTGTGTTGGGCTGTGGGGAACATGTCTTGGGACCAAGCCCTCCAGCTTCCCCAGCTCCAGCAGGGGAAAAGCACAGTCTGGAGCTATACAGATGGATGCCACCCTTCCCCCACCCAGGGAGCTTAGTGTGCCAAGCACTTGTGAGTGCCAATGCTGGCTGTTGCCCCTCCCTCAAGGAGCTCAAACAGCTTAGACAGCAGCCGAAGCTGGTCGCCCCTTCCCCAGGACCTCAGTAGGCTTAAGCAGATTCCAGCTGACAGGCTGTTGAGAATCTGTACTGCTCTGGGGTTGGGACGCTAGGCCCTGGTGGTGTGGGTTCGCAAGTAGGATCTTCCAATCTGTGGGTTGCAAAGTTCCATGGAAAAAGCACATATGCTCTCTCACCGCCTCCCTTGGCTCGGGGGAGGGGGCTTCCCTGCCCCATGTGGTTCTCAAGTGGGCCACCCCACACCACACTGTTCTTCCTTTTCATGGATCATACCAGCCTCCTAGTCAGTTCTCTTAGTAATTTTAAACTATTTTTTTGAAAAATACACACATACATAAAATATGACCTTACAGTTTTTCTTAATTTGTTAATATCATAAACAAAAGTTTTTGATTTATGAATGTTGAACCAACTTTTCACTCTTGAAAGGAACTCCAGTTGATTGCAATGTATTATCCTTTTTATTGCAGGATTTTATTTGCTAACATTTTGCTAAGGATTTTTACATCTATATTAATGAGAGATATTCACAATTTTCTTGTAATATCTGATTATGGAAATTAGGGTAATCTTCGTTTCATAAAATGAATTGAAAAGTTTCCTTCCTTTTGTATTTCTGGTCAATATTATGTAGAATTTGTATTATGTCCTCAAATATTTAATATAATTTGCCAGGTGGTTTCACTGGCAAATTGTTTAGAATTTAAATGACAATTTAACATCTTTAGTAGATACAGAAATAGTCAAGTTACCCCTTTTTCCTTAATTGGATTTTTGTGATTTTTGTTTTTCAAAGAATTGGCTTATTTAATTTCAGCTTTAAAATATACAGGTGTAAAGTTGTCTGCAGTATTCCTTTATTGTCCTTTCAATATCTATGAATCAGCAGTCATAACCCCTCTTTCTTTCTTGAAATTAGAAATATGTATCTTTATCTTCTTTTTACAGGTTAGTCTGGCTAGAGGTTTACCAATTTCACTGGACTTTTCAAATAACCAAATTTTTTGTTTCATTGATTTTCCCTATTTTTCTGTTCATTGATTTCTGCTATAATCTTTATTGGTTGTTTTCCCTGTTTGCTTTACACTTAATTGTTCTTTTTTCTCTAGCTTACTAAGACTGATGCCTGCGTAATGGATTTGTAGATATTTCTACTTTTCTAATATATGTACTCAATGTTATAAATTTCCTTAAGGTGCTGCTTTAATTGCATCCTATAAATTATAAGTTGTGTTTTAATTTTCATTCAGTTTAATTTTTAAAATTTCATTTGAGACTTCTTTAACCAAGGTTTTTTTTTTAATATATTAAATTTCCACATATGTTGGTATTTTCCTATTTTTCATTTATTGATTTCTTGTTTAATTTCACTGTGTCTTGATAATGCATTTTGTATAATTTCCCTATTCCTCTCCATTTAATTGTTGTTTTTTTTTTCACTGAGAATATGGGCTATCTTGGTGAATGTTCCATAGGTACTTGAGAAGAATATGTAGCCTGCTTTTGTTGAATAAAGTGTTCTATAAATACCAATTAGCTCAGTCTGCTTGATAGTGCAAATGAGGTAATATGTATCCTTACTGATTTTCTCTTCACCTGATCTATCTATTATTAGTAGAGGGGTATTGGAGTTTCAAACTATAATAGTAGATTTACCTACTTCTCATTTCAGTTCTATTTGGTTTTGCCTCATGTATTTGATGCTCTGTTGTTAGGAGCATACATACTTGAAATTATGTCTTCCTAGAGAATTGGTCTCTATATCATCATGCAAGGGACCTCCTTATACTGATAAATCATCCTTGTTCAAATATCTGTTTTGTGTGAAACTGATATAGCTATTCCAGCATTCTTTTGATTAGTGTTAGCATGGTATAAGTTTCTCCATCTCTGCTTTTAACCTACTTGAGTCTTTATATTAATATTTAAAATGGGTTTCTTGTAGGCAGCATATGATCAGGTCTCTTTTTTTAATCTACTCTGATAATCTCTAACTTTTAATTGTTACAATTAGGCCATTTTTAAGTTGATTTCTAATAAAAATCTACTATCTTTCTGTTGTCCATTTGTTGCTTTGTTCTTTGCGTCTCCCTTTTTTCCTCTTTTCTGCATTTTCTCATTTTAACTAAGAATTTTATTTGATTCCATTTTATCTCCTCTCTGGGCATATCATTTGTACTTTTTTTTTTAACTTCTTGAGTGGTTGCCCAAGGGTTTATAATGCACATTTTTAAATAATCTAAATTTATCTTCAAATAATACTTTATTTCTTCACGGGTAATGAAGATAGCTTAAGCAGAATATTTCCAGTTTCCCCCTTTCAACTCTTCTGATGATGCTGTTATTCATATTACTTATCCATATGCTATAAACTTCCAATATTATTACTATTATTGCTGGAAGTAGACTGTTACCTTTTAGATCAATTAAGAATAAGGAAAATTAGTATATTTTATTATCATTTCTTTCTTTTCTGATGCCTTTCCTTTTTTATATAGATCTAAGTTTCTGACCTATATAATTTTCCTTCTGACTGAAGAATTTATTCTAAAATTTCCTTCAAGGCAGATCAGGTTACAATGAATTCTCTCGTTTTTCTGTTAGTCTGAGAAACTCTTTACTTCTGCTTCACTTTTAGGAAGTGGTCAGCTATAATTTCACTGGCTATAAAATTTTAG